>NC_138076.1:181842858-182577858 GCF_964212035.1 Myotis nattereri | reverse complement strand
ATCCACTGATTTCAGGTTAAAAATTCCTGATTTAGAATTATGGGAAACAATAAAAATAAAATATAAATGTTTGTCTCAGGAAAATTCCTTGGAGTTTGTGACTGTGGTAAGGGATAGAACTGCTGCTATATACTGTTTGATTTTTTTTTAAATCACATGTATGTATCACTTTGATAGCAACATTAAAACACTTTACTTAAAATTTAAATTGTACATATCTAAAGTATATCTATGTATATGTATGTATGCATGTGCATATATATTTGTACATATATATGTATGATGATATAGTTTTACAAATATCCCTTGGTATCTAATATGACAGATGATATGATATGCTGGGCTTCATAATTCTCAAACCTAGTTAAACTATCTAAAGATGAAAAATTCCTAGGCCCTTACTTAACTTGAAGTCATTGACACAGACAATTCTCAATGCCCCAATAAAAAACAAGAAGCTATCAACGATCACTAAACATCTTGATAATATCAAAACAATGAGATGAGATTACTTGACATGGTCACTGATTCTTTTTTAAAACCCTAGGAAATCACTATTCATCTGTAATTGTATTTAATTGTAGGCAGGAAAACTCATCTGTGGGTGAAAGACATCAAACTTGGTCAAACCTGAAAAAGCTTCAAGCAAAATAGAATTTAAATGACCTACTTTATTTCTTAATCAAGACATCTAGTGTGTCAAGGACAATAACATAACTGAAAAATATACCAACACCAATGCAGATATTGGCAGATAATATGAGACAGACTTTAAAATTACACAAATGTATTCCCCTTAATACTAGCAACAACTAAGATTATGCTCGTGAATGTACTCTGTAGACTGAAAAGACAGACATTGAAAAATATTGGAGAGTTTTGGTCTTAGTAATAAAAATTATTGAGGATATATATTTACAAATATTCCTTAACCTTTATGGCCTGTTTCCTCATGAAAAGAAGGGGGAGGGGTATTCCATAATCATATTTGGTCACACACAATTCTAAAAATTCTGAGTGTAGACTATTATTTAAATTTAAGTTGCTACTTTTTTAAAATAGGTTTTTTATTTATTTCAGGGGGAGAGAGAGAATCAATGATGAGAAAGAATCATTGATTGGCTGCCTCCTGCACATCCCCTACTAGGGATGGAGCTGGAAATCCTGCCATGTGCCCTGACCTGGAATCAAACCATGACCTCTTGGTTCATGAGCCGACGCTCAACCCCTAGGCCACACAGTCAGGCTAAGTTTCTGGTTTTCTTTATTTGCAATAGAAACTAAATGAGCATTTGGTTGTTTGAGAGGAATATTCCTTCAAGAACTATTAGGAGAGTAAGTATAATTTGAGGAAACTTCCTCTGGGTGCAATGCTCTGTGTAACAAATCTAAAATTCCTAACTTCCATAGTGAACAAAAAATTAAATGGAGGTTTCCCATTTTATATTAAAAATGGAATGACTGTACTATTCATCATCAAGCATTGAGAAATTATTAAAAAATGAGAGGCATTGTATCTGGTATGCTGTATGCATACTAGCTGGTTTACACTTGATTTTATATTTTACTTTTCAAATTTTGTAAAATAAATGCAGATTCTTAAAAAAAAATATCTGAACTTAGCAAGAAACATACCTTAAATATGATTATATAAAACCTGCCTGCATGGCTTAGTGGTTGAGTGTCGGCCTATGAACCAGGAGGTCACAGTTTGATTCTGGGCAGGGCACATGCCCAGGTTGTGGATTTGCTCCCCATGTGCAACATGCAGAAGTCAGCTGTTCAATGATTCTTTCTCATCATTGATCTCTCTCTCTCTCTCTCTCTCTCTCTCTCTCTTCTTTCTCTAAAATCAATAAAAATACATTTTAAAAAACAAAAAACCACCATAATTTGTAGAGTACCTCCATTTAACAATCTACTCCATTCAATTTACCCTAATTTTACACTAAGATAGGTTATAAGATATTGGGGAATATTAAAAAATAAATATATTTCCTTCAATCACAAATAATTATTTCATTGTATTTAAAAGACCTATTACTTTTCCATTTTAATGTATTATTAAGGAATATTTACATAGAAAAAAGTGAAGAAGCCATCTTGTCCAGCTCAATATTTGTAAAATTGAACATATCTGTGAAATCCTGCATCCAGATCAAGAATTAAAACATGACCAGGACCAGAAAAACCCTCCCCTTGCTTCCCTTTCCAGTTACTAATATCCCCAGGGTAACAACTAGTCTTGCTTTATCAACAGCATAGATCAGCTTTGCCAATTTTTGTACTTTATGGATGTAGAATTATACAGTATATACTATTTTGTGTTTGGCTCATGTGCTCAGCATTATGCCTGTAAAATTTATCTATAGTTGTGTGCAGTTATAGATCATATGTTTTCATTACTCTATAGTTTTCCATTTTAAAAATTAAAAAAAAAATGTATTTATGTGTTCTATATTTTTAGACACTTGGGTAATTTCTTGGTTTGCTTATTATGAGCAGCGAGTGATATTCTGAACATTTTAGTACATAACTTTCAGTGTATTTATATGTGTATCTGTTGGATATATACTTAGAAGTGGGATTAAAGTTAAAGATATTCATCCATAACTTCAACTTTAGTAGATACTGCTGATCAATTTCTTAACCGGTTATGCTAATTTACATTCTCACCATCAGTGTCTTAGAACTATAGGTTCTCCATATCCTTAACAACATTAAATATTTTCTTTTAAAAGGCCTCTTACCCTAGCTGGTTTGGATCAATGGATAGAGCGTCAGCCTGTTCAATTCCCATCAAGGACACATGCCTGGGTTGTGGACTTGATCCCCAGTTGGGGGCATGCAAGAGACAGCCAATCAATGATTCTCTCTCATCATTGATGTTTCCTTCTCTCTCTCCCTCTCCCTTCCTCTTTGGAATCAATAAAAATATTTTAAAAGATAAAAAAATTAAAGGCCTCTTATTTTTAATTTAGTAAATACTCATTGAGTTCTTACTAAATGTTCACCACTTTAAATTGATTCCTTTTCTAAATACAAGTGATAAAGATCCAGAAAGTAAAGATACCTTTATTACCCAAAATACATTTTCAAGTTATTATTTCAGAACTATCCAACTCTCTATCACTTAACCAACAAAAAGCAAGACCTTGACATGGCCTTCAAAATTAGAAGGTTCAATATCTCCCATCTCACCTATTATTCATTTAAGACTAAATAGAGCAAAAGTATTTAATTAAGAACAATGGAAATAAAATGGTAACTTTTCCTTATGGTGAAGGAACCTGGTCTGATTCAACCATTAAGTTTTGTTTAGTCTTCAGTGTGGTTTTGTCCCCTTTTTTGAAAAAAAAAATTAAAAATCGGGACATTTTTCATAAATATCTACACTTCTGATGATTATTGGGTTTTAAAAAAAGACTGGGTAACAACAAATACAACACATAAGAAAAATTAACAGCCTCCTTTGGTTGAGGCAGGTGCAGTCCAATTTCCCAGAGTCCCCATTAGTCCCAATTATCCCTAACAAGAAGCCTGGGCTCAGAGCAGAACTGAGCACCAACTAGGGAAAATTTGAAGGATAACTAAGTTCTTACACTAGACCTGATTCATAACTCTGGGGTGTAAACGCTTATAAAACAGACACTATTTTGTGGCATCAACATTTTATAATACGCTGTAAGTCAAGGACTTAGAGAATTTTAGAAAATGGCTTGAGAGTATATACATTTTCATGATGATTGACAATGACCACAGATCTATGAATATAGTGGAACCAGGGAAGGACCTGACCTACGGGCCAGGTGGGATACTGGGCCTGGGCTTCTTGGCATCTCCGCTCATACGGAAGCTCTTCCTTCAGTCTTAAGAGTTATAAAACTCTAAATTGCTCCACAGTGGCATCAGAAATATCAGTACAAGATCAAAGTCTGTAGGGGTGGGTGTGGGTAAGGGGGAGAGATCAATCAAAGGACTTGTATGCATGCATATAAACCTAATCAATGGTTTAGGCAACGGGGGGGGGGGGGGGTGAGGACATGAGGGGGGGTTAGGGGGGGTAATGGGGGGATAAGGACACATATGTAAGACCTTAACCAATAAAGAAATTTTTAAAAAATCAAAGTCTAGTTCATTAAGAAGAGGAAGGCTATGATTCAAGACAAACTGCCATCACAGATTAAAGTATATCATTGCCCCAAGCATAGCAGTCCCTTCAGAGAACATTATATATCCTTTTGCTATTTTGTTAACAAGACAAAAGTGAACCACAAAATTCAAATATCGAAAGGTAATTTATATCCTTGAAACAGACCAGAGGAGGGCAAATGAGATATTAGGCTGTTTAGTAAAATTAATGTAGCACCGCTGGATATTTAGTTTACATTATACAGCATAATAATCCCCGGAAGAGCTCAGGGAGGTAAGCTCTTATCTCTTTGTTTTGCTGCTATTTTGATTATATTTCTCTCCTGAAAAACAGAAATAATAAAAGTTTCTTGAAAACAATTTTGATAAGTGAATTAGAGGTCAGCAGAACATAACTCTACAGGAAAAGTGGACGAAGGGCACACTGTGATGTGAACTTGAAGTAATGTGATGTTTACTTCAGGCGCTGAGAAACTGCTGTTGGGGTGCTGTGAAGCCATTAGAGGCAAGTTCAATGTCAAGCAAGGTGCGAGGTTAAGCATCCACCTCACCAACAAAAGCCAAGATTTGACCAACAAGTTTTACCTAAGAACATTATAATAAGTTGTGTGTGCTGCAGTATGTCATGTAACATATCTTTTTTTGTCTGTTTTTTTTTTTAATTTTGTTTTATTGCTTAAAGTATTACAAAGAGTATTACATATGTCTCCTTTTTTTTTCTCTCCTTGACCTTCCCCTGGCCTCTCCTACCTCCCAATGTGTTGTGTCCATTGGTTATGCTTATATGCATGCATACAAGTCCTTTGGTTGATCTCTTACCTCCACCCCGCCCCCCCCCTCCCCCCCGGCTCCCGCCCCTCAACCCTCCCCGGGCTTCCCGCTGTAGTTTGACAGTCTATTCGATGCTGCTCTGCCTCTTAAAAGTAATACAAATTACAATAATATATACAGATGTCTTCTTATTCTTTGTACCAACCTTCAGATGTAATTAAGAGTTCAAGAAAAATCATTTTGGCATAAATATCAGACGTATTCCAAAACAGAAACCATTACAATTGTGTGTACCAAAACAAACTGCATACCATTACTGACATGTAGGATATGAAGATGTGTGTGTTTTTTTTTTCCTAAAAACATCCTCACTTCACTGAAAACCAGAGTTGAGCAGCTGGTACTCCAAACTGGGTAAGTGACCCCATCTCCTCTCATTCTTACTATCTCCTTCCAGAAGTTGCATGTGAAGTTCAAGAGTTTCACCTTTCCCCAAAATAAAAGTACTGTCAATCTTGTGATAAAAAAATCATAAAGTTATATTGATTTCAAAAAATGCAATCGAATAACTGGTAAAATACTTGTGTATAGCTTCATTTTGTAAAGAAATCTAGAATAGCAATAGAATCACCTTAAATATTGCATGCTATTTTTTTCTCTTTAAAAAATATTCACTTTGTATATGTACTTTTTCTTCCACAAAATAATATTTCATAATGTTTCTGCTCAGCAGCAAACCATTCTTATAGGCTAATGCAAATTTTTAAGTAATGTAGAAAAAAATTGCTTTGTAACTTCCTGTACATAGGTCTGCTTTAACAACAGTCTTTGGACATTAGATTATGGCTGTTCCTGATCAAGACATTCACTGATTAGTTCACAGAAGAGTGTGAAAGTCAAACTACTAGGACACTTCAGGAAAGCCTCCAGCACAAAGAACAATCTGAAAGTGCAGGCCTCATTGAAAATAGCATCCATTGCATCACCTTCCCTTAGGCAAATGTTCTTATGTAAGTCACTTGTGGAATGTTGTGAATAGCCCCCCCCCCCCCAAAAAAAAAAAAGGATAAAATAGATTTTATTTTGGATGGATCTCCAGGACTGCAGCTTGATATATATTTGATTAACAGTCTTTTACTTATAAAAGAAGAATTAGTGCCCAGTGAGCCGCATCCACTACTGGTCTCCATTGGAGACTAATGGACTTATTGGAATAAAATATTTCTCAAAGATAGCCATTATCGTTTCTAAATCTAAAAGGGGTTATTCAGCCTTTATTATAATTTAGTCATTCAGCATATAAGAAATGAAGAATAACCCTAAATACATGATGGTAGTATTTGAGACACATATTCAGATCCACTCCTATGTGTAAAACAGGGTTTTGTTTTCCTCCAAATTCCATTCTGAATAATGCAGTGACATCATAGACTTCCTCAATCTCTAAACACAAAGAGAATCTCTATGAAAGTAAGATGAGAGACATTTTCTGATGATTATAAATATAGCTAATTTTTCTAAAAGACAGACTAATGAATTACATTAAAATTAGATTGACTTTTAATCCTGGGTCAAAAATATATAAAAACCCTTATTTTTAATGCAAACACAATTCCCCATTGTAAAATTTATTTTTATGGATTTATTATACAGACAAAATTTCCTAAAGGAGGAATTTCAGAGCAGTTTAATGAGGGATATAAAGACCGAGGAGGCATAAATACAGATCCAATTAGGAAATTTCAATTGTAGACTTATTCCTCACTACCTTTCTTCTACTCACCTCCCTTTTCACTCTCTTTAATTCCCAAACACTCCAAACTTCAAAATCACATTTTTTCCTTTTCTTCAGGAATAGCTTGAGGTATAAAACACTTATTCAGTCATTCAGCAAACTTATCAGTACCTAGGAAATCTGTAGCAACAGAACTACTTCATGCATGGTTAAACATCATGCTTCCCAATCATGCAAGGTCTCTCTTTGCACTTCTATATCCCTAACTCTCTTTGACCATGACCTCTGAGTAACAATAAAAAGGAAACTCATGGAACATTTAAAAAAAAATATCTCTCTGCGGGTCTAATAGATGTGTTGAGGTTTAAATAATATACATTTTCAATACATATACTTTAACCTCTCCCTTTCCTACAATTAGCATTTAAACAAATGAAGTCTCTTTCAACTTAAAAATATCAATTAGAAATTAAGAAATAAACTTTCCTTAGACATAACTTAACCTCCAAAGAAAGAAAGCTCTGGAAAAAAAACCAAACTTTTTTTCTAACTTCTCTCATTTGCTACTCTCTTCTCCACTCATACCATTTTGGTTTCTGTACCATCATTCTTCTCAGGCTATGGACCAACACACTGCTGAATCCAAAGGGTGCTTTTCGATCCAAACTTTGTTGATGTCTCAGTAGCATTTCAACCACGATGGCCACTTCATTCCTTCTGTACTCTCATCACTGGGCTTTGAGGACACTGTGCCTTACAGCTTTTCTTTCTCTTAGCCGTCTCTCTAAACCCTTTTTCTCCTCAGCTCAAACCCCGAGTATGTGAGGTCTTCACGATTGTGTTCCAGATTCTCTTTTGATTCACTATAAATTCATATCCACTCCCATATGCTAAATTTCCACCTATATGCCAATGCCTTCAAATTCTGTTTCCTTGACTCTTACGGCATATTCCAAAACCCACTTAAATATTACTCGACATCTCCATTGGAGGCCTTTCAGAAAATACAAAATCAACATGCCCCCAGACGGACTCCTTCACTTCCACAATGATAGCATTCCTCATGTCCATAAAGGCACACGAAGCACACTGCTACCCAGGGGAAAACTGGGAAATCATCCTTACTCCTCTCCTCAGCCTACCCTATCTGCCACCTAATAAATACCATGCCCTGCAGAGTCTATATGACTTAATAGGTTTCTAATCAGACACTGCTCTGTATCTCCGCAACTACCATTCCATTCAGCCCACTAGCAACTCCGGTTTGGGCTGATTTAAATAATCTGATGAACAGAATGAACTGGTGATTATAATAGAATTAGGGACATAGAAAGGGAATGGACTCACTATTCTTGGTGGGAGATGCAGGAAGAGACTGGACAAAAATTGTGCACCTAGGGATGAGGACAGTGGGGGGGTAAGGGCAGAGGGTGGGGTGGGAACTGGGTGGAGGGGAGCTATGGGGGGAAAAAAAGAGGAGCAAATGTAATAATCTGAACAATAAAGATTTACTAAAATAAAAAAAAAATAAAAAAAAGGACTACGAACACATGGTTTCAATCTGCAAATCTGACCCGGTCATTCCCTAGCTAAAACAAGGTCCTGGGCTTCCCTCTGCCCAAATCCCACACCCGTGTATAGGATCCTTCATAATCTAGCTGAATGAGGCCCTCCAGCTTGTCATGCCATGCCCCTCTGTGCCCCTTGCTCTCTGGAATGCAGCATACTGCTCTCTCTGGGGTCACGACCCACGATGGGTTGACTCATCTCAGCTCCCACCTTCACATAAACTGCTCCCACCTTCACATAAACTGCTCCTTTATGAAATTCTTTTTTTTCCTCCCACCCTTGACTTCACTACATCTTGCTTCAGATCTAGCCTTAAAAGGCTTCTTAGGGACGCCTACTTGAAGCTCAAAAACATAGTGCGATGGTTATGTGCCCAGATTAAGTATTATATGATAGTGATATATTATAAATGGATTTAATATGAGATTGTACATCCTAAAAAAACATCACAAAACTTTCAAATTAAGATCAAATATAACAAGTTTTTTACCTAGTTTAGCTCATTGCCTTATTAATGCCATCAAGAGGACTGCTATGACACTGCTAACTCTCTGCATTCTTTCATTCACTTATTAGCAACTTAGGGTCAGAGGTTGTGAAAGTTTCTAAGCTTACCCTCCACACTTCTGCTATCACTCCTGATGCCATGGTGTAGAAATGAAAGGAGGTTTCATCTTCATGTTATAGCCTCTGCAAGACTTGTAAATTCTTGAGTCTTTTCAGCCCCCTCCCCCATTAAGGCAACAAATCACCAAGCCCTTTCGCATGAGTATGATACATGCCTGCAACCCTGCTACACCCCCACTAGACTCAACTTGGGAAGCTTCAGCTCCAAACACGTGGAGAAGTGAGTGCATTACAAGAAACACTGTCTCATTTGATCTAATTTGCACTTCAGTTGCTCCCTGTGGCCCTAAGATTAGCTTATTGTCCCCATGGCAGCCTACCCTTTTCCTTAGAGAAATAAGGTCCATTCTAGCAGATACCTAGCACAGCCTCCTGGGAGTTGTTGAAAAATGCTTTATTAAGGGTAATTTTTACCCTTTGAATCATTTTTTTTTTTACTGTAATCATCCAGTCAGGGCAGTTAACTTTTCTGGAGATTCTTTTTGGTTTGGTTTGGTCCCTCCTTTTAATGAATTTCCTTTCTCTGTTGAGCACTGTTTGCTGCTGCAGTGGTTCAGGTTTTTTCTCTATTATTAATAATATATAGAAATATATTTTCAATTAATTCTCAGGTGGATGGATTTCTAAAATGAGATTACTAAAGTCATTCTGTTAGTCATTTAGTAAGTATTTCCTAAACAAAGCTTCTGTGCCAACCACTGTGCTAAATATTAACAGTACACTGTGAAGAAACAGACTCGACCTTTACTCTTCTCTCATGAAGCTGATGATCTGGTGAGGGAGATCGGCTATAAACAAGTAAGCACAATGGCACAAAATTCTCTAATTGTTGGCACCAAAAGACAACAAACATGAAGAAAACAGGGGCAGGATATTATTATTTAGGGTAATGAACTCTCTAAACTTGCCATTTTAGCAGAGGCCTGAAGGGTGAAACGACATTGTGGATAGGTGCGGGGAAGGGCAGTTTTTACACAGCACAGACAGTGTGTGCAAAGGCCCTGATTTGGAGATAGCTATTGACATGTCCCCCAGACTGAATGGTAGTGTGATTTCAACTTCATAAATGAAAGGTTATAGGCTCAAGTTGAAATTATAATAGTAAGCAGAAGCCGCCTCCTGCAGGGCCTTTTTGGCCAAGACAAAAAATTTGGATTTGATTCCAGTTACAATGAGAATCTACTGGAGGACTTTAAATATGGAAAGGCATGATATAATTATAGCATAATCTGATTTCTTGTTGAAAGGGATCACCTGGGCTCTGTGGGGAACCGATCTGTGGGGGTGGGGTGAGAGTGATCCATTAGGAAACTTGCTAGAGTCCAGAAGAAAACTCGTGGAATAGGAAGATGGCAATAGAGAAAAAAACAGAAGAGGAGAGCTTCAAGAGATAATTTTCAAATAGAAACAGTGGGACTGGATGATGGATTTAAACACAATTATGCATATTTACAAGAACATCTGACTCCTATTAATCTATACAAACATTCAATCATGACTTAACTTCAAATTGTGATTATAATGGGTATAATCAGTTGGATGGATGATATGAATTTAAAGCAAAGAATGGGTTAGACAAAGTATTGAAAATATATCCACAATGAAGGTGCCTTTAAAGAAATATTAAACACCTTTTCAGTTGAATAAGCCCTTTCTAATCACTAGCAACATAGTAAGAGCTTTAGTCTGTGTCTGTTCAAAACAAGGTCAGTACAATAGAACATCATTTTTGTCAGGACTAGTGTACCTTTTACTAATCTTTTAAGAGGGATTTTGTGGACTGTGCTAGCTATACCTTTCACTGGCCCAGCATGATTTTTATTCCTTATTTCATGAAAACATCTTCATCTCCTTCATGGTAATCCTTTCCAATTCTTATGGTCTGGGTATATGCATGGCCCATGCTTGGCTCTATACCTAACCTAACCACAGAAAAAGTCTACAAGGATGGGTCCATATCCAAATCAGGCCTTCCCAGCACTTTTTTGAATTGCACATAGAGGGTACCTCTCACTTCCTGATGGAGAACTCTGTCAGTACAGAGGAAGCTGGAGTTTAGCCTGAACCCACATAAAAGGTCAGAGCAGTATCATCTAGAAGTTAATAGAGAAGAAGTGGACTCAGAGGTTCTAAAATCAAACTAGTTTACGTTAGTCCGAGTTGAGTTTATTTCTCTACAACGGCAAAAGCCCTAACCTTTATTAAAAGAAGATAAATAAAGAAAACCCAAGAGATATTGGGTGGAACCTTTTAAAGTTTAAAGTCAAATGTTGAAAAGCCAGCATTAGCTTTTGGGTTTTGTTGATCTGTTTTAGAGCAGAATTCTAAAATGCCCATGGTAAAAATAAATCTAACAAAATGTATTGTGTGTGTATGTTTGTGTGTGGGGTGTGTGTGTGTGTGTGTGTGTGTGTGTGTGTGTGTGTGTGTTTAAGATTGCATATGTATAGCATATATCTGATACTCAAGAAACAGTTAACAGTGTTTGCCTCTGTGAGAGGCAAGAAAACAAAGGGATAGGAGTGGGAGAGGGAACTAAGGGGTATGTTCAAAATATAATCAAGGAGCAGGGAAGGCGGATCTGAAATAGCACATTTGACAGCAATGGTGTGAAAAAATATAGCTGATACATTAAGATGCTTCAATAAAATGATTATACTAGGCTATCACTGAAGAAAACTGTGAGTTGAGGGTGAATAATGTGTGTGGTCCACTATGTCTTTTGAAAGTCTATTTAGCTCCAGTGAGTAAAGTACATATTGAGAGAGAACATGCAAGGCTAAGAACAATCTGCTTATCTGAATAAGAGAGAGGGCAGATGGTTAAAAATAATTATGTTCTACGCAGATCTCATATAAGTCTGGATCCATGCTGATCTGCTGGACTTTGGAATTTTCCACTTATTCATATATGTATATTTTGTTTCAATTAATGAAATTTAGTTAAGTATGGTCTGTTGGGAAGAGCAGCAAAGAAAGAGAAGTGTATGTTTTCCTAGACTAATGACTATGGAGATGGGGGTGACAAAGATAAGAAAAAGAGAGTGAGCCAGGCATAATTCCTGGGTCCTAAGGAGAACAGAAATGAGGTAGGGGCTATAATTATCTTAGAAATTCACAAGGCTGAACAGTGCCATCTCTTCCTCCCCTTTTTCTGGCCCCTTCCATTTAGATATTCCTCTTCTTTCTCTGCACATTTTGCATGGGCAAACTTGCTCAATTTCTGGCATTTTTCAATTAGCATCTATGCCTCAATACTGTGTGTATGTGTATGTGTGTGTGTGTGTGTGCGTGCGTGTGTGTGTGTGTGTGTGTGTGTGTGTGTATGTAACATATAAAATATACAATATAGCCTGGCCAGTGTGTCTCAGTGGTTGAGTATTGAGCTATGAACCTGGAGGTCATGGTTTCATTCCAGGTCAGGGCACATGCAAGAGGCAGCCAATCAGTGATTCTCTCTCATCATTGATGCTTCTATCTCTCTCCCTTCCTCTTTAAAATCATTTAAAATATTTTAAATATATAATATAAAACATATATTCAAAACTAATTTCTACCCCAAATGCTAGCTCCATATTTTACCAAGAGTTCTCTCTCTAGGTGACAAGCCACTAACATTTAACATATCTCCAAGTGACCCATTCTTATCCATTCCTCAAACATATACCTCCTTCTGATTGCCAGTTAAAGCATCACCATTCATCTAATAATCCAAAGTAGAAATTTCTGAATTGCCTTCAAAAATTCATCATTCAAGATCCAATTCCTCTGAAAACTTTCATCAACCTCCTCATAGTTAATAGCATTTATAACAGTGTATTGCATGGGTTTTGTTTGTTGGTTTGTTTTTGCATTATATTCTTTGTCATTAGACTGGGAGTTTCAAGAGGGTAATATATATATATATATATATATATATATATATATATATATATATATATATATATTGCATTTTTCAAAACCCAGAATCTAGTACTGTATTTATCATATAAGTAAAATCTCAATTGTTGCTTATTAAAATTTACTTACCTAAACCACTTGATGCCAGTTCACAAAGTAAGAGTAATCAATTTTATACTGAAATGTATTAAAAAACTGAGATTTTCAATATGCAGCATTAACTTTACATAGATTTATAATCTCACTGTAAGAATATGAAGATGAAATTGTACAACAGAAGTAAATATCAGGTGGATGATTTTAGATTTGCAGCTGCTACTATTTATTCTTGAAGAATTATGAACTCTGTGAGCAATGGTTACAGTATAAATTCATGTGACTGCCATGTGTTGGATATGTGAGAAAAAGAGAGGGAGAGAAGCGATATGCATCTGTGTTATTATAACTGTGTCTGTGTTTAAAACAAGTCGTTTACAGACTTCACAGGATCATTGGGTGCGAATCCACTACTACCACGTTTTGTCTACACTGAACTGGATTCTCAGCATTTTTGCTTTATTTTTTATTTCAGAGGCTAATTCAGAGGCACTCAACTCCTAAAGGACTCAGGGAACATGCCCACATTTTGGTTAATAATTTAAGGGAGATTGTTTGCTCTACCACACTGTTAAGTTCCCATTCCTGGCTCTTTTCAACACCCAAGCAAAAAGTTAAAGAAAAAGTTCAGTTCGGCTGCATTCATGTACTGATTACACATGAAGTAAAGTATTCTGCTATGGACCAGAATACAGAGATGATAAATATAGACAATATCCGTTCTCAAGTAGTTTTCAATGAAGAAAAGTTAAAAGTCCAGAATAAAATTTTTAAATCTTATCACGTGTAGTCAGTGCGCAATCCAGTAAGTAAATTATTGAGCTACAGAACAAAGTTTTCCAACAGGAAGACTGATTTTTAAAAGGTTTAATGTATTTTACAAAAACAAAGCTTTTCTGGCCAGCCATGTGGCTCAGTGGTTGAGCATGGTCCTATGAACCAGGAGATTAGGGTTCAATTCCTGGCATATGCCTAGGTTGCAGGGGCAATCCCCCATGGGGGGCGTGCAGGAGGCAGCTGATCAATGATTTTCACTCATCGTTGATGTTTCTTTCTCTCCCTCTCCCTTCCGTTCTGAAATCAATAAAAATATATGTATAAAAACAACAACAAAAACCACAAAGCTTTTCTTACTAATGATTTTGATAATTATATGTAGGATTAAAACAATTCTTTTTGTCTTTCATGTCCTGTTCTGGAAGTAGTGCCATCCATCTGTGCTCATGTGAAATGGAAAGCAAGGAAAAGATAAGGCGGGGGCATAAAGAGAAGCCACTCAAGAGAACACTGCATCAGAAATATCTACGGCTTGAGTCGGGATGTTAAGAACCAGTCCCAGAAAGCCAAATTATTTTTTATAAATTGTCAAATGATTATCACAACAGCTTTAGCTAACATCTATCACTACACAGTTATATTTTTCCTTGTAATGAAAACTTTTTTAAGATTTACATTCTTAGCAACTTTCAAATATAAAATATTGTATCATTACCTAGACTCAGTTTTAAGAAAATGTTATTTAATGACTTATTTATTCTTAAAGAAAGCATTTTAAAATGCCTGACACATAAAAATTTACTGTTTTAATTCTAGTTTTAAGCAAAACAAGCCAGTCAGAGAAAGACAAATATCACATGAGCTCATTCACATATAGAATCTAAAAAGCAAAATTAATTGATTAACAAAATAGACCCAGAAACATGGAACACAGTGTGGAATCTCAGAGGGAAGGCAGGTGTGGTTGGGTCGTTGGGAAGAGGTTAACCAAAAATTTATATGCATATATGCATAACCCATGGACACAGACAATAGTGTGGTGAAGGCAGGGGCAGGAGGTGGGGGAGCATATGGGGTGGTTCTGGATAGAAGGGGTCAATGGGGAAAAGTGATTATCAATAACATAATCACACAAAAAATGATAGAAAAAAGTATAGAATTCCTAAACAAAATTTTAAATCCTGACATTCTTAAAAATACAATAAGATACTTTAAAGGTGAGGACAGGAAGAAAGAAAGGCTTCCAACCCAGTTCAGCCTGCACCTCGTCCTGCCTTTCCCTGGAACACATGTCAATGTCCAGAGAAGCATGGCCACAGCACTGTGTGTCCACCATCTCAGGAGACCAGCCGCCCTGGCAGTTAAAAAATGAAATCAGCCCAGCATTGGGATCCTGAAAGACAAGATGATACACGATCCAATTCTATAGATTTTGATATTTCCCTAAATTTTCAACACAGCCATAAAAAATAAAAAATACTGGTTGGCATACTGGCTTCCTGTTTCTGCTTTAATACGAAGGACAATCCAATGCAGAAAGTTCCTGAGGAGATTCTGGGTCTTGCTACTGTGAGCAAGTAGATCACTCAGGATGTGTCACTCCCAGAGAGCCCCATGCATCGCTTTAAAAAGTCACAAAGCAAAGTCCAGTGTGGTTTGCTGTCACCCAGGGTAATTGTTTTATGAACGAGGCTACAGGCACCTTACCTAGAAGTCCCAATCATCTGGAGCATCCTCTACATTTAAGAAAGATAAGAATAGATGACAGTGGTGTGAAATCAGGGAGGGGTGAGGCACTGCCTTCCCCTTTTAAGAGCAGCATCAATTAAACCCAGGGGAGAGGGGTACAGTTTACTAGTTAATTAGTCCAGGGATGAAGTTCTTTCATGTGTAATTCAGAACAGGGACACCTGGTGTTCGGCTCTTCAAAGCACCAAGGGGGGCAGGGAAACCAAACAATGCAAGAGAGGTCACAACAGAAAGCAAAAGCACAAGAACAAAAACTGTTTCTCTCTGACCTTCACCCTGCTGTAAATAAAATGAGATTCCTGAGGGTCCCCACCCCCACTGGTCCAGGGAGAACAAACAGCTCCTGGCCCACTTGGGGAGTTCTAAAAAGACATGGTGTTAACTAATTGTTTTATAACCCAATTAAAAAGAAAACAGAGAGCCAGAGAAATGCAAATAGGGATATAATGATTATCATCACCTTCTAGTACATAGCATACACAAAAATATTGACATGATCTCTCTCTCTGTTGTGTGACCAGGGCTGCCCAGGTAGCATTCAACAAAATTAGGACTTCTGCTTTAGGACAAATTACCTTGTTCTATTGAATCAAAAAGTGAGCAGTTTGCTAATGGAACACCTCACCTTGTGAATGCTAACATGGTGAGGTCATCTTTCTAAATATTGTTGCTTCTAAACATTCTGGTTGTAGACAGGTTGATAAATGCAGGTGAAGAAACATTAATGTTTAAATAGAGCCAAATAATATATGATTTCAGCTGTGGTATCCATTTAAAGAAAAAATAATAAATTTTAAGGGGTTTTATTAGTGGGTTCATTCAGAAGGAATGAGGGAAAGAAACCCGGAATGGATGGAATCTGGTACCTTTTCAAACCCACCACCATGAGAAATTCTACAACAGAGAACACAGTGTCTAAAGATATCATGAAAAGTGTGCCATAAAGGGTTTTAACCTAATTTTAAAGATTGCAGGTTTAGAAGAAAATGGATTAACAATTTCTAGCATTGATATACTTGTTTCTGCTCTAGGGGAAACCTTTAATAAAGGCAGTCACACACACCCTTTTCCATGTGTGTGGATGGGAGTGGGTAGATATGTATTTATTTATACTATACATACACAAACACACATAACAAAACCAGGCTTCTCATCCATTAGACCAGAGGTTCTCAACCTGTGGGTCATGACCCCTTTGGGGGTCAAACGACCCTTTCACAGGGGTCGCCTAAGACCATCGGAAAACACATATATAATTACATATTGTTTTTGTGATTTATCACTATGCTTTAATTATGTTCAATTTATAACAATGAAAATACATCTTGCATATCAGATATTTACATTACGATTCATAACAGTAGTAAAATTACAGTTATGAAGTAACAACGAAAATAATTTTATGGTTGGGGGTCACCACAACATGAGGAACTGTGTTAAAGGGTCGTGGCATTAGTAAGGTTGAGAACAACTGCATTAGACCAAAGGCACTTGAGGGACAGGAATATGAAAAAGAAAGTGAAGAAATTGTGAAAAGGTTCTTAGCACATCTCTATAGCTCTACAGCTATATTAAGAATAAACAATGAGCCAGAGACTGGAGAGTTGAATAAAAACAGAATTATCTGGTGGCACAAAGAAAAGAAAGTCACTCACAAGAAAAGCAAAAATAAGTATAGACAATTGACTTGAGACTTCAATGTGCATGAATATTAATTTCGACACTACTTGAGCACAAGGAAAATAATAGTCTACTGATCATTCAAAAGTATTAGTATCAGGCTCTATCTATGTAAGTAATAATTCAGAAAAAATAAAAGCATCTTTCCTCTGTATTTCTAAAAATTCATTCACTTACTTGTAAGAGTCAAAATCTGTCTTGGACAAAAAGAATGAACATCAGCTCAGATTAAAACAAAAGAGAGAGAGAGCAGCTTTGTCATGAATCAGACTCAGTGGACAGACAGGAAAAGTCCAGTCATAAAACCAGGAAACACTATTTTTTCCAAGGCCATGCAGCAGCTGCAAAATGCCTTAACTACCCCCATCATCATTACAGGATCACCCTAAACCCATTTTAATATTTTCATTTCTTATCAGGAACACTCAATTGCTGCTAAACCAGCCAAGTCTAAATCATAACAGCATTCTAGTCTTAGTTAATACCTGCTTCAAATCCCAGCCCAGCAACAGCAACCACTCCGAAATGGATCCCTCCTTCCCTTAACTCTCTTCAGAATCCTTCAGTAGGAACCCAACCTCAAAAGTTGTTTCCTCTTAGCTCTTGTAAAGGGAACTCCTTGGTTCTTTGGAATTCCCTCCATCACTACAAGTCTGATTTTGTCCAACTGCAGGCTTGTTCTCGGTGGTCTCTGACTGATTCGGTTTTATGCATTCAGTAAGCAGATGTTGAGTATCTGGAATGCACTGGTACATGGGATGCACTGGTGTTCTGGGGAAGGTAAGAAAGTAACTAGCATCCTTGCTTTCCTGAGGCTCTACTATCTTAGAGAGATAAGACAGATATTTAGTGTAAATAAATGCCACATATCATAATTTCAACAGGACAGATATAAACAGAGCATTCTGAATGTTCAGAGGACAGAAGGATGGTTGTCAGGATGGATCTGGAGAAAAAGTAGCATATGGCCTGGGCCTTAAAAGAGATTTCATGAGACCTGTGGGCAGGCAGTCCATTTTCAAAAAATTAGAAAGCGGGTGCCCAAGTATAGCGATTGGGAGGAACAGAGTGTGCTCAGGGTATGGAACCTACTTTGGTTGAAACACAAAGTGTGCACTTGAAATTACTGGGAAGTCAGCCTGCCATGTGAGGCTAAAGTGAGTAAATTTTATTTGGTAGATGACACGGAACCACTAACGGTTTCTGAACAAAGAAACCTCCATCAGAGGTTTCCTTTAGGATCATTTACCTTATAGTGTTACGAGAAACTGAAAGTGTTGAAGAAAAATGATTCATTCTTGACACTTGTTAAAACAGTAAGGTGGGCTGTACCAATAGGAATAGGGACTCCAGTGCTCCACTGGGGTTTTGCAGTCAGGGAGAGAGACTGGGCTGAACTCAGGTTACAAAAAGGGAAAGTGGGAATTTAGAGCAAAGGAACAGAAAGGGGGTCCGTGGATGGAAAAACTAAGAGGAAACATCAGGGTTCAGGAGAGATTTCTGACTAAAAAACCTAACAGAATTCTTGCTGAAGGCAGGCCAGGGTGATGAGACATCACCTGGGGGAGGAGGAAGATGAAGAGCCGAGTCAGATATTGAGTGTGATTAGATATGGAGAAAGGAGGTTCTGGATAAACTGACTCAGCAAGATTCTTGCTAAAACTGGACAATGCAGAGGTGAACTCGGAAGCAAACAAGTCAGGGCCTCGTTAGAAGAGAGTTCAGCGTAGCCTCAGTAAAAGCTCGGTCCAGGAGAAACTGTCGAAGATGGAAGGCTTTTAAAAATAGTCCCAATAGGAGTTAACCAGGGTTCTGTGTAGGATGGCGAGACAAGAATGGAAAGGAAAGAAGCATCTAAGAGAGACACCAAAGGCACAGCATCAGACTGGGCTGACAGGACATGTGAAGCAAGAGAGAGAGAGAGAGAGGAGTCAGGGAGGACGGCATGGAGCTTGTGTCACCCACCAGGAGACCTCTGGGACCCTGAAAGGAAGAAGGAAAGTCTGGAGGCAGGTAACAGTGGAGCAGAGTCCTGGGCTTACATTCCAACCCAGTCCAGCCCACAGCCTTCCAAATTCCCACATGGCCTCTGGCTTATTTTAGTAGCGATACTGGAAAGCAAGTGAGCATCTTCTGGTGAAATCCGAGTGCAAGTGCCACCCTCAGTCACTGCTAGCTATGTGAACTTGGCAGTTATTTTACTTCTCTAACCCTCAAAGTCGTCTTCTGTGCAAAGGGGATGATAACAATACCTGTGTCATAGAGGTGCTGTGTTCAGTGAAATGAGTGAGGGATGTGGAGTGCCTGGCCAGAGCTGCTGGTGTTTAGGTGGGATTCAGACCCCGGGGGAGCAGAGAATGGGGATGGGGAGAGCGGTTTTGATGACCAGAGGCTTTTTCTGTCCCTCTACAAGCATACCCAGAAAGTATGACTTGCCACACCTATTTAAAAAAATAAAAACATCAAACTCCCATTTGGGAAAGGACCCTTATCCCTACTTCTAAAGTTGTTTTCTGTTTGATTGGGGTTGTTTTTAAATGAGGGTGTTATCTGATGGGGGCCTAGACTAGATTGGGGGCCTTTCAATTGTTATCCTATCTGAAAAAATTATATTTTTTATATAAATTAGGCTATAAAAATCCTTTTCGCTCTGTTCTCACTCAAATCTTGTGCCGTACTTCAAAAATATCACCCACTCTGGAACAAGGCTAGTAAAGGCCTGGAACTTTAAAGTACCTGGGGCTTATAAGAACAGATAAGAATGGAGTGCACTATTTACATTTCAAAGTGATCTCCCAGTGTCCAAAACCGAACCTTTAAATAAGTTTGCGATGGAAGGTAAAGAACCTGGTAGCTGACAGAACCTGCAAGGAAGATGGGCTTGGAGCTGTGCCATTACCTGGGGAGAACAGGGCAGTACTCGAGCCTTACTGCCCAGAAGGCATTGCGCTATTTTGGAGGCCACTGATGGGCAGAACTCTGCTTTACATCTCATTCTTAAATATAAACTTTTAGAAAAATCTTGCCATTTAAACACACACACACACACACACACACACACACGCACACACACACGCACACGCGCGCGCGCACGTCAGAGTAAGTTTCAGTGCACCAACTGAGAGAACAGAGGCATGCCCACTTGTTTATCCCTGTGTTCCGGAGCAGAAGTACCAAAGCAGAAAAAGAAACGTGCTTGCTGTTGACAATTGAAATTTTCTCATGTTCATCTGCTAACACTTTCTTACATTGTAGTTTGCATTTATTTTGCAAAGACTATATTGATCCTACACACAGAGATGACACCACTCCCCTCCAGGCTGGCCTGTCAATCAACATACCATCTCTTCCCATGCAACATGTTCCATATTTTCTTTGCTAACATAGCCAGTGGTGTTTTGGTTTAGTCGTGCGTTAAATTAATCCTGCGTTTTCATGAAGACCTAAACATAAAATCTAAAGATTTAGGGGATAGTGGTCATTTATCACAGAAGCATTTGTGTGTTTTCAGGGTGGGGGTGGGGAAATATGTTAGTAGGGCAGCTAAGAAAACACGCATTTTCACTTCAAACATATTCAGTCTTAAAAATACAGGCCTAAAATTCTACGCTAGCGAAACAGCCTTCTGTTCTCAGTACCTGCAGGTGAGAGAGCTGATCATAATAGGTACACTTAAGAGACATAAAACTATGTCACATCAATTTCAACCATGCACATCTACAGGATAATCCTGGTATTCTCCCCATTTTAAAAATTGCTGTAGCGTGTTCCAGCTATTGCAACTGTGTGTGTCCCAGGCAACATAATAGATTATACCTCGATTCCTTAAAGAGCACCCTGATAATATGCAAGGCTAAAATGTCAGAAGCTATTAGAAACTCTCAGATGCACAATATATCTCCATCCCTGAGTTTTCCCCTTACACTGCGAAACACCAGACAACAGGCATGCAAACTGCTCAGCTGCAACTGTTCCAAGTCGAATAATTACAACTTGTCAGAAAGAATTAATTTTCCCATTTCTCATAAAGATGTGTAAAAATTACCATGTTATTATACACTGACACTCTCTGGAGGCAGACACAAAATTTAATTTTGAATTCTTTCCGCATATTAAATTAAATCCATAAATAAGAGTTTAGGCATTCACTCGGAAGCATATGTTCATTGGGAGCGAAAGCCAACACGAGCCCGGCTGTAATGGCTGTTGTAATGTTTTAATAGCTCGCTTCTTCTAAGCACCAATAAATTTACATGATCATAACAGTCGTGGGCATACAAGAAGCCCATTACTGTCTGGGCACAGGCAGCAGCGTTAACAGGATGGAAAAATGGAAAAAGGAAGAAAAAAAAAACACTCTTAAATAAAATTAGGCAACTGCACTTGTCAGCTGCTCCATGATTGAATTTTTAATATTGTGGTCAATTGGTCAAAACAAATAATGGGATAAAATATTTTAATGTATTTAGAACCTGTTTCTGTGGTTAGCCCACAAAATAGCGTTTTGTTTGTTGTTTTCCCCCAAAACAGTCCTATCTTGTTGTTTTGAACAATTTGATTTTAAAGATACACACTGTAATTTTTCATCTGTTAGAGAACATTTGCTCTCTATGTGCCCACATTTGAAGTGAGAGCATTTCAAATTCGACTCAAACGGTGATTCTTTTTATCCAATGGAATCTCGCCTTAGGGAAATGGCTTGGGCTGCTACGAAGTGATCTCTAAGGTAAGCCTTGAGGGACATACAAGTGTATTACCTGCCTGCCCTCTGTCTGGATCAGAGAAGGCTTTCCTTTGGAGACTTAATGCATTCAGGTTCCATCATTAGAATCCAAACCAACAAGAAAATATCACTATCTTTAGACAGTTATAGATGTGATGTAGATTCCACTTATGAGGGTTTGTTTTTTGAGTAGACAGTTTATTTCTTACCTTCTATAAGCAAATTCACCCTGGTTATAAAAAAGAAAATACAGACAAACCTATACCATATTTCACAATTACTTAAGGGTTTATCAAGGATGAAGGATCTAAAGTAGTGGTCTTATAGTATAGGTCAAGGCTAGCCAGTTGACATTGCTGATTCTGATCATACAGATGTGTCACTGATGGGAAACTATGGGGTGAGGTGGGGCGGGCATGTTAGTAGAGAATCTGGGAGGAAGTGATGTTCAGAAAAAAAGGTTATATTAGGAGGAAGATGTGAATGGACCAAGGCTTCTGTCACAAAGGCATAATGAGAGTTTCATAACTAGAGAAGTGATATGAATTAAGGCTGTAAATGAGAAAAAGAATCATTTTTGGGAAAATGGCATGTGGATTTCATCTTATTCACCCTTATAGATAAAGACTAGTCACATAAGTAATGATTATCCCCATGATCTGTTTTAATTGAGAAATTAGTGCCATCTACATATATTTAGGTTTTATAGCTCAGTTTTGAATCATGAGATGTTTTATACATATTCAAATTAACAAAAAATCAGTGGTTTGAGAGTTCTCTGTCTGGTATAATGACTAACCCTAGTAACTGACACTGTAAAGATAGATAGCAAACTCTTTTGCTTTAAAAAGATCTTCAAGTCTCTTCAACAACCCCTCTCAAATGGTCTACAATTCATTGTTGTCTGCTGGAGGCTAAGACCAACAAGTATTGAGTATAATAAATTGGAGAGGTCCGGCAGTCTTCTGCCCCCTGGTGGTCAGTGCACACCATAGCAAATGGTCAAACGGTCGAACACTTAGCATATTACCCAAAGCGTTGAATTAATCACTGGTTGAATCAAGTTTATATTCAGGTGTGGTAAACTTCATGAATGGAAAGAAATCCTTAATTATAAAATGAGGTAAGCATTAAAAGTCTGTTAGAGGTTTATTAAATAGTATATGGCCTTGAATTATGTAGACTTTATATTTCCCCTTTCATGTGCTTCCCTTTGAATCAAATTTTGAGAAATATAGAAAATGTCTCCTTTTCCTACTTATTCCCACTTTGCAAAAGGAACCATCATCAACAGAGTAAAATTTCCCTCTGGAACAGAAGGAAACTAAATAGATAAGTACTCACCAGTATAGGGCAGGGAATAAAGGAATCAGGAGAAGGGGAATATACAGGGTCACTTTCCTTCTCTCCAACTTCTTTCTTTATTCTATCTCTTGGGATGGGTTTAAATTATCGATACCTATAGCACTGAGCCCCCAAATATGGAAGGGAAATTTAATGCATTGGTTTCTACAAACCTAAACTAATGTATCATGCTTCTATATGAGGTATAAAATTTGGATTAGAGTAGATCTGTTCACACTATGTCCAAAGAAGGTTTATTGTTAGTAGTATTTTTTAAAATATATTTTATTGATTTTTTACTGAGAAGAAGGGAGAGGGATAGAGAGTTAGAAACATCGATCAGCTACCTCCTGCACTCCTCCTACTGGGGATGTCCCCACAACCAAGGTATATACCCTTGACCAGAATCAAACCTGGGACCCTTCAGTCAGCAAGCTGATACTCTATCCACTGAACCAAACTGGTTAGGGCTTGCTAGTAGTATTAATAGTGGTATACAGAGACATCATCTTTTTTCTTAACCCCCTTTTCCTTTCTGTAATGTGAAATTTGTGGAGTGGGTATTTGATAAGGCTACTTCTCATCTCTGGCAAACCTATGTTGATTCTCATCTACATTTTCTATCTACTTACCTATTGCTTAACACATACTACTGGGACAAGAAGGAATTAAAGGGACTGGGTTTACTGTTCCACCTGAAACAACTGAAATAAATGGGCAAATATATAAAAAATGCTTTTTAAAATATTGTGCATCAGGCCAGAGAGAACATTGATCCTTTAGGACCAAGACACAATCGGTCCTATGATTGACCCAGGTTATTCATTTGAGACCATTCAGGCTGTAACTCAGTAAAAGGGAGCTCAGGTAGAACTGATTGACTCCCTGAATTGAGGAGACAAGAGTTGAATCCAAGAAGACAAAGGCATCTAGGGTTCAGAAGACAAACTAATGGAAAAGAGAAGGCTACACAGAGAATTCAGAAGATGCTAGAGGGTTCCCCCTCAAGCATTTAGCAGATTACTTACTGATAAGCACATGTGTGAGAAAACTGCCTAAAGCTGTGGAAAGAACTACCCAAAAGAATTAGAGGGAATAGAAACTAGTGTTCACACAGGCTAGGAATAGGGCCCATTTCCAGCAGCCACACTGGAAAAATTTACAGTTAAGAGTACTCAGGCCGAGACCGGTTTGGCTCAGTGGATAGAGCGTCGGCCTGGGGACTGAAAGGTCCCAGGTTCGATTCCGGTCGGGGGCATGTACCTGGGCTGTGGGCATATCCCCAGTGGGGGATGTGCAGGAGGCAGCTGGTTGATGTTTCTCTCTCATTGATGTTTCTGACTCTCTATCTCTCTCCCTTCCTCTCTGTAAAAAATCAATAAAATATATTAAAAAAAAAAAAAAAAAAAGAGTACTCAGAAGTGTGCTCTAGAATAAATGGGCTCTAGAATAAAGGCTGATTTTGTCCCAACTAACAAATCAAGACCCCAAAAGGATTGATCTGTCTCCACCAAGTCCCAGAAGAAAGCTCAAATATAGAAGAATACAAAAATGTCCAGCATCCAATGAGATAAACTTAACAAAATGTGGCACTTATTTTAAAAAAGTACCTGGTATGCAAAGGGGCAGGAAAATATGACCTACAATTAGAAGGAAAAAAAATCAACCATTCAAAATAGACTCCAAACTGACATAGAGGTTATATTTAGCAGAAATATTCAAAACAATTTAACAGTTATTTTACTGTATTCTACATGTTCAAAAACCTAAGGAAAAGATAGATGGAAAACATTAAGTAAAGGCATAAAAAATACTTTAAAAGACCCAAATCTAAATTCTAAATATAAAAACTATAATGTCTCCAGGGATGAATAAAGCATTATAAACATTATAATTAAAAATACATTGGATGGGATTACTGACAGATAAAGACTAAAGAAAAAAAAAGTTAGTGAACTTGAAGATATAGCAATAAAATAAGAAATAAAACATAGAAAAAAGACCTATCCAAAAAAGAATAGAGAATCAGTGAGTTGAGGGGAAACTCCAAAGCTGTACATCCTGATATTCTCGTATATATGCAGATGGAGTAAAAGACCTGAAGAGGAGTAAACAACGTTTGAAATGTAATAGCAGAAATTTTTTCAAAGTTGATGAAAACCATAAACTTGAAAACAACTGGCAACCTTGAATTCTCTACCCAGCACAAATATCTTGCAAAAATAAAAGTGAAATATTCAATACTAAAGTCAAAATTATTTATTAACATGTATACCCACCACATGGTAATTTTAAAGGATGTCCTTGAAGCAGAAAGTAACAAGTGATACTAAATGGAAATATAGATCTGTAAACTGGAATGAAGAACGCTGGAAATGGTAACTGCCTAGGTAAATTATAATTGTTTTCTATTTATTTAAATCACTTTAAAATATAGTTGAAACAATAATAACTATTATGTAGTGTTGCGTTTAAAACATACATAGATAAGAAGTATATAACAAAAATAGCACAAATGCCAGGAGGGGGATAAAGTGGAAATATAATATTGTTAAATTCTCATACCAAATGTGAAATAATATTAACATCACATAAATATAAACTATGATAAATTGAAGATGTATAGATTATAATTCTTAAAGCAATCCTATATTAACAAAATATATTTATAGCTTATGTTTCAACTAGGAAATAAAATGGAATTATAAAAATATTAAATTGATTTTCAAAATACAAAAGTATAAAAAGGGGCAAAACCCAAATTGAACAAATGGAGGATAAATAACAAGAAAGTAGATTTGAATCTAAACCTGTCAAAAATAAAATTAAATGGTCTGAATTACCTAATTAAAAGAGATTGTTAGAGTGAATTAAAAAACAATACTTAACTGTATGCTTCCAAAAGAAACCCACTTTAAATATATAGACATAAAAAGGTTAAAAGGAAATGGATAGAAAAAGATATAGCAAGATAGCATTAATTTTGAAAAGCTGGAGCGGCTGCATTAATATCAAATAAAGTAAATTTCAGAAAAAAGAATATAATCAAGAATGAAGAAAATTGTTTCATGAAAATAAAGCAGTAAATGTATCAAGAGGGCATAGCAATCCTACACATTTATAAACCAGATACAAGGGTGAAAAATACATGAAGTAAAAATGATAGAACTGAAAGAATAAAATGGCAAATCAACAAATTATAATATTATATTTTAATATCCACCTCTCAAGAATTGGTAGAAAAGTAGACAGAAAAAAGCTCAGGATAAAAGAGTTGAAGAACGTTATCAAACAATTTAACCTAATTGACATTAACTTGCTCTCCATTGAGAATAGAGTATATATACTTTCCAAGTCCACATGAAAACTTTACAAAGAGTTCATATTCAGCTTAAGACAGGTCTCAATACATTTTAAATGATTCACCCCTATGTAGTATGTTCCCAGACTAGCAATCAATGGCTTTATGATATTTGGAACATCCCCAAATATTTAGAGACTAAGTACTATGCTTCCAACTAATCCAAGGGTCAAAGATGAAATCAAAAGTGAATCAGAGCGCTGGTTTGGCTCAGTGGCTAGAGCATCGGCCTGTGGACTGAAGGGTCCCAAATTCTATTCCAGTCAAGGGCACATGCTCGGGTTGCAAGCTAGATCCCCAACTGGGGCCGTGCAGAAGACAGCTGATCAATGCTTCTCTCTCATCATTGATGTTTCTATCTCTCTCTCCCTCTCCCTTCCTCTCTGAAATCAATAAACATATATCAGTGATGGCGAACCTATGACACGCGTGTCAGAGGTAACATGTGAACTCATTTTTTTTGGTTGATTTTTCTTTGTTAAATGGCATTTAAATATATAAAATAAATATCAAAAATATGTCTTTGTTTTACTATGGTTGCAAATATCAAAAAATTTCTATGTGTGACATGGCACCAGAGTTAAGTTAGGGTTTTTCAAAATGCTGACACGCCTAACTCAAAAGGTTCGCCATCACTGACATATATCTTTAAAAAAGAGAATTTGAAAATAGTTTGAACTAAAGAAAATATAAACATAGCATATCAAAATTTATAAGATTCTGCTAAACAATATTTGGAAAAATTTATGGCTTTAAATGCTTATATTAGAAAAAATAAAAAGTCTCAAACCAGTAGCCTCAGTTTCCATTGTAAAAACATAAACAGTAGAAAGAGATAAAAGAGAGAGAAAAAAGTAAGCATAGGAAAGAAAGTAATGAAGATCAGAATGAATTCAATTAAATTTTAAAAAGTCAATAGAAAAAAATAATGATCCAAAATTTGCCTTTTTGAGAAGATTAATAAAATTGTTAAATCTCTAGCTAGACCGATCAGAAAAAGAAAAGAGAGAGGAAGTAGACACACATCACCAATATGAAGAATGAAAGAAGTGGCATCATTGGAGATTTTTCAGATGCTAAAATGATAATAATATTATGATAACTTTATGCCAAAAAATTTGACAACTTGTACAAAATGAGCATATTCATTATAAGATACAAAATACCAATGCTTATTCAAGAATAAATAGATAACATAAATAGCTAAATCAATGTAAAAAAAAAATTGAGATTGGAATAAAGAAAAACTTTCCCAGAAAGAAAAAACAAGGGTCCAGATTGCCTCACTCGTAAATTCTTCCAAACATTTAGTAAATAAATTATTTCTCTACAAAGTTGAAAAGAAAAGAACACTTCTCAAATCACTCTATAAGGTCATCATACCCTGATAGCAAATTAGACAAAGACATACAAGAAAAATTCAGACTAGTTTTATTCATGAACATAGATACAAGCATTCTTAAAATGTTAACCAATTGAATCCAAGTGGAATTTAAAATAAGAATGCAATGCTGTTCTAAAATTTCAAAACTAGTTAATGTAATTTACAATACTAACAAACTGAAAACAGAAAAGACTGTGTAACGATATCAATAGATGTAGAAGAAGCATTTATAAAGGCTAACATCTGTTTGTGAAAATTCTCAGTGGGTTAGGAGTAGGGGAGAAACTTCTCAGCTCGATAAAGAATATCCACCAAAAAGCTTACAGGTAAATAATATTTAAATATGAAAGAATAAATGTTACTTCCTAAGATCAGGAACAAGACAAGGTGTCCACTTATCACAATTTCTATTCAACTTTGTACTGGAGATTGTATTGGAGTGCAATAGGCAAGAAAGAACAATAAAGGGCAGCTAAATATGAAAGCAATAAGTAAAACTGTCTTTATTCACAGATAATGTAATTGACTATGTAGAAAATCCGATTTAATTTACAATAAAGCTACTAGAACTCGTGAGTTTAGAGGGTTACGGAAATAAGAGCAATACACAAAAAACAATTGTATTCCATAGACTGAAAAGAAAATTCAAATATTAAAATTTCAAATACAATATCATTTATAGAAGTGTCAAAATTATGAAATAGAAATTGACCTGAAAAAAGTGCCAGACCTATTTGTTGAATATTATAAATCATTGCTGAGAGAAATTGAAGAATACCTAAATAAATGGAGATATATACTTTGTTCATTGGTTAGAACACTCAATATTGTTAAGATGTCAATTGTCCTTTTTTCTCTATATAGGCTACAAGCAGCAATTCCAACATAACTCCAATCAAAACCCCAGAAGACATTAATATAAAATGAACAAATTAATTCTAAAATGCATAGGCTCTGAAATATCCACATAACTCTATGTGGATATCCTAAAGAGAGAAAAAACTAAAAACTAAATTGGAGTACTAACCTGACCTGATTTCAAGTCTTATTATAAAACTACAGTAATAAAAAAGAATTGACACAAAGAGGGACAAAGAGATGAATAGAACACCAGAGAGAGTTTAGAATTGACATACAGATATACGAAAAACTGATTTTTGACAGAGTTGCAAAAAGGAATTTCAGTGGAGAAAGTATACTCTTTTCAAAAATTGATGCTGGAACAATTGGACATACATAAGGAAAAATAAAAACTTAGATCCACACCTTGCACCATATACACGTTAACTCAAAATGGGTCATAGAATTAAATATAAACCTTTCGTCTATAGAACTTCTAGAAAAACACGCAGAAGGAAATCTTTGTGACTTTGGGTTATGCAAATATTTCTTAGGTACAACATCAAAAGCATAAACCATAGGGGTAAAAAGTAAGTTGACTTCTAAATAATAGAAAATTATATTCCTCAAAAGTCATGTTATAGGCCACAGGAAAATATTTTCAAACTATATTTTGATGAAAAATTTGTATCCAGAATGTATAAAGGACTCTCAAAACTCAATATGAAAACAAATAACTCAATTTAAAAATGGGCAAGAGATATGAACAGACACTTCACCAAGAAGATATGTCAACAAGCTTATAAAATATTCTCAACATCATTAGTCATTAGATAAATGTAAATTAAAACCACTGTCAGCTATACCTCTACATTTATTAAAAGGACTAAAATTAAAAAGACCAACCATACCAATGGTGGTGAGAATGTGGAGAAACTAGAACTCCATTCAATACTAGTGAGATAAAAGTGACAGTTCCTTAAAAATTTTAGTTAAACATATGTCTACCCTGTAATCCAGTCATTCTACTTCTAGGTATTTACTCCAGATTTATTGAAAAGTATAGCCATGCCCTAGCTGGTTTTGCTCAGTGGATAGAGCATTGGCCTGCGGACGGAAGGGTCCCAGGTTTGATTCCGGTCAAGGGCACATGCCTGGGTTGTGTGCTCGATCCCCAGTGGGGGGCGTGCAGGAGGCAGCTGATCAGTGATTCTCTCTCATCATTGATTTTTCCTGTCTCCCTCTCCCTCTCCTTTCCTCTCTGAAATCAATAAAACTATATTTTAAAAAGTATAGCCATTAAAAATATAGATATGAATGCTAAAGCAGCTTTATTTTTAATAATCAAATTGGGTATACCTCAGACATCTATCAACAAATAAATAAACAAATGGCATATATACATGCAATTAAGATGACTCAACAATAAGAAATAAAATGCTGATACATATAACATGAATAAATCCAAATAATTATGGTTAGTGAAATAAACAGACTAATGGAAAAATATATCCATATGATCTGATTTGTATTAAATTTTAGAAATACAAACTAATCTATAGTGACAGAAAGAAGATAGGGTCATAAGAAAACTTTTACGGGTGATGAATATGTTCACCATCTGGCTATGGTGACTGTTTTAAGGGTCTATAATTGTGCAGTTTGCAATATATCAATTATGCCTCAATAAAATCAGAAACTATTATTATACTATATTTATATTATTTTCTACTAGAATATATGCTTCATTCAAGCATAGATTTTTGTCTATTTATTCTGCTGTTATATATGCAATGCCTAAAGAAATGCTTGGCAGACAGTAGGTGCTAAATAAATATTTGTGTGATAAGTAGTCTAGGAAGGCTCTTAGGCTCTGACTCATCCAAATGCAGAAATAGTGGGTTCATTCACAAAGATATAGAAACAAAATTAAGAAAAGATTTTGGTTGAAGTGGGAAAAATAATATCAATTATGAATTATGAACTTGACGTGATTGTGATACTTCAAGTGCAGATGTTTAGTAAGCAGTTGTAATAAATGAGTTTATGGGCTAAAGATAACAAATTGGTGACTAGCAGTTAGATGGTAGTCTAAGCCATTGATTTCAAGGAAATTACTCAAGGATATTTGACAAAGTAAGAAGATAAAGTCAAACACAATCTACACAATAATCTTCATTTAAGGGATGGTCAGGGGAAGAAGAGACTGTAAAGAGGATTAAGGTAGGGTAGCTAGAAAGATGAAGAAAAAGCCATTTACCATTGTCTCAAAATCACAGCTCCAGGCATGGTAACAGAGAGGATATGGGGTGTTGGCTGGGACAGAGTTGTGGAGAGGCTGGTGCGAAAGGCAAGATCTCAATGAGAAAAAAGGAAGTTTTCAAACAAAACAAACAAAAAAAAAATCACCACAGCAAAGACCTTGTTTTAGGAAGATAGCATGGTAATTGCATGAGAGGCGAATTTAAAGAGAATTCAGAAGGAAGACCATTTGTAAAGCAATGTATTGAAGTGAGATGGAGAGTCTGTGGAAAAACGCTGTCACTGGGATAGCAAGGAAAATTTGCAAAACTTCACATAGAAAATATCATATAACTTATTAATATATTAAATGTAAAGGGCAAAAGAGATTGAGAACTAAAAAGAGATTCCATGTTTAAAGACATGGCAGATGGAAAAAATTGAGATATTAATAGCAATGAGAAAGTTAGGAATGAGACCTGACTGAAGGGGGAGAGAGGGACATTCTAATTTACAGAGTACTTTTGTTCTTATTTAGTTTCCTATTCCAAGTGTTAGAGATATCTGCGAAGGTGTACATAATGAATCTATAATTCATGAAAAAGAAATCCCACACAGTCGCTGGAATTTTTATCAAAATTAGATATGCTGACTTAATGAGCTAGCATATCATCTATCATTTATTTGGGTGTCATCGGAAAAATCACAGCCATAGTTTCAACTGCATAAACATAATTGAGGAAAAGTTCCCTTTGATATATTTGTGAAAACTAGTTACTTGGTCATGATGCTATCATGAAGATGAGGATGATGATGAAGAGGAGGAGGAGGAGGAAGAGAATGTGTTTTAAAGAAAGTTTGGTTGTGACGGCTGTTTCCTGAGGGCATCAGATTAGTTGCTTGGTATTTGAAAAGCAACTCCTTCTTCCTGAACTGCTCAAACAGCAAAACGAACACAATATACTTTCCAGCTACCGCTATGCCCTCAAGCTTGGGTTGGAAGTCAAAAAGGAAAACATCTCATTGAAGTTCTTTTTAATTAGGACTGCAGAGAACCAATTTCTCTCTTTGTTAAAAAAAAAAAAAAAAAGTATGATTTCACAGGATTTGAGGAAAGAGGTGAAAAATAAGCCTACTGTTTCTCAAGACCACATACAATATATTCAACCATAAGACCATTTGGTACATATCCCTCTATACTTTATTCTTAATCATAAAAAAGCTTTGAAGAAGCGAGGAAATGGTCTCACCTCATTGAATTCATTAACAAATATTCAAACATTTAAAACCCTTAGTTTTCCTCTATCACTGAAAGGCTTTCAACTGATTTGTTTCCCAACAAACAGGTAAACTTTTTATGCTGTGGAAATCTTATCTAGAACCTTTGTGAATGTCTTTAAACTTCCCTTAATATACTATGTACATAAATAAAAACGTGAGTTGTCATATGTCTTGGGTAAAACTAGTTTTTTGGGGAGTTCAAATACTTTTTTTGGTCATTAATTTGTTAAACATATATGACAGCATTTCATGACACTGATTAAAGAGGTCTTTTTGTCTATTTATTACCAATCCAGCGTGACTTGCATGCACATTTTATGAGTTTTTATCTGGTGGATTTTCACTGCCTTGAGCAAAAGTCCTTTGACAGTTCTCTCAGAGGGATGCCCCAGAAAGCTCTAAGCTTTACATCTTAGCCAGCCTTGCTCTGCAACAGACCTGCTTATTCTATCTGTGCCCTGGATTCCTTACCCATGAAACGGAGACACTGTTCCCCTGTACCAAACTGACAATTTTGAAATAAAAAATTACAGGGCATCACCTTTAAAGTGTCTCAACAAAGGCCGTAAGTGGATATGTGAACATTGCTTTTCTACTAAAACAAATACATTCAATATATTGCTGCTGCTACAGTTGTGTTGCTTTGTCTAAATCACCCTACATTTGGCAAAGGTTTTCGAACATGTCAACCTACTAAAATAAATACCACAAGACAGGATCGCACTGCATTCTTTGGTAAGACTTGGTTACAAATTGAGCCCAGAAAGCCCAATGAAGGAGCTTAGTGCAGCTCAGCTCCAGCATAGAGAAAAAAAACCCTGTAATCATATCTAATTAACGTTAAAATAATGTTTCCCTTTGAAAAGTTTAATTAAATTAGCTCTGCTTTATCACATAAACATTCTTGATGTAGAGCACACGGCAGAGCTTGAAGACTCTGATGAGTTAAATGGTGCAAAGTGTTCTCGTGCCCTGTGTGGGGCAGACCTGACATGGAGGGGCTGTTAGCAGATGTCTGGACCGTCGGTGGAGCCAGGTTGCTTGCTCCAAACAGCAGGCCGTCATTTCAACCTCTGTTGCTTCTACCAAACATCCCATTGAGCTTTCAATTTACCAGTATCACAAGCAGACAAAGAAATTTCATACAATGTGCCCTTCGGTTCAGAGACGAATTCATTTAAACTTGTCTAACCTCTTATAACGTGTTACTTATTGTTGCCAGCCTGTGTGTGTCCCCTGGCAATGAGCTACCTGTCCTGGGAGAAGGAAGGAGTGCCCTTGGGTTTGATAAAGCAAGACCAGATTTATGGGCACACTTACAGGATGCTTGTCTCAAGACTGAGGCAAATTTAATTAACCTTATTACAAATAGGGTTTCTTGATGGTTACATCACAATTTGGTCTTACTTGGCTGACTGCTGTTTCAAAGTTATATAGGCTTTCTGAAATAGTGTCCCAGAAGAGCTCAGGCTATTGGAATAACTACACTTATCCTGGTCATGACCAGGACATCTAGGATCCTTTTCTCACACATGTATAGGTTAACACATCTTCTTCCCTGCACCACTGTGACCTTACCTTTCTCTTCCATACCTCACTGAAGTCATGGCAAGAAGGGACTTTAAATGAAAGTGACTCTAAGACATTAAACATACAAAAAAGTTCTGATATGGAAATCAATGCAAGCCTAATTGCTGCCTTAAATTCTTATCAGAGAGATCATCCTGGTCCATGAGAAGTACAAGGGATTTTATTACTTTCAAAGCACTAGTCAGGCCCTTGAAAAATAAAATGGTGTCATTTACACACACACACACACACACACACACACACACACACACACACCTAAATGTGTGTTTATCTCCACAGTACCTTTGCATCCCTAGTCCAGTGGTCGGCAAATTCATTAGTCAACGGAGCCAAATATCAACAGTACAACGATTGAAATGTCTTTTGAGAGCCAAATTTTTTAAACTTAAACTATATAGGTAGGTACATTGTTATTAACTTAATTAGGGTACTCCTAAGGCTTAGGAAGAGCCACACTCAAGGGGCCAAAGAGCCGCATGTGGCTCACGAGCCACAGTTTGCCAACCATGGCCCTAGTCTCTGACACCCTCAGTCACTGGAAGTAAATTAGGGGATTAGGAAGAAACAGTCAGCCTACCAGACTAATACTCAGCACATGCCCAGAAAGCCTGAACTCTACTTTAACTTGTTTTCCTTTATGCAAGCAACTCAAGTGAGCCTTCTAGATTTCCCTGGTAAATGAGGAGAAAGTAGTAACTTCTGCCCCCGCCAAGAGCAGCTCCCAAGTTTCCATCTGATCTCAAAAGAAACAGGTATCCTTTTGCCTCTAGCTGATACTAGCCTGTGGATACATCTCTAAAGTGTAAGCCCTTTAGGGATATTCCTATCTAGATTGTAAGACTTTTGATGGTTGCAAGAAGCCCCAGGCCTAATCAGCCCTGTAGAGGGCCCATTATTGACATAAGAATTTTTATTCCAAATAGATGGCTTTTGTAGCAGGAGAGGAGGAGGACCAATGAAAGCACCAAGGCTGACTAAACAACAGGGATTTTAAAGTGTTACTGCCCCTTCTGGGAGTTGCACAGCTATTGTAGAGAGGTCTGGTCAACTAAACAGCTGGCTGATACCCCTTTGAAAGGGCAAAAGAAAAAAATGTGTAAACAATTTAGGTGCAAAGAATCATTAGCCTAATAATACAGTCAATGGGATGCTTGGGAGGCATTAAAAAAATATGTATGAAGAGATTACAACAGAAAAATGCTTATGCTTTAATGTCAAGTGGGGGAAAAAGAATACAAAAATGTACATATAAATAATAAAATATTTGGATGGGAAAAAACACATTTCAGAGGCCCAGTGCACAAAATTCGTGCACTTGAGGGGGGTCCCTCAGCCCTTCCTGCACCCTCTCACAGTCCGGGAGCCTTTGGGGCAGTGATGGCGAACCTTTTGAGCTCAGCGTGTCAGCATTTTGAAAAACCCTAACTTAAATCTGGTGCTGTGTCACATATAGAAATGTTTTGATATTTGCAACCATAGTAAAACAAAAACTTATATTTTTGATATTTATCTTATATATATTTAAATGCCATTTAACAAAGAAAAATCAACCAAAAAAATGAGTTTGCGTGTCACCTCTGACATGCGTGTCATAGGTTCGCCATCACTACCTTGGGGGATGTCCTACTGATGGCTTATGCTGGCAATTGGACAGCCTTAGCACTGCCATGAAGGCAGGAGAGGCTTCCACCACCGCCACTGTGCTCACCAGCCTTGAGCCCCACTTCTAGCAAAGTGGCGCTCCCCCTGTGGGAGCATTGAGCGTTTTCCCCCTTGTGGTCAGTGAGCATCATAGTGACTGGTCGTTCCACTGTTTGGTCGATTTGCATATTAGCCTTTTATTATATAGGATGGGGGTGAGGTAAATGCATTTTTGTTTCCCTTCTTTCTTTTGCCCTGATTTTTTATAATAATTTATAACCATATGATAATTATAATTAGTACATGGCACTATCATAATAATGTGTTATTTTTATATCTAAAATGAATACAAATTTTATTATGAAAGTAGGAAAATGTGTAAAACATCCAAAGTTAGTTGTGTAAGTCTTATGCCTTATAATCAAGAACAAATTTGTATTATTAAACAATTTGAGAATATTTTAATCTTTTTTTATTTGACCCTCTGTTCAGCACTAAGAACTTGAAATTCAATATAAGTGGAGCATGTTCCCCTTGAGAATGGTACTGTTGTGCTCTCAGCATTGCACAGAGGGATCTCCTCATGCTGAAGGCCCCCTATGAACATCTAAAGAATAAACATAATGAACAGTCCAGATACATGTTATTTCCAAGAGTTTCTTACAGATCAATTAGATATAGGTCAACCCTATAGCAATAAGATAGGAGAATGTAGTCAGCCATATCCTATTTATTGGTCATGGGGGAATAGAAAAAATATACTCAATATTTAAGATAGAGCAGAAATATCTCCATTAGATTTTGTTTTCTTCACTTATCATTTGTTTGTTAAAGTATTTGAGTATTTTGAAAGACCTTCCAAAGTTATTTATTATCTAACTCTCTACTTTTTGGAGATTGCTTCTGTGATGCTACTATCATGACATACAACTATTTTTGCAGATATGAAAAACTTTTGGGTTCAGAGGTGCAGAAAGTAAGACTTGCAATCTAAGGCCACTTTCTGCTCATATGGTGGCCTCCATGCTAAAAAGATATCTTCCCTTGTACCTACCATGTCAAGGTCTCTTCATTTACTGTCTGAAATACTATGAGTAAGGTACTCACTTAGGTTAACTCCTGTTAAAAACAAATTATAAAGTTATGCACAAATTTGAATCCATTTCTTCTCAATGCTTTGCTGGGCTAAGCTAAGAAAAGTAGACTTTCATTTAGATGTGGAAAAAATAGACCATTAAGCATGAGAAAGGAGGATGGGCCTGATACGGGCCCTGGATGGCAGCTAGAGGGTATCAGGTACTTCAAAAGGCTTGGAAAGAGCAGCAGCAGGAGGTGAAAGTAAATGTAGAAACAGGGGAAAAACACAACCAAGGCAGATACTTCTATTTTGAAATTCTGTTTATGAACATTATAGGTGCTCAGACCAGAACCTCTCTTTTGTGGTTCTGAGAACCTCACACCCACCTTCCATGGGCGTTTTTTCCTCCTACTGGGCAACTGCAAGTCTTCATCTGAGGCCCCTGTTAGGCTTCTGTGGCATCCTGCACTGTAGGAGCAGGCAGCTGGAAGTGACTGGCAGTATGTGCCTTACCCCCTTATGCCCGTCCCTGTAAGCTTAAATCAGTGACTGCCTGGTCACTGTGGAAGGCAAGCTCTTTTGCCTTCAGATGATAAAAATTCTAAGGCGTAATTTATAATCCAAGCTCCCTCATAAGGCAAGGTCAGGACTTCTCCTGGAATCACACCAGCTTGGCTTCCTTGTCCTGCATCCCCCACTCCCTTACTGATTTCTCCTGGGAGCACTTCCTTAATCAGTAACTTGTACATGAATCCTCGTCGGAGACCTGCTTCTTGGAAACTATAATACTGTCTCCCTTAGCCCGGCCAGCATGGCGCAGTGTTTGAGTGTTGACTTATGAACCATGAGGTCAAAGTTCAATTCCTGTCAGGATACATTGCAGGCTCAATCCCCAGTGTGGGGTGTGCAGGAGGCAGCCAATCAATGATTCTCTCTAATCATTGATGTTTCTATCTCTCTTGCTCTCTGAAATAAAGAAAAATATATATATTTTTTAAAAGAAAGAAAACAGGATACATTTCCATTTTTCCTTATTTTTTTCTCCTTGTGTTCTTCGTCCTCTGCCCTCGTGTATTAATTTCTCCCTGACACCAGTTCCCAGAACTTGTACCTGGCCATTATTTCTAATATTTGTTGTGTATACTAAAACAGTTGTACCCAGTGTAATTCTAGCAGAACTTAGCACTTGATACAATATTATGCAACTCATTTATGTATTCATATAGCTCATCGCAAGAACAATTACACAACTTATTTTTCTTAGACACCATAGTAAATGAGTGCAATGGCTAACCCCTTGAAAGAACAACATAAGTTGTCCATAACAAAGAACATTTAGGATTCAGAAGATATTAAAAATATTTTATCCATGGACTTCAAAATATATCCATGGACTAGTTCATTAACAAAGGTGAAATCTGGGGGGAAATGGGTTTGGAAATAATGGTGTTTAGTCACATGAAATAAGAGGTATACTGGTATGATAACAGTAGCCAATTTCTCTGCAGTGTTCCAAGTTCCAAGATGTATTCTATCTTATGCTTTTCCTTGATGATTACAACATTTTTCTCATTAACATCTTTGCTTCTTTTTGATTAATCTAATGACACTTTACTTTCTTTCTCATTTCCATTTTTTCATCTCCAGTGTTCTCTTTCCGTTTGTATTTTGGTGGACTTTCATTTCAGTTTCACATTCTATTTGGTCTCTATTTTTGTTTCATTGGCATTTCTGTGGTATTTTAGCATTCTTACCACAGTCAAAGAGTTTTAAACTTCTTAAAATGTGCAAAAATTTGATTAAGTAAATATAAATTCAAACCAAAAAAATTCTTCATTCAACTAAATGCTTAGAATTGCATACAATTATTATAACACATTTAACTATGGCACTAAGTTCAAAATAGATTAAATATATTTAACATTACATACTGTAGAAATTATAAGCTTAATTAAAACAATAACTAAACATATGCATGGAAATAAATACACTAACTTTCTTCTCATCTTTCAGTGCCAACAGGTATAATTTAGCAGACATAAATTTTTCATTTAATCTCTAAGTGCTTACTAGTCCACTAATTGATTAGTTTAATATGTCTAAGGCAAGTTTACTAAATGTTTTAAGTAGACATCAAGATGGGATTCGGTTGGATAGAGTGCAGATGCAGTTCACAAGAGTAATCCTATAGGCAAATGTTCTCTGATCTTCAACAACAGATTTGCAGATGAATTCTTGTTAGATGACCTGTCCTGAGAGAAACCTAATAAACACTACTTTTTTATTATGCAGATGAAGAAATTAGTCAGCTAAGCCATTCCCCTTGAACCCATATGTCACGTAAAATGAGTATCAATATTTACTAGATTAAAAAGCCTACTTAACATAGGAGCAATAAATAGAGTAATTATACTGCAATATACATGGGTTCCAGCATCCATCAACCATATTTCCCCTCTTTTTTATACACTTCTGTCTGTGTTCTATATAATAATTTTGAATGTTCCACAATAAGATGGTACATGTAATTTTTTTAGCGTTTACTTATTCAGAACAGCTTACTTATTTTTCTTTTGTTCCTTAAAAAGGAGAGTTTTTAAGACTCGGGTTAAAGGTGAACTAGTTATTAAAGCAAAGACAGTTTTATCAAGGTCAGTTTTTCAAAAGAAAAATCCAACACATTTTAAAAACCAAAACCTTTCAAATGATTTTACTAAATTAATTAGCATGTAGGTCACAATAAAACTTCCATAAAAGGGGGCAAAAAGGCAGCATAGGTCACTGCTGTATACCACAATAGCTAACGCAATGAAAATGTTTACTTAATGAAACAAAAGTCCTTGATCCAAACCATTAGTACTGCATTCTAAAATTTCAGAAATATTTTCTATCCAGAGAAATATTTTGTAGAATAAATCAAACTGAATTATTGTTGCCCAAGAAGTAACAGGAATAATTCAAATTTACCCAGAATGAATATGTATTTGAAAAATGTATTGAATTTATAAAATTGCATTGATAGACTTTCATAACTTCCTAAATGGGTCAGATCACATTAATATTTATGTCATGAAATGTAGCTTTGAGGTGTGGACAATAATTTAATGAGATTTTTAAAAACATACTTTAAACAAAAATGAGCTATTGCCCTTCAAAGCAGTTCCCTTGGAAAAACAAACTAATCCCAATAATTCCATTGTTCTGTTAGTTTTGGAGTTGTCTTTCAGAAACTACTATATATTCTTTGGGATTATCTCAATAACCAAACTCCTCTGATGGCATATATGGTTTTTGAGACTCTGAAGGCATTTTAAGTTTGTTTTTGTCCACTGAATTGAGTGAAAGCACTTAAGTAACGTTTGGTTAAATTTTTTAGATGTTCCTATGGAACATTAAGGTTGTTTTTTACATAACTTCAAAATCATTCAGAAATTTATATATATAAAAGCCTAAGGGACCAGGAGACGACGGGACAGCCAGAGGACAGGACAACCAGCCAGTAGCTATGAGGCACATTGACACCCAGGGGGCAGACGCTCAATGCAGGAGCTGCCCCCTGGTGGTCAGTGCGCTCCCATAGTGTGAGCGCCGCTCAGCTGACAGACCAACACCAGATGCCAGGTTCACGGCTGGCAAGTGCAACTGTGGTGGCATGAGCCTCTCCCACAGGCACTCCCCCTGTGCATCTGAGCAGCAGCAGCAGGCACAGTGGGGCCAGGATGAGCAGGAGTGGCGCGGCGACCAGCCCAGGCTTGGGCTCCTCCTCAGCCACCTGCCGCTTTACACATTATTTCGTACTATGCAGGATTGACGTGGACAGCGGGCTGGAGCCCAATGAGCTCGTGGGTAAGGCCAGGCTGCAGCAATGCGGAGGTCCACTGACCCCCACAGGCCAGGCCAAGGGACTCTACTGGTGCACGAATCATTGCACCAGGCCTCTAGTTAAATATAAAATAACTAGAGGTCCGGTGCATGAAATTCATGCAAGGGGTTCAGCCTTTGCAGCTCCGGCTACCACCTCAGCCCGCACATCAGCCCCAGCTGCCTCGCGGCCCTGCCCCCTGCCCACTGGTCATAATGGAAGGTCATCCCAGAAGGTCATTCTAGAAGGTCGTTCTGCATCTTGTCTAATTAGCATATTAGCTCATTATAACATAGTATATTTTCAAAATTACTTTAACAGAACACTTCATAGATGGAAGTAATAATCTTGAAAAATGACATTCATTTGAAGGAATGTGTTGTGGGTATGAAATCATTCTTAGGTATAACACAAGAACATAGAGATTTGTAAAACATTGTTATCACTTATTATATCTGAGTCTGTAACTTCTGGAACTTTATTTCATTTACTCATTTATCTATTCACCCATCCATCAATCCATTTAACTATTCATTCATTTATTAATCAAACATTTAGTAAACTATTACAATGTGTCAGGCCAAATCCAAGGGCACAAGATGAGTAAGACATAAGTCCCCATTTCTCTCCTGTGTCCTTAGATCTCCCCCATAAACACTGAAAATTCAATTATCTAATCCTAAATAGAAAATTGCTTAAAACACTTTAAATCCTAAGGGAAACATTTATTTTCTAACAAAAGTATATTCTACAAGAAAACACTCAATGAATTTACTGGCCCTGAGATTCTTGTGTTTCCCTATTCCTGCTAACACCTAGAGTAACCTATCACTCAGTTTTAAAACTCAATATATTTCCTGGGATAAACTATTATTCTCTAATCCTAATTTTAGAAGATGTCATATGTTAATAAAAAACAAACTCATACTATCAGTTTATTTTAAGGAACAGATTCCAGAGAATATTCTGGGATCAGTATTATTCAAACTAACACTCTACTCATTCAACACTTATATCTAAGTAATTGACAAGGTGAATAATTATGCAGAAACACGATGTTGACGGACTGCAAATATCTGTAATCCTTATGGATATAAACATTATTCTGGACAGAAAATTATAATCTCTACATGTTTTCAACAACAGATAATTTACAAATTAAATATTTAATATTTTTATAATTTTATTTTATAATAAAATATTTTAACAGTATATACCTTTAAGAAAAGCATCCTGCCCCTGGGTACCTAAAACTCAGTATATTTTTAAATAATCAAAATTTTAATATAAATAACTATTACATCTAGAAAAGTATAAGCAAAAATCTACTGATTATTTCTATAGACTTTGCTCTTTAAGCCAAGAGACAAAAATGAAACATCTAGTCTTCAACTTTACATGGCACTAGTTTCTCTAATATGAACATGGTGAAATGATAAAAAATGTCAAAGTTAATTCGGTCTAGAAAGTGGTTGGTAAGTTCTAGTGATGAAAAAATTAATATACAAGAAATGACTTGTACTTAGACATGTTAAATTGTGTAACATTTCTAAGGTTTTAATGATCATAATATCTAGAGTAAGGAAAAATATATAAAGGAAAGAGCATCACCATAAATCACCATATTTATTGAACTCTGATCACGGTGCATATGGTAAAAGGAGAAGAATGGCAGGTGACCAGGAAGATGGGAGGTTAGGTGAGATTTATGAGCTGTTATGGTGTTTGTGTTGCATCCTATAAGCAATGTTGAACCACTGAATGTTTGTAATCAATGAAGTACTATGATCAAGTTCCTGTTATTAGAGAGATCTCTCCATTTGCAGTGTGAAGTTTGGTGCAAGAGGGGCAACTGGGCTAAGAATGACTAGCTACAGATAACAAGATGAAAATATGAAGAAGGCATGAAATAAAATAATGGTTACACTGAGAACGTGAAAGACAGACACAAGTGATACTTTGAGTAATGTATTTAGGTTCAATCCCACTGAAGTGTTTCTTCTCTATATTTTTATGGTCCAGACTGAATTGATTAAACATCAACCTCAGTAAGAAGAGTAGTTTAATATAAAAAATTCTAGACAATGAAGATAAGTGTATTAAAGGAAAGTGGTAACAATTATTTTTCAGAAGATTATATATATATAAAGCCAGTGACCAGAACACCATAACAACCAGAATGACCAGTAGCTATGACGCCCACTGCAGGCAGTGAACCAGCCCTATCTAGGGATGGGGTCGGCAGGCCAACCTCCTGCAGCCCCTCCCCTGCCCGGCCCCACCCCTAATTGGCCCACAGCCCCTCCTCCTGGCCAGCCCCGCCCCTTATTGCCCTCCCACCCCAATAGGGGGCGAGGCCTAGCCAATGACCCCCGAAGGCCTCCCCCACCCCATTCGGGGGTGGGGCCTGCTGGCCAATTGCCCGCAGCCCCCTCCCTGGCCAGCCTGGCCAACCTCCCACCATCTCCTCCTCCCAACAGGCCCAGTCCCAATCCACCCTGATTGGGGCCGGGCCGACAGGACCCCACCCCTTCACGAATTCGTGCACCAGGCCTCTAGTTAATACATAAAATCCCAGATACAAACAATAGCACACATACACACACACACACACACACACACATAAACACACACACCCCTCATCAACAGAGCTTTAAAGTTAAAGCATTTTCATATACTTTCCTTAATGATCACAACAGCCTTGTTGTAATAAGTATCATTATCCACACTTTTCAGTTGAATACACTGAAAACACAGATGATTCAATTGTGATTCTTCTGGGGTCTTAAATCCAAACCTCCCCACTTTGAGACACTGTTACCCTAACACCTAGTTTTATTTCTGCCTGAAAGTGTTGTGCTTCTAGACAACTTCCAAAGGACCTTTTCTAAAAAGTCTTGAATCTGGCATTTTATTAATAAAATAACGTAAAGTGCCTCTGGATTGTCCAGAACTCTTCTGCATCCCTTGCTTTATCCAGTTTTTGAAGATAACTACTGTATCAAGCAGAAATGGGCCTTGTTTCACATGTCAGGTAAAAAGTATACAGAGGTAAATACTGAATATACCCATAGGATTTATTTCCTAGAGCTGAGAGCATAAATGTTAGAGGGTCAGTGAAAAGGCCATATGTTCATTACCAATGAACATTAGCTAGGAAGGCTAAATAAGAATAGTAGGATACAAACCAATTAAGAGTAGCAATATAAAATATGAGAAGATGAGCTTTTCAAGTAGTTGAATATACCCAAATAGTATCAAATATTACAAAAAGAAAAAGGAGAACAATTACTACTAAAATTTTATTTACTTTTATTATTTAAATTTATAGCTCATAAAAAATTAAAACACAGTTGTTAGTGATGGACTACGGAAAAGCAAAAGTCACACTTTGCTCTGTGGAATGTCAGTTGGAACAGTGCAGAAGTACTCAGTGACAAGAGTCCCCATATGTGTGCACACTATTTCCCAACAATTTTGACTTCAAGAACGTTTCCCATTTTTTAAAAAAAATGCAGAATGACACCAACAAACCAAGAAAACAAAAATATGGTTTTTTAAGAAAAATTTGTGGTTTACATTAAAATTAACAGAAATCATTGGGGAGAAAACTTCTGGGCAATGGTTAAAGACACTTCATGCCTTTAACAATATTGGCAGTAAAATGAAAGAAAAAGATAAGTAGAAGAACCATTAGAAAAAACCCTGAATTTAGCATTCATCAATGCAATTTTTGGACATTAATTAAGTTAATAAAAATCCTACTAGGGTTGAAGAGCTTTTGATACATTTCTCCAGTATGCTTTTATTTAAACAAGTGTTATAAGTCAGACCCTCTTTAGATAACAGACCAGTGATGATAAGAAGAAGTCGAAGATACTTCTAGATTAATGAGCCAGTGCCTATCATTTAAGCACACTTATCTAGATTTCGCCGAAAGCATCTTCATAATTGAGCAAACAGAATGGCTCCTAAGTTGGATATAATGTGAAGAGCGTTCAGTTGTTGAGGACTTTTTACCCATAATTATTCACACCAGATTTCCCCCATATGTGTGCATTAACCCAAATGCCATATATCAGACTATACCACAAAGTGGAGTTTAAAATATTAAAAAGGAAAATAGGAATGAAGACTGTATTGGCCAGTTTTCTCAGAGAAGCTGCGCATCACTATACCCATTAGGTTAGCATGTTGTCAGGACAGAGACACAGCAGTGGAAAGATTATCCCTTATCCACTTGGGAAATAAATGCTCTGGTCAACGAGGTTTATGCAAAAAACATCTTGTTTGGGAAAGGAATCCTTTCCTTACTCCCTTTTGTTCTCAAGATTATGGGTTACCTATTTTTTCCCGTGGAATCTTTAAAACCAAAGGCACTTGCAGACACATTTGCAACAGGTCTCCTTCCGCTTAGAAGAGATAAGGAGTCACTGTCTGTTGGGTCATTCACCTCCGACAGAGAAGGGTGACCCAGATGATGGGCACTGATGCCCTCAGCCTTCTTCCCTTTAGTAGGATTTGCCTGGCCTTTTTTTTTTTTTTTTTTTTTTTGGTTTGCTTCCAATGTAGGTAAATGAGCTCTGCAAATATTAGCCAGTGTCAGGCATGCTGTGAGCCTCTTCCTAATGAGGCCCCACGGATGTAAGCTGGAGGAGCTATTTCAGCTGGTCTAGAGGCAATACCTAACAGTCAGACTTTTAATTTCACTTAAGTGCAAACCAGAGAAGGGTCGCCCTGGAAAGCTTTTTAGATATGAAGAAATAAGCTCAAATCATAGTATAATCTAGTTAGCGACACAATAGGGCTTTCAGAAATGACCTAAAGCAAATGATTTAAAAAAAAAATCCCTAAACTAGTGACACAGCATTAAGAAGGCCTGTTATTTTGAAGTACTCCTATGCAGACATATCTGCATTTATCTTAATAAAGAGGGAACTTTCTGATCCAGGTTCTGGGAGGCAGCCATACGACAATGATTTTGGTGCCAGAGTTATTTGCAGATATGGCATTAAGGAAGAGAGGATCAAGCTTCAGCAACGTCCTTTTTTGTCTAGTCTTCATCACACTTTGGCCTCTGGGCTTTCCCCCCATTAATTCCCTTTTTCTATATTTATTCTGTTTTTTTTGTACAATCCCTGCTTTGTAGGTTCCTGCCTGTGATAGCTGGTTTGGGTTATGAGCACCTAGAACACGAGGACTCTGTCAGTATAAACAGCTCTAAAGAGTGTGCATGAAGCCTGGGTCTTCAAAATGCTTTTCTGATAATGATGATGAATCTCTTCTGAAAAGTTAGCGACAGTCACAGAAAAGGTGGAAGTAATTATCTTCAACTTTTGTTCGCAAAATGCTTCTTCTATAATTTCCCCCTGTTTGAAAAATGGATGGATATACATATATATATACATATATACATATATATACACACACACACATATATATACACGCATATATATACACACCTATACATACATATATATCCATATATACACACATAAACATATACATATACATATACATATACATATACATATACATATACATACTTCTCTCTCTATCTACCTGTCTACCTATCTATCACCTATCATTTATCCATCTCTCTCCCAAACCCCTACTTGCTATATTCCCAGGCAGAGAAAAGCATCAGAAGCCCTGGGTTCTGCAAATTGTAAAATGACAAAAATGACAGACATGATTCAAATCATTCATTGAGTAAAATTATTTCAATAGAAGAGAAATAATATAGTAGAAATTAAATTATATATTATATGTTATAGGCTATTTGAGTGGTTTATTACAAAAATAAACATGTATCTTTGCCCATGGGGCAACTAATCCTTCTGTACACATGGTCTCAGAGAATTATCTCTAGTGAGGAAATATTCCATAAGTTTGTACTAGTACCTTTCACTATATTTTCTTTCATGAGTCCCTTGGCACGCAATAATACTGTAGTCTATGACACAAAACATACCAGCTGTTATGAAACAGAATACCCATTGGTAGCAATGGTAGATGATGCCTTATTGTTTGATCATACATCCTTCAGAGTGTATAAACTTAAAACTTCCTAAAATCACTGTCAAACCTAAATATTACAATAATATATGCTTTCCTTTTTAATTAAAAAAGATCCAATATAAATGTTTTTATTTAATTTCTCACTCTTAGACATATAATATTCACTTTTTTGTTTATTTGCTTATTTGTTTGTTTGTTAATCCTCACCCAAGGATATTTTTTCCCATTGATTTTTACAGAGTGGAAGGGAGGGAGGGAGGGGGAGAGAGAAGAAAAAACATTGATGGAAGAGACACATCAATTGTTTGCTTCCTGCACATGCCCCGACCAGGGCCAGGGATTAAACTGGCAACCCATGTACATGCCATTGACTGGGAATCAAACATGAGACCTTTCAGTACATGGGCCAACATTCTAACCACTGAGCAACACCACCCAGAGCAAAATATTCACTTTTTCTTTTTTATTAATATATTTTTTATAGATTTCAGAGAGGAAGGGAGAGGAATAGAGAAATAGAAACATCAATGATGAGAGAGAACCACTGATTGGCTGCCTCCTGCACGCCCCTTACTGGGGGATCAAGCCCACAACCTAGGCTGGAATGGAAACCGGGACTCTTCATTCCATAGGCTGATGCTCTATCCACTGAGCCAAACTGCCTAGGGCACACAGTATTCACTTTTGAAACCAAAATGATCATTTAGCTTATTTACCAAAAAGAAAATAATAATGCTGCCTAGTATTTAACTACATGCTCTCTGCAATTCTATTAAAGGGTAAAATGTAAATTAAACTCAGCTTCCCACTTGCTAACAATTCCGGTGTGTGTGAATGGAAACAAGTAGTTAATTTACACTAAATTATTATCAATGTGCTGACTTGCAGGCCACTATTTCTTTTGTGTGTGTCTGTAAGTATGTATGACAAAAAAGTGAAAACTGGGGAAATAGATGGAAAAATATTTAAAGGTTACTTTTCACCTGTGTTACCTGAGTGTTTCCTGTCTCAAAATATTACTGCTTCATTCTCCTACTTTTCTGCTTTAGGTTGGTAGAAATTATGCGTAAAAGACAGTTAATATGTCATTTTATCCAACTGCTTTCATAAAAAAAATATTTTCTATGATGTAATTTTAGTGTTAGTATTGAAAGGCACTGATAGCAATTTGTTCTAATTATTTTACAAGTATAAAGGTATTTTTGAAAGTCATATTTTTTTATATCCAGAGTATAACCAAGCAGTAGAAAATTGTGCTGTTGTTTTTTTAGTAGGCCATCTTTTAGTGCAGAGGAAACTGAATATATTTCCAGATATCTTGCAAATACCATATCCTTTCATCATTTGTTTACAAGTACATAAGTATAACAACTTTCACACTTTCAAAATGCTATTTTAAAGACCGTTTGAGTAAACTCAGTTAACATTTGCATTATTTCTGAGGTGAAATGTATTATAAAATGTTATGTTATCACATGTTACCATAACTTAACATAACCTTTCGTTTTTCTCAATATAGCAAACATTTGTTCAGTGCCTAGTATGTATAAAATGTGGAATTATGGACTCTGAAGTTTATGAAATAAACACAGTTTCTGTACTCAAACAGCTTAAAACAGAAAGGATAACTTATTTGAATTTCCAAATCTCACAAATATCTCAAAAATCATAAAAATCCCTACTTTTTCCTGAACTTACAATCCCCGTCATAGACTACTCTAGATAATTTAGATTTGTTAGCACAATGGACTCTAATATTGCTTTCAGAAATTCAGTACACTCATTTTCACTACTTTTGTTCTAATGGATCAAAATAGCTCTAAGTAGAAATGTACATGCCACTTCTTTTGCATAGTTTTTTTTATTTACAAAGAAATATAAGAAAACTGTGTTTAATAATGAAAGAAATAAATGAGCACACCCGAACAGCAGGGTTGTGAAGGGCATTCCAGGCAGACAAAAACACACAGGAAAGGTGTGTAGGCTGATGTGACTGAAGTCTGGGAGAAACTTAAGGGTGAATAAGAGAACAAAGAGAAAGGAGGAGTTGTTAAAGAGAAGAGTTTAAAGGGAAGACTTTGAAGCCATGTTAAGGAGTTTAGATTCAATCTATGAATTAAGAAAGCTATCAGAGCATTGCATAGAAAGCAGGGGTAACTTAGGAGGAGTTTGGAAAGATGTGACAAAATGTAGAGAATGTTTTTAAAGAATAGCAGACTACCAGTAGAGGCTGATGCTTCTCAACAATAAAGAATTTAAATTAAAAAAAAAAAAAGACTAAAGGCTGACAGATATTACAATAACCCGGAAAAAAACCAAGGGGGGGATCTACTAGAGTAAATGCACTGGGGTAGTGGGAAAGGGGATGTAGAGGAGGGGCTGGCCTGAATAGCAATTAGGAGGAAGAAGTGATAGGATTTGGGGGAAGGATGGTAAGTTGGGAATGCCAGCCAGGTTTTAAGGTTGAGTGTCATTTGAAAGTTAGATGGAAAAGGCAAGAGGAGTCATTTTTATCTGTGTCTCTGTGGAAGAGGAAAAGAGTGGTGTGTAATATTGAGTTGTTTGGGACACTTTGCATTGAAGTTGTCCATGAGATGTCCAAGTTAAGATGCCCAGCATGCCAATGGGTAGAAGCCCTACTGTTCAAGAGAGAAGTGTGAAGTACAAATGCAAATGTGCATGTCATTAGCATATAGGTTGATAAATGAAATCTTAAATGTGAGTCTCAGCAAGTATAGAGCAACACAAGAAGCAGTAAGGAGAGAGATCTAATACTACTGCACTCTCCTAATTTCTTAAGCCTCATAATAATGATCAGATCACCTAAATTTTCATGACCAATTAGCTCATTATATTCATGTCGCCATTACCTATACAAGCCCTTCTTTCTCATTACTATTGGCTAATGATTTAAGACATTCTATTGTATTTTTGTTGGTGAAATTTCATTCTATTTAATTTCACTTGAAATTATGCCTTAATACTTATCCATAGTGTTATACATAGAGCTCTTTCCTTCACTTTAACTAACAAGTATTGTCTGCATGAACTGTGTTTATTCATTCCACCTTTGGTAAACATTAGGTGATTTCTACTTTTTTGATCCTAAAAACAACCTTGCAATGAGTGTCCTTTCAAATAAGCAGCACATTTTATGAGAAGGTATTTACTTGGAACTGAAATGGCTGTGCTATTAGGTGTGTCTAACCCTTTTTTCCCCAAAAGCAAGAAAATGAAAATGTATTGATGTATATTGCCAAAATATAACTATAGCTCCATACTCCCACCTCTGGAATTTTGTCCTAAAATATAATTCAACAGGTGTACATCCTTATGGGAAATGAGGTATAGGGTTAGTGAGTACAAATGAGGAATATATGTTACTGAAGCAAATGATATGCATGAAAATATACTTAAGCTGTAAAATGTTACTCAGTTGCTAGCTATTTTTAACATTCCCTCCTTTCTAAGCTAACTTTGTTTTATTAAGTTCTCTGTATAATAATATAAGATGGACAAAAAATAACTATTATTTTTTAATGATGTTCTATCTTCCACCTTGCTAAGGTAATAGTTGTATCATGAAAAAATTGAAAAAGGAAATCACGATAAAAGAAATTTGGGATCCTGTGCATATTTGCATTTTTTATAGTATTGAAATGCAAATTAAATCTTTTAAAAGCTCTGAAGGTTTTAAATTTGCTTAACTCAGTGTTTGGCAAACTTATTTTGCTTAGGAATCTGAAGAGGATCACATCTATTAACAATTTATAAAACTAGTGGCCCGCAGAGTAGGTGGGCAGAGATCAATGTAACTCAGTGTTTGCTGGTGAGCTGATAAAACCAGAAAGAGCGCTCTGATTTCCACGGGCCCTCTGAACTTGTCCCTGGTAATAGGATGTTGACTTTCTCCTCCCACTAATTCCCTGACCCTCCACCACTGTGGGACTTCTAGTCAAAAATTTATTGCAAAGGAAAACAATGTCTCCTGTCTCAAAACGCTAAGTCCTAGTTGGATGTGTAGAAGGTACACATTTTTCTCTGTTCTACTAAAAACAGGAACTTGTTATTCTAAACAATATTTATTTTGTTTCTGATTAGCTCCGGCTACCGAGATCTTTATTTATTTAACAAACACGATATAGTGCTTACTGTGTGTCAGGCACTATTTTCTAAGTGCTTTACAAATATAAATTCATTTATGCCCTCAAAAGACTCTCCAAAAAAAGCACTCTATTGGTCGAATGCAGAAGGACCAACTGAGGCTCAGAGAGATGAAGGGAAGCAGCAGAGCCAGGATTTTAAAACAGGCTTTCCCCAGTCCCACCATGTTCTCACCTGCCCTCTGCCTCCCACCGGCAAAGCATCTCTTAGGAAAAGAGGGTGTTGCTAGTATTGGCATCATCTCGTGTCTCTTTTCTGGTTTTGTAACACATTATTTAAAATATATATTATATTATTATACATATATCAGCATGTTATTTAAAAACATATATTCAGTGTGCATATATATATAATTTATATATCTATATTTTATTATACAAATATACATTGCATGTAAATTTTACATATTATTTATATATTTATTTATTACATACCACAGGCCCGGTGCACAAAATTCATGCACAGGGGTAGGGGGTGTCCCTCAGCCCAGCCTGCACCCTCTCCAATCTGGGATCCCTCGAGGGCAGCCAGACATCCCTCTCACAATCCAGGAATGCTGGCTCCCAACAGCTTGCCTGCCTGATTGCCCTAACCTCTTCTGCCTGCCAGCCTGATCACCCCATAATCACTCCCCTGCCAGCCTGATCGACACCTAACTGCTCCCCTGCCAGCCCGATTGCCCTTAACTGCCCTCCCCTGCTGGCCTGATTGCTCCCAACTGCCCTCCCCTGCTGGCCTGGTCACCCCTAACTGACCTCTCCTGTCAGCCTGGTTGCCCTAACTGTCCTCCCCTCCTGGCTCAGTCACACCTACTGCCCTCACTTGCCAGCCTGGTCACCCCTAAATGACCTCCCCTGCTGTCCTGGGACCCCCAAACTGCCATCCCCTGCAGGCCTGGTCAGCCCAAACGCCCTCCCTTGCAGGCCTGGTCCCCCCATCTGCCCTCCTCTGCAGGCCTGGTCACTCCCAACTGCCCTCCCCTGCAGGCCTGGTCCATCCAACTGCCCTCCCCTGCAGGCCTGATTGGTCCCAACTGCCCACCCCTGCAGGCCTGATTGCCCCCAATTGCCCTCCCCTGCAGGCCATCTTGTGTCCACATGGGGGTGGCCATCTTGTGTGTTGGAGTGATGGTTAATTTGCAGATTACCTCTTTATTATATAGGATTACAGATGTATAACTATGTCAATATAGGTACAATTACAGTAGTTGGTCTGCCAAAATAATGGAATCTAAACTTTTAGTATTAAACCTTCCCTCCATGGTAAGATATTATTACATTGATTAGGAATTGTGCTAACCTAATTACTCTACACTGTGTTTGTTATTGTAGTAAATTATAACAAAGCTAAGGTTTTTTAAAAATGTTTTTCTTCTACTAAATGTCTATTATGGCCATTTACAAACCCATTTGGTACTGCTCTTATTGCTGATGAATGTTTACTTCTTTTTAAAATACATTGCATTATCTTACTTTTAAAAAATCCTCAGTTAAAATAATTACAAGGGAGTAGGGGAAAATGTCCATGACCTGTAAATTTATATTTCAATAGAGACACTAAAATAAGGTGCTTTTATTTTTATTTACTTTAGAGGATGGTTTTTAATGTCTTCTTCTGACAGCTACTGCAATCCTATACTCCGGCGGGAAGGGCCTGGAAAATATCTCACTCTCCCAAAATATCAATAAAGTGAGCAAGAAAAATTAGTTTCACAGTAGGCCACTTTAATGAGGCACAGAAGCAAATCGGACAAGGCAGGTAATATGATGCCTTTTGGACTATAATACAGAATAGAATTAGCAAGTATAAAAGAAGTCTCAGCATTGTGTAAGTCAAGCTCCCAGGGTGGGAAGACAACGTTATATATCTATGAAAAGATGGTCAGGCTGATGTTTGCCTGTAGGTACTAGGGACTCGTTTCTGTGTATGTATTTATGTATATAGATGCAAATGTGTCCATATATATTTTTATATGCAGAGCCTGGTATGCTATCACTATTGTGAATAACAGCAAACAAATATTATTACTGCAACCTGAATTTCCATGAAAGAGAGAGAGAATTCTCTTGAATGTAACATTTCCAATATAGACAAAAAAAGAGCACACCCTGCTTTAAAAAAAATAAAGCTGAATTTTAAAAGACAGTAAAATGATTCTTAGAATGAATAGTAATAACCACATAAGAATGAAGAATCCCATAGGATTAAAAAGGCCTTCTCAAGTAAATAAAGTCATTTCTATATGTATATGTATATATGTATATATAATATATACATATGTATTTCTATATGTATATATAATATATATTATACAAATATATATATATATATATATATATATATATATATATATATTATCAACCTTTACTATATTCTCACTTAAAAAAATACGGTACTGGACTTACAAAATGTGTTATTTAAAATATATACTCCTAAAAGAGATATCTTCTAAGGGACTTTATAAGGTATTTGTTTTAAGTCTACGGGGGAGGGGAAACTCACTTCAAATAATTATTCTCATAACTAGAGGCCCGGTGCACAAAAATTTGTCCACTTGGGGGGGAGGGAGGGGTCCTTCAGCCTGGCCTGTGCCCTCTTGCAGTCTGGGACCACTCGGGAGATAACGACCTGCTGGCTTAGGCCTGCTCCCGGGTGGCAGAGGGCAGGCCCAATCCCTAGGTGCAGCCCCTGGTCGGGCTCAGAGCAGGGCTGATTGGGGAGTTGGGGCGCCGGCCCCTGTCATGCACAGAGCAGGGCGGATTGGGAGGTTGCGGCGCCACCCCCTGTCACTCACAGAGCAGGGCCCATCAGAGGGTTGGGGAGCTCCCCCCTGTCACACACAGAGCAGGGCGGATCAGGGGGTTGGGGTGCCGCCCTCTATCACCCACAGAGCAGGGCCAATCAGGGGTTTGGGGCACCACCACTGTCACACTCAGGGCAGGGCCGATGGGGAGGTTATGGCTCTACCCCATCACACACAGAGCAGGGCCCGTGGGGGGGGGGGGGCGTGTTGGGGCGCCGCCCTCTATCATTCACAGAGGAGGGCCGATCAGGGGGTTGGGGCTCTGCCACTGTCATACTCAGGGCAGGGCCGATGGGGAGGTTATGGCTCTACCCCATCACACACAGAGCAGGGCCCGTGGAGGGGGGGTTGGGGCGCCACCCTCTATCACCCACAGAGCAGGGCCAATCAGGGTGTTGGGGCGCCGCCACTCTCACACTGAGGGCAGGGCCGATGGTGAGGTTATGGCTCTACCCCGTCACTCACAGAGCAGGGTCGTGGGGGGGAGGGGGGGTTGGGGCGCTGCACCCTGTCACACACAGAGCCGCAGGGCAATCAGGAGGTTGGGGAGCTCCCCCCTATCAGGCACAGAGCAGGGCTGATCAGGGGGTTGGGGCGCCTTCCCCTGTCACGAACAGAGCAGGGTGGATAGGGAGGTTGAGGCCCCGCCCCCTGTCACACACAGAGCCACAGGGCGATCAGGGGGTTTGGGCGCTGCCACCTGTCACACTGATCCCGGTGCTGGGAGGCCTCACGGCTCCACTGATCCCGGTGCTGGGAGGCATATTACCCTTTTACTATATAGAATAGAGGCCTGGTGCACGGATGGGGGCCGGCTGGTTTGCCTTGAAGGGTGTCCTGGATCAGGGTGGGGGTTCCCACTGGGGTGCCTGGCCAGCCTGGGTGAGGGGATGATGGCTGTTTGTAGCTGGTCACACACCCTTCAGTGTGGGGGTCCCCACTGGGGTGCCTGGCCAGTCTGGGTGAGAGGCTGAGGGCTATTTTCAGGCTGGTGGGTGACTGAAGCTCCCAACTGCGCCTTTTTTTCATTTTTTTTTTTTTAATTCTGGGCCAGCGTTAGCTCTGGCTCCAGCTCTGAGGCCTCTGCTGCTGAAAGCCGGTATCTGGTTTGTTTGGGTTCTATAATCAAAACACTGTATCAACTTCAGCTCTGAGATCCCGGGGGACTGAAAGCAGGTTTCTGGGATTTTGTTTAGCTTCTATATTTGTAACAATGTTTCAAACTGCAAGCTCAGAGGCCGGCAAGGCAGGCGGGGAATGTTGGTTTCCTCTGTCACTGAAGCAAGCAAGCCTCATGTTAGCTTCAAGCTGCCTGGCTGCCGGCCGCCATCTTGGCTGGCAATTAATTTGCATATCGCCCTGATTAGCCTATGGGAAGGGTAGCGGATGTACGCTAATTACCATGCTTCTCTCTTATTAGATAGGATTCTTCATCAACTCTAAGGCAGACCATAAAACATTCATATTCTAAATGAGTTCTTCAGAAGTAGTTTTTAAATAAGAGATATTTTAAAAATATAATACAGTAGTTTTATTCCACAGTATTTCCACAGTATTAGCATCTTTTATATATATATATATATATATATATTTTATTGATTTTTTACAGAGAGGAAGGGAGAGAGATAGAGAGTTAGAAACATCGATGAGAGAGAAACATCAATCAGCTGCCTCCTGCACATCTCCTACTGGGGATATGCCTGCAACCCAGGTACATGCCCTTGACCGGAATCGAACCTGGGACCTTTCAGTCTGCAGGCCGACACTCTATCCACTGAGCCAAACCGGTTTTGGCAGTATTAGCATCTTGTCACACAATGCATGTGATGTTGACATAAATATACAGCACTCATTTATGCATTCAACATTTATGTTATGCCTACTGTATGTTTGATACCAGCTTATGCTAGAAAGTTATATTTAAGAAATGAGAAGTATTAAAAGTGTAGAACTCTTGAGTTAGGCCTAGATTGCAATGTCAAATCAGATACAGTATAACTGTGGCCTTGGGCAAATTATTCCCCTCAAGGACTTTGGGCATTTTCTAGCCCTCCATCTACATAAATTTCACTCCAGATACTAGTATATAGCAAGCTATAGATCTGATTGACCTATGCTATGTTATGTCATCCTCATCTCCACAGTCCCAAAGCTGCCCAGTTTCATATATGTCCAGCTATCCGGAGGGTTGGTAGAATGTACCCATAAGGTGTATATTTTCCCGAAAAACAGAGGGTATCCTGGGAGAAAACAATACAGACGCTCATAAATTGATTCTAAGGACAATGAGTTCCTTTCAGAGGAGAGTGGCACTTTAAAGTACAGCAGGTTATATGGTTTAAGATTGTTTCCTGACCCCTCAATTTCTCTCAGGGGCTGTGTTAGCATCCTGGGCAAAGAAAAAAAGACAACAATGAAATAAAAGAGCTGTTTCCCAAAATTCATGGGAAGCACTATAAGCACACGCTGCTCTCCTTTGCAGCCCATGAAATAGCAGGCACAGCAGTGCGAGGACAGGGAGCTTGTGCTGCATGGCAAAGAGGTCGCAAGGTGGCAGGTGACATCTCTGCATTCATTAGAGCAATAAAAGGAGACACCGGGCAGACAGCACACAACAGGCCGGGCGCTGTGAGTGTGAGTACAGGTGAGACACATTCTCAGGTGGGAAGAAGCCAAGAGAAAGGGCAGGAGTCACTCTGCTTTCCCAGGTAAGGAAACCCTTATTTTATCTTCAGATATTCTCAGCAACAGGACATGGAAACTTAAAATGTGCTCTTTGAATGGCTGGGGGTGGGGTGTGGGTGGGGGGTCAAGCGAGGGAAAGGAGACATATTAATTAATTAATTAATTAATTAATTAATTAATTAAAAAATGTGCTCTTTGGACCTCTGTCTGGTGGAGTTTTTCTGTGTTATTTCTCTGCCCACTGCAAACCCCACTGCCCCACACATGTGCACACCTGAATAAAACTTGAGAACCAATGAAGACTGATACTACTTAGTTTGCATTTAAACAAAATATCTGCATGAGTATTTTTTTAATGTATTTTATTTATTTTTTACAGAGAGGAAGGGAGAGGGATAGAGAGTTAGAAATATCGATGAGAGAGAAACATTGACCAGCTGCCTCCTGAACACTTTCTACTGGGGATGTGCCCGCGACCAAGGTACATGCCCTTGACTGGAATCGAACCTGGAACCTTTCAGTCCGCAGGCCAACGCTCTATCCACTGAGCCAAACCAGTTAGGGCAAAATATCTGCATGAGTATTTTTTAAAATAGATTTTTCTTGATTTCAGAGAGGAAGGGGACAGAAACATCAATGATGAGAGAGAATCATTGGTCGGCTGCCTTCTGCATGCCCCACACTGGGGATCGAGCCCACAACCAGGGCATATGTGTGACCTCCTAGTTCATAGGTCAACACTCAACCACTGAACCACACCAGCTGGGCTGCATGGGTATTTTTAATACATAAATTATCCAGTGCATTAGGAATACACATGCACAAAATACTCTGCCCAATCATAAAAAATGATGAATCTGGCTTTCAATCACGTAGTTAATCTATTAGCCAAAGTGATGCTCTGGATGCAGAGGACACAGCACATTGAGGCGCCACTAATGAGAAGTCTCTGCCCAGTCACTGCACCTACACTCCATCGACAACATCAGTGCGGATTCATGCAGGGTTCGGGAGACGCAGCTTGGCGAGTGGCTATCCTACCAAACCACCATTTCCAGCTCTGCTCTGACCCGTGGGGTTGCAGAACCCAGTGATCCTTCGTACGTATGGCTGTTAAATCAGGGTGCCCTACAAACTGGGCGAAATTGAAACCTGATCATTTGTTTCCCATATATTTTACCTGTAACCCTTTTCTACGCCCCCTCCCAAAACAACATATTTTGGGGGGCAAACCCTAGTACTGATTGTAGTTATTGTTTTTTTTTATTTTATTTTACCATCCAATAGACATTTTTTAAAGATTTGATTATTATTTGCTCAGAATTTTATGAGACAATTTCTCTCCATTGTCTCATAAAATACTGAGCAAATAATCATCAAGTAAGACACAGAACCAGCTTGCGAATACCACCTCTGAGGGCACAAACCAGGAGACATGATGCTGGCATCGTGTGCTTGGTGGTGGAGTGTGCACCGTGTACTGCAGAAGCATGTCAAGGAGAGCCCCTGGACACGCTCTGGTTGAAGGGGAAAGCATCCATATCCACAGAGAAAGCGGTATTTAAGTTGCATCTCAGCATTAGCGTTGGAGTTTATAAGGTCTTTTGGGAGGAAGATAAATCTAAGCAAAAAGAAGAGAATGTGGATAAACAGAATATGAGAGTGTGGCCTTTCTAGGAATGACAATTATTCACTGGAGAACTCTGGTGTGTGTGTGTGTGTGTGTTAACAGGCTTGGAGGTCGAAAAGAGAAACACATTCTAGGTACCAAACGTGCCCTTTATGCTGCTCTTGGTTTGGATTTAATACGCCCTGGAGAGTCGCAGAAGGACTTCAAGCAGGCAAGTAACATGGTAACAATCCCTTTAGAAAGTCTCCGGTTGGAATGGAGGAACTGAAGGCAGAAAGCCAGTAGGAGGGTAGTTCACTGAAATGAGCAGCAGGTCTCCTCTTAGGAGCAAAGAGGCAACTAGCTGAGGGAACAGCAGAAATATGCAGGAGGCTGCTGTCCCTGCTGGGGAGAGAATATGAGGTTTTAAATATCGGAAATTTCCATTCTAATAAGTCAGAAAGAGCAAACAGGTCCAATAAAATATGCCGTGAAAGCATAGTTTGCCGTGAAAGAATAGTTTCCTCAAGAGAACGAGAAATGCCACCAATTGGTGGGCATAGGGATCCTAAATCTTTATTTGTTACACCCTCAATAGCATTTGATTAAAAACACCCTAGGAATCTTTTCTTAAAAAGTAGGTGCTTCCCTTTGAAGTCTCCCTTTCTATTTAATTTCCTATAGCAGAAACTCCAGAATCTAAAAATGAAGTTGACTGGGATGAGAGTGAAAAAGAAAAACAAAAAAAACAAAACAAAACCAAAAGAGAGAGAGGGGGAGAGAGAGAGAGAGAGAGAGAGAGAGAGAGAGAGAGAGAGAGAGAGAGAGAGAGAGAGAGAGAGAGAGATTGTAAGGTTGAATCCCAAAGATCGGAGTGGTATTCTCAGTAATACTCTACTCAGAGGCTGTCTTTCCTCTCTTTTCACCTCATCTAACCCGTCACACCATCCCAGCCTCTCACACACATGTGGACACTTGAATTTTGAGCCATAAATCTTGCAAAGTCTGTCAAGTGACAGCCTAATAACATGAAAGGAGTATCTGCAAACAAGATGGTTTCGAGCCATTGCTCCTGACCCTGAACAAATCAGGGCCTGGCTCCCTGCGCAGTTTAGAGCCTCTGCTTTAATCACTCAGCTCAGCAGATGGATGTGACACTCAGGGAACAGACTAAGAGGTCTCTATTTTCCCGCTATCTGCTGGGCTCCTTTACTTCTCCCCTAACCATTAAGTCTAGCTTGTCATATCTTGAGACTTAATCAATGTATAAATGAGGGGCAGCTGATCTTCTGGCCTTTCCTGCCCTGTATTAGGTATTCACAAGGAAAGCAACCTTTTCCAGCTTTCTACCTGGTAATCATTGAGGAGTATTCAAATCAGGACATGGGGAGGTTAAGGGCTAAGGCAGTGGTTATCAATCTTGGCTGCACAGAAAAAAGTCACCTGTGGCATTTTGTTGGGAAAGGGGGAGAGGGGAGAAGGAGTGGTGGTATTTTAATATAAATTCTTGGGCTTTAAACCAAACATAACAAATCAGAATTTCTGAGTATGAGGTCCAGGCATTTTTCTAAGCATCCCCTGTAAATTTTACTGTTCAGTCATAGTTAAGAATAAGAAGGTATCAGGAATATATTCCTCATTTATACCAGAAATGACTGATCTATAAGCAATGTTTCACTAATGAAGTATGAAAAAATATAGATTCTCAGGAACCACAAAGACCTATCAAATCAGAACGTGGGAAATGGGACTCAAAAGCCTGACTTTGGACAGGCTTCTTAGATGAATTTTAGATTCACCAAATTTTTGAAAACCATTCTTCAAGGACTACAATTCGCTACTTTGTTTTCTGACTGTGTTGATTCTAGCAGATATTATCATCACTTAGGGAGTTAGGAGGAGCCTAAGGGATCCTCATTAGGACCATACCAAATTACTATTCCAGACAACAGTGTGTGTGTGTGTGGGGGGGGGGGACACACAAAACAAAATCAAGAAAAAAATAAGTTTTCTGCCTTAAAAGAAGACAACTCAATGGAGAAAAGAATCACCAAGCAACTGATGAATGTTTACAGATAAGCAAAAAGAAACGCACAGAAATGCTAAGGGAATGCACTGTACCCAGCCTTGACTGGTCATTCTTCTGGAAGGACTTGTGCAGGAACTAACAGCTACTTCTGGAATCCGAAGCATTCCTTGGCAGACCCTACCTAAAGTCCCAAATCATAGTCCACAGTTGTCCTAACACTAAAGGGAGGATGTGAATATCCTCACCTGTCCCTGATTATATTTAGAATCATACTGCATGCTTTTCATGACAATTAAATATCCCTCCTTTTCATCTCCTTGGCATCACTTTGTTCAGTTCTCTAGCAACTTTCATATAATAGGAACACTTTACCAGCGGTTTTCCAAGTAGTATTTTCAGTTAAGCTTGCGTGATTGGATGATATCTACGTACGGAAACCCACAAAGGGGTAAAACAACCTCAAACCAAAATAAAGCTAGGACATACCAAAAAGGTAAAGATTTGAGTTGAAGCACTTCTTTGGAAGCAGTACTCTGCTCTGAGAAGCTCTGTTTCCATATGGTGGGTAGACTGACTGCTAGTTTCCTGTACTGCAAGCACAGTGCATGCTCATTGGAGGCGAAGGTACACAGTCTTTTGCATTTATAGACTATACTAGAGGCCCGGTGCATGAAATTCCTGCACAGGTAGGGTCCCTAGGCCTGGCTGGCGATCAGGGTTGATCTGCGGGGCAACTTGCAGGGCAATCGGGAGGCCCCCGCTGGCACCCACCTTGGCTGGCCTGGGGCCTGCGGGCTGGGGGAAGCTCCTGCATTGAGCATCTGCCCCCCTGGTGGTCAGTGTGCATCATAGTGACCAGTTGTTCTGCTGTTTGGTCAATTTGCATATTAGGCTTTTATTATATAGGATGTACATATGTGCATATATTTCTAGGTCCCTCTTTTCATCCATAGTGGCACTATGAGATGACACAAGGTCCATGGAGCCAACATGAGAGGGACCAATTACCTTAGATCATAATATGACAATAAGAAATATCGAATAAATTAGAAATTTTCTGCCAACTATACAAAAAAAGGCTTTCATTAGAGAAAGCTCCCCTAATGTCACAGACCTTGTACTAGGGCTCTCTGGGTTTTCATCTTGAACAATCTGTCCTAGGCAATGACCCCTCAATCATAAAGCTTGCTGATTCTCTTCCAAACTCATTACCCTTCTCCCCCCAGCACAATTGATATTTGTAAATAAGTATTGACTAATTAAATAAATAAGTATGAGTTGTGTTGTTTTTTTTTCAGAAAGATAAAGTAAAATCTTTAAATTAAAGGAGAGGGAGCATTTTTGATAGGTAAAGTGTGCCAAGAGCCTGTCTTCTTTAGGGAGAGGATAGCCTATAATGAGGAATTAACAAGGGACTACAGTTGGAGTTGAAAGTTGTAATGTGACATAACATATACTGCTTATGTTTGCTGATTTAGTTTAATGTGTTTTGCTGATCATTTATAATGTTAACCTAGCTCTAAGTAAATGGGCCTGCATTTTGAAGAAAAAAAGTAATCTCAAAGAGACTCCTCAGACAGACAAAAAATGGGGTAAAAAAAAAAAAAAAAGCAAAAAAGCAGGGGGAATGAATTGTAGAAAACATACATGGTTAAATCTTTAAAGATGGATGAAGAAAAATTACTAATAGTATGCTTAAATATTATTTAAACATATAGTAGTTCATCTTGAGCTAAATCATTGGCAAGGTATCAGTGCCACCCACAGCCTTCTGTGCTTTAAGGAGCCCACTGAAATGAGCATGTTTCCCACCAAGGGATGGAAGAGCTAGTGCCCGTGAGTCTATGGCAGACAGCTGATACAGAGGATTTGTGTTTAAATAAAGAAAGTCCTCTTCTAAATTCATGATCATCAAGGCAGTGAAAGGTCTCATCCTGTCCCCTCATGTTATTACATATACTGCATGGGGCCACCTATAGATTAGAGAAGCAGAAGTCCAGGGTAACACTGAACTTAAATATCCTAGGTTTCTCATATTTTCAACTCCTAACATTCTGCAAGGTGACATTTCCCTGGTACTTGGATTTGCAGCTTCAGGCAATAGACAAACCGCTAATTTCTGATGATTACAGTACTTGTCAACTAACAGACCAAACTGTTACTTTAGGAGGTAATAATTTACAGTACTTCCCACCACATTCAGAGCAGCCCAGCAAAGCTTTGTTTTCATCAATTTGGTTTAGAGTTGGTGACTGAATGAAATAATCAGAGAACATTTCTTTTTCAAAACCTGGATTGTGTTTAAAGTGCATCTTAGACCAAAGTAAGCAACAATAAAAACTCACATCCCTTGGGTCTTTCTGTGGGCTAAGAGTTTATACCATTTATTCTTCTCACTAACATTATTAGGAAGGTGCTATTATTAGCCCATTTTTTAGCTGAAGAACGTGAGGCTATCTAGAGGTGAAGCAACTTAGTTAAGATCCCATACCTGCTAATGGAGCCTGACTTCAAATACAGGCAATCTGATTCCAAAGACCTCTGCTAATCATTGCATCGTTGTGTCTCACTGACAGGATATATTCAGAAAATTCATAAGGACACTAGAAAAATGCAAATATGATGTTTTGTCAAATTCACTGGGATAATTTATGATTATTGCCTAAATAGATCATGGAGACAATGAATATCAGAATAATTTAGAAACTGAGCCCAAGTTTTGTCTCCAGAATGTTCTCTTCCATATATTCAAAATTTTGGATTTATAGTCATGCTATTTCCATATTTAATGGCTGTTTCTATATTAAGGGTATGATTATGCTCACCTCCCACACCCTTAAGTATATTTAGGGGGATTTCAGACATTGTTCATATAATAATGTACAATTTTAACCTGAGGCAAAATAATATATTTATTTTCATTATTCTCTTGGAACAATAAAATCAATAACACTCTATGGAGTCACTGAATTCTTCTTAAACCAGTCACTGAATCCTTCCTATTCAAAAGACACTCTGTTAAAATTGACTAAGAACTATTAATTTGTGTGCCCCAATTGGGATCCTTTCCAGCACATTAGATTAAAACCTGTCATAAGTAGCTCTGTCATTTGTTTCAAGGATGAACATAGCAGTTTAATTTTATAAGTGGTGTGTAGTTACCACCGAACTCTAGGGCAGTCCAGACAACAGCAATAGAACAATGAATGCTATCTTGAAAATCCACAGTAATCACTCAATATCATGAATTAGGTGTCCAAATGGTTCAGAGCCACAGTGACAAAGTTTATTTATGGAGGTCTCAGTTTCAAATATTCAGTATCATCTTCAGATCATGACTTAGGTCAGTTTTCAACTTGGAAAGTATGATCACCTGAGTTCCCAAACAAGAGCTTGATATTTTTTAAATAAAATAAAAACTAAACCTCATTAAAAATATCTATGTATTTTATTTCATCTTGTTTTCTTCTAAGAACCTGTTAATGCCCAGCTGGCATTGCTCAGTGGTTGAGTGTCCACCTAAGAACCAAGAGGTCATGGTTCTATTCCCGGCCAGGGCTCATGGCCAGGCTGTGGGCTTGATCCCCAGTGTGGGGTGTGCAGGAGGCAGCCGATCAATGATTCTCTGTCATCATTGATATTTCTCTCTCTCTCCCTTTCCTTTCCTCCCTGAAATCAATAAAAATATACTTAAAGGAACTTTTTAATATAGAATTGAAAACTAAGTTTTAGGACCTACTATGTAACAGTTATTGTACTTCATGCAACCCTATAAAACAGGTTTAATTATTCCTATTTTACAGATGGACAAACTATGAGATCAAGTGCTATTCCTAAGAGCTCTCAGCTAGTGCTTTCATGTGGATCTGCCTCACTTCCAAGCCCATGCTCGCCCCACCAGTCCTGTCTTTGACGGGCTCCAAAGAAGAACAGAATTTGAGGACAACCTCAGAGCATATAACCTTCTGAAATAAAATTTAATAAAAAAAAGAACAAGCTTTACCACCAGAAAAAAAAAATGACTGATAAAATAGTTTGTCAACATATGATATCAGAGTGATTCTTAAATCTTATCTCTCAGATGTTATCAAGAAAGCTAAAATATAACTAATGGAAGTTATTTGAACTGTGAGTTAAATAAGCATTTAACATTATACAGCTTTCTTTACCTAACTGAATAGTATCTAGAAAACCCACAAGCAAAGGAGCCACAAGGAAAGCTTATTTTTTAAAAAATTTCCATGGAAAAGGTGCTCCGATAAGTTACTTCGACAGCTGGCTAAGTATTCTGGTCTATTCAGTGAGTAAAGGAGTTACATCTTCTAGGAGAGAAGACGGAATAGGAGGCCTCAGAGCCTACTGACTTCAGTTAAAACCATCTCGCTCCCTCTGTCCTCTCTCAGTGTTGATAAAACAATCTTCAGAAATATATCGACAAGTAGCCCAAGAAAACTTCTCTAGTGATGAGATTTCTAGATACGCTGGTAATTAAATGTCTTAGGGTAACTGTATGCCATTGACCCTTGAACAACACAAGGGTTAGGGGTGCCAAACCCCCAGGCTATAGAAAACACACATGTCACTTTGACTCCACAAAAACCTGCCTGGAAGGCTTACAATAACATAAACAGTCAATTAACACATATTTTCTAAGTTATATTTTTTACATACTCTATTCTTACAATAAAGTTACCTATAGAGAAAGCTTTAAGAAGGTCATAGGAAGATAAAATACATTTACAGTGCTGTATGTACACATTGAAAGAAATCTGTGCATAAATGGACCTGAGCAGTTAAAAGCCATGTTGTTCAAGGGTCAACTGGGTATTGATTTCTTGTAAATTTAGTTAACACAAATTAGTTCCAGGAATGCAATCCCTCCTAGAAGAGCCACTGCAAATAAGTTTCTAAATCTAAGTCTAAGGACCTGCAGAGACTGTATGGATCTTTCAATGCCCATTTGAACCAGTGCGGAATTTTGCCATTACTTGATAGTACTGGGACATGCACTGAGGCTCTTCCATAGCTGGCATTACTGTGCCAATCTAATCTGTCCTCTCCGTCAACATTCTTTTGGTGTTCAAAATTTTGTGGAACATTAATTCAAACTGCAAAGAAGTTAAAAGCCTTGTTTGTATTACAAATCATAAAATTCCTGCCTGATTACACAGTACACTTCAATGTCACATCATACATTTTCTTATGAGAATTGCAACTATTTTCATCTAGCAGAAATAGGGAAAAGTCTAAGTAGTAACATAAGTGATATGATTCCACCACCATTCTGCTCAGCTCATTCATGGCCAGAGTAAGCATGGATTGGGAGAGGCGAATCTGCCATTCTCTAGGTCTGAGATCTCCTGTGTCTCTCATCTGTGAGCATATCACCATTGGGCTGATTCAGTGTTTATAGAGAAGTATTTTTCCTGGTACATGGCTGTCAGTATAAGCTGTCTAATTCCCCTGCCTCTCACCTGAAGAGGTAGCAGAATGTTTCCATGCTGTAGGAAAAATTTGCTATATTGCACCTTACTGAGGAATTACTGGAGTTTTTCAAGAATACTATATCCATCTTAAGCATGCTATGACCTGATTCCCCTATTTGGGTTGATTCCATTGAAGTGCAAATTAGATAGTGCCTAGGTTTGCGTTTAAATAAAGTGAGATATTCTCTCATGTTATTATATACTAGAGGCCCAATGCACGAAATTCATGCAAGAGTAGGCCTTCCCAGCCCCGGCTGCCTTGGCCCTCACAGCCTGGCTGCCTCTTGGCCCCGGCTGCCTCATGGCCCTGCAGCCCTGCCCCCCACCCACTGGTCATTCTGGAAGGTAGTTCTGGAAGGCCTTTCCGCCTTCCAGTCTAATTAGCTTATTAGCTCTTTACTATATAGGATACTGGATTGGGTCTAAAAAAATTAATTAGAGTTAATTATAGCTCCACTCTCTTCTCTGCTCTTATAGGTTTATTATATTTTCCAGTTGCTCCATGATCTGTCAACCAATCCTGTCTCAGTGTTCATTCAGATAACGATGACAAAATGAACACATCTAATTTAATGACTGAGTAGTAAAATATAGCTAGCTAATAAATATAGTAATAACAAAGATTCTGTCCTTTTTACCTATTTATATTGTTTTAGTATATACATCTCAACTTATTACCCTAATATATAAAAACCTTGGGTCCATCACATCCACAACCAGGAGGCTGGACCAACCAAAAGTGCTGGGTTGCCATGGCGACCCAGCGCTGACCGCTATGGCTGCAGGCAGGATGACCCAGCACTGACTCTGAGTGGGCTGCAAATCAGGCTCAGATAGAGGCCTAAAGAGAGAAGCAGGGTCTGATCTGTAGCCAATGTGGCAGCTGTTAATCAGCACTTGCCTCTCTCTTTAGCTCTGGGCCTGGTCAGCAGCCATGCCTCCATTTATCTCCAGGCCTCCACCTGGGCTGCTGATCAGCCCCGCCTTTCTGATCAGGTCCCGTTGATAGGCCCAGAGATGCTGACTGGCATAGAAACCGACCAATCAGAACCAAAAGTGGGTCAACTGTAAGGAGCCAATGGCTGCCTAGAAGGCGGAGCTTTTGAGGCTTACTGGCATAGAAACTGACCAATAAGAACAAAAATGGCCTGCAGGGGAGGGCAGTTGGGGACAATCAGGCCAGCAGGGGAGCAGTTAGGTGTTAATCAGGCTGGCAGGGGAGCAGTTAGGGGGTGATCAGTCTGGCAGGCAGAAGCAGTTAGGGGCAATCAGGCAGGCAGGCAGACAAGCAGTTAGGATCCAGCGGTCCCGGATTGTGAGAGGGATGTCCGCCTGCCGGTTCGGGCCTAAACCAGCAGTCAGACATCCCCTGAGGGGTCCCAGATTGGAGAGGGTGCAGGCTGGGCTGAGGAACAACTCCCCCAGTGCACAAATTTTGTGCACCGGGCCTCTAGTCTATAATAATAAAAGCATAATATGCTAATTAGACTGGAGGTCCTTCTATACCAGTGGTTCTCAACCTTCTGGCCCTTTAAATACAGTTCCTCATGTTGTGACCCAACCATAAAATTATTTTCATTGCTACTGTTATGAATCATAATGTAAATATCTGATATGCAGGATGGTTTTAGGCGACCCCTGTGAAAGGGTCGTTAGACCTCCAAAAGGGTCATGACCCACAAGTTGAGAACTGCTGTTCTAGACGAAGCCGGGGCTGCGAGGGAAGCCCGGTCTTGGGTGCCAAAAGGAAGTTGGTGCTGTCAGCCAGGGGGAGGAAGGCCTATTCTTGCATGAATTTCGTGCATCGGGCCTCTAGTGTGGTCATAAAACAACATACTTAAACTCCTTCAATTTCCTCTTATGTAAATGAGGGACATAATATAGCCTGCCTGGTAGAGCCTTTGTGACAACTGAATGGCATAACATATGAGAAGAACCTAGATTAGTGCCTGGCACATAGCAAACAATAAAAACACATTAGATATTATTACTATTATTGTTCTTCTTTTAAAATGTACTGAATACTGTTCTAGGATCTGGAGCCAAAAAATGTATAAAATCTTACCCTTAGACAGCTGAAAGTTCAGTGGGTAAGAAAAATTAAATGAATAATCATAATTCAAAAATAGCCTTCTATATATGCCTTCTTAGAATTTAATCTAGAGTTTTCAAATGGGTATGTTTACAACCTTCTTAGTTTTCAGTGCCATGTTTGTACTATGTAAATAAATCCAACTTTTGATTTTTTTTTTTTTTTGTGGTACCAGATTTGTTTTCTGTGAAATATCTTCTATGTAGAATTAAATTAGGAGACAATTCATAGGTTATAAAGCAGGATAGATTTTTCAGTCAAATAACCTTTTTTGACTATTGTCATCTAAATTTTTAGAGATGATAGTTTTTATAAATCAAGATAAAGAGATTTCAGGAGATGCAAGTGAAAATGATAGTGTATACTTTCCTGAAGGACAAAGAGCCATTAGTGGGCCACATCAAAATTAACCAAAAGGACAAGTATATAATGTAAAAGGAAAGGTCTTTATCAAATGCCTTGAGTCATGGAGGCCCATTTGCAGCTTTGGGCTTATTTAATAACATTAAGCAAGAACACTTAACTATCTACAAAAGGACCAAGAGTATAAATCAGACATCAGTCCACATATTTCAAGATCAAAGCTGTAAAGAAAAATGATTTGTGGGAGCAACTAAACAGTTTGAATATATTATAGCTCTTTTCAGAGAATACTTAAGCATATTAGTTGTCCAAATTAGGATTTTGTTGTTGTTGATGAAGCCACAAAGAAAAATATGTTATTGAGATTTTTTTTTCTTTCCACCTACAGTGTACTTCCTGTGAAAGTTAAACTTTCTCCAACACATCTTACTGATAGAATGTGTGTGTGTGTATGTATTTCATTGGAAAAGTCCTAAATATAAGAAAAAAAAACACTCCAGAATTCTAAATGGTTAATTCTTGTGTAGATATTGCCACATTTACCAGGATTATAGTTTGTATCAGTTGTGAGATTTCTCACACAAAGAAGCTAAGAACTATATTCTGGCATCAACATACAAGAACATCATAAAAATATTTGCTATTGCTATTCATTTCCTAGGAGATTATGTATTCACTTGGGGCCATACTTAGGCTATTTTTTAATGTCCCAATAAAATTGTATACTACTCTACTGGAGAACTATTTTGAATCCTAATTTTCTTTCCATTTCACAAACAGCTGATATTGCCACAATTTTAAAAACATATTGAAAACAGTATGCATGTGTTCTCTTGCACTCAAGGAATGACTGCAAAGGTCTCCCTGTGTTTCCCCACAGCTACGTTTATTTTGTGTTTGCCATTATGTTGCCAGTGCACCATACGGAACAGAACTAAGCTGTCCCGGCATGTAATCTATCTGAGTCAGAGTTTCCTCATCTATGTTCTCACTAGACAGTAGATACCTAGCAAGCCTCCTATAGAATAAAAGCCTAATATGCTAAGTGTTTGGTCAGCCAGTCGGCTGTTCAACCAAAGTGTAATATGCTAATGATATGCTAAGGCCACTCAACCACTCGCTATGACATGCACTGACACCAGGGGGCAGACAGTCGATGGGTCAAGCAGTCGCTATAATGTGCACTGATCACCACGGGGCAGATGGTGACCAGTCGCTATGATGTGCACTGACCACCAGGGGGCAGACGCTTTGACCGGTAGGGGTCTGGCTGATTGGGACTGAGCAAGATGGGCCAGACACACCTTAGAGCCCTCACAAAGTCCCTCCCCAGCTGGCCAACCTCCCACATCTCTCCTCGGCCCCGATCGTGCACTGGTGGAGTCCCTCGGCCTGGCCTGTGCCCTCTCGCAATCTATGACCCCTCAAGGGATGTCAAAGAGCCAGTTTCAGCCCGGGGGACCCCCCACTGGTGCACAAATTCGTGCTCTGGGCCTCTAGTCTTACATATAGAGTGTATGATATATTTTAGTCTTACAGCAACCTAATGTGAAGTCCTAAATATATGAATATTAGAAAAAAAATCCAAAATTTCCAAATAGTTCTTACTGAAAGTGCACACTGTTTCACTGGTTTGATTTTTTTTGTTTTTCTATAACACCTAAGAAGTGATCATTCCTGAGTCAACATGGATTGAACACAGATTCTGAAGCCAAAAAGCAAGGGTTTGAATCCCAACTCCACCACTTTCTAACTATGTGAAGTTGCCAAAAGATTTAACTTCTATGCCTCTATTTTCTCACCTGTAAAATGTGGGTGTCAATAGTTCTTGTGCACATACTGTTTTCTGCACCTGTTCCATATTTCCCTCTTTACTTTCATACATATCTTACCTAATCCATTCCTTCTTTTCCTTCAAACCTAGGCTAAAATGGCACATTGTGAGGAAGAAAGAAATATAACTCTCATAAGTATGTAAAATATATTATTTTTACCACACCATCCTATATCATAAAACCCTAATATGCAAATCAACCAAACCACAGAACGACCAGTCGCTAAGACACACACTGACCACCAGGGGGCAGATGTTCAATGCAGGAGCTGCCCTCGGTGGTCAGTGCACTCCCCTGTGGGAGCGCCGCTCATCCCGAAGCCAGGCCTATGGCTGGAGAGTGCAGTGGTGGTGGTGGGAGCCTCTCCCGCCTCCTCTGCAAGCAGGCAGTAAAGAGCAAATGGTCTCAGACTGCAAGAGGGATGTCTGACTGCCGGTTTAGGCCCCGGGGATTGGGCCTAAGCTGGCAGGCGGACATGCCCGGGGGGTCCAGGACTGCAAGAAGGCACAGGCTGGGCTAAGGGATCCTCCCCCCGAGTGCACAAATTTTATGCACTGGGCCTCCAGTAATTTTACATTTGTATGTTTGTTATTTATATGATGTATGTCTCCTGCACTCACATGGAAGTGCCAGAAAGGCAGAGCCTGTGTCTAATCTTCTTTGTTTAGGAGGCAATCAAGCTTATCTATATATATAAAAGCCTAAGCGACTATTACGACCAGTGGACATGAAAGACCAGAACGACAAGTCGACTAGTTGTTATGACACGCACTGACCACCAAGGGGCAGACACTCAACACAGGAGCTTCCCCCTGGTGGTCAGTGCACTCCCACAGCCAACCTCCTGCAGCTCCTCTCCTTGGCCGGCTGGCCCCCATAAGCCCCTGGTGCTAATCCACTAATAGAGACTTGCTTCTGGTCAGGGTTTCCTAAGTAGCAGAGCAGCTCCCTAGCTGCAATCTATTGAAAGTCAGCCTTCGACACAAGGGTTTGTCACACTCCTGTTCTCTGCCTTCCCAGGGGCCACGTGCCCATCATAGTGGTGGCATGGTGGCAAGGGAAGGCGGAGAGGGGGGTGCGGGGAACCACATGTTGGTGGGGCACCATCGCCAGTGTTGGCATCCATTCCTTCCGAGCCCAACCCAGCGACCATTGCCTCCTCTCCCAACCTCCACAGGGCCTTTAGGCCCGGGCTGGACGGGAAATGGGTGGACGCAGCCCCTTTCGCAGAGGGGTCTAGGGCCAGCTTCCTCCTTGGGGCCTATGGTCAACCTCCCACAGCCCCTCCTCCCACGCCTTCTCCTGCATGCACAAATTCGTGCACCAGGCCTCTAGTTGACTATAAGAACAGATTCCAGAAGCAGACCACCTAGGTTTGAATCCCTGTTTTGCTACTTATTAGCTTTGTGACCTTCACTAGTTTTTAACTGGTTGTTACCAGAATTTCCTCATTCATAAAACGGGGTTAGGAATAGAGAACTTGTTGTGAGGGTTGAATTCACACATGTAAAGCATTTGGAATATATGCCTGGCATATAGACATTCCATAGTAAGTATTAATATTATTTACTTGTTGTTGTATTCCAGAGTTCCATACAAGGACTGGCACATAGGATGTACTTAATAATATTAGTTGAATGAATGAATGATGGAACTGATAAGATATATATATATATATTTTATATCATGTCCTCCCACTAGATTACCCAGTAGAGGCAACAGCAAAATGCGATAGAGGCACAGAGGAGGGAGGTGAATTTGAGCTTACCTTTAAAGTATGAGTATGCCCTAGCCCCGTGGTTGGCAAACTGGAGCTCGCAAGCCACATGGGGCTCTTTGGCCCCTTGAGTGTGGCTCTTCTAAGCCTTAGGAGTACCCTAATTCAGTTAATAACAATGTACCTACCTATATAGTTTAAGTTTAAAAAATTTGGCTCTCAAAAGAAATTTCTTTAAAAAAAAAAGAAATTTCAATCGTTGTACAGTTGATATTTGGCTCTGTTGACTAATGAGTTTGCCGACCCCTGCCCTAGCCTGTTTTGCTCAATGGTTACAGCACCAGCCAGTGGGCTGATGCATTGTGGGCTTGATTCCCATAGGCATCTATCTCAGTTGCAGGCTCAATCTCTGGTGCTGGTTGGAGGCATGAGGAGGCAACCAATAGATCTGTCTCCCTCACTTAATGGAAAAATATCTTTGGGTGAGGATGAAAAAATATTAATAATAGAAATAAAGAATGATTGGGATAATACAAAATAGAAACAAAAGTAAAAGGTGTTATTGGAGAAAAGAAAGAATATGAGCAAAGACATTGAAGTAGCAAAGTATTTAGGGATTCACAGATAGTATGAGGTGAATGTAGGTTAAATAAAAGAGGTAAGTCATGATTAAATTAGAGAAGAATCTATATAACTTCTAACAAATGTGAACTTTTTTCTGAATAAAATTGAAAGTCATCAAAGCCTTTGTTCAAACCATAATCTTATGAGTTGCTTATTTATTTATTTGGTTGTTTTACTTATTCTGTAAGGACTGGATAGTTCACTGAATACAAGCAATCATTTAAACTAACGTTAAAATGGACCAAGCAAGGTATGATGAGCATTTTTACTCCAAGAATGGCAATAGGAATAAAAAGTAGGAAAGAGAAAGCAGAATTAATTGACCCCAAAACAAGGGAAACCAAAACTAATTGATCCAAAATAATTTGATGCATTAATTCTGGCATAGTCATATAGTGAAATATAAAATATACAGTGATTAAAATGAGACAAAAAGAAAGTATTTTCATATCATTAAATTAAAAAGTAGGCACTAATGGCATTATAGTATGTATCAGTTTGTATAAAAACATAAATATATTGTTAACATAAATTTATTTTTAACTATTATACAAAGTTAATTTTTAAAATTAAAGACTCTTTACCAAAAACCTTACTAGTCATCTTCTATGAGGAGAAGAATTATAGTTTTATTTTAAATACTTCTTATTATTTTGCTTATTCGATCCCCCTAGCATTTCTCCAATAAACCTGGAATGCTTTTGTAGAAAAGAAAACATCATAAAAATTAAAAAAAATAAATAAAAGTAGGGGGAAATACCAACAGAAGTTCTGGGAAGTAGAATCATCAAAACTTTGAAACAATTATATAGGACCATTAGGAGGAAAAAGCAGAAGAAGGAGATGGAAGAACTGAAGGGGAAGGAGAAGAAATGGAAGACAGAGGAGGAAAAGGAGGAGGAAGAGGAGGAGGAGGGGAGCAGGAAGGAGGAGGAAGATTCTACATTGAGCTAAATATTACCAGGAAGAGGCCACACCAATGAGATAGGAAAAAAACACAGGGACATGACCAATTTGTTCTATTCTGCAATAATAGTATTGTTACTTGACATTGTTTTAATGGCTTTGTTGTCTGATCATATACACCTTTCTCTCTTGTGAAGACAGTGACTGTTACCAGCACTGCATATTTCTTCATCACTGGATTGATGTACTTGTATGGAGCAAACTAGACATCAGCTTTCATATAAGTTGTAGAATTGTCCATGATCTTCAGGTTTAGCGATGTGGAACCAACAGCCTCAACCTGACTATAACATAATATTAAATTCACATATCCTTGGGTCCCTGGACATTTTAAAGACGAAATCAGTTTTGAATAGGAATAAACTCTGTCTTAATTTTTTTTAAAAAATCAATCCATTCCATCCAAGTATACTATAGTTAGAACTTTTACTTTGAGTAGTCAAGAAGAGTTTGGGTATCACATCCAGTACAAAGACAACTCTAGAGGAAATATTTAATAGTATCATATTTTCTTAATGCAATTGATTGATCTAAGACCTGGTGATGGCAAATCACCTGGGAAAACAAGGAAATACAGCATTCCAACCCATTGAAGTCTTGCTGCTTTCTGAGCTACAAATGTGACATCTAATATTAAATTGAATTCTTAAATATCTGCAAAGACAGTAAGATGCTCTGAGTGTGTTAACTTATAGCAAAGAGAATATAGCCTCATATTCTAAGGAAAGCATCAATTTGAAAAGATAAGACACAGACAAACACATTTTTATCTACCTGTACTTTATCTGAGTGTTTTTACAAAATTGGGCATTGTGATTGTTTGGTGAGATTAATCAATCTAATAGTTTTAATTTATATCTCTATCCTTGACCTCTCACCTTTTCTTTAGCTTCATTTTTCTTGCTATTTACAGGACAACTAATTTATCTGAATCTATTATCACCCCTTCCTAGCATGTTCTTTGCCAACTATCCTCCTCATTTCCACTTAACCTGCTGTTTGTTAATGGAGTCTAGCATTGTCTTTCTGACATTAAAAAAAATTAACTGTGTCTCAATCATCTGTCCAAAATGCAATCTCATGGAGTATGGGAAGCTACTCCTGTGCAGTCTTCCATGCCTTAAGGACAAGCCATGTTTAACTGTAAAATGGTCTATTAATATCACTACGTAGTAACAGAATTTTAATATAAAATCTTTTAGAAAATCTTTACTACAGCAAAAGGAATATGTAACCTCTGCTGTTCCTATAGATTTTAATGGATTGTTAATCTACCTATAGTAGGCTATAAATTAGAGTTCAAAGGAAACACCACTGCAACTCAATGGGAATTTTTATTGGATTGCTCAGAGAGAATTATCGTTATGATCAAAAGCCAGGAGAGAATAAAAGCTGAATGACTCTCTTCTCTTTTCAAGTGATTTGAATACTTCATTTCTATCTGTGTACTTCCTAAGTTAGAATTTAAATGAATAAGGCAAATGCTTGAGTTAGGTAACATGAAGAGCAGTTTGGGAAAATTCATAAGTGACCAAGAGCTCACTGATAATCAGTAATTTGAGATATTTATGCAGAATCTTTGTTAATTTATCTAATGTATTTTCATTCTTTATAATAGCAAATGCATCTATTATATACTAGAGGCCTGGTGCACATAAATTTGTGTACTTGGGGGGTCCCTCAGCCCGGCCTGTGCCCTCTCACAGTCTGGGACCCCTCAGGGGATGACCACCTGCTGGCTTAGGCCCACTCCCCAGGGGATTGGGCCTAAGCTGGCAGTCAGACATCCCTCTGGCAGCCCGGGAGCCCTTGGGGGATGTCCACTTGCCAGCGGGGAGCACGCCTAAGCTGTAGTCGGACATCCTTAGCACTGCTGAGGAGGTGGGAGAGGCTCCCAACACCACCGCTATACTGGCAGCCATCAGCCTGGCTTGTGACTGAGCAGAGCTGCCCCTGTGGAGTGCACTGACCACCAGGGACAGCTCCTGCATTGAGCGTCTGCCCACTGGTGGTCAGTGTTTGTCATAGTGACCAGTCATTCCTAGTCATTCTGCTGTTAGGGTCAATTTGCATATTACCCTTTTATAATATAGGATAGGCTGCATGGAGAAACAACAGGGGTCAACTAACAAATATTTTTTTAATACTTAAAAATGAAAAAAAAGCTATTATTTCCAAAACAATGTGTGAAGATTTTATAAAAAGAAAGACAGTTGACTAGGCTAATGGTAACAGCATCAAAGACAGGGCCCAAGCACATAGGGTCTTGAATATCACCAGGCTAATAAGGTTATATGTCATTCAGCTGGTCATTTAGGGAACCATTACCATGAGCACCAGAGTAACAGGACCAGAGCTGTGATTTAGAAAGACTAATCATGTGTAGTTTGTACAACAGACTATCATAGGAAGAGCCTGAAGGTGGAAAAACCAGCTAAGAGTTTAACAAAATGCTGCAAGTACTAGTAAGAAGTGACAAAGGCTTACATATTCTCTTATATGTGTAGTTATAGAAAAGCGATTTCCAAAAATGATATTTTGAAAATGATATTGCTTTAGTTTCAATGATATTGTTTGAGATATTCCACCAGAAAACATTACCTACAAGGATAGAAATCCTAAACTGAATGCCTACCCCAAGTCAAGTACCATATTATACCTCATTTTTGCTATGATAACTTTTCCCCAATGTGTCTCAAAGCTTCCACTCACTCATTAGCAATTACTGGAAATGTCTTCAATAGTTAAGGCTTTGGGATGACTGTTAGAACTTGAACTCCCATGATGATGCAGACATTCAGCATCCAAACTCTCTTCCTGGGACTTCTAACTGGTGAAGTGTACCACGAAAGCATAACAAGCAGGAGCCTGCCTGTTTTCTAATACTTCAAAGGCCTAAAAGCCAAAGATCCATCCACACTGCAAAGAAAGCAAAACCCTCTTATTAGTCTTTTAAATTTGTAAATTTGAAACTACGTGAAATTCTGGTTTTATAAGAGAGCTCCTTCTCACATCCATGCAATCAGAGATATTCAGGATACATTATTCTTTCTTGGGGACTATTGACAGGTGATTTCAAATATTTCTAACACTTCATCAACTATGAACATGGTGCTAAATGAATGGATAATTTCTTTTAAAAATTTATCTTTATTCTTGAAAGTATTACAGATGTCCTCTGTTTGTTTATTTGTTTGCTTTCCCATTGACCACCTCCATTGCATACCCACTCCTCCCACGCCTTTACCACCCCATTGTCTGTGTCCATGGGCTAAGCATATATGCATATAAGTTCCCCAGTTAATTACTCTTTCCCCATCCCCCACCTTTGCCTTCTCTCTGAAATTCATCAGTCTGTCCCATGCTTCCATGTCTCTGAATCTATTTTCATCAGTTTATTTTATCTTTCTCTGACTGGCTTATTTTGTTTAGCATAATACTTTCCAGGTCCATCCATGCTGTTTCAAATGGTAAGAGTTCTTTCTTTTTTACAGCTGCATAATATTCCATTGTGTAAATGTATGAGTGGATAATTTCCAATCAAGGACCCCAAGTAAGTAAGAGTGTTCTCATTTCTCACCTATAAGGTCTCATCCTAATATCTAATTCTCCCTAAATGGAATCTAGTCTCTAGATTATAGCTCTTACCCACAATCTTTTCATATCATTTTTCAAATAAAATTTATGTTGTGCTTTCTTTCTCATTGGCCTTATATACCATTTTCTTCCTATGAAACCTTCATGTGAAAAACTTTATGCATTGTATGCTTGATAAAATCATGAAATCAAGACATTGCCCAAATATTAAGGTCTAATATTGGGAAACATTCCAAATAGTAGACCTACCAATGAGATATATTTTGTAGTTCTTATAATAGGAGAAGAATTATTTATGACAGGACACAAGATATGGCAATTCAAAAGAAATTTAAGCAATGATGTAAACTCCCTGCAAGTATCTATTTCCTTTCAGATAGTCAATTAGAAAAAAAAAATGTTCCTTGTGTTATACAAATGGCCCAGTCACAAAGCTGTGCTCCTTTTAGACAGACAAAGATGAGAATTTTGTGAGGATATTATGATCAAAGAAGTCAATACAGAAAACTCAAAGTTAAACCTCAGTTTTGGGAAACTGAGAAGAATTGTGAAAGCACATGAATGTAACCAAGAGGTTCCTGACTGGGATAAGGCTCCACTAAAGAAAGGAGAACCTGTGTTCATTTCCAAACACCTGGATGTCACTTTTGGACACATGAATATATATATGTATATAAATGGAGAAGGCAGGGACTATCTAAAGTCTGATAGAAAAATTCTATTTGGAGAAAGGAGATGTGTGATGCAATAAATGCATTCCTACTATAAAGACACAAAACAGTTCTTAAAAATCTGTATAGAGGCTCTTCTTTTGAAGACTCTGCTTGCTCTTTTCCCCTATAATGAGAAGGTGACAAATTGGGGAAAATGTGTTTTAGGCACTTGGGGTTTTTACAAACTACTGGGGCTCCAGCAAACCCTGGTGACAGTCCATGTCAGTGACATCATGTGACATTGTAAATATTCTTGGGGCTTTATAATTCAGATTGGTATGAAACTATTGTTGGCAGCAATATATTCTTAGTTAGATGCACTTTGCATTTCATCCAAGATGCCATTTATTTGAGGGCAACCCCATATTTTATGTATCAGCAAGAACAATACTCAGGAAATTAAATTATGACACACTTTTGATTTAAGATGAATCCCAATCTCATATGTTAAATTGGGCTAAAATGTGTTTTAAAACAATAAATTTTGGTGTAGTGTTTTTACCTGGATTACAGAAACCCCAAGTAGAGAAAGCTGATGATGGTTGAGAGGAAAGAATCAAATAAGGTAGAAAATAACCTTCCTTTGATTGACGTAAAAGAGAAGGGAAGAGCAAAGATAATGAGGATCATGTTCTCTGAATGTACATAAATTCTCCCTTCTCTTGCTTTGAATTTGGGAAAAGAGATGGCCATTAGAAGATCTCAGAGCAAGAAAGCCCAAGAAGGTGATATTGATATGTCATTTCACTATTCAGCCCCTGAAACCAGACCTCATAGTTCTAGTAGCCAGGATCCTGCTTTTCAGCAGTTTCAGTCACTTAAATTTTGTGTTTGCTCACTTACTAAGTCCATACTTAGTTTCCATATTTTTTACCGCAGGCCTTGTCATCAGGTTTCTAATCTTGGGTGAAATTTTAGTTTCTGCTACTTCTGCCCACTTTCCCTGTTGCTCCAGGCCCATGTGTCAGTGTATCTGCTTCTTGCTATCTGTTGATGGGTTTGCAGTCAAGGCATTCCACCGTTATTCCCTGGAATACTCCCTACTTCCCACAGCTAGACATTCAGCACCTGTTTTACAAAATAATCTCCTGCTATCAGATAATCTGATGCTTGGTATGTATGAGCTTCCTCATAGTGCTAAGATCTACTCCAACAGCCTACTCCTTATTGGCCATCTTCTCGAAAATTCAGTTTTCAGCCTTCTGTAGTAACCGAGCCCTGATTTAGTCAGGTACAGATATTTTCAGATTAACTTGGCATGACAGAGAAAGATTAAAGACTTTTCTTTTTTATCCTATGTGTTCTAGATTGGTAAAAAGATGAATTAGAGAAGTGAAAAACCATAGAGTCTTGGGAGAAAACATTTCAGAGGCTGTGACCTTAAGAAGAGAAAAGTTCCATTATATAGAAACCACAACAGGTTTAGTCTCAAGTTAAAATTCCAGGAAACTTATGAAGAGTAATTTCTAAATGAGAATTATCTGTAAAACCAATGTGATAAACAATAAAGTATTAGTGAGAAAAACACTATATTGTAGCTTAGAGATTATTTTTTAAAGGGAAATTATTTTCTACCATTTTGGAAGGCAAAAAATATTAGAATCATTCCTATTTGCAATAAAGTAACTAGGTCAGAGAAGCTAAGCAACATTCCATTTGGAAATTACAGAGTTTGTGAGAGCCAGCATTAAAAATAAAAAACCCAGCTCTTTTGACACATGGGCTTATGCTTCTCCTACTATATAATGCTGTTGGCAGGGTAGGTTTTCAAATTAATTGGTGAAATTTATGCTTGGGTTGGGTCTAAATTATTTTGAATTTTGTTTTGCCATATTTCTTGTTGAATAAATAAAATAACAGCAAAACTAAAAAAAAAATCAATTTCAATCCAGTATAAATATAATAGGATAAATATATGGTAGAGGTTGTTTTTCTTTTTGGACCAAATAAAGTATCTTCAAGAGTAATACATCAAATGCAGATCTTTTAATATGGTTGGCATCCAACAAATGTTAATTTGATAGAATATTATATTTTTGTAGATTATAATAAAAGCATAATATGCTAATTAGACTAGACAGCCAAACGATCTTCCGGACATCATTCCAGATGTCCTTCCGGATGAAGCCGTGGTGGTGGGGGCCGAGGCAGAGGTGGTTAGGGGCAATTAGGCAGGCAGGCAGAGGGGTTAGGGGCAATCAGGCTGGCAGGCAGGCAGGCGCGTGGTTAGGAGCCAGTGGTCCCTGATTGCGAGAAGGATGTCTAACTGCCAGTTTAGGCCTGATCCTGCAATTGGACATCCCTTGAGGGGTCCTGGATTGCAAGAGGGTGCCCCTCCCACACACGAATTTTGTACACTAGGCCTCTAGTAAAATATAATCATGAATGAAATATCTAATGCAAAACATGGCCAGCAAAATTATGACATATCAAAATATTGCTCTTAAGATCAAATATATATCCTTCTGCCTTATAAATCCAAATTTAACATGCTTAACAATGGGATAAAAAAGATTTACATATAATATGGAAATGTCATTCATGGGCTCAAATGAAACTTAATCAGTTTTTAATTCTAAGTGAGATCACATTGCAACTTGTAATCCTCCCCCAAATCCATTGTCATTCATCTTCTCTGTCTTGCCGTATCTTCCTCCATGGTAAAGGGGCACTTGTAACAATATCTCAAATAGCAGCCCATGTCTGCCACCATATCTCGGCTCCTCCTGCCATTATTTCTACTAATTTGTTCCTTTCTGTGTGTCTCTTTAAAAAAATAACAACCCAACTGGTGTGGCTCCATGGTTGAGTGTTGACTTATGAACCAGGAGGTCATGGTTTGGTTTCTGATCAGGGCATATGCCTGGGTTGTGGGATCCATCCCCAGTGTGAGGCATGCAGGAGGCAGTCAATCAATGATTATCTCTCATCATTGATGCTTCTATTTCTGTCTCCCTCTCCATTCCTCTCTAAAATTAATAAAAATATATTTTAAAAATAAAATAAAAATTACAGAGTGTAAAGTATAAAACGCAAATTTTTAATTCAGACTAAAATAATATGCATCTAACAAAACTCTTCAGTTCTCTTCTAGTATAGCCTAATGATAATTAAAAACACATAATGGCATAAACCCAAGGAGAGATGCATCCAAAAAAACCTACAGCTTCCATACAGCAAAGCAATGACAACAAGAACACCCAAACAAACAAATAAACAAAAGAGAAGCTGCAGGAGGACCCTCGAAGGCAGAATGTAATTACCCGATTTGGAAACTGACCAGGACACTATGGTTAAATCCCTCTTGCTACAAAGGTTCTGAGGAGTCTTTAATGACTATCAATGGTCAGGACTTCATGTCCACACCTCACCTGAAAGATGATGACAATCAGCAGTGAGTCCTCCCTGCCACTACTCAGAGACTGAAGTCAATTCTAACTTAGAGAATAAAGGGCCACCTACAGAATTCACTAGCAACATTTGCTATCCTTGAATGCCTTTTCTAATTGGTCTACATGAAGCAAATTACTTCAATAGCTCCAGTATCACTGCCATGTTTAATAGAAAGAAATACCTAGTGATATCATTCCTCATCTCTATATAGAATTATAAATTAGTGCTATGCACACTGCTTGAGTAAAATTGTTCAGTTCTATCCCTTGGCTAATCTTGAGTAATGAGGATGTACCTCTCAGTGAGGCATCAGATGCCTATTGTTTAATCTGTGTATGCTCACTAGCACACTAAATTATTTTTGCCTTATATTTTTAAAGCAACTGACTCCAGTGCAGTAATTAAAATACATTACAGTAGTACAAGTGAAATTTGGAAAACTGCCAAAGTTTTAGAGCTTATAATTTTCTTTTTTAGAGAAAAAAGTAGTTTTGACATTTTTGTACAAAACAGTCACTAACAGTCACTTACAATTTCAGGAAAATCACTGTTTTAATCATGACCTTTCAGCTGTCCTTGATTGAAAAAAAATTGGCCACCTACAGAAATAATTCTGTTTGGGCCCTCATCACTCTACTGATTGATGGCCCCATGTGGTTCGACATGTTTACAATTATAAATAAAACTATATAAAAGTGGCCAAGCTTAGCTTCCATCTAAGTAGATAAGAATAAAACAGTCTTAATTGACAATAAAGGGGACTTCCATTTAGTGATATCTTTTCCATGTACCTGTATCAAAATCAAATGGCCTATTTTTCTTTGGTTAAATGTGTATTCGTTTGATCACCGTTTACTACACCCATTGATTTAGCATCCACTGTATAAAAGACAATGGATTATACTCTGTTGGGGGAGATGGAATGTGGATAAAACAGTTTCTGATTTAGAGAATTTATTATCTGATGAAACATTCAACCAGTTAACATACAATAATATGGACATTATTAACACACATGTGAAGATATTTGTTCATATACACATATGCATAAAAACTGGGTTTGGTGAAATATATTGATATTTTGACCAATGTCACCCCAAGAGATTTAATTTAAAAAAAAAAAAACACTTAAAAAAAGTTGTTTACTTATACTTTAGGAATAACATATCAATATATATTTAAACTTGTAGAAATATATGTATATTAGGTTACATCAGAAATTTTTTTACTAAAACACTAGAAGCCATAAGTGTTATCCCCTAAGTGAGTTTTTCAACATAAATTAAAACAAAGACTAGTCCTACTAGCTAAAGATTTCCCACCTACTGTACAAGCAACAAAAATAGAGCTGGCATTCAGGACTCCATTAGAAGTTTATTGAAGTTCTGTGAGGTTGGAAAGCTTTTACGAGTTCAGCATAAATCATTCAATACACACACCAAAAAAAAAAAAAAAAAAAGACTGAAAATATTTTCTTCTTGTATTCAATTTCTATGAGTGATCTCCAATTTACAACCTTATGCTCGACCCAGATATTGAATTAATTAATACAATTATCTTTTAGAAATCCCTTTTGTCAACTATAGTAGTTCATAAAGTTAAAAAAAATGAGATTCCTTATATAATAGGCTTGATGGCAAGATTCAGTTTTTTTGAAGGGCTAGCATTAGAAATGGGCATAGTATAGGCTCTATATTTGTGTCTGGGGGGATTATAAACATTGAGTGATCCTTATCTTTAAAACTCAAAGCAATTATCTACTAGTTGCAGTCTAAAATAATCTGTTTTATGGAAAACATTAAAAAATTTATATGATCACATCATGAATATTGATGAAAATTATCACATGAAATTTTATACTAAATGAGTCATCTTTTAAAAACAAGTAAATTCACATTTCTGGAAGTCACCATGTTGTTCATAACCACCAACTTAAACATAAATTCAGTTCACTTCCTGTGACTGAAAAATTCTTAGTTATGATTTAAGGCCATGATTTCAACATATAAACTAAAAGGGAACTGAGACAATTATTCAAGTAATTTAGGTCTATTTAATACTTTCACATGAAATACTCAAGTAATTAGAGCAAAATATTTTATATTAATTGCCTTTTCATACATATTTATCTTATATGAAAAAGACCTTTGGCAAATTTAATATTAAAAAGGGAAAAAGAAAAACTCAATATACCTGCCTAATTAAAATTAAAAACAATTACTGAATAAGAGAGGAAGTTATGAACCTAAATAATCCAAAATGCTTATCTTTTTAGTCTATATGCACCAATTGTCCTAATTTCCTCTAATGGAGGTAAGTCAAATTTGACAAGACTATGTAAAATTGTTTTTAATGTTAAAAGTCTATATATCCTTGCTTAAAGATAATTCAACTAACCAACATTCTCAATCAATTAGAAAATACATTCATATTAGGAATTTGTTAAGAACAATCCTAAAGCTCCTAACAAATATCCTGGAGTGGGTAGAATCTGCCTACTTGTTTATATATGTTCCATATATAAATACATTAAAATATATTTATTTGGTTTGGTCCAACTTTGTACCATCTGCTTTTAAGCATATGGTTCTTATATATGAAGCAGTTGAGGGCCAATTCGTTATCAAAATAATAGTGTATACCAGGGGTGGGGAACCTTTTTGCTACCAAGGGTCATTTGGATATTGACAATATCATTTGTGGGTCATACAAAATTGTCAACTTAAAAACGTTCCTGCTATATTTGGTCAGACATTTAATTAACTCACCCCTAATACCTTGGAAGGACCAGACCAAATTATTTCATGGGCCTTATATGGGCCCCGGGCCAGATGTTCCCCACCCCTAGTATATACTAAGCACATTCACTATGACATAATAAAACAATGTGTACTATACACATGGGTAAAAAGAGAAGAGCATCGAGTTAGCCAGAATTCTTATGAACTGCCATTCTGTTATAATATATTTTACTGGGGAAAAAACAACAACTCCGTGAACAAGTCTTGCATATATGGTAGTGTTTCTAAATGGAGAAACTGAGGCAACCGGGAACAAAGACAAATCTTTGTCAAAAAAAAGGCCATTCGGGTAAAGAACTTACACACTATAGCTTACAGCAATCTTCAACCAACATTCTCTCATTGCTTAAATGTAAACCTCTTGTTTTTATTCAAACGTTAGGATACAAAGTGATAATTCAGTTCATAGAATTTTACTCTCTTGAAGTTGAAAACATACTGCATCCTGCAGATAATATTGTGATTAGTAATTTTTGTTCCAACAGACTTGAGAGAAAAATATACAACTCAGAATGGTCTATGCTACAGGAAAACATTTCTATCCCAATAACTATCTACCAATTAGCATTTTTTTTAATTTAGAGACAGAATTTAATCAGTTAACAATTTCTCTAAATTTGGGTAATGTCTCAGTTACTCATTCCAGATTAACTTCATAACTAACCCCTGATAAGCAGGTCTGTGTTAAATATTTACTGAAGATTCTATAGAAAAGATTCCATCAGAATATGGATAGCTTTCATTCAAGAGACATATATTTTTGTGTGTCGATATGTATATGTGTGTGGGTGTGTATTTTAACAAGCATAATTGAAGGAAACCTTAGACAAATTAAAATGTATGGTTTATTTTACTTAATTTTTATAAATTCCATATTCTTATTCTTGTAATAGGACTGAAAAAGACAGTGTGACAGGGGGTTAAAAGCTGTGTCAGAGAATACTAACTGGTTACCTAATATCTCTTTATTACAATAAAGCAATTAAACACATAAATAGAATCCTGCTAATAGCACTGAGATATAAATGGAACTTGGAGGCGGGGGAGTTTCAGTGAAAACCCTTTTGAAGAGGACAGTTCTGACTGCTTTGGACTTTCTGCTCTTTGCTCTTTGTGCTTCTACTTCCTGCCTTGACATGAGCTAGAGCGAGCCTGCCGAAACCCTACCAGCCCTCTTGTGAGCATTACCACAAAGACATGCCTGTCCTTGGTGTGGTGGAAGAGAAATCTGGAAGGAGCCTGGGCCCCTCAGAGCATGCTGGAACAGCTGGCTTGAGCTGCATGTGATCCTCTTGTATTATGGAAGAGAAACAAACTCTTCCCTATTCAAACCATTGTCACTGGGTCCTGTTACTTGAATCTGAAGACAATTTCTCAGTGACAGGGACTCAGAATTGGGTATCAGAGAAAATCCTGGTCTACACCCTTATCATGCGCTCTTAGATCATCTGCCCTCTCTTTGCATTGCTTGCTCATCTGTAAAATGAGGATAATAGTGATACCTTCTGCAAAATTCTACTCTGATAATTAAATAACATAATCCATCTAACACACATAAACCAAGCTCCAAGTATTTATTGATTATTATTCATTATTACTAATCTTATTGGGCCACGATAAGAGAGGAGCTTGTCCTGGCTTGGTAGCACAGTTAGTTAGAACACCAATCCGATATGCTACGATTTCAAGTTTGATCCCAGGTCAGGGCATGTACAAAAAGCAACTAATGAATGCATAAATGAGTGGAACAACAAATTGATGTTTCTTGCTCTAGCTGGTTTGTCTCAGTGGATAGAACATCGGCTTGTGGACTGAAGGGTTCTGGGTTCGATTCCAGTCAAGGACACATGCCTTGGTTGCGGGCTCGATCCCCAGTAGGGGGTGTTCAGAAGGCAGCCAATCAATGATTCTCTCTCATCATTGATATTTCTATCTCATTCTCCCTCTTCCTTCTCCGAAATCAATAAAAATATATTTTAAAAAAATGACGTTTCTCCCTCCCTAACTCTGTCTCTAATATTAATACATTAAAAATAAATCAAGACCAGGTAAAAGTTAGCACCAGAATATGACAGGCATGTTATCCACAAAGGGGACAGAATAATGTTAGAGAACAGAGATCGGGAGAGAGAGGGGAGAGTAGGGGTTTAAATTTATGGCATTCTTTTCTATTTGGATAATGATTTGCTATTTTTCAACCAGATCTTCTGGATATGACATATACTTGAAAGCCCTCCTTTTCATAAAATTTAAACATAATCTCTAGTTGTTTATCAGAAACTCTCTATTTGTGGATGTGTTTATATCTATTGTTTTGAAGAACAACAAAAATTAATAAACTCCATGTGAGCTCACTGTGAACCTCTGAGGACAGAGTCTGTCTTTTCTATTTACCATTGAGTCCCTGCATGGTGATACATGAAATAGAAACCTGACCTGTCAACACCCCCGATTCCATGTGTAGTCCTTCTCATTTGGGTCACAACGAACCAGAGGGGGAAATCCTCTGCCTTTCATATGGAAAGATGACCGTATTTGTGCAATAGCAGAAGATTTTGAGTGTTTTGGGTATTCTTAATTTATGGAGAAAAAAAGTTGCCAGGGAGAAGAAACATCAGATGATAATGTGAGGTCCATGTACTCCAATTCCTGCAGGACAAGTCCACAGTAGAGGTTTGGTGAAATGGGAAATAGCAGAAACCCATTTATGTTTATTCTCTGAGCAAAAAGAGGACTATGACCATCTTTCAGAATGGCTATCTGTGAGGCAGTAGCCTTTCAGATTTCCAGGACAACCCCCCCCCCAAAAAAAAAAAAGGTACAGATATAGCTGCATAGAAGGTCAAGGGTTGAGAGTCCCCGATGTCCATCCACTCTTGATGCTCCATGGTTGAGAGTTACTAAAGGAGAGCGCTGACAGTCTGAAGGGGTCTCACTGAGGGCTGTGATAAAGGGACGCAGATGGGAGCCACAGCATGGCCAGTGTGACTGAGGTCATGAGAGATGCCAGGAGGGATGAATGCCCATCACTAGTGATCATGATAAAACAACTGTGCAGTTCATCTGCGCCAATAAAAGTAGGTGAGGGCTGCAAAGCAGACATCACATTTCACCTTTCTACCCACCCTTGAGCAGTTAAATGTATCAATAGACATGTACCAGAACCAAAACACCAGAGGAATTCTGTCATGACCCACAATTAAAGCATGCTGCCATTTTCAGTCACAACAGCCAGTTCGCTCTGAGTCATTCATTGAACCAACTAAATGTAGATCTCTCCGCCTGAAAGGATGCTGTCTAAGGAAAAGGTGAAAGTCCCTACCCTTTACATCCAATCATATCTCTATTTGGTAAGCCCGGGGAAGAAGTTCAACTGCATGGCTTGGAATAGAGCCCATGCCAGCAGATTGTGCTGGGTAGAAATAACACTAGTCTGTCTAGGTAAGATCAGTGCCAATGGTTCCAACTAAAATTAGAAAAAAGGAGACAGCACCTTGGCTCATGCTTATGTTGGAGACAAGACTCCAACTCCTGCTAAAGCCAAATGATGGCAATTCAATTCCTTCCTGCCAGTTGCAAATCCCTACACTACCACTGCAGCATTATCTAAAGACATTTGCAATCCAGTGCACCTAACAAGAGAAGTGATTCTTAGTCACTTAATGGGTTACCAACTCTAGTGCACACATTTATTCTGAGACAGTAAGGTATTTTTCAAAACTATAGGCAGACTGTTAAAAGAAAAAATAATTAGTAGAACCGTATTAATTTGAGGTAGATAAAGGATATTCATTTATTAATTTTAGTGTAAAACTAAAAAATAAAATCAAGGATAGAATGACATCACTGCCTCCTCAAAACATTATCAAAAGACTCACAACAGCCCGGCCGGCTTGGCTCAGTGGTTGACTGTCAACCGATGAACCAGAAGGTCACAGTTCAATTCCTGGTCAGGGCACATGCCGGGGTGGTGGGCTCGATCACCAGTATGGGGCATGCAGGAAGCAGCTAATGAATGATTCTCTCTCATCATTGATATTTCTATATTTCTCTCCCTCTCCTTTCTTCCATGAAATAACACACACACACACACACACACACACACACACACACACACACACTGAGTGGCCAGATTATTATGACTACCTGACGTTTGTAGGCAAATTAGCTATAATTTCGCACTGAAGTTGCTACAGGGCCAGACCTTTATAAATAGGGAAGCAGGTTGTTTACCACAACAATAGAAGTGATTTTTTCCTGAAGATATGGATAAACAATGCAATTTAACAGCCTTTGAACGTGGGAGATCATATATATATATATATATATATATATATATATATATATATATATATATATTTAAAGGCCCACAACATTTTTCATGCATTTTAACAAATATAATTTTGCTCTAATCTCATATGTGTCATGAGACACCATGTCATAGTGGAAACTGGGCCAGGAATCAGGAAATATGGATTCTTTTTCTGTCTCTGTCACTTATTAACTATGTAAAATGATGCAAAATTTAACCTCCCTGAGCCTCAGTTCCTTGTCTATAAAATCAGTGACTTAGATAAGCACTATACAGAACCTAGATTCTGTATTGTTCTCTAAATCATTAGTGATCAGATTGTATTTTAAATGCTGCATGGTCTTTATAACACATCTTGATATCAAGTCTTTCATAAATCCTTGGTTTAGAAGTCAAATATATAGAACTAGAGGCCAAGTGCATGAAATCTGTACACTTGGGGGGAGCGGGGTCCCTCAGCCCAGCCTGTGCCCTCTTGCAGTCTGAGAGCCCTTCAGGGATGCCCGCATGCCGTGGAAGTAGGAGAGGCTCCACCACTGCTACTGTGCTCGCCAGGGTTTCTGGCTGAGCGGCGCTCCCCCTGTGGGAGGGCACTGACCACCAGGGGGCAGCTCCTGTGTTGAGTGTCTGTCTCCTGGTGGTCAGTGCGCATCAGAGCGACCAGTCATATCACTGTCCAGTCTATTTGCATATTAGCCTTTTATTATATAGGATAGACAAGGGAGTCTGATTCTAACTATTTAATTCTATAGAATGAAATAGTGTTGTTGTGTTTTTTATTTGATCTACTTTGTCATGGCAATACACACACTTATAGAGAGACAATATTTATGTCTCTTGGCAGATACTGTAACCTTTTTGGCAAAAGTCAAAGCCATAGAAAGTCTCTGTGATCATTCAAAGCATTCTTTGAAGAAAACTGTATACTGCAACCAGTCCTGTGCCCTAGACTAATTCAAGAATCTAAATGTCTGGGGAGAGTTTCAGGTGCTAAATGAGACAACACACTCAGAATATTCACCCCAAGGACTCTGTCAGGTTGAAACTGCTTTTCATTCTACATAGGTAGAACAGTTGTGTAATTGCATCATTGCCCATAACTTCACTCCTAGGATTCTCAAGCAATCTACGGAATTTTCTTCAAATCACCCTAATGCTCAAAATGCTAATTAAGAACTCAGCTGCTGCTCGAGGATCCTTTGGGCCCTTCCTCCTCCAGTGAGTAAAACCTGGCCAGGAAAGCAGACCTCCATTCTTGCTGGTTGATGCTAGTAGACTATCAAAGATCTATCTGCACTGCACACAATTCATAACATGGTCAATAGGATATTCACTGCCCTGACTGTCAGCATCTGGAGTTCAGGTTTGATTTCTGGCTCTAGCTATTGGGATTCTGGGCCAAGTCCTGCAATCTCTCTGTTAAATGCTATTGAGAATGATGCTTCTTGAGTGTGTGCACTCGAAGAGTTCTGCAATCCCAAGATTGGTAAAAATATTTCCACTCCATATTGTGCACTAGTGTGAAAAGAAAATCTCTATTTTATCCTCTTTTAGGTTGCAGACTCCTTTGAAAAACCTGATCGAATCAATTGACCTGTATCTTTTTCTCTGGAAAAAAAAATCTTCCAAATAATCTACACAAATGTTCATGTCAACTGAAGGGGTTCTCTGATGCTAGAAGGAGTTTCCATACGTGCAAGTGAACATCCTGGTCTAGAATACAAATCCTTTCTGTACTTATTAGCTATATGATTTTGGAAATGCTGAATGTGAGTTTCCTCTTCTATAAAAAAAACATAGGTAATAAAATCAATCTCTCTGCCTACATCTCATAACTATGTTGAGCATGAAAGTTTTAAATATGAGTGTATATGGAAACCAACTGGTGGTACATAGAACTCTGTGCAACTCTAAGTTGCTACTGTTCTAAGTTGCTATTAAAGGACTCTGCTGCTTGAAGGAGTACTACCCTGCCCCACAGACACTGTCAAGCTTGGGGAGGTGAGAGTTCCTTGCATACTAACATCTTACAAAACCAAGACACTGATAATACAAATGGGCAATCTACAGACCTTATTCAAATTTTAACAATTGTCCTACAAAGGTCGTTTTCTTGGATCATGAGCCAATATTTAGTAGCCATGTCCTCTTACTCTCTTTCCATTTGGGACAATCCCTCAGCCTTCCTTTGTTTTTCATGACCTTGACATTTTTTAAGAGCACCGCCAGTTATTCTGTACTGTGTCCCTCAATTTGAATTGTGTGATTATTTCCTCTCAATAAAATTCATATTGTTCATTTTTGGCAAGAATGTGAGAGAAATGATTTGTTGTCCCTTTCTCAGTGAATCACAGGAGTTGTGCATGATTCTGATATGTCTCATTAGTGGTTAACTTCAATCACTTGTTTTAGGTTTTATCTGCCAGGTTTTTCAACTATAAAGTTATTGCTTTCCCTTTTGTAACTAATAAGTATTTTGAGAGGAGATATTTGACACTATGTAAGTACCTATTTGTGATCATATTTCCAGCCCTAATTTAGCATCCAGAGATGATTGTGGCCTGAAAAAATTATTACTGTGGCATTTACCAAATGGCGATTTTACATTTCCACCATTATTTCTACTGTTACTAAGTGGTATTCTACAGTTACAAAAGAACTTCCTTTAGTCAACATTTATTCAATACTTTTTATAACAGTGAGAACCATATTGAATGCAATTTATTATTTTATTGTCCCAAATGTGACCATTAGGAGCTATGTCAGGTTGGCTCCAGTATACTTTCAGCATGTTTGCATAATTTTGTAGGTCTTCCTTACTTTCTTGCACCACAAGATATTCCATTATCTAATTATATACATAGCTTTCCTATTCTAACCCTAGAATCATTCTTTCTATAAGAATTGTTTTTTCTTTTATTAGGTAATCATATTCAGAAATCAAGATCTAGGTACTAGGCATGCTCATTGCTACTGAGGTATTATTGCTTCTCAACTCTCCGCACTGTTTTCACTTGGCAGGGTAGCCTGAAAAATCACAATATTCATTCGCTACTTTAATAGTTGAATGGTACCCACTGTGCAGAGTTGCCACAGTACATTCAACCACTCTCCTATGCATAAACATTTCAATAGTTTTAAATATTTTACAACTATGAACAATGCCACAATGAATAGTTTTAGGTATGTGGTTTTCATATTGTTGAAGGTATGTCTTCATGATAAATTCCTAGAAATGGGATTATAGGGTCAAATGTGATTATATGTAATTTGTTAGACATTGCCTAATCCTTGTGCAAAAGGCTTGTCCCAATTTCCCTCACTATCAGACAACTATGAGAATAACGCCTACATTTTCAGCTCTTCCTTAAAGTCATCTTAGCAGAGATGCTGAGTAGCATTTGAGTGGCTGATTTATGTTTACTTTTCTCTCTGAGTACAGACATCATCTAACCATAACGCTAACAATCAAAGAAAAGGTTTACATAACTGTAAAGGAAGAGGAAGAGAAAGAACAAGAGCTGGGAAAAATCACTCATGGGGAAAAAATAGTTGGCTTTGATCACAACAGCACAGGATGGAAACATAACTTAGAGTCTTCCCTTTGAAAGCTTAACAAACCAAGAAGGTTTTACAGTAACTTTGCCCATGGCCAAGATCCAGCTCTGTCTCCTTTATATCCCAAAGACCCATACCAATATTACAATAAATCGCACAAAGTACTTGAATTATCTGCTTAAATGCCTATCATTAGATGTTTAGTTTTGAAGTCAAGACGATCTATTGATCAATATATGTACCTCAACTCCTAGCACAATGCGAAACACATAAAATGTTATGTTAAAATTTTTATGATTGCGTTTTCCTGATGAAATTTTTAAAAGCTCATTAAAATAAAAACAAACATTTCCTGAGTGCTTACTCTGTTCCACACACCATCCTAAATGTTTTACATATATTGCCCCATGTCATTCTCTTAACATTCACAAAAGATTGGTTGTATTATTACCCCATTTAATAGGTGAGAAAACAAAGACTTGGGAAGACAAATTACTTGCCTAAGGTAACATATCATGAAAAAGAGTTGGGATTTCAGTGGAATTTGAACTGAGGTCTTTCTCATCCCAAAGCCCTTTCTGCTTCACTTCCCAATTCCTGATGCCCTTTACATCAGCATCATGTAGGCAGGTTCCTACTCTGCCCACTGTCATGCCAAAGCTAATTCTATATTAAGGATTTCAGACCATTGTGTTGCTATTAAGAATAAAAGGAAAGGTGGCCATTTTAATGGTTTCCAAATAGACTCTTAAAAAGCTTTCTGAGATTTTTACCTTTTGGCAAACAAAGCTTTGGCTCGTCTGATACATGCACACACTTATCACCCCCTCGTGACTTGGATTATGTACAAGCATCCTATTAAAGAGTTTTTAAAAGACTGAAATGTGGTTTCCTTTCTGACAGCAAAGGGAAAATAAAAAGATGGTCTTTGCCCTCCTGTTCTAATCTGCTTTTGGAAGTCAAGTCTGCAATTCCCAGAACTCTATCACCAGCTTGTTACATTTCCATAAATCTGTCCAAGAATACAACACTGTTCACCCAAAAAATGTAATGTAAACTGTGAAACACATGCACATGATACCTGGATCCAATTTGCCCTCATTTTGTATATATACGTGAAAATAAAGCAATGCCTTAACTCTTACAAATGCCAATATCACATTACTTACATAAATGCCACCAAATCATTATTGAAATTCTGATAGCATTCACCTTACTGGTAAAAGAAAATTACCTGTAATGCCTAGTTTAAATAATTACTTTTAAACAAAAGCTTCTCTTCTGCATTGCTTATTTATCTTCCGAGACCAACTCAGCAGGGCTATGTATTTTATTAAAATTGCCTTCAGACTGCTAATGGCAGGGCGTCTGTTAGCACAGGAAAAGTGATGGCAGTTTGACTCCTATTCCTAATATTGGGAGTTAGTCCAGACACTTAAGAGCCAGAACTCTGCTGTGCATTTGACTATGTTATCAACACTTTAGTTGCTAATGATACTAGTGACAGCATTTCAATATGATGGGTCAGACTGAAATAGGAAAGCTTATAATTGTGCTTACAGAACCAAAGAAACTCCCAGCTCCCCCCACCCCCCAATCCCTTTTATCAGAAGATCAGCTGGTGTTAGGCTTCCTGACTGGGAATTATTTGGTAAGCGTCTGTTCAATCCATTTTTTTCCTTCTCTTTTCTGCACCTTGAATGGGGAGCCTCCCTCCGCACCTGATATCTACCCGTTCAGAAAGTGACAACTGAAAGCCTTCCCGTGGAGCAGCCGTGTGCCAACCACCCAGCAGAGGGTCACACTGATGACTTCCCTGTGGCTTTTATTTTCCCCAGGGAATTCCACAGGCACGGCTGACTGCTTGCCAGAGATGCCGAGTGCCGCAACCGGCAGCGCTAAGAACCCCCCATCCTTCTTGATGGGAAGCAGTAAGCAACTGTGCTGAACACCTGTGTCAGCTCCTGTTCCTGGGGACACCCTGGGCAAGCACTCACTCAGCATTCAGAATGGGGCTCCCCTCCTCTAACTGGCACTTCTGCCCCAAAACTTCTCAGTAGTCATATGATAATAGTGGTGTTTGTCAGATCTCTATAACATCAGCGTGTTTACTGTAAATAGGATCACTCCAATAATCCATGAGCTAAAGATTTTACTATAAATATTTAAAGGCAATCAGCCACAATGAATGGATTTCCTGTTATTGTGGAAGTAAAAACAGAATTCTCCATCACTTCCTCATCATGATTCCATAGATGAAAATGATGAAAAGAAATCCATAGATGAAAAGGGCAAGAAAGAAAATGGAGACAGTAAATTAAAACTTCTAAGAACCATATATATGAAAGGAGAGGTAGCTGGAGGAAGAAGGACCAAAGGAAAGTTTTTATTTATTTGTTTGTTTTAAGATGGGAAACCTGAGCATGTTTACAGGTTAAAGGTTTCAGTAAAGAAGAAGTGGAAGATACTAGAGGGTAGGATCCATGTTTCTGCTCTGGCCAGTGTTTCTCAGTGGGTTGAGCATTGTCCCTTGCACCAAAAGGTTGCCAGTCAGATTCCCAGCTAGGCTACATGCCCAGTTGGGGGCTTGATCACTGGTCAGGGTGTGTGTGGGCAGCAACTGATAGATGTTTCTCTCTCTCTCCCTCTTCCTTCCTCTCTCTCTCAAAAAAAAAAAAAAATTAAAAAGAATCAATGTTTCTGAAACTGTCCTAGGAAATGGGGTATGAGCATAAGTGAAGACCCTGGACCTTCAGAGAGAACAAGAACCTCCTTCACCCAGAAAAGGACAGGAATCACACCAGATTCAATAATTGTAGGTGTGTTTGTATATTTGAGGTAGGCATACCCTCTCCTCCCAAAAATAATGTTGAAGAACAATTTCCTTATTTCTCTGTTGAATAAATAAGAATTTTTAGGAAAATTATATTACATACTCATAAACAAATAGGATATATATGCTACATGAATGTTTTGGTAGCCAACTAATGGAAATCTAAGCTTAGATACCTAATTACAGTTCTAAAATTATTGTTAATGTATTGATTTACATTTGAAATATTTTTAAAATATATTTTTTATTGATTTCAGAGAGTAAGGGAGAGAGAGGTAGAGAGAGAGAGAAACATCAGTGATGAGAGAGAATCACTGATTAGCCACCTCCTGCACACCTCACACTGGGGCTCGAGCCTGCAACCCCTGTAATTGAACCATGACCTCCTGTTTAATTGGTGGACGCTCAACCACTGAGCCACGCTGGCTGGACTGAAATATTTTTAATAAAATAAAGTTATTTAGAAATTGGAAACTGCTGCTAAAAAAACACCAATAGAAGGAACCTCCACCTCTTAAATTTTTTAATAGTCACTTTGATTCTTTGAAATGATAGTAATAATAATTTTGGAAATAACCCTTCCTTCTAAGGATCAATAATGTCTTCTCTAACCTGATAATCTTTCTAAAGATAAATATGGACATTTATCTCTGTTATTTATATGAAATAATATCCCTTATTTTCTCATTTATATTAAAAAATGGTCACTTCTTACTAACCAATTTTTATTTACCACCTAATATGTGTACCCGGGCTTAAAAACTGTAATGTAACTGCAAAGACAATAACAGTGCCTTTCTCCTTACAGGAAACAGTGGTCATTGGCAGGCAAGTACAGGTTAAAGACCCTAAGTCATCAGGCTGGTAAATTTCAGAGCTGGTTCCAGAATTCACGTCCTCTTATTCGTACTAAGTTGTTATTTTTTAAACTATTCTATGTTTCTCCTAGTAAATATTCTTCTGGGTCATGTGATTTATTATAATAAAACCATAACATAATTATCAAACATCTTCCTTTGCAAATAGAAGATAAAATTCATGACTTATTTGTGTACTTATACAAAGCTATGTAGTTAGTTTTGGTAGAAATTATAGATGGCAAACAAATGGGAAATTGGGTTGTGCAAAGGACCTAATCAAAGGTACACTATTTAACTATTCCATGACATTGTCACTAATGTCCCTATTACAAAACAATAAACTATTATACAAAATCAAATAACATGATTCAAATGCAAAATAATTCTGCAATTTAAGGATATGAAAAATAAAAATGATAGATGTACTATCATTAGTTCCTTGAACACAATCATCGGACAATATCTTCCTCAGATAAAATTGCTCTGATGATTGTTAATTTATTTTCATTTATAATTTACATTCTGTGGTTAAAGTGTAATTTTAAAAATGCTTTATACAACCTGTACGTCTGAGTGTCATGTGAGACATATCATGCCCCTTACTGGCTAAAACCCCTTTGATGATTCCCATCTCACTCAGAACAATAGTCAAGGTCCTACCGTAGTCTACCAGGCCCTATGTGATGGACTGAATATCATCCTCCCATTCTCATCTCTTGTCCATTCCTTCCTCTTCCTGAAATACTGCCCTTCTTGAAACTCCTTTAACACACCAAGCACACTCCTTATACTTGTTCTTGCCACTGAATGTAACTCTCTTCACCCATATATCTAAATAGCCCCCACTCTCACTCCTTTTAGGTCTGTGTTCCATTCTCTCCTTCTCAGAAAGGCCTTTCTTAGACACAGTGTCTAATATAGCCTCCCACCATTCTCTATTTATTCCATTTTATTTTCTTCTTAGTACTTATCCCCATAAACATATACATCAAGATCTTCAACTTACGTTTCCCTCCACTAGAATAAAAGCTCCAGGACAGTAAGAACTCCTGTTATATGAATGAATGAATGAATGAATGAATGGCTAGATAATCATCTTTTCATTCCATCTATCTAAACAGAAAATGTCTCCAGAAAAACATTAAAAAATATAAGCTTAAAATTCTTGATATCTTCAAATATCAGTAAAATCCAAAGTATCAGCATAGATTGTATTCTTTATCAAATTATAAATTGGTAAAGATGGCAAATGATGATGTATTTTCTGTGTGTATGCACAATGCTGTGTGCAGAATTATTTGTACTCCACAAGCTGGAAGGCAGCATAATGCAGTAGGCCTGCATCGTGTCAAAAAACACAGAGTTACCTCTGTTAGCAATATTTTATGTGACATGGTTGGCAACTTAGATTTATAAAATAGGAGGACTGGAATGAGGTTCTTTCTATCTCTCAAGATTAGGGATATCTGAAGCATTTGTCTCTTCTTTCTTGATTTCGCTTCCAGACACACAAGAGCCAGATTCAATTTAATGTCAGTATTTACTTAACAGGGGGATGCCAAGAAGAACCATCACTTGGGGCTTCAATTTATTTCTTTTTAATGTTTAGTTCAAGGATATTTGTAAACTAAAAAATTTGGGGATATTAACTACCAGAAAAACTCTTTATAAAAGTATTACCCAAAAGAGGTTCTCAACTCTGCAAGAATCCATGCAGACATACTGACAAACCCAACTACTAAGGCATATCATTCTAAATATAGCTTTTTTGTTTCAGGACTCTCTATATTTATTTATAAGCAGAGATGTTAGCAAGATCGACTTGAAATTATTTTCTTTTAAGATGGAGGGTAGTATTCTCTCAAGATACATAACAATAATAAACTGTGTAGTCCCTAATGCTAATGCTAGAAAATCACTAAATCCCTGAAGCATCCAGGGAGAACTTGAAGCTTAGCTCCTTTCTGAATAAGCCATTTTATTTCAGGAGGTGTGATCAGACTGAAGGACAAAGGCATTATCTCTGTGTGATGAAAACTGAAAACCCACTGGTTGTTGCTCAGTAGGAGACCTGGAGGTGGAGGGGCTAAGTCCAACTGCAGAGCAGTTGTGGAAGTGGTAACACCAGAGGAGTAACAGAGAGGGAAAGGATCCCCAAGCTTCTATCAATAACTAAGCAGCAATAGTGAGAGTTGTAATCACTGTTTAAAACAAGTGGGAGGCTTCTCTAAAGCTAGAGATGAGCACAAAGTCACTCAGGGTGAAGCCCAGGGCTATGGGACTGCAGATGTCAGCTTGGTTCCAGCTTACTGAGGAGGGTGGCTAACACCCAGCCTTCCACAATGGCTGACAAACGCTCATAGCAGACCCTTTGACTGTTGGGATTTTCCTATTGACATAGAAATTGTCTGTTTTAATTAACCTTCATTTTACACATGGTAGTCGACATTCAGTACTTAAGATTAATGTTAGCAAACAGATTGATTCTGAAGAGTGTCAAGAGCTTTTGGAGGTGTACCCAAACCCCGAGAATACAGCAGAGAAGAAAGAAAACTTGGTTTTCATGAACCAAGTGCTCTCCTACTATAATTACATAGTCACATTTTATATGATTTAAGGTTTTCATTCTAAAAAAGTTATCAAGAAACTTTCACCTCAAAACACCTTACATACCATAAAGAATAATAGAAATCAGGATATATTGATATATATTATTAGGTTGTCAATTTCCTTCTACTCTTGAAAATTTCTTTAAATTATGTTTTCACCTCCAAATCCTAAAAAGAACATACCCAAATGCTGGATTTTTTACGTAAAGGTGTTAGTCATGATTTGCAAAACTGAGAACGTACTAACTAAGCACATACTACAAGAACTAAACAAGTGGCAAGAGATGCGAGAACCCTGGAATGGATAGCAAAAGAATGAACAGCAAATGAAAATGAAAATGTCCTGACCTGCTGAGTCTCCCAGTCCAATCTCTCCCACTTGTGAAGTCCTTGTATTATCTATAGCTTCCAATGCTATAAAAAAAAAGAGAGAGAGAAAAGGATTTAGTGAGAAGTCAAAGTTATTCCAAAATACTTAGGTGAAAAAAAATTAAACATAATAAAGAGAGTTAAACAAGATTTCTGAAACAAAACTGTGGAAGAAGTATTGTCATTTTCATTGTAATAAATTTCAAAAGACCAGATTCATAGCCATGTAACAAGGTCAGACTCAGAACTGTGCCAGTTAATGGTTGATAAAAGAATAATGAACAATTGAAAAGCGAACTTTTATAAATGACAGTCAAGATATAATTAAGGACAGTTTTAATGTAAAAATATGAGCCAGTTATTTTGAAGCTTTACCAATTAAATCACTTTTTAAAAATCTTTATGTTATTAGTTCAGTCATGTAAGTACATGTGAGGGTGCGTAGCCCTGGGACTAGTTTTATTGAAACAATTTTAACCATCTTTATAGTCTATGGTGGTTAACTTAAAGTATACCTATAATACATTACTTACAGCTACAGTACTTCATGAAAAACATGTTAATGGGCACTAAAACTTATTAAATGCAGACTAACACTTATCAAAACACACCGCTGTATTCTACTAGGATACTAAGTTGTATAAAAATATGAGTTTTACAAACTCACTGGATAATTCCTAGGTTAAAAATCACAACAAAATAAATTTTTTTAAAAAAAGATTTCAATATACATAACTATTTTATCATAATTTTATTACTTATTTATGGCTATAGAATAATTTCTATAAGGGAAAGTTCATCAGCTATTCTCAACTCTTTAAGCTTTGGCTCCCAAAAAGATTAAGTTCTATGGTTAAAAAATGTTTAAACATTTGTTAATGATTTTCATCATCTTGTTGGCAACATATTTATTAAAATTTTAAAAATATAAATTCTATAAATTTCTTGTATGTGATGGTAGAGTGACCTGTATCATCAACCTGCTTATGTGGTCAGTATTTTTTTTTAATTTTTTTAAATACACTTTATTAATTTTTACAGAGAGGAAGGGAAAGGGATAGAGAGCTAAAAACACCGATGAGAAAGAAACATTGATCAGCTGCCTCCTGCACACACCCCACTGGGGATGTGCTCGCAATCAGGGTACATGCCCTTGACCGGAATCAAACCCAGGACCTTTCAGTCTGCAGGCCGACGCTCTAGCCACTGAGCCAAACCAGTCAGGCATGGTCAGTATTTTAAGTAAGACATCAAAATTCTCCCTTTAGGATAATGGATTTCACGTCTGAGGTAAGGGTCTAACATACCAGAGGCAGGGATTTGGAAGTGATCTAGAATGAGGCTACTGTATAACTTATTTTTTTTAATCTTCACCCGAGGATACCTCTTCCTATTGATTTTATATAGAAAGAAAGGGAGGGAGAGAGAGAAAAGGAAACACTGATGTCAGAGAGAAACTTTGATGTGATAGAGAAACATCTACTGGAGCCTCCCATATGTGCCTCAACTGGGAATCAAACCCACAACTTTTCTAGTGGATGGGACGACACCCAACCAACTGAGCCGCCTGCTTGGGGTTTTTAAACTTTTGATTATTCGTTTTTATAAGACTTTTCATTTTTAAAAGCCTCAATAATTTTGGAAGACTTTTGGAGTACCTAAATGCTTTTGAAGTACATAAAATAGCAGAAATTATATACCAATACAAAGTGGGATTTATATGAGGGGGTTGGTTTAACTAAGTTGGTTTAACATTAACATCTAAATATCAAATGATGTAACATACCATAGTGATAACATTAAAGACAAAACCATATAATCCTCTCAATAGATGCTACTTTCATGAGAAAAATCCAATACCCTTTCATGATGAAAACACTGACAAACTAGTAATAGAAGGAAACTTCCTCAACCTAATAAAAAGCATTTACAAACAAAATCAAAAACAAACACACATGCACACACACACAATTATCATACTTAAGGGTGAAAGGCTGACTGCTTTTCCCCTAACATGAGGTATAAGACAAGGATGTCCACTCATAGCACTTCTGTTTAGCACTAAAACTAGAGTTTATAACCAGGTTCATTAAGAAAGATAAATAAATAAAATATATCAATATTGGAAATGAAGAAGTAAATAGAACTATCTCTACTTATACATAACATTATTTTATTTTTAACATTCTAATCAATTCACTAAAAAACTATTAGAATTTATGAACAATGTCAATAGGGTTGCAGAATACTTGATCAATATGCAAAAATCAATTCAATTTCTATACACTAGCAATGAACATTCTGCAAATTGCACTAAAAAGACCATTTCATTAGCAACATGAAAAAGCATAAAATACTTAAGTATAAATTCAATAATAGATGTGAAAAACTTGTACATCAAAAACCAAAACAACATAAAAATATTAGCTTTGTCTTCAAGGAAACACCAAAAGGTGGATGATGTTGATGGTGTGGGAGACCCTGGGGGCCCTAGAATGGGAGGCCATGGTGGCTTCCATGGAGAATTTGGCAGTGGCATCAGGGCCAAGGTTGCAGCTGGGGACAGGGTCAGGGCAGGGCCCCAGGGCTGAGGAGCTCAAGGAGGCAAGGACAAAGACAAGGAGTGAAGCCCTGTCACCAAGCTGGGCTACTTGGTCAAGGACATGAAGACCAAGTCCCTGTAGATCTATCTCTTCTCACTGTCCATCGAGGAATCTGACGTCCTTGAGGACATCCCTCAAGGACAGCTTTTAAAGATTATACTGGCACAAAAGCAGACCCCACTGGCCAGAGGACCTGGTTCAAGGCATTTGCCACCATTGGGGACTACAAAGGACATGTTGATGAGTGTTAAGTGCTCCAAAGGAGTAGCCACTGCCATCCATGGGGCCATAATCCTGGCCAAGCTCTGTACTGGCCCTGTGCTGCAAGGCTACTGGGGAACAAGATCAGCAGGCCCCACACCTCCCTTGCGAGGTGACTGGCCTCTGTGGCTGGCTGCCCATGCACATCATCCTTGTCCCCACGAGGAAACAAACACTTTGAAAATATCAAATTTCAGTGATAAAATTTAAGGTTCCCTCTTCTATTTACTTAATCTTTCAATGAATTCACTTAAAGAAATACTCAACGGTTACATTATCCCAGGGTACTATATCACATTTACCCAATTTTGTGATGATAAGAGTTATATGATTAAGTAGCCTGATCAATCCAGTTATACAACCTAGCGTGCTTAACTTCTTTGTTTATTTAACCCATGTTTGACTATTCAAGTATACTTTCTACTGTTGAAATTTAAATAAGGTCCCATTTTCTTCTCCAAAGTGTTCATGAATATTGCCTTGAGTTAAGTTGGAGATCTGTTGAATAGCAACCATCTATCCCTTAATCTGTCCATTCACTCAACAGAAAGTTACTGGGTGCTTCTCATAAGATAATGTATATTTTATAAGGTAGAATGGGAAAATAAAAATAATATATGTTTCAGGATTATGTAGAATTCATTTTGAGTTCAGGCCTCAAGTTACTATAGGTGGCAAAACCTTCCTGAACCTTAGTTTCCTCATCTTTAAAGTGAGGAATAATTTCCCTAGTATGTACTTACAGAACCTAATAAAAATGTTAATTCTCTTTGTCTAGCCTTCTTTAAATGCTAAGGAGATTAATCAGACATGGATTCTGTATTTTAGGAAATAACAGTATAACACAGGTTATAATGTGTATAAATAAAGTAAATAAGGTGAAAAATTATAAAGTAGACATTTCAAGTGATAATATTAGAAGTGAGGTTATTCATTGCAGATAGCCATAACATCACCATCACCAAATAGACATAGCATTTATATGGTTGACTAATAAGCTAATTAAATAATTATCAAGTAAAGAAAATAGATCAATAATCTCAGCCTGTTCCCAACAAATTCTGAGTAATTGCAAGTTTAACCTTATGAAAGAGATGTTTACTTGTTGGTATTGTTTCTTCAGATAATGACTAAAAATGCCACATTTTCTCTATGGAGAATTTATTAATTCCGGCTTTCCCAGCTCCAGCATTTACATGTGACCACTGGAACATTACTTACTGTCTTGGTTCCTCTCTTTCCTCATCATTAGGTGGGAATGATAATAATGCATGCCTTATAAAGTGATTAATAGAATTAAATGAATTAATTGCTGTCAAGTATAAGAGTATCTGGTCCATTGAGTACCGTTGAATAACATTAAGTACTCGATGTTAGATCATCTTATTACTCTTATTATAATTTTTCATGCCATTGCAAGAACATGTACAAGTATTTTAATCAAATGTAAAATTACCATTCAATGGGAAGGTGAAATGTCATAGGGAAGCTTTTATATGCATATTGGTGAAACTCATAGTAGCCAGAAGAATTATGTTCCATGACTGGCCAGTGCTATATCATGTGCCTTTGTGGTAGGTGGAGAATGAAGAAGCAGTTCTTCCAAAGGAAAGGGTGAGTATGTGTGAAGAGTGTGTATGGGGTGAGGGGTTCTCTTTCTAGAGAGGAGAGTGATAAGGAAAGCTGAAGGACAAAGCAACAGTTGTCTAACCACATCTACTATGTGAATAGGGATAGCCTTTGCTTGCCATAATCCCAATTTTCGAATTTAACTGAACCCAGATGTTAAACTAATAAATGATTTATATTAACTTAGAACTCTTGGATTAATAAGTCTATAGGCTGAGCCTAGAGGGAGACTCCTTTCCCTCACCTTCTGCATCTAATTGGTCATTGAATCATGCTCTTCCCATTTTAAATATCTATAAAATCTGTCCCTCTTCATTTCTATAGCTATTACAATTCTTACACTCTTGTGCTTCTCTTACCTTAGCTGAGCTCTTCTCTTTGCTCCAGTCTTAAACTCTACACATGTGACAACCTGGGCCTGTTCTGTCATTCTTCTGTGCATACTCTTCCCTCCAAACTCAACCCAATTACTGAGTCTTCTCAGGGAATTCCTTCCTAGCTCTCCAAGGGATACTGAGGAAGCTCTCATTTCACAGGACCTACAAGTGGTAGGTTAGCATATATATGGATGTACCCAGTTAAGGGTTATGTGAAATTATTACAATATTCCATGCCGAAAAGCTATATGGTAAACTGTTGCCTTTCATTTGTAGCTACTGAAAGGTTAAAGTGGTTCAAATTTCTTCAAAAAAAATTTGGATCACATATATCAGCCATCTTACACATGTTCATATGTATCTTTATTTCTGAAAATATGTATCTGAAGAAATAATTCTAAAAATAAGAAAAGTTCATGCAAAAAATATATTTATCTAAAATTATTTGGAATATAAAAATGAAATAAGTCCAAATGGCTAACAGTAGAGCATTGGTTAAATAATCTATAGATCATCTCCCTGCAGAGGAAAAGGAGGCTTAGTAATTAGCAGAGCCCTGGTTCCAAGAACACTCTGTGATTCCAGAGCCGAAAAAAAGTCCCTAAACTGATTTTGTTCCAAAATATCAATGTTCTAAAATGTTAATTATGGCTAATAGGCAGAGGATCTGTAGTTCATATAACACAGAGACACATACAAGATATAATAAAAACGACTAAAAGGATAAATATGAAGATGTTACAATGTTACTTTTAGAAATATAGGAATTTATTACCTTCTTTGGCTAATCTACATTTTCTAACTATTTCTCAAAAAAAAAATTAAACAACTTTCATAATAATAAAAAGATTATTAAGAATTTAAAAATTCTATACAAATTGCTATTAAAGAGAAATAAAAGGCTTTACAAAAGCTCTGAGTTGGCACCCAGTGCCTCATATAACCCCATCCTCCTCAGCACATAGATGCCCACTGGACACTTCATCTGGGTCCATTTCCTCTGTAGTAGCCAAAGGTCTTTTTAAAAGCCATTTATTTACTTATTTAATTATGTGTTAAAAATGCATTTTTATGCATCAGACACCTAATCTACACCAGCTCTTTACTTCACAGCCAGCCTGTGAAGTGTGCATTATCAATGCTTAACAAATGGGCAACATGTGGCAGAGCTGGTATGTGAACCCAAGACCAGCAGACTTCAAAATGCACTTTCCTTCCAATAGAGCACACGGATCTCTTCAAAATGCACCCATCTATGTATCATTCCCCATTTTGTTTTCTTTTCAAGTGTTAGTAATGTGTCATATAAAGTAATTTTTACTAATATGGAAATGAGCTAGTCAGGTTATAATGGGGAAAAATACAAGAATGGGAGAACCCCCCCCCCCCTTACCACTGGTCATTGCTCCTTTATTTTCTTTTATTTCCTGAATAGTGCTTAAAACTACTTTGTTGTGTGTGTGTGTTTTATGAACTTGCCTATTTTGTTCATTATTTTACCTCTAGCACCTTATCATGCCTAATTTAGACTGGATTTTAATATATACTTAACAGATGAATGAATAAATATATCCATGAGAACATGTGTAAATTCTTCTCTTTACTAGCTGTGTCTCTTGACAAATCTATCAGCCTCTCAGCTTTTAAATCCCCAGTTCCTTAATGCAATACTGACTTATGAGTTTAACTTCATTCATTCAAAACTATTTATTGAGCACCTATTATATGCCAGCATCTTTTGTTCTAAGCAATGTGATAATAGCAGGGAACAAAACAGACAAAAATCTCTCATTACTGATGAGTAAAGAAAGACAAGAATATAACTGGTTAGATGGTGATAACTATTTTGGAGACCAAACAGCTTGTGAATAGGAATCAGAAAGGAGGATCTATAATGTCAAGAAGGGTAACTGAGAAACAGGACATCTGAGAAAGGAGGTGAAAGACCACACATATGCATATTGGATCTAAAGAACTTTTCACACTGTGAGAATAGCAAGCTGGCATGATTGTGTTTGCAGAGTGGCTAGATGGCAGTGAGTGACTGAGAGAGTAATGGGCACTGAAATCAGGTAAGTGAGAGAGGGGCGAAGGCAGAGTCTGTGAGACCCAGGAGGCCTCTCTGTGGTAACTGCCATAGAAAACTGGCTTTTGTTCTCAGAAGAATTATGAGCCATTGGAAGAGTTTGAACAGAGTGGAATATGTGTGACCTGTAGGTTTTTATTCCTCAATAGGGTTGCTATTGGCATTTTAGATGGGCAACTCCCCTTTGTCCTCACCATTGGCACATGGTGGGTCATTTAGCATCTCTAAACTCAGCCCACTAAATAACAGTAGTATTTTCCATACTTTTGACAACCACAATGCCCCCATTTATTCCAGGTGTATGTTAAGAATAGACTGAGGGTGGGTGTAAAGGTAGAGTCTGTTTAAATATTCTAAGCTATAGTTTATATTATCTTGAGCCAGGGTGGCAGCAGTGAATTTAGAGTATATTTTTTGCAGATTGGATTTGCAGTCAATCAGATGTGTGTATGAGTGAAGGTAGAAGTCAAGGATGATTTACCAGGTGTTTGGAATATGAAAAAAAAAAAAAAGATGTAGTTGCTCTTCACTGAAATTGTGAAGACTGAATGTGGATGGAGCAGATTTGGTGAAGAAAGCAGGAATTCGGTCAAAACACATTAAAAACTGCTATGCAAAAGTAGATATACATATATTTTATACAAAAATATTGTACAATGAGGTAATGGGCACTAGCTCTGAACTGATAAATTTGTTAGAGTGCCTTTTATGGAGGGATAGCGTTAACAGACATAAACATTAAATAAATGAATGAATAAATAATGACTGATAACTAATAGTAATCTATTAGATTATGTCATGAAAAGTTTTATTTGTGTGTTTTTTGTCTTCAGATAACCCGAAGGAATAAATATAATAGTGGAATTTCAAACATTAAATGGTGTGTGGGTAGGCAGGCTTTTAGTGCTGTTAACATCCCACCAAGTCCATATTGCTCGCAGTAGACGTCCTACAGTGAGATTAGGCTCTGGCTTGGGAAAACAGTGGGTGCCACAACTGTCCTGTGCCTCATACCGACGAAACCCCACCACTTCCAACATTATGGAGTCAATTGGTCAATATACATAACCTTTTCTACATTCATGATCAATTCAAGGATTTCAGAGAAAACACTACATCCAGACATTACTTAGACACCCTTTAAGGGTAGACTTGAGTCATTTTTTCGAGGACGAAAGAAGTTACGTGAATCAACACGATGACCTGATTGATACAAACACATTAGAGTTAGGAGGAAGTATCCAATTGCACGCCTGCTGGAACCTTTTCCCCAGTGACAGCATTCTTCCTGCTGGTAAGAAAGCAATGCTCAATCACGGAAACATGACATTTCCCCCCAAACTCCTAGAGTCAGAAAACTTTTATCCTCCTTGAATTCACACCACATTTATGAGAATTCTATTTCAATATTTTCTAGTAACATTCCCTATGACTAGATACAGGTGAGATATTTGCATTCCCACAGAAATCCTTGTGCACACACGCGTACACATGAATACACTTACTTCCTTGAGAATGTGGCATCGCTTTTCAGACTGACTTAGCCTATTGACAGATACCCTCTTTCTAAAAACATCAGCAGAAGGCACTGGGTGCCATTCTTCAGCCAAGGTGCACCTTCAATCACCAGGGAGCTAGAGAAGTTAGGAGATTTGTGCAAAGGTGGTCGTTTGAGCCGATGTGGAAGGAACGTGATCAGGAAGGACCAGTGACACAGATGCCCCAGGGGTTCCACATTGTTGTTTCACTGGAAGGACAGAGTGTGTCATAATGGATTTCAATGAATCCGAGCCAGCAGGACTGTTAGATTGAGCCGGGAACCTGGGATGACAGCGCCTGCATGATCATCTAATGAGGGGACAGGGCTGCATGGGTAGTGCTGCTTCACTCAATTAGTGGACAAGGCTTTTAATGCTGCTCTGCACAACTAAAGCAATTTTGATTACTTAGAGCTGAGTTTCCATTTAGAATGTTTCAGAGGATAAAACGGTGTCTCTCTCTCTGTGTGTGTGTGTGTGTGTGTGTGTGTGTGTGTTTTAAATATAATTTATCTTGAGAGTATTTGAATGGCAATAAGGTATTTGAAAGCCAATCACATTATTTCCTATTTTCCCCCTAAGTAATATTGAAATATATTTTTAAAAGTTCAAAGGATAGAATTTACTCTAGCAAATGAAATGTAAATAAGATAGTGAATGATCAAGGATATGCAGAGGGTCTGTGTGTGTGTGCATGTGCATGTGTGTGCATGGAGCCACTATGTGTGTCTCTCTGTGCCAGAATTACAGTTGGTGAATTTTATTTCATCAGCCAACATTATCAGGAGGGTTGCATATTTATTCTATATATCCACATTTAAAAAAATTCCAGATCTTGCCTTCTTTGGCTGAAAGGACATATATTTTACAGCTTTTGATGTGGCAAACTGACATTTGCACTCCATTATTTTTTTTTCCTATGTCACTGCATGATGAAAAGCACTGCTATGCACAATGATACAATTTTCTTTAATATTGTGATCATTGACCCATGTCATAACTAACAGAGGTAGTTAATTCCCATCATTCTCCTTAGAAATATACAGTCTCTATACCTCACTCTAGTCATCTTCTTGTTTTCCATCTACTCAGTGTGTTTAATTCTCAAACTGCCTCGCACTGTGTGAAATTCTATATAATTTTGAGTATTTAATTAGAAGGTCATTGGGTAAAAGGAATTACTAAAGTGCAAGACACACAGTAGGTGCCAATACATTTTTGTTGAATTAAACACAAATTCTACACAGATGAAGAAAGTGAACTTCATAATTACATCCATGCCTTGCCCCCCTTCCTTTGTTTCCCTCAGGTGAACAGCAACATCAGCACTAAAGGTTGAGAACATGCATCCATAGCTATAATTTACCACCACCATAGTCACCTTCTTTGTTAATTTATTTTTTTAAGTAGGCCCAATACAAATCAATTTTTAAACGATACCCATCTTCATATCTTCATTTTATAAAAGAACTATAGCTCTGGCCAGGTGGCTCAGTTGGTTGGACTGTTGCCTGTACAAGGAAAGGTCACAGGTTCAAGCGCCGGTCAAGGCACATACCCAGGTTGCCGGGGTTCGATCTCTGGAGGTAGTTATTCCATGTTTCTCTCACAGGTATGATTCTCACCCTCTCTCAGCCTATTCATTTCTCTCTAGAATCAATTTTTTAAAGTAGAATGTTAAAGAGCTATATGAACATGCTGAATCATATTCAAGTAGGGTAGAAGTGAAGAACATGTTTAAAACTTTCTTTAACACTTTCAGCCACTAGAAAACCTATTAGTTAACACTTATTGTATATTTTTTTCTATTTTTTTCCTTTCCATATCATATTTCATTTTCTTAAAATAATTTTAATAACTACTAATTTCCTGCCCCCAAAAGGGTTAACTCCGAAAGGATTCACACTCTCAGGGAGCTGGGTACATATTAGTAGAAAATAGTACATTATTGACATTGTTTGTGTAGTAAGTAAAAAATTAAGAGAAGAAGCAACTTGGCTCAGGAAGCAAGTGATACTTCCTAAATGGTGTTATGTTTTTAATAATTATAATGACTTTAGAAACTGGTGAGGCATTGCACTGATTCTGACCCCCTTTCCCTCAGAATGCATGATATGAAATCACATTCTTGACTCAAATTATTGGAAAAGTAAACTATTAATAGTCTCATTTATTCTTGTTTCCTGTCAAAGGGATGCATGAGAGAGGATGAAGGGATTCCTGTTAGTTGTATGATTTTTTAGAAATTAAAATTTAAGGATTAACTTTAATGGAAAAGTGTCAGTAATATACACCATTTACTAGGTATAAATCTCTTAGATCAGTGGTTCTCAACCTTCCTAATGCCGTGACCCTTTAATACAGTTCCTCATGTTGTGGTGACCCCCAATTTCTTTGTTACAAATTGAACATAATTAAAGCGTAGTGATTAATCACAAAAACAATATGTAATTATATATGTGTTTTCCAATGGTCTTAGGCGACCTCTGTGAAAGGGTCCTTCAACCCCCAAAGGGGTTGCGACCCACAGGTTGAGGACCACTGTCTTAGATGCTTTTCCCTCACTTCTTCTTTGTTCTTTAGTAAAGTATTGGTTTGAAGTTTCATTAACAATGACTATCATTCAGCTTTCCACTAACATTAGTATCTAATATCACAAATATTTGTCTATCCTTGTTGATTAAACTTTATTTTGAATATATATGATATTTGCATGGTCCAAAAATAAAAAGCCTATATAAAGGTAACTCTGAGAAAACTTATTTCCATCCTCTTCCTTCTATTCAATCCCATTCACATTATATACAGTTATTTTCATTAATTTTGGCTTATCCTTCCTGTATTTATTTTTGTAAAAAATACATGTATTATTTATTCATATTTGCCATTCTTTCATATACAAAAGATAGTATACTGTCTATACTCTTCCAAGTTTTTAATTTTTCAACTAACAATGTATGCTGAAAATGTCTCCATATTAGTACACAGAGATCTTCTTCATTATTTTTTATAACTTAACTAGAGGCCCAATGCATGAAATTTGTGCATGGGGAGGGGGGTCCCCTCAGCCCAGCCTGTACCCTCTCCAATCCGGGACCCACTGGGGGATGTCTGACTACCAGTATAGGATTGATCCTGGGGATCGGACCTAAAACAGCAATCGGACATTCCTATCACAATCCAGGACTGCTGCTTCTAACTGCTTACCTGCCTGCCTGATTGCCCCTAACTGCCCCTCCTCCCCCCGCCAGCCTGGTTTCCCCTAACTGTCCCCCCTCTGCCAGCCTGGTTGCCCCTTACTTCCCCCCTTGCCGACCTGGTTGCCCCAAACTTCCCACCCCCCCTTCCCCGCTGGTCTGGTCACCCCACGCAGCCTGCAGTTCGGTCTTTACTGTGATGGAGTCCCAGACAATTTGCATATTTCTCTATTATTAGTATAGATGATACTTCATTGTATGGGCATACGTTCATGTATTCAGCAGGTTTTTTATGGATGGAAATTTAGGTTATTTCCAATATTTGACAATTGCAAATACTGTTATAATTAATAACCTACATGAGTATTTTTTAAGATTTTCATATAAATTCTCAGAAAACCACTGGTGGGTAAGAAAGTCATCTTAGTTTATTGAGCCAGTGCCAGCTGCCTCCACAGGTCTCCTATGAGAGAAGAGGGAAATTGGTAAGCCTGAAATGCCTTAGATGTTTCATCAGAGCTCAGTTTTACTCTTACTCTTGAATATGAATCTGTGAAAAAAAGTAAAAATGAAATAGTCTCGGTTGATACTAAGGGAAAGAAACATATTTTAGAACTTCTCTAAATTTTTCTTCATTTCACAGACATTGAGATCCTAAACTAACCCAAACCCACAAGAAGTCCTAAACACCTATGAGCCAGGAAATATTCTCCTACATACAAACATCTTAGTAGCATGAGCAACCCTTAACTTTCCTTACATTTAGAACTCACCTTAGGGGCTTGCTAATAGTGATAGACTGAATAAATAGATGAATGGATCTACTGGATCCAACAGAAACCTGACACAAAGCCTGGGAGTAGTTTGCGGGAAATTTAAGCCTGAGTTAGCATTCTGAAGGCAGGTAGATATGATTAACTTTTTTCCACTCTTCTAATAATGAGACAGCCAAACATAATGCCAGGACCATCTCTGTTGCAGTCCCAATATGATGGATGGACGTGGGTCTCATTTCATGGCTTGAGGTCACATTCTTGTCTGTTGTCATAACTATTATGGAATGATGACGAATGGCTTTGGGGAAGAGTAGAGGTTAGACAACAAGCACAGAGAAAAATGCCAGGACCGAGAGGGTTTATTCAACAAGAGGCATCCCACTCTCCTTGGGTGGACCAGAGACTCCTCAGGGGAGAAAGGTCAGAGGAAATAAAAAAGGAATGGTTGTATTAGTGCTTGACAAAAAATAGAATTCTGAGAAATCCCAAGAGGGGATAAAATGTACCTTTCCTAAGGCTTCTGTTGATTTTACCTTTGTCCTCGGAGTAGACTGAAGTACAGATAATGCTGTGAGGAAAACTCAGGGATTCTAATCTATTTATATAAAGAGCCAGGGACCATCGCAACAGAACAGATGACCGAACATGCTGAGAGGGGCGACAAGGCCAGCAGGGGGGTTAGTGAGGGATGACTAAACGATTGAGTACCAGGCTGCATGGGGCTACCAGGCCTGTGCGGGGGGGGGGGGGGGGGGGCAGGGGGACATGCAGTGGTGACCAGGCCAGCAGAGGACGCAGTTGGGAGCAACCAGGCCAGCAGGGGGGCAGTAAGGGGCAACCAGACCAGCGGGGGGGGAGGGGGGGGCAGGGGGGGCAGTTGAGGGTGACCAGGCCAGCAGGCAGAGGTGGTTAGGGGTGATCAGGCTGACAGGGGGGTCAGTAGGGGTGATCAGGCAGGCAGGCGAGCAGTTAGGAGCCAGCAATCCCTGAGGATCAGGCCTAAACCAGCAGTCTGGCATCCCCCAACGGGTCCCAGATTGGAGAGGGTGCAGGCTGGGCTGAGGAGAGCCCCCCCCCCCCCCCGCCGTGCACAAATTTAGTAAAGAATATAAACTAGGTTACTGCTTTGCACCAAGATTTGATTGATTTTAATACCAGGCTTTTTTATTTAATTGCATCATTTCTATTTCAAATATCTGATTCACCTTTATTACTTCAGAGAGGAAAAAAATGGGGTGTGGCTGCCAAAGCAACAAAATCATTGCTAATATAAGCGTGCTGTCGGATCATCATTACCTTACCACATGCAGGGCATGCACTGATGCACCTCCTCTAGGTGGGAAAGAGCTTTGCTAAGGGAAGATCACTCGGCACAGCACCTTCCGCTGAGTGGTGTCATCTTAGCAGCAGGTAGAATGTAACTAATAAGTAAGATGGGAGCATTTAAGTTTATTTATCAAGAAGTTGCATGTTTTAAGTTTCTGTAGTCATGATCTTATTAAATTTTCTCTAAAACTGCCCTGTCACAGGGTATTATGTATGTATTTTAAATGTATTTCATTTGTAAAGGGCATACCAGTTCCCAGCCTGCGTGGCTCAGTGGTTGAGTGTCAACCTATGAACAAGGGGGTCACAGTTAGATTCCTGGTCAGGGCACCTGCCTGGGTTGCAGGCTGGATCCCCAGTGGGTGTGTGCAGGAGACAGCCAATCAATGATTCTCTCTCATCTATAATAATAAAAGTGTAATATGCAAATTGACCAGACAGCCAAACAGTGGAATGACCATCTGGATGATCTTCCTGACAAAGTCAGGGCTGCAAGGGCCAAGGCAGCTGAGGCTGTGAGGGCCTACTCTTGCATGAATTTCATGCACTGGGCCTCTAGTCATTGATGCTTCTATCTCCCTCGCCCTTCCTCTCTGAAATAAATAAAAATATTTTTCAAAAAATAAATAAAAGGCATCCCAAAGAAATGAGATGTGGATGGGTGTGATGAGTAGATCTGGGGAAGTAAATGGGTGCAGATGCCTCCACTGACAAAGGAAAAAGACTTATGGCCCCCTTCCTTCCTTCCTTCCTTCCTTCCTGCCATGCCTGGGGCTCAGAGAGAGCTCTCAATTTCCCAGTGATTCGCTTCTGCTTACAAGCTCTACTGGGAAGATATGTTGTATGCCACAGAAAACCAAGATGTTTGCATTCCCACCAATCCAGGGATAAGGCATTTTCCTCATACAGACACAAAACATACAGTATATGAATGTTTAATGGAGACCAAAATTGGGAGAGGAACAGAAAACAAGAACAGAGCAGGTTAAAAAAATATCTGCTTTCTCTCTATCAAAATACTAATTAAAATTCATGCTCATGGGGATGATTATACATATATTTTTGAACTAAAAGTCTAACCTGGCACTATTTTTTGGCCTTATTTTTGTGACAACATTTTTGTCCATATGGCATGAAGTGAATCATTTTACATCTTTTTTAAAGCTCTATGTGTTTTTCTTGTTGTCTATTCCCTCTTCTCCCACCACACACACACTGGCAGCCGCTACCAAGTTATCAAATGCCAACTCAACCCTGCAAGCTGGCTGCATCAAGCTATATGCTACTGGCATTTTCCTTTCTTTGCAGAAATATTCTCATCGTCTCTCTCTCTCTCTCTCTCTCTCTCTCTCTCTCTCTCTCTCTCACACACACACACACACCATTAAAGCATTCTGAATATTTCTTCTTTATTTCCATGCTAATCTTTTCGACTCTGCAAGATTCTGCCCAGTTTCAGAGTGTGTGCAGCACTGGATGCTGGTCTGTGAAGTTCCACACCAGCTTCCTTAGGGCTGCTCACCCCTGGCCTGCCTTCTGTATGGCACTGTGCCAGTTAGTGGTTCACTTAAGAAACTGCTGTAAATTAATGGTTAGTCGAGCCCATGTCATCAGTGTAGTCGCAGCAAAGTGCGATCACCACGATTGTCCAGGGATCTGCTTTTCTTTCTTTTTGAAAAAAATCATACTAATCCATGCTCCTGCTTTTTTCGACCGAAGAATGCCTCCGACCTGCAGCACAGTCACACGGCCCCGCCGCTGGGCTCCCGGATGGCACACGGTGAGTCCACGTGCCGCCTCCTCCGGTATCTGGCACCGCTGAGTGTGTGTGGAAGGGCAGCAACTCCACCTAACAAATGTAACTTTAACAACAGTAAAACAACCTAATAGCTTCGCATGCCAGGGGGCTAATGTGGCGGGCCATTTACTGCTGCACTAAATAGCCCCGGTTTGATTCTCATTGCCAAGTGTCGAACTGAGAATTGCAAGGCAGGAGTAGCTCCTAATTCATTAGATAAAGGGGGTCATTGCTCATAGGGCTGGGTAAATGGTAGAAGGAGAAGACATTGAACTAGGCATTCACCTTTCAAATGCCGTGAAAAGTGGGGCTACCTGTGATCTGGGACAGCAGAGCCACTGCCCCACACAAGGCTCTGTTCCTGGCACTCATATGCCAACCTCTAACTACGGGCAAGTTTGCTTCATTCTGCAACGTTCACCTGGAAAGAGGCTAGAAGGGTAGGTGATCCTAATACGGAAGCCATTATTTATTATTTGTAAATCACTTTGACAAGCTTGGGACTAAAGCAACAGCATTAGGATGGAGTATCATTTAGCCTGGACTATAAAATAAACCACCGAGGAGTCGTCCCTACCAGCAATTCTTTCTCATGCACCCTGGGAAAGTTGCTGTGGACAGTTGTGACCCGGCTAATAGGCCGGGCCGGAGAGAGACTGCTAGCAACCAAAGGGAGCCCAACGTTTTCATTAGCATTGCTACATCTCATAACGTTGTCTATCTTTCTTTTATTCCTTTTTTCTTTTTCTTTTCAGGCAGTTAGAAAGAGTTCTAAGTTCAAACTACCCTGAATAGTCCTGGTAAGGTTATAGGGACAGACATCATTCCCTTATCTTGTGTTTTTTTTCCCCCCTAATAGATAAAAATAAAAAATGTCCAATGTGATCTCTTAAAATGGGACATCTTTATTCCTTGAACATTAGCCCTAAAACAACTGATTTCTCTAATTCCTGCCATCACTCAGATTGGCCTTGAATTACCTCCCAATAGGCCTCCCATGTGCTTCTAGATGAGAGTGTGTAATGGGGGATCTGTTAATTAACTAGAAGCAAAGTTGCTCGGTGGGGATCAAACACTGGCTACGTCCTAAAACTCCCACAGAGAAGATGAAATGCAGCGCAAACTTTAAAGACTTCCCGTCATTAGCTGAGACCTCGCCGCTCCTGGCGCAGACCCCTCCTGTTTCGGAGAACAATGAGGACAATGATGGCAGAAATGAAATAAGAGCAGCCAGGGACAAAGGAACTAGCTATTTACCCGCAGAAACAGAAAGGAAGTGGGGGAGGGGGAGAAAAAAGGGAGAACTTTCTTTTTCTGTGGCTCTCGCCTACTTTTAATTAATTTATGACTGCCAGGGAATTGCACAGAGAGCGCACCCAAACACATTGCACCTGAGCGCGGTGTTAACCTGTGTAACATCTACTGTTTACTCCCAGGAAAGGTGCACCGGGCTGGGGAGAGAGCGGACACTGAGCAAGCAGAGACAGAACAGGACGGAATCAATGACAAAGGACAAATGGTTGCACTGAATTTTCACTCCTAGGATCAGAGTTCAAATCGGTAGATGAGCAAAACAAAAGGGGGAAAAAAGCAACATTGCCCCATGAGTGATCTATCCATTTAGATCAGTTCTTTATCGCAGTATAAAACAATGGGGCCTTGACACAGAGCTCCACTTTTGCAATGTTCAGGTCGCTTGATACCTTCCACATACAGTGGGGCCTTGACTTACGAGTGTCCCGACTAACGAGTGTTTTGAGATACCAGCTGTCTCTCAGCCGATTTTTTTGCATTGAGTTGATAGAGTAATTTGAGTTAACAAGCTCGGTCTCAGAATGAATTCAACTCGTAAGTCAAGGCCCCATTGTATATACTACCAATAGCAGAAGCACACAGTTATATTGGCTTGTGCTTTCCTGTTTCTTGTTGAGATACAAATAGAAAAAAAAAAAAACTGAAAATTGGACAAACTCTTGAGTAACAAAACCTGACTACTGAAGGCTCTCATCCTCATTTTGCATTTTTGCAGGACTCAAATCAGGACCTCCCCCGCATATCTAAAGCGCAGGGCTTCCACAGGATTAAGAGAACCAATAAGAACACCAATAATGGTCACAGAGAGGAAGTGCTGCCTCTCTCTACTTCAAGTCGAAGCTCTTACTTTGAGTTGGACCAATAGGCTGAAGGGAGCAATTATTTAGAGGGGCCGAAGGCTCTGCTTCCTCTCTTAACATTTCAGTTGAAATGGCCAAACTAGAATTGCTTCCTTTTTAAAGCTCAGTGACAAGGCTTTCTCCTCTGTTTTCCAATCACATGCTTAGAACAATCAGTGGAAACTCTACATATGGATGAAACAAGAAAATCCCCTAGGGTTGTTTTGTGACTACTTCCCTCACTTTTCACTTTTTCAACAGGAAGAGTTTAGACTTAATAAGCTCAACCACAAACTCAACTACAGGAAAAAAAAAATCTTAAGCATGTAGTTCATCCAACTGAAACTACTATATAATCATAAGGGAGTGAATGTTAGAGGTTTACCTTGAAGTGAAAGAATCATTGTCAATTTTTGAGAATCTTATCAAGTGTTTGATATGACTATGCCATTTACCAATGAAAATATGGAAGAATGGCAAAGCAGCCAGATAGATTGGGAAGATTAAGAATGAAAGAGCCTAAAGTTATATTTCTGACACCTAGGAAACATTATTTATTTTCTTGGTATCAGTTTTCATGAGAACAGTAATTCTCCTGATTACCCCAAAGGGTTGTTTTAAGTGTCAAATGACATAGCATATGTCTAAGTTTTCAAAAATCCACCAATTTACTTTCTATTTGACTGTCCTCTATGTTCCTTGAACAGTGTTTGGTCCAAATTACAGAGTAGTTAGTACCGAGGGATTACCAATTCCTTATGGATTTCATAACTCTCTTTAAACTTCCTGAGTAGGTTTAGAAATCAGTCTGGAAATAATCACTTTCTGTAATTCACCCCAGTTTACCAAATCTTGCTTTTCTTTCACTTTGCATGTTGCTGAAGTGTTTTGTTGTTGTTGTTTTCCTGTCTATTCCCCATGATGTCTTACAAGCAATATGACATTATTTCTCTAAAAATAGCAATGGCTTACCTAAATACCACTTCATTCAACAATTCTCATCTTTCTATTCATGCAATATTCTATTTAAGCAATATTCTCTAAAATTCCTAATATATTTCATAATCTTTCTGTTCTTATAATAAGTTGAGAAAAATTCTAGAAATTCCCTTTACATTTAACAAGGATTCAAAAGGTAGTATTAAAATCAAAATAACAACCATAGGATTGGACTACCTATGCTACTTGTGAAGATATAAGAGCAATGTCTTAACACAAAGATAAATCAACCGATACTTAATATGTTCAGGTTTCAAGTAACCAAATATTAGAAAATAAATCTATTCCTAAAAGAGGAAAGAATCCTGACCATTAAGATTATAATTCCTAGAAAAAGGTCCTAGGACAGAAAGGCAGGGCTAACATTACTAATTTGTGACCCTATTATCAAATATTATTAATTGATAAGAATGACTCCTTATTGAATTAATTATTCTTTGGCCACCTAGGTTTAATGGCTTTGAGAAATAGTTGAATACCGTTGTCTTCTGTTCTGTTTGACCTATATAGTATTGACACTTTAATAGGTATTTTTCAGTATCTAGTAATTGAGAGAATCCATATTTCTAATACCTGTTGAAATTTTGAAAGATATGACAATGCTAAGTCTACTCTTGCATATGACAGCAATCTACTAATACTAAATTAAAGCTGACCATGTGACAGAGATACATACTCTTTGGTTTCTCCCAGTCCTCACCAGTTCTGCTGGGCTCCTATAGGTGGTGGAGTATTTTCCACTTGAGATTTTAGAGTAGACTTTAGGGCAGCCGTGGGCAAACTACGGCCCGCGGGCCGGATCCGGCCCGTTTGAAATGAATAAAACTAAAAAAAAAAAAAAAAACAAGACTGTACTCTTTTATGTAATGATGTTTACTTTGAATTTATATTAGTTCACACAAACACTCCATCCATGCTTTTGTTCCGGCCCTCCGGTCCAGTTTAAGAACCCATTGTGGCCCTCGAGTCAAAAAGTTTGCCCACCCCTGCTTTAGGGGATTGGAGGAATAAAATATTCAGAAACTTTTTCTCAGAGCATAGATATAGTTGTTCCTCTTATGCACAGTCTTATTATAAAAGACAAAAATATGAAAACCAATAGAAAATGCAAGTTTGTACAAGTCACACAAAAGAAATGAGTAAATGAATAATGCTTATAATAAATGCAAAGGAAATGGGATAAGTATTAAAAGAAATTATAAAATATTCTATTCTGTCCTATATGTGAATTAAATGAAAATACATAAAATACACCAAAAATTAATCAAAAATAAAGATAAAATGTTTAAATTGTATAAAATTATGAAAACAAAACAAATGACAAAAATTAATATACAAAAAGTGTATCACAAAAATGATAGATTAATATCATAAATTAAAATTATGGTAAGAGGACACAGGTACAAATTACAAAACTAAGGGATCAAAAAATAATAGTGGAAATGTGGTAAAGGGGAAAAGTTAAATTTAAGTTGGCAATGAAAAATCCTAAATTTTTGTTTTTTGGGGGGAGTTTTTTTTCTCCATTTGAAAAGGTAATTTTAATGTGAAGTAGCTGTGGACAGGCAGCCAATTCCCCACAAAGGTGTCCTTCTACACTAGGGTTTTCTTGAAGGATTACTTAATGGGTAAGGTATGAGGATTCTCTGAATTTAAGATATTAAAGATACGAATGTAGTAGACATATGCTGAAGCAATATCTTCACTGATACAGCTCCTAGGGCAATAGAAACTAAAGAGAAAATAAACAAATGCGACTATATCAAAATAAAAAGCTTCTGCACAGCAAAAAAAACACCACAAAAAAACCATCAACAAAACAACAAGAAAGCCCACTGCATGGGAGAACATATTTGTCAATATTATCACTGAGAAGGGTTTAATCTCCAACATTTACGGGAACTCATACAACTTAACAAAAGGAAGATAAAGAACCCAATCAAAAAATGGGCAACGGACCTAAATAGATAATTTTGGAAAGAGGACATTCAGAGGCCAAGAGACATATGGAAACATGCTCAAAGTCACTAATTACCCGAGAGATGCAAATCGAAACGACAATGAGGTACCATCTCACACCTGTCAGAATGGCTATCATCAACAAATCAACAAATCAACAAACAACTAGTGCTGGCGAGGATGAAGAGAAAAAGGAACCCTCGTGCACTGCTGGTGGGAATGCAGACTGGTGCAGCCACTGTGGAGAACAGTATGGAGTTCCCTCAAAAAACTAAAAATGGAACTCCCATTTGACCCAGTGATCCCACATCTAAGACTATATCCCAAGAAACTAGAAACACCAATCATAAAGGATATATGCCCCCCTATGGTCATAGCAGCACAATTCACAATAGCAAAGATTTGGAAACAGCCTAAGTGCCCATCAGCAGATGAGTGGATTAAAAACTGTGGTACATCTACACAAAGGAATACTATGCTGCTGTAAAAAGGAAGAAACTCCTGCCATTTTTGACAGCATGGATGAACCTGGAGAGCATTATGCTAAGCGAAATAAGTCAGTCAGAGAAAGATAAATATCAGATGATCTCACTCATTTGTGGAATATAATGAACAACATAAACTGATGAACAAAAACAGATCCAGAGACAGAGAAACATCGATCAGACCATCAAACTCAGAGGGAAGGTAGGGGAGGATGGGGTTAAGAGGAGAGATCAACCAAAGGACTTGTATGCATATAAGCATAACCAGTGGACACAGACACCAGGGAGTTGAGGACATGACTGGGGGGTGGGGGGGGTGAGAGGGGATAAGGACACATATGGTATGTAATACCTAATCAATAAAGAAAATTAAAATTAAAAAAAGAGAATATAGTAGATGGGGCTTTCAACCATGCTATTTGATCCCATTTGAACATGGGTGTAGCCAGCACAAGGAAGGCCTATATGCATATTTGGGATTAAATTTGGGATAGATTTTTAAAATAGATCCCTAGAAAGAACAAGCTGGAGAATATAAGCAGTCTTTTCAATATGTTCAATTATGAACAGATCAAAGATTAGAGCTTGTGTCATGATTTTTATTTAGGAAACTATACTCAGAAGAATAAAGGAAAGGTACAACTTTCATTCCAAACTATTAAGAACAATCTTTAGGGAAACTTTCTTTTGTTTTATGAGCTCTTGATTCATATCCAATTTTGGCTGTCCAAATCTAAACATGGAATCCAAGGCCAATTTCCTCATACTTCCTATTATGCTAGGGCTGTTTCCACCCACTGTTCTGTAATATGTGCTCAGGAAACTGAAGATAATTTTAGTATTAGCTTAAGGGTCCATGCAAGAGGACCTATAATATGTGACTGCATAATTAGGTAGGCTAATATTTCATAATATAATGATATTCAATAATTTATTTTTCCAGTGTCCCAGGAATATAAAGGATTATACCCAGATTTCTGAGTCACTAAGATTTACCATATAATCAATGCCAATTTTTTAAAAAAGTCTAATCACTAGAATATAGAGCTTTCTAAAATGTATCACATATTTACCTGTCATCTTAAAGACAGAGAGGTAAAGATAAACATTATGATGGCTAGAGTTATTGTAAGAAATAGCACAATTATACTTAGAAGGGTTATCAAGGTTAAATGCTACATCAGTGGTCCTCAGCAGGGGCTGATTTTGTCCCCCAAGGGACTTTTGTCAAAGTCTGGAGACAATTTCATTTGTGTCAACACTGGGGACATGGGGGAGATGCTACTGGCATCTAGTGGATAGAAGCCAAGATTGCTGCTAAGCATCCTAAAAGGCACAGAACAACTCGTCTTTCCCACCCACATCCTCCCCGCAAAAAGAACCACCCAGACCAAATTGCCAACAGTGCTGAAGATCAGAAACTTTACACTACATTAAATGGGATCAGTCCATTATGACTCCAGTATTTGAACTAATTTTTATGTTTTATTTTGTTTTGCATTATTTGTGTTCCTCCCTGGCACTGTCTGATTCTGTGAGATCTTCAGAATGGCCCTCCGTCATTCTGATTTGCTACATTATTCTGCTGTGGGCTTGAGAAACATTTTTTTTTCAAGCTTATTACTGTACGACCATATAACCTATGAAAGAAGGCTCTATGAAAGAAGGCTTTAGAGCTAACTATGTGTAAAACCTGGTTGTTCAGAGGCATAGTTTAATGAAATAATTTTAAATTTTCTAAGCTTATTTTGATTCATATCCTAATTACTAGAGATCACCAGACTTCAAATATGTGAAATATCGCCGTGGTTTAGTCAAAACTAAAGAAGCTACATACAAGTGAAAAACACATGAAACAAAATAACAACATCAGACACTGTGTATTAATTTGAAGTCTACTAATACAAGATTAATACTATCTTTGAAAAACTAAACTAAAATGTGCCATCTACTCCGAGTAATAGAATAATTGTAGCCAAATGAATCTGATAAACAAGATTTGGAAGAGAAAGGGTTGCAAGTTTATCCTCTTAAGAGAGTACCATTTATTATATGTGTCTAATTTTTTATGTACTTAATTATAACTTGAGATTTAGGCTCCTAATTTTATATGGTAATGATGCATAATTTTCATCTATACCTAAGTTTCAATTGCCAAAGTCTGCTATTTAAGGTATTCAAGAATAATACAATTGAATTTTTAAATACGGTGACTTAATATCTAAGACTTTCCTTTAATTAGTAAAAAATTATGAAACTGTAACTAACCATTCTGGGAGTAATAAAGAAGTAATTGTAATCCAATGATAGAACTTGCACCTTCTTATAATCTGTTAATCTGTATATAAAGTGGTAAGGAGCGCTGCTCAATGTTATAACGCCATACATTAATCAATCAGAATACACATAAAATTCATTAATTTAATGATAAAAGTATTATCATGTGGAAATTTCAGAAATAAGGATGAAATTTTGAATTTCCATAGGAAAATATTTAAAACTCCAGATTGTTGTAGGCCAGCAGGGAAGAAATTGGGCCAGATGCACAGAGACCTCAATTCTGATTCACTGCAGCTGCCACTATCTCAGTGAGCCTCTGCCTGATTGACAAGCACAGGGCTATTTGGTTATAGTTTCCTTACCTTCTAATTAGAAGGATCTGAAAGTCAGGAGTGGAAACCAGGGGAGGAAGATAAGCAAGAGGCAGAGTTGAGTAAGTTTGCAAAGCAGCTGATTGGCAATAAGAGACATCTGCCAGGCACCATTTCTTGTTTGGAAGTTTTCAGCCTTTAACCATAGGGGCTGTAGGCTGTATTTTTGTAATTATTCAGGTGAAATGCCATGAGGGCATTAAATAAACAGGTGAAAGTAATAAACACATTGGGGAGTTCAGTGGAAGGTCAACCGCTGCCCAAAACTAGGTCAGTATCTAGAACAGAAATATAACGCAGATCTGGTATGCTCAGTGAGTTCTCTAGAAGCTTAAAACAGGGCATCACTTGGGAAAAAGATCAAGGAACTTTGCCAAAGTCTCTTTAATCATTAGAGGTGTGAATGTCTATTGGGAAAGGAGATGGCTGCCAAGAAACTGTTTATTATCTGCAGAAACGGGTGCAGTAACTCCTGAGTATAACTCCTGGTGGCTTATGTATATTATGAATTTAGCATGTTATTTGGTCTGAATAAATGTTTTAATTTCAGGCCTCCACTGGAAGTCAGGGTAACTGAATCACTTCAATGGTAGCTCCAGGGAAGAGGGGCGTGAGGGGTTGTCCATTAACCCTCCCTGAGACGGAGCTCCCCAGAGCTGCTCTGGATCCTGCTTGTCCAACATCTGAGGCACTATGACAAATTCCAATATTGTACAATGTTGAAAAAGCTAGCAAGGTTACTGTGATGTGGAGACAAATGAATTTTAATTGATTAATTAAACTCTAATTGGTGAATACCAAAAGTTATCAACAAAGGCATATATATATATATATATATATATATATATATATAATTGGATACTCAAAAGAAATATTCTAACAATTAGAAGTCCAAGTTTATATTGCAATTTTCTTCAAAATAACTTAAAATTTGAATGCTTTAAACTTTAACCTGAAAATTTGTCTTAGATTTTTTTGAAATAAGCAAACCATCAATTAAGGAAAAAATAATTATGAAATGTTTGAAATAATCAAGTTGCACTTTTTGAAACGTGAATAATGTATTTAAAACATTTACTGTCTTATTTAATTATCATTTCATGTATAAAACTCTTGTTTACACAGCTAGCTCACATAAGTCATTTTGGAATATGCCCCATATTTTCAATAAATTCCCCATGGCATCAAACATGAATGATAATCATCTGTAAGCTATAAATAGATCAAAATGAAATTACATGCTTTAAACAATTTTTTTGTATTTTTATTAAAAGAATCACTTTAGATTCTAATGGTTACAGAATATATTAAAAATAACTCCATCCTGCCCTGGCCAGTGTGGCTCCTTTGGTTGGAGTGTGGTGGGTTTGAGTCCCAGTCAGGGCACATGCCCAGGTTGGGGGTTCCATCCCTGGTTGGGGCGCATGCCAGAGCCAGCTAATCAAAGTTTCTCTTCTCTCTCTCTCTCTCTCTCTCTCTCTCTCTCTCTCTCATTCCCTCTCCCTCTCCCTCTCCCTCTTCCTCTCTCTAGAATCAATGTAAAAAATAAAAATATAACTGCATCCTAATTGTTATTTAGGATAACAAAATTGATGATATATATTTTTAATGACACATATGGAATATTCCCATATGTTTAAAATGAAGGAAGGATTCCCTCTTCTTTCTTTCTTCCCCCTCTTTCCCTCCCCTTGCCCACCACTATGCCTTCCAAGCCTCCCCTCTCTTGGTACAGTGCTGCCACAGGTTAACCTGTATGGACCACTCAGGAGAGTGGCAGCTTTCAGACTGTGAAGGAACATGACCAGGAAAATGGCCAGCACATTCGCTAGGCATCCCGGTCCTTCCTCTTTACGGCCCAGAGAGGACCCTGTTGGGCCATAATAACTAAGAAGCGAAACAATGCTCCTGGGGTTGACAAGCTCAGCTGGAAAGGAACAAGTCACCCTGCAACCCAAGGTACCAGGAATAAAGACAAGTGGAAACTCTCCATTCTTATTGTTAGACTCCTAGGGTAACAAAGAGAATTAAGTGTAATTAATAACCATGACCCCAACATATTCAATTTGGGGCAACATAAAGTTACCAGAAGAAAGGATGATACATGAGGACCCTTTAAGAGTAAAATATACAACCTTCCCTCCCATGATAGACAGTAGGGAGGCAGCAGGAGAAAGAGATGGAAGAAAGAGAGAAGGACCAGAAGGCAAAAACAAAAGCTGCAACTGCAGGGAGCTGCTCTGTGCTAGGCACTTTACCCAGTAGTCTCACTACTAGGAGGTGACATTAGGCACCACAAACCCCGTGTCTGAGCTCTCAATCCCCACCTTCCTTTCTGTTCTCTTAGAGCAGTGGTTCTCAACCTTGGCTGCACATTAGAATCACCTGGGAATCTTTTTAAAATCCTGATTTCTGGGCCTCATCCTCCCGAAATTGTTTCTTTGTTATGGGGTGGGGCCACAACATTAGTAACAAAGAAACAGAATTTCCAGAGGATGAGGCCCAGAAATCAGGATTTTGAAAAGATTCCCAGGCGATTCTAATGTGCAGCCAAGGTTGAGAACCACTTAGAGCGTACATATTTCATATCATCCAAATCCTGACCCAACCTTAGACATCCTACAACCCTAATTCCCATCCGTAGGTGCCATAGTTAAAGGATGCTCTAAAACAGAACTTCTGCCCACCTCTAACATTCAGTGCAGAAGAAAAAGGCTTCATCACATAAAACTACCTCTCCCTGATGTTGTTTTATTTCCCAATTGCCCATCAGCGTGTGCATTAGTGTGTCGGCCACAGGCACTAACAAAGGGTTGCCAAATGAATGGATGTGTCTTTTATTTATAAGCACCTGTTTATATATTAACTACAATAGAAATACCAAATTTTGGTCAGGGTGAGAGAAAAAGGTAACTACCTTCAGCATCCCAACATCATCATTATCCAATATTGCATGACAATTGCCGGTCAGAAGAGGTTCTGAGTGGAGTAAATATGGAAAGTGAATCGCTGCCCTTCACTAACAGGGAGAGTCCAACCACATAACAACGGCACAAACGGATTCAACTGTTCATCAATGCTCAGAGCATGGCTGCTTTGGCAGTAGCTCGTTTAGAGAACCACAACAAAAAGACACAGTTTTCAAATCCAGTGCTAAATTTTCTTAGAGATGATAAGGAATAAAATAAAACCTAATGCCACAAAAAGATCAAATTTTATCTTTGGCAAAACATATCACGTTTCACATTGTTGTCTCAAAGTGGGCATTTTGGTGTGTTTTTTCCCCCCAGACTTAATCTTGGCCTGTGTGCCTCCTTTTTATAGGACTTCTGAAACGAGGAATCGCCAGCATGGGGAGAGACCATTAAAGGCAGAGGTGTCTGCTATAAGCACAACATGTGACCGGGTAATATTGTCTGGATTAGCAGCTTTACAACCTCACTAAGCCCTGGAGCTACAATTATCTGGTTGCATTAAACTGAAATCACCTGAAAAACTTCACACGGAACAAGCCCCTGGAAATGTCTAATCTGCCAGTTTACACTCAGAAGAGAAAGTGGGATTCAGTGGTGAAGGACAAGAAAACAAAGTTTTCTGCTAGAAGAGTCTCCTCTTACCGCCAGTCCATGGCTTGAACTGCCTAAAGACACTTTTGCAATTTATTGTTATGCCATTTTTTTAACTTGTTTTAAAAAGGCCATTTAACCTGGCCATCGCCTTTCAAGCCAATGTCCCAAGTATATGTGTTTGATGGGGTGCGGAAGACATAAACAATGAAACTGCATTGCCCCGGGGGGAATACACAGCTCCAGTGAGGAGGACTTATGCTAATTTTAGCAAAATGTATGTATCTCTTTGGATATGTAAAGTGATGGCACAACATAAAGAGATCCTGGAATGTGACACTCTGAATCCTAGTTACCGCCTGACTATCCATTCTTAAAAATAAAAACTCCACGTAGTGGTCGTATTCAGTCAGCTGTCTCAAACATTCATTTTAGTTTATCTAAAGTGTTTTCTTTTTCTTTGGTTTGTAAGGATAGTCAAATCATAAGCCTAATTTTAAAATTCTGATGTTAGTGCAAGTCATTTAATGGCAAATCGAAGAAGCTGACGGGAGGTTCCAAGCTGGGGCCTCACCACTGTGTCTGTGGTCACGCCCCCCTTGTCCTTGTGAGTTTCTGCTCTTCATTGGTGAATATTGATGCTGAAAATTCATTTTATCAGCTTGCAACATATTCTGTGAAACCACATTTTCCAAAAGAACAAACATTCTCTGCACAAAGACGCAATGTATGGCGATTTGGCTATGCTCTATCTTAAAGTCAAATGCCAAGATTTCCAGATGATAGAATGAAATCCTTAAATGTGCAAGTATTCAAATTCTGTATCTTACACTTTGCTGTTTCATCGGCCAAATTACTATTTAGGCAATAAGTCAGCTTACCCTTTCCCCCTCTGGTAAAATTAGTAGGGAAAATAATTAACTTTTATCCCAAGCTAATATCTAACTATGCGTCACAGTACTGTCAAGACTGGCCGCTGAATTTCACTCCAAACAGGGAGGGTTTGCGGGGGTGGGGTGGGGGCGGGGAGGAGGGATGGGGGGGGGGAGACAGGGTGAGTAGAGAAAATTTATATGTCAAATGAAGTGATTCCACCAAGTGGTTGTTACTGTTCTGAACAACATCTATGGTGTCGGTATTGCTTTTCATGCAGTCATTCTATTTTTTCCAATAAAATTAACATGCAATATAAATTTTCAAGTTGAGATACTTATTACTACAAGATGTTTCTTAATGACATGATTTAAAAGCACTGTATAACTCAAGTATTCACTGAGAATAGGTTACTAAATCTCTCTCCTATGGCTGGAGTTTCACTTGGTAAGTGTAATGGTTGAGTGCGGTGTCACAAAACAGAAAGATTGATTAGATGTACTCTGAATTCCCTCCCTTGGTTGTTAAAAATCTTTAACAGTAGAGAATACCTAAGCACACTTGGACACTACTGAGAAAAACTTAAGGTTCATCGTCAAGATTTCCCTTATTTAACTAAGCAATATTATTTTGCAATCAAAGTATAATACCGGGATGTATCAATACACCTAAAGCAACACGATGTTTCCTATTAGTTAAATGAAGGTAGATTTCGAAAGAACTTAAAATGATTTCATTATAGACAGATTTAAATACATGAACAGCTTTTCCTGCTTTCATTACAAAAGCCCCTTTGTTCCTATTTTATGATTTAAAATTATTTTCAAAGAAAACTTAACACACAGAATACTTTTCAAAATAAGAACAAAACTCAGGGCAATTAAAAACAATCTGTCTCTCTGTTCCTGACCATGATTACGGCAGGAAGGTCTCTTAAATCAGAACTAGGACTCACATAGAGAGATGATCTAAAATAACACTCAATGAAAACTAAAAGCCATCCTCTATTTTCATGATCTCTACGGATCAAAGCTTCCTTTCTAGTTTGCAGCATTCAGATGTCCAAAGGTACCTCTGGAGAAGACAATGAGGAAAGGGTACTTCTCTTTCAGTCTCAATGGCGTAGTCAAACTCATTAGGCTGCCACTCAAAAACTATGCAGGTTAAAAGAAAAAAAAGAGAGAGAGAGAGAAAAACTGTGCAGGTAAGATACACAGCATGCAAGTCTGACAAACAAGTAAGTTACCATTTGTAAGATATCAATATTCTGGGTTTCTCTTCCATTTAGGTTTCTAAAATACTGTAAGTATTGGACAACTCAGACAAATTAATCAGTTACTGACTGCTTTCAGAGCCATTGGTAATAAGGTAAGTTTTCTCACTTTATATAGATTAATTTTAAGTGAATTTAGGTACCTGGAAACAGAAAAAAAATATTAAGAAGACTGGAAGGGTATGTTAAAACCATTTGTCACTATCTTGCTCTGTGAACCAAAATAACTAAATATGGCCAATTGCAAATTTTTCTTTGGGCCAGTCAGCTGGCCATCAAAAGTTATTTTGTCTATTTTGTAAAGTTATGTGAAGAACTTCAAAGATTTTCACAGAAAATAAATGTCATAAGGATGGGAGGAGAATTAATAAAATTTGAAAACCTTAAACTGAACTAATTGATTTGGAGCTATATACTGGTTAGAAGCTATTTTCTGATAGAGGAGTGGAGAAAAATGTTTAACCCCGTTATGGCTATAAATACTGCGCCTCTTTCAAATTAAATCAATTTTCTTGATGAAACTAATTTCTTGCCTGAAAGGTATTAAAATAATTTTGTTATAGAGAAGCGTTTGCTACAGTTCTGCTCATTCTTCTACTGAAGCAAACGGTTCATTGTATGTGTCATGATATGCAAACTCTTTTTTCAAAAATGAGGGCATTTTGAAAACACTAGAAGATGTGAAATAAACTAATGTGCAAGATCCACTTTCAACTTCTTATACCAACCTGACCTTTATTCCCACTGAGCTATACAAATGGGGTTTGTTTCTTCTTAAATCATTCTATCCTATTCTGAACATGAATATACAGCAATAATCAAAGTAATAAAAAAAAACTGCAATGAGATATCACTTTTCTATCCAACTGATATAATTTTAAGAGATCTTAGTGCTTATAGCTGGAAGAAAAGAGATCCTTACATATCATTATTGAGAGTGTGAATTTGTACATTTTGAGGACAATTTTGGCAATATGTATGAAAATTTTAAAAGTGCACGATTTTCAGTCCAGCAATTCCATGACTAGTAATTGATCATAGTAATTGATCTACATAATAATTTAAGGGTACACAGATACAAGACTAAAAAAAATAGTCATTTGTAGCTTTATTTGCCCAAGTAAGTAATGGAAAACAACCCTGATGTCCATCACGAGGGAATTAAGATTATGACACCATTTTAGGGGGAGGAGGCAGTTCTCTATATACAGCAAGAGGATATAACACAAACTGCTAAAGTGGTTATCTCTGGGGAAAATGCAATGGTGAAGGCTTTTGCTTTCTCTCCGTAATTCCATTACTTTGGGTATTGTTACAAATTTTTCTCTTATAACAGAAAAGCAACTGATATTTAAGAAGACATATGTATAATCCTGTGAACTTGGAACTCAAGGCTCATTCACTTTCATATTATAAAACATATTTTATTTAGATCAGTGTTACATGATTTACTGCAGATGTGTTATAAAGGTTTTAACAACCAAAGCCATATTTCTCTGCTTCAGCTTATAAATAATCTCTAATATTTCCTTTGTTTCATAGAGTTTATGCTTCCATGTGAAATGTGTTTTTCTGAATATTTTGAATACATAAATAATATTCCAATTTAAGGTAATAACAGTAATTTCTATCTTATATTTTTTCAACCGTAACCAAGACACTAAAAGTGGGAAATTCTCAATAACTTGCTTTTTAGTAATTCAAAGAGAAAAAGAATTACTAGTAAAGCTGTTATTCCAAATAAAAATTATATTATTTTCACTTGCCCTATATTTGTTAAACTTAATTTTTCACTTTCATACAACCAAGCCTTGTAACTATTTGTCTTTATGTATTGTTTGGATATAACATTTACACAATCATTCTAAAAACACTAAGTTGCCTTAGACTAGCAGTATTACAGAATGATTTAACTGACTAACCACTTATCAAAAGAGCGACAAGATTTTTCATTCACTATACAAATGGCTTTTTTTTGTTCTTTTAAATTACATGTGTAATTATTATCATAACAATATATACTGGGAGTCCCATTATACTACTGCAGAGATTAAAGTCCCTGTATTAATATAATAGTTTCTCCATCTAACCATACTTGGAACTTCAACCCAACTAGAAATATTCTTAATTTTGAAACCAAAAAAACAGCAACCACGAATCTTCCCAAACATGAACTATGTTATCTCTTAAACGATGGTTCTAGAGTTATTCTGAGCTCAAGCCATTTAACTTACCAATTTTCAAATTGATCAAGGTGACCACCTATCCTGTTAGGAAGATTTAAATTCTCAGTGTAGTCAAGTAGGTGGTTTCACACCAAGTCATTGTTTTCCATATTGGAAAGGGGAAGAAGAAAGCTTTCCTACTTTGCTTGTATCGAACTTCTCTAACCTGAAGTCTATGTGGCTCTTCATGTAATTTGAAATAAATCTGGCTGGAAGACCTTAAACAACATCCAGGTGTGATTCACTGCACCCTGAACAAAGGTGCTGCCCATGTGTTGATCTGAGACACGTGTGGAGTAGTGGATGCTGGAGATGCTCATAAAGCAAATGGAGGTAACTTGATAATCTGCTGGCGTCCTCTGCCTGTATCTTTCTATTCCTGCTGGCCTTCTCTGGGCATATGTACCAGCTGGCAAGTTCTACACCTGGAACATTCTTCCCCCTACTCTTTGAGTAGGCAAGATAGAAGTGAAAGGTTAAGCAGGTGGGTGCTGGAGCAGATCCCTAGGTTGGCATCTTTTCAGTGCTTAGTTTCCCCTGCAAGCTGGGGTAAATAATAGTGCCATCCTCCCAGAATATTTGAGAGAATTAGATAAGTTGACACAGATAAAACAAATGTCACGGTGCCTGGGGCAGAGTTAATGAGCAATAGTGTTTTATCATTTATAATATTCACCTAGTTTCTGCCTAACTCATGTTTCAGGAATGCCTTCTCTAAACATTCTGATTAGGTCAAATCCTCCTATGAAAAGGCTCATCAAATTTACCCTTCTTTTCAAGCATTCATTACATTCACAGTTGTATACGTATTGGTTTATATAATTGTTTAATTAGCACTAATTTCTCTTATCACTAGGCTGTGAGTTTCATGATGGCTAACCACATGATTTGTGTTTTGAGAGTGTTTTTGTTTCTTTTTTTGTTTATTTGTTTTTTGCTTTCTCCTTACCATTGTAACACCAAAATCTAGGATGTATCTAGAAAATAATAAGATTGTAATAAATATTAGTGAATGAGTTAATGCATTGGTTAATGATTACAAAAAGTAGGAAATGAGAAGCAATTTAAAAAAACAAAACAAAGCAAAACATAGGCACCACACTTAAGGAATTTGCAAACAAGATGACTTGCCTAAGATCCAGCTGCAGAAGCTAATTCAATCTGATGCTCCACTTGACACCTTAGCACAAACGGGCAGATAGAGCAACACATTTGGTTCATTGAAATTTGAATTGGGGCCTACGTAGCTTGGGGTTATGGAGGTAGGGCTGTGAGTGTATGTATGTACATGCACATATGTGTACGTTATTTGGCCCACATCTAGAATTGGTGGCTGTGAAACTTAGCTAATTTTTAACAAAAATTAAATCCCAAAGATTAACAACAATTAAATTTGACAAAGTAATAACATAAATAAAAGATATAAGACAGATAAAATATAGATCACCTAAAGAAAAGATCTATGGGAATACAGAATTCAAATTTAATACATAAGGAGGTAAAGAAAAAAAATCTTAGTGAAACAAAGAAAAAAATATCCATTTTAGATATTTTTGTTTTAACCTGTGGAAAATTCTACATTCTACTTGTTCAAAAGAAAAAATGGCTTCAAAGTGGAATTGTATAAGCATAAACTATTTTGTGTTTATTAGCTTACCTGTTGAGTGTTAATATCATTGGCTAGCATCAAGTGACTATATCAGATTTGGGCCAAGTTCAGCCTTTGGCCATAAAATAAATCTATGGCCCAGCAGGCGTAGCTCAGTGGTTGAGTGTTGACCTATGAACCAGAAGGTCAGGGTTTGATTCCCGGTCAGGGCACATGCCCAGGTTGTGGCTTGATCCCCAGTGTGGGGCATGCAGGAGGCAGCCAATCAATGATACTCCCTCATCATTGGTGTTTCTATCTCTCTCTCTCCCTTCACTCTGAAATCAATAAAAATATAGTTTAAAAAATAAACAAATAAAAATAAAATAAATCTATGCCTTCAACATTACACAATTGGTATGCATGTATATCAAAGTTTCAGCTTTAGTCTTGTTGAAACTTATATCTTAACTAGTGGCCCAGTGTATGGATTCATGCATATTGAAAGGAAAATAATTAGAATAAATATTTTAATATTGCTATTTGCCCTTTCTCTTAATGGACGCTGGTTGCTGTCTGCCCCACCACCCGTTCACCTGCCCTACCATCCCACGTGGTCCTGCTGTCGACAGGGTCCATCGGGCCAGCAGCACCTCCACTGCTGCCTGCTGCCAGCGCCACGTCACCGATGCCCACCATATTCCGCACCACCCCCTGGTGGTCAGCACACATCATAGTGAGCAGTCAAACTCCTGGTCAAACTCCCAGTCTGGGGACAATTTGCATATTAGGCTTTTATTATATAGGATAACATTTTTTCATAAAATGTCTACTTAGGTGCCATATCACATCGACTATTAAAAAACTGCTTATTTCAATTTGGGGGAATATTACCTTCCCCATTGATTTTCTCAAATTATTATATCTATCCAAATACTAGCTATTATTTATCAAACTGATTTTTAAAGGGTGTTTGAAATAAAATATTTTATGACAATCATATCGATCATTGTCTGTCATATAAAACTCAATGTTTCAAACTAAAAAAAGTGAAAGGAAATTAAAATAATAATCCCACATGAATGGTTATCAACCTAGCATCATACCACCTGAGGGAAACTGCAAGAAACTGAAAGCCAGGAATACATTCTCATGTTATCAACTTTCTTTTTTTAATTCTGAAATTTTGGCTCTTTTTGCCTAAGTTCCACCATACTATAAACACTGACATGTTGGCAGCTAACCAAGTAATGATTGGAAAGTGCTTCAAGATTAAATATACTTGGAAGAGAAGTAGTGTACAGGTGCAAAGTAAGAGAAATTTTTTAAATGTTTCCAACAAAATGAGGAAGAAAACCCCCACTAAATTCTTCTTGAGCCATGTTTACACAAGAATAAAGTATTCCAACACCACTATAAGGAAATGGGCTTGGCTGGGGTTGATTTATCTCATTTATTAATGTATACACCCAATAGTTCCAAAAGGCTTTCAGATGGCTTAGAATGAATTACAAAGTAAAAAGGCCATAAGTAAATGACACAGAAAAAGAGGTTTTATGAAATAGTCATAGAAAAAACTAAGCAACTTGGAACAAAAAAAATATATATAATGTTTCTACCAACCATTTCCAAAGGAAATATATGATGGTATATAAAGATCACATTAAATACAATAAGCAAAAGCATATCTCTTCCTCAAGAAAAGAGAAATGTACCAGCTCTCAACTACATGAGTGATTTATTTTTGAAGACGTCACAGAGGGGCATTCATTCATACAAATTAAAAATTACCAAGGGGCTCCTATATGCCAGACACTGTGCCAGGAGGTAGGGACACCCAGGGGAGAAAAAATGGCCTGGTGTCTGCTTGGAACTTGTAGTTGAGGAAGGGAGATGAGCATTAATCAACCAATCATAAAAGGATGAGTGTGTAATTCCTGGTGGAGATAGCTCTGGTGGGAAGGAATGTAACATGAGGGTAGACAATAAGGAACCATATCTAGACTACAGGTTGAGGGAAGGCTGCATGAAGAAGTTAAGCTGGAAATGAAATCTGTTCAATGACTAAGAGTTCACGCAGAAAAGCGGGAGGTTAGTTAGAAACATTAGAGAAAAGGGAAGAGTTGTGCCGAGGGCCAAGGGCAGGAGAGAGCTGGTGTTTTTGAGGACTAGAAGGAAAGATCAGAGTGGTTGAAGCACAGAGCACATAAGATCAGGCTGAGGAAGTTCTATAGGGGCCGGGAAGCAGAACCTTGTGGGCATACTAAGTCTTTATCCTAAACCAATAAGGAGCTCTTGATGGCAGTTCAAGAAAGGGACAGAAAAGTCAGAGACATTTCTATAAAACCATTTCTCATACTGTCTCTATAGAGTCTAGGGGGAATCTTTGTGAGGCTTTTTGTTCAAGAGGAAGTTTTACTGGACTTTTCAGAAAATAAATGATAGAGAAAGAATTGTGTTGAGCCTCCCTTTTCAGAGGAGGAAAAATAGCAACAACAGAATTTTCTGGAAGCACGTTTTGAGGGATTTGAACGGGACGCTTGTAGAGGAGAGCTTGAATTTGGCATGTGGGGATTTGCCTTTGGAGAGAAAATTCTTAGAGCAGCTTTTTTCAAACTCCATGCTCAGAGGGCCAATATTTCTGAGATAAATAGATTGCGGCCTTCTCCGGGAGCTGGGATGAAAAAAAAAAAAAAAGGAACTCAATGTTTTGTTCTATAAGAAGGAAGAAACAGGGAGTTCCTTTCTTTTCTTCTACTTCCTTTTCTTTTGTTTAGCTTTGTTAGGCCCACATTCTCACCCTCTCTCCTTCCTGCTCATCTTTTGACTGTAGGTTCTTTGTTGTGTGTGCTCCCTCTGTACAGTGCCTTTCTTTCTAACTTGGATTAGGTTCCTTATGTTTTTCAGAATATTTTGTTCTAGGTTGATGTATGATAGTCACAAAGAAAATGATGAAGAGGATCTTTGCATTAAAAATGATCGAAGAAAGATGGTGCCAAGAAAAAAGCTTAGAAATCACACAATAGTTATCATTCATGGAGCTGGTGGTTAAAAACACGTCCCTTTAGTAGAAAAGATGACAAAGAATGACTGCTTGGCTGTATTGATCTATCATGCCTATGCCATTGATCATCTCTCTGGACTGACAATAATATTTATCCTAAAGCAATAATTTCACACTTGCCCATCATATTACCCTGCACAGAATACTGCTTAGTAAATGCTTAGTCTTGAATGAAATGTTTTCTGTGTAATGAAGAAGGGAGAGTGACTACAAAGAGATCTTTCCTAGGTGTGTACCTGCCCTATAAACCAAAATCCCTCCCATTTGAATGTTCCCCCAAGCAATCAGAGGTTCTAGCCTTTGATTTGTAAGGTTTTCCCCTTCAACTGTGAGTCAGTACCGATGAAAATAATTCATTTTCTATATCTATAGAGAAATTGGGTCAAAACAGAAATATGGGTACATAAGAGATACATAACACAAGGCCTTTTAAAAAAAATCTACCTGTTTTAGACCTTTCAGGGACAGGTTTCAGTGTTTTTTTTTTCTTTTTCCTAATCTTACATCTAATCAGACAACAGCCTGTAACTTTACTCATCATTACATATGGCCTATTGACAGTTGACAACAACTTTACTCATCATTACATATGGCCATTTACAGTTGACAGCTGCCAACCAGACAAGTTCACATGTGTCACTTCACAATCACATGGCATTGCAAAGCGTGGGGTGAGATACCAGGCCAACATGCCCTTGATCAGCCCAGAATGAACCACTGCAGCTAGAAACCATCTCACTGAGATAGAACAGACCCCACACGTGTGCATTTAACCTCAGTATCTCACCATTAAAACACTACCACCACATTCAAATTAAATGGTCTTTGATTTCACTCAGTACTCTGAGAGCTCTTTTGTTCTGGTATTTACTTCTCATACTAGTACTTCTCTTCCTTTTCTATTCAATTTGATTTCCTTTATATGAAAGGGAAATGGTTTTGTGATATCTAGAACACAAGGAGAACCTGCTCCTTAAGAGAGAAAAGTAGGCTTATCTCCACTTTGAACATGCCCAAGCACTGCTTTTAAATTCAGTGAATGAAAGATCATAGGGCTTGGCCGGCATGGCTCAGGGATTGAGCATGGACCTATGAACCAGGAGGTCATGGTTCGATTCCTGGTCAGGGCATATGCCCAGGTTGTGGGCTCAATCCCCAGTAGGGGGCGTGCAGGAGGCAGCTGATCCCATGATTCTCTCTCATCATTGATGTTTCTATCTCCCTCTCCCTTCCTCTCTGAAATCAATAAAAATGTATTTTTTTAAATGAAAGATCATAGGAGTTAGGAAACAATAGTTGAATCACAAAGATATAAACTTCAGAAATCTATCTGAACTGCCTATTTTCAACACCACCTCTAGTCTGAAGTATAGGGTAGAATAAAGTTGCTATTGGTAATACCTGAATTGAAAATGGAAAGTCTGTAATGGTAAAGTTTCGTTATATATTCTATACGCATATAATAAACATGTACAAATTTATGACGAGCATCTTCCTCAATATAATGCATTCTCCGGGCACATTTTACATCTTGCAGTTGATGCATTCCAAGCAGGTCTTCCGGAAAGGATTGTAGCCAAGACACAAATCACGTGCGGCCAGTGCTTTCTAACCGTTACTACCCCCGGCAAGAGATAGAGAACTTTCGAGACCCAGCCTGAACATGTCAAAAGGGTGGTTTTTCCATTAGTTCCAGCAGGAGGAGCAAATGAAACTGCAGTTGTCCCTGGAACAGAGAAACTGACAGATTCACTAAAAGTTCAGCCATTGCAAGTTTTTGTTAAAAAGCACTTGTCTTTGAAGTTCGGAAACTTCTTGGAATTCAAAAAGCTCAACAAAAAGTAACATGGACCATTGGGTTTTCCAAAACTCCATTTTAATTTAGCTTTTTAAATATTAGGTCTAGTCATTTAGGGGGTTAATTCATTCAAAAGTACTAAGTAAGATTATTAAGAATTGGGGTTAAGAATTATAAATTGGTGGCCATAATAATAATCATGGAGATGTAAAGTAAATGATAGGGAATGCAGTCAATAATATTGGAATATCTATGTGCGGTGCCAGGTGGGTGTTTGAAAGGAGAACCACTTTGTAAAGTCTCTGATTGTCTAAGCACTATGCTGTACACCTGAAACCAGTACCAAAAATATTGCATGTAAATTGTAATTAATAAACAAAATTTAAAGAGACAATTAAAATAATTTAGAGAGAATTATCGCTAAAGCTACCCAAAGAATTCCAGCCCAGAGAATGTATGGCAGGGTATAATAAGTTAGATTATCCCAATAATTTCAGTTGAAAGGCACTCAACAGAAACAGGCCATGATTCTGAATATTATATACTGGCTCTCATACTGAAAATATTTTCCATTCAAAATATAAAACACCAGATTCCTAAATCACTTGTCTTTTATAATTACTATAGTGTTTTTTTTCTAATTAAACTTACATTCTAAGTATTACAGTAAAGACCAACATCCAGGACTAACTTTCCTACATTTGGCAGTTATATATTCTGTAGTGAAATACTCAAGAGAGAACTGTACAGTGTTTGGGTACCAGCAACAGGCTGAGTGAGTCAGCTGAGACTAAGATTTATACCATTAAAACATACTGTATTTCTTCAAGATAAATAACAAGTTTTAGCTATTATTCTTATAAACCTGGTGTTTAGAGACTTTATTTGGTTCACTATTATCCTAATTTTGTATAGATCTGATAAAATTTTAATTTTTTCTAATGAACTATCAAAAGCACGCGAATGTTGCACAATATTAGTCCCAAAATATATGTCAGAGGTATGACTTAGAATGCCAGGAAGTTCTATCCCTTCACTTATTATTTCGATGACCTCCTTGAATTCCAAAAAAAGTTACTTTCTGCATTTAATAAAACATAATAAAATAACTACCACTTATTTCCTTGTCTCTTCTGGTCTAAGCCTATGTTATACTGTAAATCTAAATTTGACTGAAAGTTCCAATCTTCTTTAAGAGACATCCCAGTCCCTAGTGAACTAGGACAGATATTCAAAAAAGGAATGGACAAGGCATATATTCTATCCATAGCCCAATAGACTTCAACATCCCAAACCCAGTTACTTAAAAAAGTACTGCTAAAAAAAGAAGTGCAGATCTTTATTTGCTAGCTTAAGTTTAGTATTGTTTTTTGTTCTACAAATCTCAATCATTTTTGCCTTTGACAACATTACAAAATGAACAAATCTCAGCTATGAGGACAGGGGAGAAAAAAACCATTTATGTAGTCTTATAAAAATGAACACATTCCCTAGGAAATAAACTCATTTCTCCCACTCCATAGAGGGGAAAATGGCTATGATAAACATTAAGTTGGGTCCTCTCTATGGAAAATTAGGAAAACAATGAAACTAATTAATTTCCTAAGTACCAGTCTTGTAAAAATAATAGCAAAGACCTATGAAAATATATCTCCAGTATCTGAGCCAAGAACAGTAGCTGTTATAATTTGCTACACTTGCTTTAGTTTTCACGTAGAGAATGTGCGTGGTTTCACAGGTAATTGGTAGCCCTGAGCACATGTAACTTACAATCACTGAATGAAAAGATTTGCGTTGGTGAATTAAAATGGAACAATTTCTCCAAAATAAAGGGAAAAGGGCAAAAAAAAAAGTTGAGGGGATTAATAGGTAAGCGTTTCATCTATTTATGCATTTAATTTGATGTTGTGAAAGCTTTAGGCATCTAAAAATATACCTCTTTTATTCTTGTAAGTCTGCAAGATTTGGCTTTCGGAATAGAAACAGTTTAGGTGGGGAGGAAATCATTGAATTCTGTATCTATGTTTTTTTTAAAAAAAGGGTTGACCATAACCCAAGGCCCTAGCTCCTGCAGAGTGCCTGTTGTTATGAAAGCAAGGTGCTCCACACGATCTAATCATAGCACTAAACCTTGTTACAAGCCCTTTTACAGCTCCAATATCTGGGTTACATGGAAACACGCTGGAGAGCCTCCTTGTACTATGAAATAAATGTCATTCTGACTGGCATCCTCTCTTCCAGCAAGTAATTTCCCTCTGCTGATAAATCGATACAGCAAAAACAAATGAGAGCACACAATGGGCACAGTGAGGATTACATTTTTATTCATTTCAGAGCCCCTGCAGCCAAGTTTTTTAAGCACAATAGCAGAAAATGATGCATTTGAGCTAGGAAGCAAGAGAGATACACAGAGACATTGAGATAAGAAAAGAAAGACAAAAGAGGGGAAAAAAGGAAAGAAATGGGAACAACGAGAGAGCCAAGAGACTGGAGGCAAGTGTGTCCCTACCAGGCAGCTCAGACACAAACTTTTGTTTGAGGGTAAAATTATTGTTTGAATTCCTTTCCAGCTCCTCATAGATATGACAGGAGAAACATGTGTACAGACTTGTTTACTTCTTTATTCTGTAAGGTTGCAGATCATTTGAAAAGGATCTAAGATCTTACTCTTCTTTGACTGATTATTTATATCAACATCCACACATGAAAAATCATCTAGAAAAAACCCAGATCTAGAAATGGTAGAAGGGACACAGTCTATCTTTGTTCATCTCCTGAGGTCTCCTCAAGTCATTTCTGTTTTGTTGTCTTTAAGGCACAGATGGAAAGGGCGAACAAAAGAGAAGTCAGACCGCAGTGACTACTTATAAGAATAATGGGAATTGTCATACAGATATTGTTTAAAATTGATTTTATAAGTCCCCAAATAAATGAATGGGGTATCATGTAAAAGGAACATGGCACATGTTTTCAAGTGAAAATTTTAAGAAATTTTGTCTTTGGAAAGGAAAAGAGAAGACTATTGCATAAAAACTTGAAACCCTTTGAAGGGATAGTATCACATTTCTATTATTTAGCATTTAACTCTTCTTAAGGCAATGGAAGTAAAAATGAAAGAATTTCAAAGTCTTAATAAAGCTTTATAGATGATATGCTATTGTCATCCTTAAGCTCAAAATAAATTATTGGGCAAGTTACTCAACTACCTATGCCTTAATTTCCTCGTCTATAAAAACAGGTATGATGGTAACAGTAAGTAACTTAGGGTTTTACAGAGAATTAAATTAGTATAAGTAAAAGTGCTTAGTACAGTTCCTAACTAAGAGTTGGTGCCACATAAGTGTAATCACCACCATTATCATCACCATCACCACCATCATCATCACCATCATCCATTGCTTCTTAAGATTCAGTTACTTGTTGGGTGTTGTTAACATATTCTGTTTGGCCTATGAGATAACAATGTATTCATAACAACACATTCCAGCCACTGCACAATACTGGAATAGATGGACTAACGTTCTCATTTAGCCACAGTTTTTAAGTATTTTTAACTGTTCTGTGATGTCCCAAATTCAGTACCATCTCTCAGAAGAGCAAGTTAGAAAATGTATCACTATATCCAATCCATCAGTATTATTTTAATATTTTATTTAACCACTGAAGTCTAGAAGATAGTGTATGCCTTTTTCCTCTATAAATATATATTAAACTAATATTCCCTACCATCTCTCCAATGATAATTCTAAATCAATGTTTAATATATTACAGTCTTAATATTATTTATGATCTTTATCTTTAGGCTTTAATTGGATTACTCTTCATTCTTTTAAGTGCTTGGATTAATGTATATGTATAACTCCTCAGTCATTCGTTATTGTATTCCGTTGGTCCACCCATTTTACTCCTTGAGAGTGGGTAAGAAATAGAGGAGTAGATCACACTGGTTCTTTATCTCTACCACAGACTTTGACCATACATGAAGTGAAACAGGAAAAAAAAGCAAGGTAGAAAGAATGGTGTTGAGTCCTCCTGAACTCTGCCATTTCTATCTCTTATATCATCAATAAATAAGGGTGGATATAAGCCTAAATCAGAGTCTCTCAATACTTTTTCATTATCATCTTCCCCAAAGAGCCCTTTATAAAATCTTCCCTATAGCTCTCCCATGAAATTTTAACACAACAGATATATTGCATATACTATATATGTATCTGTGCTTTTTGCATAAAAAGGATAAGCCATATATGCCTCCTAACTTCCTAACAACATTTTTTCCCCTTTGGTACCAGTATCACCTTTTGAGAATGCATGAAGTAATTCTTGTTAGGAGAACAGTTTTCTACTTAGCACACTGGGCCCAATGTATCTGGAGAAGGTGACTTGAAATTCAACGGTAGTTTGTGTTTTGTTTTGAATGAGTCTTTAAGTACTAATTCACGGCTGTATAATTTCTCTTATCCCAAATCCAATTCAGTACTTTGAGGATGGGAGATATTTGGTAGCTTATCAAGATGCCTAAGAAGCTACAAAACAGTTTAAGGATAAGTAGTAAGGGGATGGACGGCAAAGTGGAATTATTTCCAATTACAGCAACTAGGGAATTAGGTAGGTGGAATGTAATTATCTACATTGTAGTTTGGCCAGGCTTCTGGGCTCTTTTGAAAAAGGAAATTTTCTGTGATCTTTAATGTATAAAGAGGTAGGTCCAAGTGTAACATCTCATTAAAAAAAATAATAATAAGTTCTTCTTTCCCAGAGCATAAGTGGCATTCTTCTGTAACAAATTTGAAATTGCTTATAAGTACCATACTTCGATTTGAAGATATATATATATATATATATATATATATATATATATATATATATAGCTTATATGTAAAGTGTCCCCTCGGGAGTTCGACCGGAGTTTGATTGCTTGCTATGATGTGCACTGACCACCAGGGGGAGGCATAGAACGAAGGAAAGCCCCAGCCTGCAGCCAGAAGGCCCTGATCGTCCCTGATTGCTGGCCAGGCCTAGGGACCCTACCCATGCACAAGTTTGGTGCACTAGTTGTGCACTGGCCTTCTAGTTATTTCCTAAAGCAATGACCTTGGAAATGGGAGTGTTGGAGAAGAGACAGTAAAATAGCTCCAGCAATCAATGAAAGGAGAGGCACAATTTGTAGCAAATAAAAATCAAATCTGCAGCACTTTGAAATATAAGTTCTTGTTAAGTCTGACCAACTTTTATCTGAAATTGAACAAGCCTGTGTATGTTCTTTTGGTTACCTGAAGAAGTAATTCTTGAAAGAGGTTAGTTTTGCTCAAAGTGTACAAACCCTTCCCCAATGACTGGGCTGCCAAAACAGTGTAATGAAAACTGATATCTTTGCAAACTCGGGAAGCCAGAGATGTGTGCCCAATAAATGTAAGCAGACATTATATCCTTCATAATCAGGGCAGCATGAAGATGTGAACTGAATAAATGCTTGAGAAATATCATAACTTCTATTAGATGTAAAGATTGGAGTGTTAGACACCTTTTAGCTCAACTTTCATTTAATTTACAGCGCTCCTTTCTGTTGTTTGAAGGGAGCAAAAAATTCTGCTCTCTAATTTTTCCCCTTTCATGACTTGACCAGGAAGATGAAATCAGGGGACTTTAATTACCATTCAGAGCCAAAGGCCTGCCCTTTGATATGGAAATCCCACTTCTGGATGCCTTTTCCAGGCCCCTTCTTCCCATTGCCCAACAGGAATTTTAAGTAGCTTTGTCACCAGCTGATAGTCATGCAGCTCTTTTCCGTTAACTTTTGTTTTAAGTTACATTATGTTTCTTTCACCAAATTGGAACTGCAAAAAGCAAGGAGGGCGGTGAGGCAGAGGAGAGGGGGGAAAAAAGGGAAGAGAGAGAGAGAATGAAAATGAATAGGACTGACTCTATCCATTAGATTTGCTGAATTACAGTGTCCACCCTGTCAGGATGAAGTGTGGCCCATCCCGCACGAAGCCTCTCACTTTAAACACACACGGAGCACGAACCGATGAAAGCTGCCATGTACAGTTACCCCGGCATTGTCATCTGCCTGCTGCATGACTCCCGGCTTTGCTATAATTATTAATTGCACTTGTCAACTGTCATTAATTCCTCTTTAGCATCCCTGTCTCTGAGTAATTAGACAGAACAGCCTCACTGAGCTCATTGTTTAGAGTCCCTTGAAAGAGCCCATGGGCTTTCTGCTGAGAACACCATCAGGAATACAATAGCGCACTTCTCAGTTAACCCTTTGGAGGTGAGCTAGCAAGAAAAGGGCTTTCCACCATTTGTGTGGCCTGCTTAGCTCTGTGGACACGTAAGTCCTGGTCAGCTCCCTTAAACACAGCATCATGCTGTAAATGCTGCTCTCCTTCAGAGAAAGGCTATTTCAGTTTATTGAAAGTCAGAGAAAGTCCTTAGGAAAAACAAAATTTCCAAATTAGCATCACTATTTTTTTGGCGTTTTTGCCATTTTTTTCATTTGATCTTATGCTTTGTATTTTGCAGAAGCCACATTTTTCAGGAAAAAATATTTTCACACATTTATTATATGTATTTATATGCATATGTATATGTATGGATTAGGCACAAAGTTTTTTCAGGAGATTACTGATTTCTCTAAGTCAAAATTTAGATTCTAAATTTTAGATGGACAGGACTGAAGCTCAGTTTTTACTTAGTCATTTTTCAGACCCTCACATAAGGAATACATTGTCAATGCTTTTACTTGTACAACTGTAACATTTTTAAATTTTATTTTAAAACCCCTACACTGAAAACTAAGCCATAATTGGCATTTGGCCAGTTCCCTGAATTTAGCCAGTCTCAGTTAATCAAAGAAAAAAATAGGCTGTCTGGTCGACATAGGGGTGGTAACTCTAAGTAAGTATTATTATAAATAACATAAATAATACGTAAGAAAGCATGTCAGTATTTTACCACTATTGGCATATAAAACTAAACTCCTAGGGCATTAGCCTGCATACCAAAGGGTTCCAGGCCCGATCTGAGTCAAGGGCACATGCCTGGGTTGTGGGCTCGATCCCCCCCGGTAGGGGGCGTGCAGGAGGCAGCCTATCAATGATTCTCTCTCATCATTGATGTTTCTATCTCTCTCTCCCTCTCTCTTCCACTCTGAAATCAATAAAAATATACTTAAAAATAAAAAAATAATAAATAAAATAAAACTAAACTCCTGATAGTTATATAAAGCTTCTTGAACAAGCTATTCCCACTGAAAAAAAAATTACAAGAGTTTCTCTTGAAAAAAATTAAGATCTATGGAGTTTTGGAAAATAAACTAATGTAAATTTGATCACTAGATATCATTAGAGCTATTTCCTATTTTTACTTAGCTACAAGATTTTTTTCAGATATGATATGTATGATTTTTAGCAATAAGAACAGTTATTGAGATCTACATATGTGCTCTATCTACTTTATATCCATCAATTCATTTAATATTAAAATCTTATAAAATAGGTGCTATTATCTCAATTTTAGAGATGGAAAAATTTGCAAGGAGCAGTTAAGAAAGTTGCCCAGGGTTGCACAGCTAGTCAATGGAGCCCAAAATGTCTATCTTTACCACTCTTCTAGACCACCTCTCCAGGGATTAAGATACTATCCTAATTAGGTTTCCACTCAATAGGTAATGGATCTAGATTTCTAACAGTGTTTCCAAAACAGCACAATAGATTAATATATATAAAATACCTATAAAATGTGATACAAAAATGTGCTGGACATCTTTGGAACTTGGCATTCAGTACATTCAATCAACATATTCAAAGTGGAATTCTGTGTGTGTGCGCCCGTGTGCATGAAGAGAGAGAAAATAGATTCCACAGATGTTGAAGATTACTCCAACTCTCCTGAAGAAGTATATATGATTCCTAACTAAAAGGGGTTTTCAGACTTACTGAAGAAGCAGAATTTTTAGAACCATACAATTAACCTACCACAAAGTGCTAAATGGAATACAATCAATGAAATAGATTGAATGAAAGAGCTAAGATCAATGACAAGCTGATACAGGGAGAGGGAATGTGACTTATTAAAAGAAAAACCTTTCTAAGTATCAGAGGTAATAATAAATTAGGCTGGTTTGATAAGTAATGAATACCCATCACTAAAATCACTGAAATTGGGTGATGATCTATAAAATATGATATAAAGGAATGCCTGCAAAGGTTGTAAGGTTGTGCCAGCCTAAATACTGTGTAGTGTCATCTTGCATGTCTTAGATTTAATAATTCCATAAAATAAATTATTAGTAAGGGAGGGAACTTGTATTTTGTTTGTTCTTTACAGAGAAATCATCTTGAAGAAATTGGTATTGAGCTTGACTTTGAAAGATGAATTGGAGATTAAAAGTGGTGATTAAAAAATCAAAATAAAATTACAAGTGCAAAGATAAAGAAGTTGAAATAATAAACACTTATGGAAAAGATAAGTTATAAAGACCTGGCACAAATATTAAGTTGAATTTGGTCAGGGGCAGGGTAAGTGGGGATGGTGTGAGAGGAGTGGGTACAGAGTAACAGCATAAAATGTGTCTCAGCTAAAAGGGGGGAAACGCCCCAAAACTATGGTCAAGAGGTTTTTTCATTGATTCAATAGCAAGAGATGGGTTGATTGAGGACAAAGAGCACAGTGGATGAAAGGTGCATCAGGAGACAGCTGGGGTTTGGTATTGAATTCAGTGGGGATAGAAACCTAGTTTTTACCTCTCTGACCATAAGCAAATTACTTGACCTCCCTCTACCCCAGTATCAGTGCATTGTGAATGACGGTAAGAGTTCATCCATGCAAACCATTTAGACAAAGTGCCAGAATGTAACAAGTATTCAATAAATGTTAGCTGTTATTCACATTATAATGTACATATTGGTAATCAATACATTTTAATGTATGGCTAGTTGGTATAAAATTTATAGTAAAGAGGAAGAGAGATGACTTAGGGTGGTATATTTTTCTAGCAGAGCTGTTCCAAAGTGGAATGAACTTCCTTGGGAAAAAGTAAATTTTTATTTTAATAAGTATTTATGATAACATGACCATTGTAATTAGCTAGCTATTTATATTGGTAGTAGAAAGGAAGAAGCAAAGGGAAGGCTGGATGTTGTGAGCATGGGCATCTGGATGGCTTAACCAGGAAGCTACAGCTTTGCACTCCCCAGGGAATCACCAGTCCATTCCCTGCAGATCACTGGGGGAAGGGGTCCAACAATGGGGAAGATGGGCACACGTGCAGTGAAGTCAAAGTAGCCTCAGGAAGGTACTTGCCTGTCAATCAAACCTGGAAACAAAGATCATTGGCTAGAGGGGGTGGGGCCACCGCAAGCCTATGAAAATTTTGGAATACATAATCACAGACAAGAAGCCACAGGGTCCATGGCCATGTGGATCCTACATGTAATGAGCTGCAGTTGGGAACACAGGCTAAGCTAGCCTGATGCTGGGACTGGACTGTGGCAATATGAGGTGGAAACTCTGGACACTGGCTTTAATCCTTGCCCTGCTGAAGACAAATGAAACTTTTTCCTTGGCGGGATGGAGAGAGATGGGACCTTGGAAACTCAGGGGGTTAACTCTACATAAATAAATGTCACTCGTTCTCCACGCAAGTCTGAGAAAATTCCTTTTCTCATGACATTGCAATAAGCCCACTTTCATCAGCAACAGGTGGGGGTATGGGGAGCTCCCCACTGATAACAAAGAAGGGGACATTCTCGATCATAATGTTGTAAAGAGGTTTTCTGCAACAAATGGGAAGTTGAAACACATGCCTGTTAGCTCCCTTCTCATTCTAAAATTCAGGAGTTCTAACCGATAACCGTCAATCTAGCAATTGCCCCTTTTGTCATTTACTACTGAAATGCTTAGTGCCAAATTTAGTCTCGGTAGCAAAAGGTATAATACTTATGGAATACATTTACCATAATTATACTCCTCCTTTTGCTTTTATTTCCACTGTCTCATTAACCATATTTTTATAAGGAATCCATAGTTTTAGTCTTTGAGGAAAAATAAAATTTAGGTACTTATTTTCCTCCATTTTGGGTTGTGATATAGTGTAAACTCTAATGCCAGCATATGCTCTAGAACAAGACCATAGAACAAATTCGAGCATACTCATTTAATTCCCTCCTGTGTAAGCTTGCTAAATATCAACATTTCCCTATGGGTGAAAATATATCAATGCCATGTAACTATCAAATTAGATAAGATTATGCATAAGCTTTTTAGGACCTAAAATTTACAGACTGTTATGCCTCCTACCCAGGCCTAAATATTGCTGAGCCAAACTGAACTACCTGATTTTTCAGTCTTGGTACCTTTGCTCATTGCCGTCTCAATTCTCTCCTCATTTACACATTCAAGGCCCAACTCAAATATGATTGTCTTAGCTATGCCTTTTTAAATCCTCACTGCTACTCCCCAGACTTCCCCTCTTCCTTCCGCTGCCCATGAAGTATTTCCTTCCCTGATACATGAAATATAACTGAGAACACCAACTAAAAGTATATGAGTTCGTAGAAATAAAAGCAAAAAGAGGGGTATAATTATGGTAATTATATTACACAAATATTATACCTTTGGCTACAGAGACTAAATTTGTCATTAAGCATTTCAGTAGTGAATGACAAAAGGGGAAATTGACAGGCATCAATAGACCAGCTACTCAGGGGCAGCATAACTAGGGAAGGCAGAAATTCTCCCAAGTGGTCACATGTAGTGCATTGTGTGGGTTACAATGATGCTTCTGCAACACAATTCTTGGTAGGCATAATGAGTTTTATGGGGCTCTTCTTTACAGCAGTCCTTAGGGCCAATAACACCACACTAAAGCTCAGATCTTAAAAGCGTCTTACTTGGGGTCATTACCAGGCATTCAGGGACACACCTCTATGCATCTCTGGCTTAGTTCAGAAATGGATTTCAGAATATCTCAAAAGAATTGCATATCCCTCAAACCAGGTTTCCTTAGTATTATTTGTCATTATTGGGTATCTCCTAGATGTTGTGTGGTAACAAATTTGAGGGTTTTGTCCCTCAAAGAAGTGGAGTTCATGTGTTCTATATGGTCAAACATTAAATAAAATGCATATGATTAAACTCATGGCAAGTTGCACCCAACTGGCGTGCCTAGCAAAGTCAACAGCTGGATGCAAAGGACTCAGAAGAGTCTATTAACCTTTGCATTCTGCTTTCACCAGAGGGGCTGATGTACTTTTGCTACCCTCACCCCATCTTAGACCCCAGGACTTTTGAACAATTTTGAGGCCAAGGATCCCATTTAATTTATTGTTGTTTCTTCTGCAACAACCAGCATCATGATTGGCATGTTAATGGTGCAACTCTGCTATGCAGAGATGCCTCCTACTTCCTTCCTTTTCATCTGACTCTAGACACAACTGTGACAAAACACAGGAGTGGATAGGTGGTGGGCACACCCCAAATGGGGTTGCTATCAATGGCCTGGATGAGCACACATACACGTCTCCAAAATGTCTCATCAAGAAATTACTAAAAAGAAGACAAACAGAAAGTGTTGAACCTTTTGTTGGTCGGTTTTGAGTTATTTTGTTCAAGGAGCACTAAAGCAAATAGTTAAAATCAAGAAAAGAGATTAAATCCTAGTTAATGAATGTCTTAGATGCCACTGTGCAAGTACTAATATGTGTTGAGCTAAGACAAGTTGGCTGAGAAATATTTACATAGGTAGCATTTCTGCTTGCTCTGGATGACTGCTTCAAACTAGACTAGAGCTTCCTGAAAGACATTTTAAAGCACATCTCACTTCTAGTTACATTCATGCACACTTGTACTTTCTCATAGTTATGCAGCCTAATCCTTCCAAAACTTTAGGTCATAATTCCATGAGTTATTAGGTTGGAAAACAGCTCTGGGCAAATGATGTTATTCAAAAAGTTTTTATACCAGAAATAATTGTTGAATGATTTCTGCCTCACAGATAATCTTGAGGCCTAATTTTTAATATAATTTGGGTACTCTGAAATTAGCAGTTTTTAGTTAAAGTAATAATAATCTTAAAACAAAAGGGAGATATGAGAGGATAAATGCAATGGTTTGCTAATAAATACAAAGACTAAAGTTAAGTTGACCTTCCTTTTCTGTTCAATTCACCCCACTCTTCTCTATTTCAAAGGCATTTGATAGATACTTCAATATTTGCTCTTTAAGGATCTATCAATATCTTGAGTTCTATTAAGTTTCTGTGTCACTCCTTTCTAAAATCTCTAGTCTTGATGTACAAATTTCCTTTACAAACACATTACTTACTGTTAAAAAATTATTCCTATTCCTAAAGTTCAAATATGTGTCTATGCTTTTTAATATCACTACAGATAAAGTTTAAAAATAGATTAAATCCACTTATTTAAGTATCCACATGAAGTTAGTGGGGCAATAAAAGAATATAAAACTCGCCCTGACCGGTTTGGCTCAGTGGATAGAGCGTCGGCCTGCAGACTGAAGGGTCCCGGGTACAATTCTGGTCAAGGGCATGTACCTTGGTTGTGGGCACATCCCCAGTAGGAGGTGTGCATGAGGCAGCTGGTTGATGTTTATCTCTCATCAATGTTTCTAACTCTCTATCCCTCTCCCTTCCTCTCTGTAAAAAATCAATAAAATATATTTTTTAAAAAGAATATAAAATTCATTTTGCAAAAGAGTTTCTTTAAATCTAAAAAGATAAATTCATTTGAATAATCTGTGAAGTATATTTAACTTTATTTTAATAAAGTTCTTCATCCCCTGGATCATTTTGTTAGAATAATCACTATTAATTTAGGTTTTTTTTATAAAAGTCAGAAAAAGATGGGGGGATACAGCAGAACTTTTAAAATATCCAACAGTAGACACATCTACGAATGCATGGATATGAGTTATGCTTACAACAATAGAGATAATTACATCATTTTAAAAAGTGACTAAGAAACACTAGAATAGCAGAATTTAATTATGGTTTTCAAAAGGTGAGTATATAAATAAGGAATGATTATCTAATGCCCACTATACAGGATCTAGAATTTATTTTCAAAGTATTCTAAAAATCTTATTTCTGGGGCATTGAACAGTGGATTTCAAATGAAGGCAAATGTTATCATGGCAGGAAGAACTACCTGAGACTGATCTCCTCGGAAGCAGTACGAACCCAGCTCAACCAGGGGATTCGGGATAAACTTAATGGAACTGTTACAGCATATTATCCTAGCCATATAAACTTTAGTTAAATACGTTAAAAATTCCACCAAATATTTTGTCTTTCTTGATTTTTTCTGATTAAAAATAAGAGCAAAGAATTTATATTCATATAGCACTCTATGTACATAGATAATGCTATCATTAGAAAACTATGTATGGATTACTATGGCATTCCCTATCAAAATTCCAAGGGCATTTCTCACAGAAAAAAAATTCTAAAATTAATATGGAACCACAAAAGACCACAAATAGCCAAAACAATCCTGAGAAAGAAGAATGAAGTTGAAGTTATCATACTTCCTGATTTCAACCAATACTTCAAAGCTATATATAATAATCAAAACAATGAGGTATTTGGCATAAAAATGAACACAAATATCAATGGAACAGAATTGAAAGTCCATAAATAAACACTTACTTATATAGTCAATTAAAACTTGACAAAGGAGCCAACAATATTAAATGCATAAAGGGTAGTCTCTTCAATAAGCAGTGCTGGGAATATTGGATAACTACATGAAGAAGAATTAAATTGGACCCGTTTGTACACCACTCACAAAAACTTAACTCAAAGTGGATTAAAGACAAACATAAGAGCTGAAACCAAAAAACTCCTATAAGAAAATATAGGGGAAAGCTCCTTAATATATGGATTACTACACTGATGTTTAAAATTTAATACTTAATGTGTATTCTTCCTTAAAATGAAAGTAATATATGTTCATTAAAGAAAGGTATGTAATACATGCAATAAAAAGGCAAAAAAGAAATTTTAATCAGCCATAATCCTGCAGTGTAGATATAGTCTTTTAGCATTTTGTATATATTCTACCAGTACTTTCGTTCCATGCATGATACAGCCCTGTGTGTGTTATACATATGCTTCTTGAATGTTTACAAAGTTCTGGTTTCCCTGGTCATTAAAACAGCATTTTTAAATGAAATTAATATTCCATACTCATAAAAACCACAATTTTTTAACCCAGGGCACATTTTTTTGTATATACGTTGTTTCAATTTTGTGTTACTATAAACACATATAGGGAGTCCCAAAAAATGTATACACACTTTATTTTTTTTTAAATATATTTTATTCATTTTTTACAGAGAGGAACGGAGAGGGATAGAGAGCTAGAAACATCAATGAGAGAGAAACATCGATCAGCTGCCTCCTGCACACTCCCTACTGGGGATGTGCCCGCAACCAAGATACATGTCTTTGACAGGAATCAAACCTGGGACCCTTGAGTACGCAGGCCGACACTCTATCCACTGAGCCAAACCGGCTAGGGCTGTATACACACTTTAACAGCTGATAGCTCAGTTTTGAAAATGAAATGTATTTTAATAAACAATGCCTTTATTATGCAAAGTGTGTGTATACATTTTTGGGTGGACACCTTATATGTAAAACATTAGGTAATTTCCAAAAAGCACAAGATCAATATTAAAACAGATTTTAAGGTGTATTGTATAAAATAAATGGTACTCTGGTTCAGTAATACATGTGATAGCACTGGCCACAGTCAAAGAGAAGCCTCATCGCAATACAATCTCTTTGGTTATTGTGGCATCTAAATTTTTGTCAACTTGCTAAATGAACTAGGATCTCAAAATTTATGTGCATTTATTGAATTCTTACAAAAATAAAATATATATTTTATGTTTATTCCTCACTTGGTTTCCTCCTAGTAATTGAATATTCAAATTATTTCTCTACTTTTCTGTTAATTTGTAAGCAGTTTAAATTACATTTCAGTACATACATGGACATATTAAATTGCCAATAGTCTGACAGTTTTAACAAAAATGGCAATTTATATAGTTAAACCTAACATATTACAAATGTATTTCTCCGTTCCTCCTTTGTTTGCCTGCCATCCTTTAAGACACAAAGAAGCTTTCTCATTTATGTGATCAAACCTAGCAAGAATTTTCTTTTGTGATTTGCCTCTGATATAATGCTTAAAAATAACTTTCAACCCTACCCCCAACTTATATAAATATTCACCAACACTATCTCTTAATACGCTTATGGATTCTTTAATTAAGAATTTAAACCTTTAACCTTTCTAAAATTTACATCGGCAATAGTATAAGAGATTTAACTTATTTCTAAATACTTAGAAAATTGTTCTATAACCAATTCATTCACACAGATTTAAAATGCCTAAAATTAAACTTGCATAAAAAAGCTTTCCCATGTTAAGAGGGAATGAAATTCCCTAATTGCAGGTCTAACATCATGTCTATATTACATTACATTATGTTATATTATATATATATTATACAGTATTATACAGCAAATTGTTTTTATAAAATATGAGTTTTTTTAAAAAATTCTCTACTAACAGATTCATAGATACAAATATCATATAAGAAAATAAATATCACAGCCCATAATTACTTTTAAAATTAGTAAATATTTATTACATTTTATAATGAATCTCAGCAGTTCAACTTCACCAATTTATGCAAAATGTATTTTCATTTACTGAATGTGACCATGGGCAAGACTTCTTCCATTGAGAATATGTATAACCTAATTATGCAAAAAGTTTTATGGAGACACTTTGCGTTCAAGGTTTTTTCTCAAATTAAATTATTATTGTTAGAACTGCTTCTTTGTTACTTAGTATTCTAAAGAAAGATGCAAAATTAAGCCATTGCTTGCTCATATACATTATTTTAAAGACTTCTGGTCAGCAGTTCATGCATAATTTTATTTGGAAGGAAAAATCCTCCTAATTATAATTGCTGAATAACAAAACAATACTCAAGCAGTTGTTATTAAATTATTAAGATGCATGTGATCAGCTGACTTGCATAAAATAATACAATTCTAATTTTCCTGTAACTTTTGAATGATTCTCACTCATTATTCCTTACCAATCAGGAAGCTGAAAGTCAAAGGAATTCTACATAGACCATCATTCTCTGCCATGCTTGTGTTTTAGAGCTGCTTCAAGTGGATTAGCATTGGCTACTCAAGTAGCAATATCTGGTTCCAAGACCAGTACAATGGAGCATCTCTAGTTAATTGCATTATCTTACTTATGTTACATTTCAAAATGAACTCTGCAATTCAAATTGTGCTAATGAAATTCCCCTGGTGCATATGTTCATACACTCGAAACACCCAGAAAAATAAGCTTCTAACTTTATGTTAAACTATTCAGATGGATATCAATATTTGCAGGTAGAGCATGAAGACAAGCACCATCAGGCCTTTAAACAAATAATTTTGAGTTAAGAAAATCTATAAGAGTATAATGCTCTTAGATTTAAATATTCTGTTAGCGTGCTTTCCATGGTGTTTTTGCCTATAATGTTTTATTACCTTGAGAAAACTAAGCTGAAAGTATTTCTAAAAAGGCGTCTGTTCAAGAGGTTGAGCGTAGCAATTAAAGATGATCTGCCATGTGATTTATAAGGGGTTATGAAAAAATGAGGTATAGAATTTTATACTGTTCAGGAAATATAGAATCACATAATGAGTTATTAATGAGGACACAGGGATTCAAATCAAAGACCGCACTTTGAGGAATCAGTTCTACCATATGTTGCTAAGAACTGTGGATGAAGGTATAGAACATGGGCAGTTAGTCGCACAGGTATAAAGCATCACAAGCCCTGTATCTGTATAACTGTGTAAATCAGCGCCTTCTTTTTTTCTGCCCCTTTTCGTTGGCTTGTTGTGTATTTTTTTTCTTCTTGATAACCAGGGTTTTGATTTCAGAGGGTCATTGGATTTTACCATAGCCTTTCAAGTCTTGTTAATTATTATGTGTTTGGAGTAATGCACATTTTTATCCACAGGTGGCAGACCTTTTTTAAATCAACTTCAATCATATTCAGTATTTTGTTTTGATGGTGTGAGTTCCCCCACCCCCTTCAACTGCCACCCACATTAAAATGTAAGAGTGTGCTGCTCAGAGTTCTCGTTAATGTTGCACAATTTAGATGACAGATTTGTCAACAAAGTGGCTCATTCTCAAAGGCCAGTGAACCCTGTCGAGATAAATGCCTTAAAAATTGTATATTGCAGAGTAATCTTTAATTATAAAGAACTCACTTGACAATTTACAATATGTTGGGATTATTTTTCTTTTTCCAAGCAATAAAGAGTTTTACTTTCTAGATTAGGGTGACTGAAGGAAAAAAAGGGGGATTGGATTTGATGAACAGTTAAAGCAAAGAGCTTGCTTATTTGCAAGTAAAAGAGAAAGGTGACCAAAAGGTGTGTATAAAAAAACAACCACTTAGGATGACAAATTATTAACTGGCTAAATGGTTAAAGCAAATAACTATACATGCAGTGACATTTTAAAAGAATGTTAAAACAGAAGGAGATAAGCAAAACAAAAATAACTACCACCAATGGTATAAGTAACCAATATTCTCAATTTACCTCTGCAAAATCTTAGATTTACAATACCTATGTGAGGTACTTATATTTTGCGTGTTACTTTTGTTCAATGCAATATAAAACCTGATATTCAACTCAGCCTTTTTGTGCATACTGTTGATATATGTAGAGGATGTTTGTACATGATGTATTTCAATTTGTACGAAAACAAAATATTCATAATTTTATATTTCTAAAACATTTTGGCAATACTTGATATCCTATGTTAAATTTTTTTAAAGAAAAAGAATACTGGAAAAATAAAGGCATATTTTAATATCCTATTATTCTTCATTTCCAATGTGGGAAATTCTTAATAAGCATCTTAACTTATTTTTCCTAAATTTGAAAGATGTAGCAACTTAAGTTATACTGTTTGCAACTATGTATCTCCCTCATATAATGCACCACTAAAGAAATAAAACTTAAAAAAAGAAATAAAACTTTTCATAACTATCTGCTGTTTTATTTTAACACTTATCAATTATGAAATACATGTATACAACATATGCAGTTTTACAAATGGTTAGAAAGCATGTACCCATGTAACTACCACACAGGACATCACTGACACTCTCCCTGGGGTGAGAAGTGCTCTGATCCAAATCTCCCTCCCTCAGCTCAGCTTCTTTTTTCATTTCCAGAGATCAGCATCCATGGCTCATTTAGTAGTATTTTCTCACATTTCTTTATAGTTTTGCCATCTACAATGCATTTCTGAACGATATAATTATTGGCCGGAAATCATCCTGTGTATATTCTTATGTCTTTGGTTTTTTCCCACTGAATATTAATTAGGTCACTAAAATGTGACCATTGTCATCACTTCATATTTTATTGAATGACTATTCTGCATTTTCCCTCTGCTCAGTGGCAAATGAATTGTCTCCAATGTTTGGCAAATACAAATGTTTCTGCTGTGACTATTCTTGACCATGTCTCCTGATACGCAAATGCACATACTTCTACAGGATGCTTATCTACTGTTGCTATGCTTCAGCAGTGGTATACATTTACTAGATCCTATATCAGAAAGTGATTATTCCCTTTTAGATCCCAACAAGTGCTCTGTGAGCGTTGATGCTGCTCTGCATCCTTGTCAATGCTCTGACCTGCCAGCCATTTTTGTTTCCCCCCTCTGAAGCATTCATGGTGGGATCTCATTATGAGTTAATTTGTATTTCCTTGACTAATAGTGAGACTACACACTTTTTTATATGTTTGGGCAGTTGGACATATTATTGGACATTAGGATTTGTTGTTTTGCCTATTTTTCTATTGGATTATGTGAAGTTTGACATTGATTCTTAGTTTTAAAAAATCTATTCTGTGTCAATGATGTTTTGCAAATTTTTTTCTACCACTCTGTGTCCTGTCTTTTTACTCTTGTTATGGTGTATCTTACAAACAAAAAACAATAATGTAGCCCCTAATACAAATGATAAACATTGGCTGATATGATGTGTCAATCATGAATTGTTAAAAAATGCATCACTAGGGTGGGGAGGTGATAATGGGGGAGGACATGTGTGTTGGGGGGAGGGGAGAGGTAGTATATGGGAAATCTTTGTACCTTTTGCTAATAGTGTTGTGAACCAACAACTGCTCTGAAAAATAGTCTACTAAAAATAATGTAGTATATGTGCTTTTTTTCCTACTCCAGGTCATAAAGTTATTGTCTTAGATTCTCTTGTATGAGAATATGGGATAATCTCTTATAGGAGATTTTCTTATTGTTTTGCCTCTTACACTTAGTTTTTGATTAACTAATTTTTTTTTTGTGTGTGTGTGTGTGTAATAAGAGGTTGAGATCCAATTTAATTTTTTTCCATTACAATCACATTTCCCAGTATTGTGCATTTAAAAGTCTGTTATTTCTCTACTGCTTTTAAGTACCACCTTTATTATAAATAAAACGTCCACATGTCCATGAGGTTTCTGAGCTCTCTGTTCTTTCTCATTTGTCTACTTACCTACCCCTGCAGTAATGCCACACTTACTGAATTATGAGAGCTATATAATATTGGCAGGGCAAGTACTCCCACCCAGTCTTTCTTTTTTTGTCTTGACTATGCTTTGCCTTTTGCATTACAGAATCAACTTGTCACATCACACACACACACACACACACACACACACACACACACAAATAAAATAAAAATAAAAAATCTATCCAAACAAATAACAAAGAAACAAACACAAAACAACCCGCTGGCATTTTGATTGTGATTACATTGTACTTACAAATCAATTTGGGAGTAAGGGACATACATCTCTACACTATTGAATCTTTCAGTATATAAGCATGGTTTATTTCATCATTTAATCCAACCCTGAAAATATTTCTTAATAGTTTCACAATTTTTCCCATAGAGGTTCTGCACATCTCTTATTACTGTATACTAGATAAAAATTGATACTGATATATAGAAATATAGTTGATTTCGGTATATGCATCAACTTTACTAAATTCTCTTACTAACTCATATCATTTGCCAATAATGACAAGTGGTTGGTTGGTTCTCAAGCCCACTAACTTTATTTCTTTACTTTACTACATTGGCTGCTGTGATGTTGCCTTTGTCATCCCTGATAATGGTTATTTGCCCCTTGCCATTTGCTCTCTTGCTCAGTCTCATCAGAGCTTTGGAAAACTCATTCATCATTGGCAGCAATCGATGTTTCACTTTCCTTGTCCTCTCTTCCACTTCATTATGTTTGCTCTTACTTCCATTTCTTCCTTCTGCTACTTTTAAGTGTTTTTTTTTTGGTCTTGTTGAAAGTAATTCTTGGACTAATAATTTTACTCTGTTTTTCTAATGCATTTATTTCAGGCATAATTTTCCCAGTAAATACATCTTACAGGCATTATACAATTGATACACATAGAGTGTTCACTTTTGTTTAGTCTAAAATATTTATAATTTCTATTGTGATTTCTTTTTAATTTTGAAACTTTTTCTAGCTTTATGTTTGTTATTTATTTGAAGCTTAATTTAATCATGATTCCAAACCTTTGAAATGGCTGAGAACTAATATATGACAGTGTACCATTACTGTTTATAACTGTTCCATGTGTTCTTCAAAATAAAGTGAATTTTGTAAATGTATGCAAGATTGTATATATGTCTATCAGGTCATTTCTTAATCTTGTCTTTCAACTCTACATCCTTACTAACTTTCTCTATCCACTTATCCCATCTGTTGCTGAGAGAAGTGTGATACTATCACTGTTATTGTAGATCTGTTTCCTTAATAATTTTTAAGTTTATGTTATTAGGGGCGTTTGGATTTAAAATTATTCTATCTTCCTATTAAATTGAAACTTTAATAATTTATAAATTGATTATCTTCAGTACCTTTTGGGGCTTTAAAATCTCTTTTGTGGACATTAGTGTTTACATGATAAGTTATTTGCATGATACAGTGTATTCCTTTATTATTTAGGTCATACAGATGAGGAATCAGTGCTTAAGGAATATACCCAACAACAGGCAGACATTAAGTGGCACTGAACCCAAACAGTGTGCCTCCAACACCTATGCTCCTCAACATTATGTTTCTCTTACAAGTTACGAAGATTAAAGTCAGCTTAGTTTCAGGGGTAAAATGCTCTCACTCTAATGTCTGCAAAAAATTTCTCACAGATTGCTACCTCATTGTGATTTTTCACTTAGCTTTAACTTAATTTCTCACTCCTTTAATATTCTAAAACAGTGTTTTTTAGCTGGTGTGCCATAGGAATTCTTAAGACATGGAATACCTCATTGTTTAGATTGTCAAATAAAAAAAATGACAGCAGCCAACACAACAATAGCTATCTGGTACAAATGCATCAAAAGTATACCTATTTTTTTGTCAGATCTGCAAGAAATTTATGTTTTGATATACACTGCAAAATTTTGGTAATTAGTTTATATGTGCCATCAAATGAAAATGTTGAAAATCGCTATTCTAAAGTAAGAGAATACTTTTAAAAATACTTATACAAAATTCTTAGTCAGAACTGTATAATATCCTATAACATGAAAGTGCTCAAATTTATCTAATCACTGTTGGGCAGTTTAATCAACCTCAAATTATTCCCATTATAAATATATGAAAATTAACATATTTACATACTAAATGTTAACACCTTTAATTATTTCATTAAGTTAAGTTTCTTGGAAGTGAAATTGCCAGACACTGTTACTTAGGCCCTAATATCTGTTCTCTTATTATTCCACTTAATAACCACTCCACATTTATATTGAAAGACAAAAACTGTATTTTCCAGCCTCCCTTGCAGTGTGGCACGGCCATGTGATTCTGTTCTAGCCAAGGGAATGTAAGTGGAAGGAATGTGGAATCTTTCAGAAGACATCCTTAAAGGGAGAAAGTATGATCTTCTCCTAGAAATATTCCCTCGCTGTAAATGGAATATGAATATGAAGGCAGGTATGCCAATACTAGGTATTCCAAGACATTAGGTAAAGCCACATGTTCAGAGTAAAAGATGAAGGATCTGGGCCCCTGAGGACTGTGGAGCCATCCAACCACTCTGAACTGCCTACACAGACTTCACATCAATGACATATCGAGTTCTATCATTTTAAAACTATTTCAGATTACTTGCAATCAAATGCGCTTCAAAGGAACAGAGTAGAAATGTTGCATAGAATGCTTTAGAAACATGTAAGGCTCTTCACAGAGATGGCTAAATTACTTCCTGGAAAGTTGAGCAAATATAACCTTTTTCCAACATTATTGAAAGCACCTATCTCCCCACATTCTGGTTCCAGCACTGTCATTCTAAACTACTTTTTACTAGTTAGATAGTAAGTGATAGTAACTTTTTTCTAGATGGATAGTAACTTGCATTTCTTTTGTTTAGTTTTTTATATTCAAATTAAATTCCTCAATAATCATTTGTTCTTATGTCTTATTTTTAAAATTATGTTAGTGTCTTTCTTATAATATAACAGTTATAATATAACAGTAATGTTTTTCATATTTATTAGAAGCAGGCCAGTTTGTGGTTTGTCTTTTACTTTTATTTACACTGGTAGTTTCACTAGTAAAATTATAGAAGTTTTACATTTGCAGTATTCATTTGTGACTTGTTCCACTTCTATTAGCATAAAATCCATTACTCACCACTCCTTCCTGCATATTAGATTTCATTTGTCTGTGACTACATGAAGCTTTATTTATAAATTTAAAAATATTATTTAGATTTGTAAGAAGGTTAGTTTTTAAAGAAGGTAAAAACCACTGTTGTTTCTAAGGGCTTTCACAAATAAATGTGTAACTTGAAGTTTTAGTCTCAAGATGTTAAGTATGGATTAGTAAACAAGTAAGTTTTAGTTCACTTTGCAAGAAGACCACTTTTTTCTCATTCTTTTTAGGCCTCGAAAGAGAATGCCTTTTCCATCCTATGAACCTCTTCACAACAACAGGATCACTTATCTCCAAACTTTTCTGAGGCCACCCCAAGACAGTCAGTTAGCCACAGATTAGAAAAGGATTTTCAACTATTGGTCTGTGGTGAAACCTTCAGTTCCTATTTCCAAGAGTATTACTTTTTTAAAACAAACAAACAAGAGTTTCATAAATTCCTGCACAGATAGATGCCCACAAATGAATTGGAATGGGCCTGGCAAAATTGTACTTCTGTATGTGTTTATGAAAGCATACCCTAGAATATTTAGTAGACTATGGAAAATTTTGTAAAATGTGTGATCTACTCATTGTGACTCTAAATATTTCCTTTGCAGCAACAACAACAAATTATCAACTGTTTTAAAACACATTCATCAATGGAAATAAAAAGCTTTTGCAACTTTAAGAAAACGTGTCTCTCATTAAGAAAATGAAAATGCTGCTGCTATCATCTGCCAATTTAGGGACATTACCTTTATAATGTAATGTTTCAAAATCATAATTACATATCTAGTTGTCATCTGAATATTTAAAAGAAATATGTACTATAGTTTTATATGCAGCTGTCATAAATTTTACTTATAAATTAAAAATAAGAGAAGGCACATAAACTTCCATTGTTGTGAAGTAAGCAAATGTAGTAATTGATTTATCAAAGGTGTGTATTATGTTTTTTATGAATGTACCTTTTTCCTGCCCAGTGCAGTGCCAAAATTCTCTGTTCAGCTTTCAGAATCTTGTAAACAGATTCAAACAGGAATCGTGTCATCAGCAAAAGGAATGCTAGAAAAAATAAAATAAAACAATTAACAATGCACATTTCTTTTTTTAGTAAATCTATCAACATAAGACTTGTGGAAGCAGGAGGGAGCTAAGCTTTTCAAACAATGTATGAATATATACATATGTAAATTTATAGAAATATATAATAATTATAATAAAGTCATTGTTTATGAAAAAAGGCATTAATTTGGCATTGTAATGCCACCAGAGTTAATCTAAAAATGTATATGAATATAAGTTATGTTATATTCATATATATAAATATGTTAATTCCCTTAGAAGCTGTTCATTTTGTCTAATTTTCATGTAAACATCCTGCAGATACTTTAGGACAGGAAAATTCTTATTTCTTGAAATGATTTACGAGCTATCTTCAGGTATCCTCATAGGTCCCTTATTTGATTCCATTCAAACATATGACAGTGATGGTCAGCTCGTAATTGTTTTGTGGGAGTCACCCAACTACCTCTACATTCACATCCCTTACTCCAGATATCTCTATGAATGACCAGCTCAACCTCAGAAACAATGCGCTTGCCACTTTCAGGAATGAATAAAACTCTGGCTTTGCTACCAATTTCCTCTGACTGGACAGAAATGGCCCTTGGCAATCAATTGAAATTCCCAAGCATCAGACTTCTGGAAGCAGGGAACATGCATATGGTGGCAGCCACAGCATCAGTTCCAGCTCCGTCTCTTTCCTGTCAGTTCAGTTCATGGAGAACTGAGTACTGTTTCAGTGTTCATTCATATTACACCCCTGATTGTTCAGTTTTGACCACAAGGCTTATGGAATTTGTGATGTTTTATTACCATAGAGTATCTGTCTGGAGCATGATTGGTAGGGAGGAATTTTACTTCATTCCACCCTCAGAACTCTTAACAATATTGACAAAAATCCTAAAGTCCCCTTGTACACAAAGTGAAGACTGCATATTATTTCATTAGTTCATGAATTACTCCATTAGAGATTTTCCAAAATGACAAAAGTTATTAAAATTTTTGAACTTCAGGAATTATGCTGTTGCAATAAAATAAAGGTTGTCTGCCATTTTAAAATAATTATTTCTTTTCTTTAAAAATGTTGCTTCAAGCCAAAACCGGTTTGGCTCAGTGGATAGAGCGTCGGCCTGTGGACTGAAAGGTCCCAGGTTCGATCCCGGTCAAGGGCATGTACCTGGGTTGCGGGCACATCCCCAATAGAAGATGTGCAGGAGGCAGCTGATCGATGTTTCTCTCTCATCGATGTTTCTAACTCTCTATCTCTCTCCCTTCCTCTCTGTAAAACATCAATAAAATATATTTTAAAAAAAAAATGTCGCTTCAAAATATACACCAAACTCTACTCTTTTTTTCCCCAGTTAAGTGAAATGTCACATCTGACTACCACAGAATTTACTTAAAAGCAAAACAGACAAATTGTGCCATATTCTATATTTGGGCAACACAGAGATACACAGGTGGTAATTTTACCCACAAGAGGGAGCCTGTATGTATATATTTTTTGTCAAAGAACTCAAAAAACTTGAGTTAAAATAAAAAATTCTAAAAAATTTGTTTGATGTCATAATCTTTATGTGAGGTCAAATTTTGAAATAGTCAAATTTCAGTAGGCATATTTTCCTTCAATTATAACATATCAGCATGTCAGAATATTAAAAATATAATTAGAATTTTTAAAAATTCCCAACCTATATCATAATTAGTTTTTTTCATATATAAGAATACAGATGTAACTTCCAAAGCAGCCTAAGAGAAAATTCACTTGAGGTGCTAGCAACATTACTTGGGTAAAATTGACTAGAATTATTATTAGTGCCCTAAATCAGAATTTACACAGAAGTAAAAGGATATTTCAGTCATTCCTTATCATAAAAAGAAGCAAGATAAAAAGGGAAAGGAAATAGACTAGTATAAAACAATAATTTTCTATGTATTTATGGAACAGAAAACACCCTATTTTTAAAATTATGGTGATGGTCATTCTCACTAATACCACTTAAAACTTGACTAAGAAAGGCACCATGATGAAGTTTCTTTTCTTAGAGTTGTGAAAAGGGTCTCTTTTCTTAAAAAAAATAAATAAATAAACTTGATTCCTTAATATCCTATAATCTCTATACAAAATATCTTAAAACTCTGGGTTTTATAAAAATAAAATATATTCATTAACTTAAAAACCACCTTATAAAAAATAATCTTGGCAACTCGTATCAAATCAAAATAATCTGTCCTATCACAATTAGAGACACAGTAATAATTCAGTTGAAATTTGTTTTGTGATCCTTTGTAAAGACAGATGATAAACTGCCTATCCCTGCCACCCCCCTCAGTTCTCTTCTCAGCTACTTGAAGATCCTATATAAAAAATGCCTACTATGCTAAGTGTCCAGTTGACCAGTTGGCTGCTCAATCAATCAAAGCGTAATATGCTGATGATATGCTAAGGCTGCTCAACTGCTGGCTTTAATATGCACTGACCATCAGAGGGCAGACAGTTGACCAATAGACCAGTTGCTATGATGTGCACTGACCACCAGGGGGCAGACACTCCGACCAGTAGGTTAGCTTGCTACTGGGGTCTGGCCAATCAGGACTGAGGGAGATGGGAAGAACACTCCCCAGAGCCCTCTCACGGTCCCTCCCCAGCTGGCCAGCCTCCTGTGTCCCTTCCTGGCCCCAATCATGCACCAGTTGGGTCCCTCAGCCTCGCCTGCACCCTCTTGCAATCCAGGACCTCTCAGAGAATGTCAGAGAGCTGGTTTCGGCCCAATCCTGCAGGCCAGGCCGAGGGACCTCAGTGGTGCATGAATTCATGCACTGGGCCTCTAGTATTACATAACAGGTGCAGGGAGTTGAGGAAGAAGGGGATAATCACTGCTGCTCTCCCTCTGGAGTTCCAACCTGCCCATTAAATCATTTTTTCTCCCACTAGTGACTATGAATCTAATGGACCTAAAATCAATACCTTAAAAATGACATAAAAATATATATTCAGCTCTGACTGGTTTGGCTCAATGGGTAGAGCATCAGCCTATGGACTAAAGGGTCCCAGATTCAATTCCGGCCAAGGGCACATGCCTGGGTTGCTGGCTCAATCCCAGTAAGGGGTGTGCAGGAGGCAGCTGATCAATGATTCTCTCTCATCATTGATATTTCTATCTCTCTCCCTCTCCCTTCCTCTCTGAAATCAATAAAAAATATATATGTATTAAAAATATATATTCATTTTATGGACTAACGTACCCTGGTGTCTGAATCCTAGTTACACCCTCTGCTTTTAAAAGGGGCAACAGTCTCCCTTCCACCAGTAAAAGGTTGCTCAGTCACTCTGCAGCATGCGCTGTGGTGCTAGAGCGCAGCACAGGGAAAGACCACTGCCGCAGGAACTTTACGCCCATGGCCTTGCACTTGTGTCAGGAGACACAATCAGGGACAGGCATGCAGGAAGCTTCAAAGAGCTTTGCCACATTCTGAGGTGGGTTTGCAGGTCTCTGTTTCCTTATCTTGTTTCACAACTTACATAACATTTTGAGTGCATCAAATATTACATAACGGTATTGAAAAACAAACAAATAGAGATCAACCAAAGGACTTGTATGCATGTATATAAGCCTAACCAATGGACACAGACACCAGGGGGGTGAGGGCATGAGTGGGGGGTGGGGGGGGGTTAATGGGGGATAAGGACATATATGTAATACCTTAATCAATAAAGAATAAAAAACCACACGACTTCTCTTTAACAGTGAATTCTGTAAGGATTGAAAAAGTGGTTAATAAGTCCTTACAAGTAGAAAAGTTCACTAACACATCAAAGAGATGTTAGTCAAATAAACATAGTGTGAGCCCGGCTGGTGTGGCTCAGTGGTTGAGTGTCGACCTATGAACCAGATCACAGTTCCATTTCTGGTTGGCATATACCTGGTTCCAGGATTGATCCCTAATAGGGGGCATGCAGGAGGCACTCAATCAATGATTCTCTCCCATCATTGATGTTCCAGTCTCACTCTCCCTCTCTCTTCTCTGAAATCAATAAAACACACATATCCTATATAATAAAAGCCTAATATGCTAAGTGTCCGGTCATCCATTCAACCAATCAAAGCGTAACATGCTAATGATATGCTAAGGCTGCTCAACCGCTCTCTATGACGTGCACTGATCACCAGGGGTCAGATGCTGAATGCAAGAGCTGCCCCCTGGTGGTCAGTTTGCTCCCAAAGGGGGAGCGCCACTCAGCCAGAAGCCGGGCTCATGGCTGGTGAGTGCAGCAGCCATATGTCAGTCAAACATTTCCCAAGGGCTCCCAGACTATGAGAGGGCACAGGCTGGGCTGAGGGACAACCCCCACCCCCCGCACGAATTTCATGCGCTGGGCCTCTAGTATATGTATAAAATATTATTTATTTAGATAGATATAGATATACAGATATATATATTAAATGTAGCATGAGATCCCATCATGTTAACCAGCCACAGATGAGCTCTGGAAGGATGAGAGCATTTCATTTATAAGAAACATCAGTGAAACAATCCAAAAAGATACAAAAACTATCTGTTGGTTATTTACATATTAACAAAATATGATGATGAGGTTTTTCAATTTACAGAATATTCTTTTTTTTAAAGAATAGTTTATTGATTTTTTTGAGAGAGAGGAAGGGAGAGAAAAATCGATGTGAGAGTACATCAATTGGCTGCCTCCTACATGCCCCCTACTGGGGATTGAGCCTGCAACCTGGGCATGTGCCTTGACCCAGAATCAAACCAGCAACCTTTAGGTGCACAGGAGGACTCTCAACCAACGAACCCACACTGGCCAGGGCTGGATATTCTTTAATCCAAAAGATTAGAGACTAACTTTAAAAGCCATTCTTATCATTAGAAAGTGCTATGCTTAGTCCAGCAACAACACAACAAGAAAAACCAGCTCAGTTTACAATCTATTGGAAACTTTATTTTGATAATCTCTTATTCTACCATTAATCTTTTAAATACATCAAATATAGAGCCGCCCTGTAAAAGTCAAAGATACCTGCAAAGAAAAGAAAAAAGTATGGTAAAAAATAAATAAATAAAAAAGAAAGCTAAAAATGAAGGAAGGCCTATCTTCCTGGGGAAAAAAAAAATCTTTTGACTTACTTTATTTCAATGGGTACAAATTGAAATAATCAGAGAATAATGAATAGAAAAAGCAACTTTAAAACATATTTTTTGAGAGAATTCTAGCAACAGGTCAGCATGAGATTTCTTATTCAGTTTTACTGGCTGAAAATTCATATAGTCATACAATTTCAAAAGAAAAAAAAAGTTCTTTATTCCATTTGCCAACCAGAGTCATTTATCCCCTATTAGATAAAGTATAATAGACTCTACAGAAAGGGTCACTGGCCTTCCATTTAATGATATTGCCAGCCCCAATCTGCATTTTCCCGGCAATGTCCCTCAACACAGAATAAATGGCTGATCTTTCCACAATAACAGCTGATTTCTATTTATTAAGCTAAAAAGGTCACCATTTTCTACGGCTGGGCCGCCCTGCACTATTGATAATTTTATGCATAAACAAATGGCAAATTTGTGCCACATAAATATGCATTAGCAATTACTTTTTCCTAGGGCAACGCTTACTGCATGCAAATGTATACCTCACAGGGCCTGGTAGCTTTTGTTTTAGCTCTTCAACAGTGAAACAAAAGAGCACAATAAACAATTTCAAAATTGCCAATCAATAAGCAATGCAAATGCAAAGGTAAATGGCAAGAAACTTGCTTAGAAACAGCAAAACAAAAAGTGAGGTTGGGGAGAATAGTGGAAGTATTCTCTTTGTCATATTGTTTCATTTCTTTCTCTTTCATAATGAAAAGGCTAAAGTGCTCTTGACATAGAACAGCTAGAGAGACTGGTGCTCAAGCCGATGCCAGATGGGGCAAGTAGAAAATATGCACATGTTGAGTAAACACACACACACACACACACACACACACACACACACACACACCACACCACACCACAAAGAGGGTTTGGGGAAAACTGTGTTCCTAGGTGATTCAAATGTATCACCTATGAAATTTCAGATCTTTCCACTTTCAGAGATCCAAATAATTTTAAAACTGGAAGGAGCGACAGAGAAAAACAACCAAATCTCAGTTCCACTGCACTTTGCCATGTTGTTATTTTCCAATATTGTCTTCCTCAGACAAAGGGAATATACATGATCAATAAGTAGGATGTTTTTAGGAACATGAGGAAAAGGAGTAAATGAGAATATACAATAAAAAATAAGGTGCATCTCATGAAACATTTGCAGGCCCAGATGTTTAGGTTAAAAAACTCCATATCTCAGAACAATTAAACAATAGGGTCAATGGCACAAGGACACGGAGAGAAGAGGCTAATAAGGAAAGAGGCAATGGGGGTAACAAAACCTGGTTAAAAAAAAGTATTACCTGATTTGAACATGAAAATAAATAATAGCTCAAGAAAAGTTGGTATTGTTTAAATAAAAAATGAACTGTGGAAAAGATTTTTTTAAGTGTCATCTGCAATGTACCTTCTTAAATGCTTTACACTTAGATCCTTTACACTTGATTTCCACAGAAAACATGGCCTAGCACACAGGCATGGGAGGTTAGGAAACTTGATCAATTACTTAAATCAGTGCTAAGACCTGGGCTTTGCCCAGTCTGATGCCCGCGCCTGCAAGCTTCCTTACAGCCTGATGCTGCCACCTTATCCTTAAAACCCATCCCTTTTAACCCAACTGAAAAAATCTCTTCCTCAATGTGTAGATGGCTTTGCCTTTGTATCAAGAAGTCAAATTGGATTTTTAAAAATTAAATTGTCAGGCCTTATGCAAGTTTCTTTAACCAAGTTAGTACAATACCTTAGCTTCTGTAAAATATACTAACTCTACTTTGCCTATTAGCCTAATGTATACTTAGAACATAGCATAGTTTTAATGTTATTGGTGGAAGTGGAATTCTTGGGATGTTTCAAGGAAAAGAATTTCCTCAGTCCCCCAAGGGAGGATGGGATTTATGGAAAGCTTTGTCGATGTTGTAAAATTAAGGAGCTTCCCCATCCAAGATCTCATTGCTGTCCCCCTCGCCATGGAAGACGTCCAATCTTGTCTTCATCAGGGCCAGAATCAAGGCCACTGCCCAGAATTTCTGTCCCATGTTAACGTACAGTCCAGTCCAGCATCCTGCATGTAGAGTCTGAGTCTGCATGGCCATGGCCATGTGGCTGCTTAAGGCCATGTGGCTATGAAGAGAGAATAGGCCAGAGTATGGTCAAGTGCAAGTCACAGAGCAAGAGAGAGCAAGAAGAGAAGGAAGGGAACTCTTTGTCTGGGGGGTTTTAACCTTCCAAGATTTTGAGTGGCTCCACCCTCCTAGACAATCTGTTGTTCCCCAGACTAGACTGACAGATAAGCACCTCCCTAAGCTATGTCACCCCACGTTCACTGTGCATGTGCCCATCTCCCCTTCTCCCCCCAAAAATCCAGTACCAGATGGAGGAAGGGAGGGTGTCAATCCAGTTGGAGGAACAATGTCATGTGACGCTGTAGCTTCCTAGTGAAGCTTCCCAGGTGACCATGCTTACAGTGTCTGGCCTCCCCTTTGCTCCCTTCCTATTATTAATATTAATAAACTAGCTAATTATGATGATAACATTAATAATCTTTGAGAACAAAAACACGTTTGGTGCTCCCCATCTTGATCTTAATATAATGAAAGATTTCACTATCACACAAAAGATTCACACAAAAGCAGTAAAGATAAATCAAGTAGTCTTGGCCTTAAAGGCAAGGAGGCAAACCTGAACATCCAAGCCCTGTGAGCAGCTCTGTCCTTCTCAAAGCCAAGCTAGTCCTCAAAAGGGCTCTCAGAATCCTGACGTGGACACTGAAAGTCAAGCTTCTTGCAAGAAGCCCAGGAAACTCCCCTTGGAAATATCTTCCCCAATAATATCCCTATCATGTACTTGACAATCCTATTCTTGTCAACTGTTTATTTATAGTTTTTTTAAAATAAATTTTTATTGATTTTCAGAGAGAGAGAGAGAGAGAGAGAGAGAGAGAGAGAGAGAGAGGAAAAGAGAGAGAAACATCAATAAAAGAGAACCATGGATCAGCTGTCTCTTGCATGCCCCTTACTAGGGATCAAGCCCACAGCCCAGCACTTGCTCTGACCAGAAATCGAACCAGTGACCTCTCAGTGTGTGGGACAATGCTCAGCCAATTGAGCCACACTGGCCAGGGCAATATCCTGGTTTGGTTTTTGTTTGTTTTTTTAACTGACTTTCCTTAATCTATGGGCCAAAGAAAGAGCAACAGAGACTTACCACTGTTCCTAGAAATTATACCCCACTGCATAGTATCATGGGAATTGGGTAGTCTATTTTAAGGAACTCAATCTGTAATAAAAATACATTTTTTCCAGTGGTAGATGACAGGGACTTGTTAACCAAGTTTATGTCTTAGATAAGGCATGTTTAACATGTAAGCATTTGTTTTTTCATAACAAAACATTACCTTCTGATGTTAGAAATGAACACACACACACACACACACACACACACATACACTCCATAAAAATGACTGATGTTAGATGGCTCTTACAAAATTACATTTTGAAAAATTATGGGACTATGAATCAGACATATAGATTAAATTTCCCTGAAAGAGACATGTGCTTAATAATTAATGGGAATGGATACAAATAATATTTATGATTTTATCTTACCCAAAACACTTGAATAATTACGCAGTAATCATATAGCTAGAAGAAAATACTTACCAACTTTGAACTGTAATCTGTGAGGAAATTTTAAATTACAAAAGGATTTTTAAATTGAAATGGACTTAAATACACAAGCTGAAACTTTTACCCACTTTAATATAAAGTCTTCTAAAAACATCAAGATGAAAAGACTTGCTTTAAGAAAAGTTCACAAGTCTTCATAATTTTTAATGGCAGCAATCATAATGCAAGCAAAGAACAAGAGGAGGCAGTGAAAAAAGAGAACAGAGTTGATAACTGTAGAGTGTCCAAATCAATGCCCAATGTTAAAACAATATTTTAAATACTGGTTCCAGAACTGGTTTCCAAGGTATGTGCAGGGAACTGGATAAGTATTCAACACCCAGAAAAGGTCAACCGGAAACATAGGGGGTACAACAACTGCGCTAAATCAAGACAAGTAAGAGGAGAAGATACTTTCGCCTAAAAATAGATCAAATTTAAGAGTATTGAAAGGGGCCAGTCATTAAGTAGAATCAGATATTTTAAGGATTGCAATTGACAAGAGTATAGACTAGATATATTGTCTCTTGCTCCACATGAAAGAACAAGATGTTGTTTGTTTTCTGTTTGCTTGTTTGTTTTAATCTGATAGCAGGGTTATGGAAAGGTAGCTTTCAGTGCATTAAAAATGAGTTATGCACCCTAACCAGTTTGGGTCAGTGGTTAGACTCAGGCATCAGCCTGCAGACTGAAGGGTTGTGGGTTTGATTCCTGTCAAGGGCATGTACTTTGGTTGCAGGCTCGATCCCTTGCATGTGAGAAGAAGCCAATCAATGTCTCTGTCTCTCCCCCTCCCTTTCACTCTCTCTGAAAATCAATGGAAAAAATAACCCTGGATGAGGATTAACAAAAAAATAAAGAGTTATACAACAATAAACAAAGCCAAATGATTTAAGCTAGGGGTCTGGATTCAGACATAACAAGTCACACTCTGACTTTGCTCCTTACTGGCCAAGGGATCTTGGACTCAATCACTTAACCAATCTATACCTCAGTTTCCTCATCTGCAAAATCTTCCAAATACAAGCGATACTGAGGCAAGGTAGAAAATCAAACAGAGACTGCAGGACCTCCTGCCAGAGAATAGGATGCCTGGATTGAATGGTACACTGGATCATCTAGCTTTTAAGATCCATTCTAATCTAAGACTAAATTATGCTATTGCTCAAAGTTCAGGCAAATATTTTCACACCATTTCAGGCGAGGAAGGCTAGCATTAAATATTTAAAAGAGAAAAAACTGTGCAGCAATTCGCCATTATTAAAAAGATTTTAGCATCACACAGAGAAAGGATATTCTCTTTTCCTTCAGATGAAGTTATCATACAAAACACAAAGTATTTTTTGTTAATAAAAGACACATAACATCCTAAGTCTGATATGTGATTACTTAAATCAGCTATATCCACTTTTAATAGATTTACAATATTAACTTTATTTTTGGTCCTTTTAAAAGCCTCTGGTTCTTGATTGATAGGTACTTTTCAGATACTGAGGAAACATGAACAAAGTCCTCATGCTTTTGAACGCTGAGTGCTGCCTCTGTGGCACTGTCGGTCCAGCCTTTCCGCCACTCCTTCAAGGGCGCCGTCTGTCACAGCCACTCAGAAACACAGGAGTGGGAGCTGAGCAGGGCTAAAGGGCATCTTCAAACGAAGGGATTCTCAAATCCTTCTTTGCAATGCCCTGAGGGTCCCCCTCGTTATTTCAAGTAACGCTCTAAAATGTTCAAGAACTTCTTAAAACAAAATCATTTTACTCGTTCTTAACAATTATAACACTGTGTGGACTTCTCAAGGTGTTTTCACTTAAACTATCTTATTGGATCCACAGGCCAATCCTCAAAGGTAGGAATGACAGGGGATGATCCCGCTCTTGAAAAAAAAAAAATCTCAGGAAAGTTATAACTTGACTCCAAATCATAAAACCACAAAGAAGTAGAAAAAAGGCAAGAACTCAAGCCCAGTCTTTCCCGTCCACAACGCTCCATCACCGATCCCACACATGGCTTTAGGAACTGGCAGAGAGGTCATTTTCAAATCCCTCCAACTCTGGAAGCGCTAATTCACTGCGGGAATTATGAATGTTGATTAGGTTTATGCTGCACTCTTTACTTACCTTCTCCTTCATGCATAGAATGTTTCAAATGTTCTCACTCTTAAAAATGAGAGTAGCACCATGGTTCTCAATGGAGGGCTATCCGCTCCCCCTCCCGCCCCCCTCCACTCCCTCCACCCCCTCCACCCCCTCCACTGGGGGGAGACATTTGGCAATATCTACAGGCATTTTTTTACTGTGACTGAGGTTTGGGAAGAGGGTGATACTACTGGCCTCTAGTGGGCAGAGGCAAGATGCTCCTAAACACCCTACAATGCACAGGAGAGCTCCCCACAACAGAGAATTATCAGGTCTAGAAGGTAAATAACCCTGAGGTTGAAAAACCCTGGATTAACAGTATTTTTATTGAAGCCATTTGTTTCTGTCTTTTATTTTTGTTACATAATCGTAATAATGCTTTCGGAGTGTAACATTTGCTGGGTACTCATGACTGGGTTGGCATAAGGCTATCGACTCTCGGGTAGTCACTAATCCCACAAAATGACCTGTGCCTTAGTCTCTGCTGGGTCAGAATATGTTGAACAGTGGTTCACTGCTGAGACAAATGGATCATAAAATAATTTGTCATGGTATTTATAACATCTTGCGTAGAAGAATGTTGAAAATACGATGATGTAAATGTGGAAAGAAAAAAAAGCACACGTTTTGATGATACAAAATGAGAATGAAAATTTATTAGAGTTAAGGAAATAGCCTCTAAGTTCACTGTGATGTATAGCATACATCATAAACTTCACAACAATGCACATCCAATCTTGAAAATGAATTTGGTTACCTTTTTATGCACTAAATCATTTCAATAAGCATTATAATAATTAATAATTCCCTTTTCAAAGAGAAAGTTCTCACTCTTTGTCCTTATCCTGTCCACCTTCCTTACAGAAGCCAGGGCTCTCAACTCTGTTTCCCAGGCACAGGGACCAGGGTACCATCTCCCAGACTTAGTTCCACTTTTCATATGAGCCAAATAAAAGCCCTGATTCTGGGACAGGGAATGGCCTCAGTCATAAGACGTTGCATGGTAGCTCTTGCTTCCTTAGAGTTTATTTATTGATGTCCTCAGATATGTTAACACATAAATAATGAATTAGGGATTTAGAGACAAACTGTTTTAGTGAACACACCCCTTTATGAATCTGATGAAAACTACAAACCCACTCTATAGAAAGGTAAACTACCATGATGAGAGACCAATTTCTATGGGTCCTGTGTTTCCGTACATCTTGTGAGTGGAGGCACCACTGCCTTTCTTTAGGACTACTCTTTCGAGTATATATGTATAGAGCAAGCCATAGAAGATAGAGACAGTGTCTCATTCCAGAGCAAAAGGCAGGCTTATTTACAGTCCATTATAATAAGGACTAGAGGGCCAATGCACAAAGACTCGTGCAAGAATGGGCTTTCCTTCCCTTGACTGCCAGCACCGCCTTCATTCCAGCCCAGAGCCACCTTTCCTCCTTCCCACATTGCCCAGAGGTGCAGAGTGGCTGATGTGGTGCAGGGCGCCTGTGTCGTCGCAAGCGTCCTATCCCACCCCCACCCCCAGCCACTCCGCACCTGAATGTGCAAATTAACCCGCCATCTTTGTTGGGTTAATTTGCATACTCACTCCTGATTGGCTGGTGGGCATCGTGAAGGTACAGTCAATTTGCATCTTTCTCTTTTATTAGTATATATTATGTCTTACTTAGTGTCAAAGGTTAGTCATGCTTACTGCCCACTATAAAAGAGTCAGGTTTTTAAGGCTCCAGTAGCTCACCATGATCGCGCAGTGTTTAGTACTCTGCGTTGTAGCCGCAACAACCTCAGTTCGAATCCAAGCCACGGCATTGTGGAACAAAGAAACATGTTCCCTATGGTCATGTTTTCTCTCCCTGCAGTGTAGGCATCACAAGACTCTCTCTGAATCACCATGTGGGGATGGGGCTCAGGGCACAGGTACAAATGCTAATACTCTGGCTACTACTATTGCTGTGAGTGATAAACTGTCTTTTGTCTCTGATCCAAGATTCCAGTGTCTTCTGCCAGCACCCATGAAACTGTGGCCGGCTTATATATTAGCTTGCAAATAGGGTCAAACTCTCAGAGCCTTCACAGTTCTTAACAATGCACACGTGCAGCATTAAGCATACCATTTTAGCAGGCGGCCATTTTGTCCCCATGTGAAAATTCAGAAGGCTAAAGTATCTATTTTTATTTCTTAGTCAGAAAATAGAATGAAATGACCATAGACTCTAATATCTGAACAGACAATACAATGTCAAGTTTATTTCAACAAAAATTTATGTAGCTAATACTAATAATAGTAATAGCATTGCTCGAGTGCTTTCTATGTGCCAGGCACACTGTTAGTATCCTAAAAAATATGACTTAAGTTTATTCTGACAATAACATAGAGGAGACAGCCATTAAATCAGCATCCCACAGGAGAAAACAAAGACCTATGTGAATGAAGTAACTTGGTCAAGGCTACATTAGCCTCAATGTTGGAGCCAAGATCTAGGTCCAGAAATGGGATATAAACTCAGCTTGCGTCCTTAATCACCTTTCTTTTCTGCCTCCCACTATGAGTGACACACTGGTGATACAATGGCTTGGTCCCTGCCCCTGAGAGGCTCATGCTCTCAAGAGAGAGAGAAATTAATAGATGGTTTCAATGGAATTCCACAGGGTTTTGATGGAGTATGCACAAGAAGAAACCCAGTTTCCCATGGACTCACCAGTAGCCTCCCAAACTAAAGGATGACTGAGATGAATCATGAAGGATGATTAGCAGCTGGTTAGGTAAACAAGTAGGGGTAATGCATTTTCTGTTTTACACATGAGGAAATGAAAACTCAGAGACACAAGGCCAAAGTCACACAGCTGCTTTGAAAAAAGAAAAAAAGAATTGTAGTTTTGATGGTTGCTTAACTTTTACTACCCCTTGATGCACTCAAAAATTATTCCTCACTTTTTATCAGTAACAAGAGCAGTAGGTAATGCTCAGAATTATCTAGTGTTTACACAGTCATTATTTCTGTTTTATTATTATTTTAAACATGAAATAATTAGGTATTGGACATTCAAGGAAATAATATATGAGTACAATGTCATAAGAGTATCTATATGCTAAGATGGGCATAGCACATCACACAGTATTCAAAGGGTTAATGAATCACTTGGAAATTTAAATGTCATTTTCTGCTAGATTTTATTGAAGGACTTATCATGATTATAGACAAAGTTCCAACAAGGTCAACATCAATGTTCCAAAGGCATGAGCAGGTAAGCTAAAGAGAGATCAAATAAATTGTTTAAATGTTATAGCTTAGGTAGTTCTCACGAATGTTTCTCTGCAACCAGTCTAACTTCCATTAACATAGTTAGAAACTCTCTGATATGAAGAAAATTACTATAACTTCAGATATTACTCTAAGGAGTTATTGCTGTAGAATAGAAATGAAGAGATGTAGATAAATCTGCTAACGTTCATCTTATTCACATAAAGTGTGCATGAAGGAACAGAAAACTGAAGCAAGAAATTCAAGGAAATCATGCCCAATAAAAATAATAATAATAAAAAAAAACTGGAGTCCAGTTGCAACACTTTCTAAGGTATAGGTATGGTACATTCATATAGATTTTAATAGAGAGTCAGTATGGTTTTATGGACAGTATTCAGATTTGGGAAGAGCGGTACCAGGGAGTATACATATCAAAAGGACAAAATATTACCACAATATTCCTGGTTGGCCAGACTGATTTTTTTAGGACAATAATTCCATCCCATCACCACAACATTTTGTATTTAGTGTCACTATACAAAAGACACATCAATGGTTGCTAGAAAAATGGAGATGAATATGCATGAATATTCCCTATAGTTGCCAATGGAGGTAGAGGTTGCTGTTGCAAAGAGCTAAATAAAATAACTACTATAATTCACCCAACAAACTTTTAGGGAATGCCTGTCTGAGTAAGGCACAATGACAGGCTGACAAGTAAAGAAATCCAAGTGAGGTACAAGTGAGGATTTGAGTTATGGAGAAGAGAATGTGCTAAGAGCTTCTGGCATTTCTAGTACAGTTATTAGCAGTTCTTACCTGAGCCAGAAGTGAGCAATGGGGACAGAGTACCAAGATCAATGACAGCCTCAGATCAGAATCACTGACATTAATATTATCAACACTATTCAATCTCATCAAACTGAGGAATTATATTGGGGTGAAAACACTGAATATTGTTCAACAGATTTTTATTAAAAAGGAAAGTAATACTTGAGGTTTAATTACTTGAAAAACTACTTAAAGTTGCATCAATAACATTTTGACTGAGATTTTAAAAACACTTAGAATCAAACTTAGGAAACTATATTAATTTAAACTAACCCCTAGTCATGTGGCAAATGCTTTTTGATATTTAAAGAATATATGCAGATATTGTTTATTATCACAGTTTTAGACTAATGAAAGGACCATTAAATACTTGGCATTTATGCAACTGTTGTTGCAAAGTATGTCCTTATTAGGAAAGGATGCAAGTTTTACGATGCCTGAAATTTATATGATTTGGGATGTCTACTTTAAAGGACTATAAGATTCTGACCTCTTCATATCAACCAAAATTTCACAGGGAGAATTTTATGTACAGAATAGAAATATACAGAGAGGATTTCACAGACACTTATAGATACAAGAGAAAGATAATTTAATCTTTCCAAAGGCATAGTTGATAGAATTTTCTTGTCATCCTTGATGTTAGTGATGGTTGAAAAAGATTCTTTCTTTACAACTTGTTTTTGGTAAAGTCATATAAAAATCTCAGACTGTATCAAATTTGAGAAAACCTTTATCAAGTTTCTTATGAGATATAAGATTTTAAAAACTTGTCTACAGAGTAGCTTCTGGCTTGTGGACCCTCAGAAAGAAGACACCTACTAAGAAGGGCTCTTGCTGGCTAGCTGAGCTCAAATTAAAACAAAAAAAAACAAACAAACAAAAAAAACAAATTGCAGGACATTATAATAATTTCTACCTGCACTGTACCAAACAGCACTGCCTGCCCTGTGTTTCTGCCATCTGAGTCAGCCCTTATAAAGGATTTCCTGGTATCCTAATTCAACCAATAGGACTGAGACTATTCCCATCTAATCTCCATCAGCTTCTTCATCGACCAATCAGGACAGCGGCTTTTGGACCAATAAAAGTGAGAAGATTTGGAGCCCTTATGTGCATGAGGACAGACCAATCAGAGAGAGAGTGGAAGTGGGGAGAGAGAGAGAGAAAGAAAAAGAGAGAGTGAGAGATCAATCTGGCAGAGACACATTGATTGGTTGCCTCCCACACATGCTCTGACTGGGGGTGGGGATCAGACCCACAACCCAGGTACATGCCCTTGATCAGGAATCAAACCCTCAGGTGTGCAGTCCTATGCTCTAACCACTGAGAAATGCTAGACAGGGCCTCATCAAAGATTTTTAATTCTTGTGACCTTAAATTCAGGTGGTTGCACTAGCCATCAGTTAAGTTAGTTAACATAAACTATTATATACTATACACCTATAATAATAATACTTTTAAAACTTAAAGTCTATGACTGAACCTACAAAGGAGTCTTCAGTATAATGTACAAAAACCTCTGGACACAACATCAGATATGGAAGAAGGTTATGAACAAATGGCAAGAAAAAAAAAAGAAAGAAAAGAGAAAACCTAAATACAATTAAGAACCCCCTTAATTTAGGGGGGGGTTGGGAAACCTTCAAGGATTCTGTAATTTAGAGAGACATTGATATTCCAGGAGGTGCACATTTGTATACCAACATCAGCATGATGAACTATGACTCTACTGATTTTCCCCTTTTGTTCTCAAATTTTTAAGCCAAGGGGAGTAATCCCATCACCCTGCTGTCACAGAACATTGAAAATTAAACCACACACTCTACTATTAAAACTGGTTTGTTCTTGTAGGTTTTTTTTTTATATATAAATGTCTCCTTCCCAAATAGCATAAATTATCATATCTAGTTTATCTCTTTTGATCATCCTATGGTGTGTCTAGTGAAATAAATCACCATGAGACAATAATAAATAGTAAAAAATAGAACAGCTACATTAAATAGTAGCCATCTCTAATAATAAAAGTGTAATATGCTAATTAGACCAGATGTCCTTCCAGACAAAGCCAGGGCTGCGAGGGAAGCCTGGGTCCCTGGTGCCTGCAGCCGGAGGGTCCCAGGTGCCAGAGGGAAGCCGGTGCCGGAAGCCAGGAGAAGGAAGGCCTACTCTTTCACGAATTTCATGCATCAGGCCTCTAGTTTTTAATATTATTCTGACAACCTTAAGTCTCACACACAAAAAATAAGATATGGCAGTGGCTTAAGTAAACACATCAGAAATGCATGCATTTGTAACTGCAGATTCAAAATGCTAAACAGAACTCTGATGTAGGAACCTGACAGAATTTGATCAAATGTATCCATCTGTTCACCTTGGTGTAAATAATGCTCACACAACCATGCTGGGCCTCTTCTAGGACAGGCCCTGGGACTTCCCTTACATCTGTCACTTCCCCTGCTGACAGCTGCCTCCTCAGGTACTCAGGGGCCTTCTTTCTAAACACTCCAAAACAGCATCCTGAGGGGAAAGCTCCAGGAAAAAGCCATTTTGGTTCTTCTCCTCTTTCCTCCTGATTTCTGCCTCAGTTACTAATATTAATACCCAATGTAACACACTCTTTGTGGACGCATGGAAATGCTTCCAGAAAGTCCTTTGGCCTCTCATTTCTGCTTCTTGAACTCCAAGGGGACTATGCCATAGCAAATGTGAACGTGCTCCCACTCAGAGAAGCGGAGTTCCTCTCACACTTTCTACCTCTCACATGTGGCACATGGAACAGAGTCACCAAAACGCACTGCATCCAACCCTTTCAAATACTCTACACCATCGATGCCCCTCAGAAAATCCCAACGAGGGAACAACAGGACACTTTTAACCTTGTCTGTGGATGAATTCGATGGGTTGGTGGTTGCCTCTTACTGAAGGCACCTGAGTTCCCGTGAAAATAAAGTAAACTTGCTGCACAGTAGGTAGCTCTGATCGGACACGGAGGAAGTCAAGTGAGGGAAGCCTAATCTAAATTAGGGAAATTTAATCTACACAAACCAAGGGATTTATTGCTGTTGAACTTGCAACTGGCCTATGGCTGCATTTTCTATGCTTTTTCCTCTTCAAGAAAACCCATCACGTGTAAAATATGGAATTCCACTGAGACAATATAGTATGGAAACAGCTTAGCATACCCAAGTTTGCAGGATTTTACATTTAGCAGTGATAAATCCCCAAACTTTCAGCATACATCGATTTAATCATATATGTATGTATTTATACACATGGATGTATGAAATTATAAATAACAGAAATATATATATATATATATATATATATATATACATACACACACACATATATCACACACATTTGTAGTTTCTTTTATTAGCAGCAAATATTTTCTTTAGCTAATTACTCTCTTTATTGCTGAAGGACCTCAGTAATCTCTTCTTCAACAAACTAACACTTTCCCTCCAATTGCCTCTTGCTTAAGCACACTTATCTATTCAGAATCTTTACTGCAACACAGAAAACTAAGTGGAGGAAGGATGCATGGACTGGCTGTTTTAGACACCTAACAATACTTTAATCCTGAAACTTAAAACGGCATTCATGGCATACCCGGCCTGGAGAATTTGAAGGGAAATCTGTAAATAGGAAAGTCCTTGCTCCACACCATTGGCGCTAAGGACATTGGTTTCCATGAAGCCAATTCTGTTTTTACTTGGTACTTTCATTTGGTGCATCTAATATGCTCCCTTTAGACTACACGAATCAGGACTTGTGCTCGTGTATCAAGCAGACTTATTTTGTTCATGAACATTAACTATAAACCACTTTTTACCCAGTGTATAATTTTGGAGTATTGCTCTGCTTTGAAATCTGAGCCACTCATAAAAAGAATAAAGGAAAATTAAATATGAGAACTAACATATCCTAAGATGGTACTGGAAAAACTTCCTATCTTTTACTAAAACACCAAATAAAAGTTACCCCGAGACTCCGTCACAGGACAATTAGCTTCTGAATTAGCAGAAATATCTCTTTACAAGCTGATTTTTTTGAAGATATGACGACCAAAATTCACCTGCCTCATCTTTTCTCATGAATTTCTCAGTAGCAACATTGCAAAATAACTTAATGGGAAAAGTGCCTCTGCTACCACATGGTGAGATTTCCTCCCCGACACATTAGGGAAGTCACAAGCATTTAAGACTATTTCACACGGAAGCCACAGTGTCCTTTCTTACAGCGCCCCTCTCCAGAGCTGTGGGTCCTTGGTCAGGACAAGGGAACTCTGAATAGACCTGACCATGGTTTACAACAATGAGAACCTAGACCCGTGTTTTTGCTGTGAATTTCTCCCTTCACCTTTGACATGGTTGTCTGTTCTAAGCATGACCTGGATATTTAAATATAATGCCAAATTTATGAATAAATAAGAAAAATGTCTTTTGTGAATTTGAAAAGAAACCAGTGTGGCATTCTTACCATAATTTGTTTTTTAACATAAATATTTTTTTCTTTTCTTTTAGAGAGAGGAAGGGAGAGAGGGAGAGAGAGAGGAACCTAGATGTGAGAGAGAAACATCAATTGGTTTCCTCCCATATGCACCCACCTGGGTACCAAACCCACAACCTGGGTATGTGCCCGATAGGGAATCGAACCTGCCACCTTTTGCTCTAACCAATTGAGCTACACAGGCCAGGGCTCATTGGATTTTTGATAATCCAACTTTCTGATAGTAGCAGCCATGTCAAAATGATGAGGCAGTAAAAGCAACATGAAATCTCTCTCTTATGCAACCAACATGTTCTCTGATTTCTTTCCTAAGGCAGTTCTAAAAGGCATATCTGTACTCATCAGATATTGTCATCATAAGGAGTACTTTGAAAAACATTAAACCTGTTTATTTCTTAGTTAGGAAAATTTTTTCCACCTGGAAAGCCATACACCCCACATGGGCCTACAGACAGTCACACAGACACACACAGACACACACAGACACAACATCGCCCTGCTGTTAAGCCCTAATCTATTCATCATGCCAACTGCCAGACAATAAGTTGAATTAATGATTTTTAAAAATATTTAATAGTCACAGATATAAAGGTGGTTATACAAAGTAGTTCATAGTTTTAGATGAGACTAAAATATAGTATCTTATTCGTCTGCTTAAGTTTCTTCCTTGTAATTAAAATTGTGGCTGAAACCTATAATTCAGTCAAAATCTTGAAGGGCGACTGATGGCTTATTACAAGGAGGCTAATCTAACATGATGTACATTTCAGAGGACAGCATTTATGGTTTTTAAATCACTGGGTCTTTCTGTGCAAAATAATCAGTGCTGAGCTTGTCCCGCTGCAGCTCTCCTATCCTCAAAGGCTTTTTGCTTTCTTTCCAATAAAACAAGCCAGTCTTTCCCTTATCTACATATCGCCAGTGAAAAGCAGCCCAAGACTGCAGCACGGGTACCTGGAAGAGGGAGTTCATTAACTACTACAGGTGGCCCACAGGCTGAATCAATTAACCCAAACAGGTAACACCTGTACGCTCACCCTTAAATAGTGCTAAAGCTCCAGTATTGCTTAAAACAATGACCAGATCCATCTTAGCAGGCAAATGGCTCAACAAGCCATGAAGTTATCATTCCTTTTGAGACTTTCTTTTGTATTCTCTCTGTATTCCAGGTGCCTGCAGTCAGGGTAAGAACTCCAGGGACTACACACTGTGGAAGCACAGCAGCTGTGGGTCTGGAACTGCGTGTGACTGCTCAGAACATTTTCCTAAGGAAAAGGATCGCACAAGGGGGTAGTGTACCAACTGCTACCCCATAACCAGCACTGCCTGCTGGGTGGCGATGGGGGTAACAGTGCTGCTCCAGAGAGCAGCAGAGAGGGGCTCCTCAGCCAGCCTCTACTGCCCTCTGATTCCTTCCCATTCTCACTTTCATATGGAATTTGGATGACACATTTGGATAGATATGCATGTTCCCTATCAATGAAAAGCCACTAAACCCCCTTCAGTGAACATTACTCTTATTGCCAAAATGACTTTTTCTACAACTGTGGCAATGTTAAGTGAAAAGAAATGGATTTTTCAAAGAACTTGCAAAATACTACCAAACTTCTGTCCAATTTTAGCTCTATTAAAATATACGGGTACTCCTGATATTTAAGCAACTTACAAGATATTTTTACTCCATGCAAGTGAGTAATAAGGTAAAAAAAAAAATAGACATGTGGACATTTTATATTCAAATACTCTGCAGTTGCACTCGTAGCAATAGGGTCAATAGTACTAGAGCAGTTGTCATATGATACCACCATTGTTTCTAGTATTTAACATGTACTTTTTTCATTGAAAGCTCAGAAAAATACCGGAGGAAGTACTTTTATGACCCCACACATGTTAACTCTTGTGTTTCTGCGGAGTCTTTGCCCTCCTGTGCTGTCTGCATTTTTCTCCGCCCACTGGTCCTGGAGTCAATCGCATTTCAATAACGGGCCTGAGTAGCTTTGACTCTCGAGTCCCCTCTAACATCAGAGAGCATTTAGTAATTAACAACATGATTCATATTGGAGGTTAAACCTCTAACTTCAAATGTAAGAATGCATAGAGAAAAACAGACCTAAGTCTGAAAGAATAAAGGCTTATACAAATCATCTCTCATTCTTACTATCCAGCCAGGTGAGCATCTCATATATAAAGTATTGTTCCCTTTGTAACTGCAAGTGCTTACATTAGAAAGCCTTAGAGAGCAGGACCTGTCCAGGCAGGGGTTTACATTTCACAACTCATCCTCTATTGGTTAAAAGGTTTAACATTTTCTGCACAGCACCGTCAAATCTCCATAGAAAAGAAGGCTATATAAATTCAAAATAAACAAATATTAGACAGCATATGTGGAAGTACTTTTGATATTCCTGATATGCCTTCACACAGGCTCATGGGCATGAATTCACTTAATAAACTAATTTAGAAAGGAAAAAAACCATAATGTGCCCCTAGTAAATGTCATTACGTCAACTAAGTGTTTGCCAAGTTGTGTATCAACAAAGGTTTATTTTTAGTGAAAAAGATGTATCTCTTCAGACTTGATGCTTACCATTATTGTTTGTCCTTGATTTTAGGGTCCCTCATCCTGAATTCTACACGGTATTTAATTTGCTAAGACGACAGAGGGCATAACAACCCTTCATTTCCCCAAGACAATAAAATTCCCAAGTAAATAAAATTCTAGAGGCATTTTCCTAAAGGAACAAACGAATACAAAACTTTTCCTTGTAAACTTCAATGAGAAAAAAACAATGCTGGATTTAGAGAATACCCTGTAGCCAAATGAAGAACTGTAGTTGTCAACAATTTAAAACTTATTTTAAAATAACTTTTTCAAAAGCCATAATACTGTATCTTTAAAGACTGATAAAAACCTGAGACTGAAATTCTGCCAACTTCTGGCTTCAGAAAAAAAATAGGAAAATATGCCAGAATGGGACAAACCTGAGGAAAGATGGAGGGAAAATTCTACAAATTAAAGTAAACTGCATTTCAGATATATCTGCATTAACTATACACGTTAGCTAGTTATAAGAAGCCTTAACCATGGTGTTAAAACGCACCATCTGGAATCTTGCAAAATGAACTTTTACCTGATGGTTAGTGGCAACTTATTACTAAACACAAGAGAGATGTGTGAGCTATTTTGGACTCAAATAGGACATTATCCTCGCAACAAGACCAATATTCACTAAGCAATCTATCCCCCTGAGCAGAAAACAGATCACTGAAATGGTGGTAAAGACCTTGCATCATAAGGGATTTCAATCTCTGAACCAAGCGCCTTTTTATTCCCTCTGTGAATCTTTCCTCATGACTTCTTTCTTCCAGAAAGCCATTCAGTCATCATTCTTCCAAAACTATAATCTTTATTCAACTTTCATACTTTACATCCTAAAAACAATTATGTTGGGCCTTAGCTGGTCTGGCTCAGTGGATAGAGTGTTGGCCTGTGGACTGAAGGGTCCCAGGTTCAATTCCAGTCAAGGGCACATGCCTGGGTTGCGGGCTTGATCCCCGGTAGGGGGCGTGCAGGAGGCAACCAATCAATAATTCTCTCTCATCATTGATGTTTCTACCTCTCTCTCCCTCTCCTTTCCTCTCTAAAATCAATAAAAATATATTTGAAAAAAAAAAAACACAATTATGTTGCCTTTCAGATAGCCCCCATCCCTGGGTAACTGAGAGTCTACAGGTGAGAAGTTATGAGAACCCAGCTTTAGGATTTTAACACTGGGGGGGCAGGCACATTTTAAAATTTCCTTCTGCGGTATCATCTTGTCTGTGCTTATTGTATATATGTGAACTAGAGTGAAATGTAATCTGCATTCATCGAGAATGCTGGCCTTCATCTTTCCAATGATCCTTGCATAGTGCCACAGAAATTGGTCCTCTCCCACCACCACCACTACAGCATCCTAGGAGTAACAGAACTCCAGTCTCCGGACATCCCCCTAGCACTGCCCTGAGGATGCCTCAGTGCTTCCTGCTGTGAGCTGGAAGCTGCTGTCACCTTCTGCCACGTGGAAGACCCAGGCTCTGCTTCCCCACTTGCCCCCAACTGAATACATGATGTCACTGTGGATCCTGACATTGTAATGGCAATGTTAGTTATAGAAAAAAATATTCCACTTCAATAGGCGATTTAATTCTCTGAGACCTATCCCACTTGGTGCTGAAATGTCATGATAGCTGTCTTAAAAAGTTGCCCCCAAAGCCTTGTCTTGTGTTGGGATTATTCATGGAAAGCATCAATCTCAATAGATAGGCCTTATGATAATTATCACTATATGTTATGATAAATTGCATATAACCATGAATATATCTTATGATATCTGATGCTGTACTATGATAACCATGAATTATGCACATTCCCCATCTCCACAATTAAATGAAAGAGCAGGGGCCAAAATGCAACTGTATAGCCAAAACCGGTTTGGCTCAGTGGATAGAGCGTCGGCCTGCGGACTGAAAGGTCCCAGGTTCGATTCCGGTTAAGGGTATGTACCTGGGTTGCGGGCATATTCCCAGTAGGAGATGTACAGGAGGCAGCTGATCGATGTTTCTAACTCTCTATCTCTCTCCTTTCCTCTCTGTAAAAAATCAATAAAATATATTAAAAAAAAGCAACTGTATAGAACATTTCCAGCAAAACTGAAACAATTAGCTACTTCATAAAATATTGTTATAAGACAAAAGAAGAAAAATATTCCAAATTCTTCAGTCCCTTATTAGAGTTTTTAATACTATATGGTTTTGATCAAAACACATTTATTTCTGAAGTGATTCTTTTCCTGTTATTTTTTAAACCAGTGTGAGGGACCACATGTACCCTGTTGCTGTCCTGGGTGGAGGATGGAGAAAATGCATTTTCCTGTCTCTGGCTATAGGAAGTCGATAAGCAAAGCAGATATCAGGAATAAAATGACTGTGATTAAAGCTGATTTGAACACGGCAAAAATGTTTTTCCTCAGTTCTAGTCTCTGGGCAATATATATCAATTAGGTAAAACAGGAAGCAAGAGTCATTTTTTTGCTACAATTGTATACATACAATTATTCATATTCACACACATAAATACACATTCAGAAGGTCTTTATAAAATCTTATTAACCTTAGCAACATAGATTTTTTTCACTAAGTTTCTCTTTGATATTTCAGCCAAGAAAAGTAAAATATTAAAATCCAACTGGTAGAAAGTTCTCATCTTTGTGACAAGGTTCCCTTCAGATGCAAGAGGATTCAGAGATGTCAAAAAATAGCCCCTGAGGTATTTCTATATTGTTTGTGTATATTCTCATTATCTCCCATCTCTCTCTCTCTCTCTCTCTCTCTCTCTCTCTCTCTCTCTCTCTCTCTTTCTCTCTCTCTCTCTCTCTCTCTCTCTCACAGTCCTACACAGGTATCTTCAAAAGGTATTCTCTGATTAAAATAAAATATAACAAAATAATAAGATGCGTACACTTATGTACATTTAGCATCATTTAGATTCATGAATATCTTGATTTCCTGGATCACTGAATCTATCCACAAAGGCCCACAGGGAATAGTTTTATGAGTTCTTTTCACTATAATTTGTACTAGAAGCACTTTTTAAGTAAGAATTTAGAAGATGTTTTCAAAGAGCTTCAAGGTGCTGCTCTTTTTTCTTATAAAACATGGGAAAAGCAGGTCCTAAAACAGTTTATATAGGGATGGGTCATACAGAACTTAAAAGTTTTTCTAAGCATTCCAAGGTCCCAGGCCAGTGGTGTAGTTAAGACAGTTCGCCCAGGGTAATCAGAAAAAAGGCATTGCTAATTCTGCTGAGAGTTTTAATGTGGCTGGGTGTGCGAGTTGCAGCCCACAGGAAATGGTAGAGAAAAATGAACTGCCAAGGATTTTAACACTGACAGTGAAGAGAGAATACAATCCTTGTTGCCCAGAATCAGCCTCCTAAAATGAGTGATTAAGTAGGGACAGGGTCCAATGTGTCACAATGGGACATATCAAAAGCCATTATACAGGGACAGCTGATGACAACAGTGCTCAGAGTGAGGAAAAGGAAAGTGCTGACTTCACATTAGTTATGGGGGGAAAACAACAACAGTAATAACAACATGAACCTAATTTTCTAAAAACAATTCACACTCAGTAAATTGTCCCAAATTGAAAAGTACACCAAGATTCATTATGAACTAGAGAGGCCTGAGGAAAGGGTATACGTGAAATAAGACAAAGCTGACAAAAGAGGCAGTTCTTATACCTATTGTTATTACAGAAAGACCACCAAAAAAAGAAATGAGCACAATAGGAATATATACTAAAGAAAAGGAAGGGCTTAGAGTATAATTCCCAGATGGCTTGTAGCCACATACAATCTTTTTTAATGTCACCAAAAGTATGTGAAATTTATACATACTGAATACAGGGGTGGACAAAAATAGGTTTACAGATGTGAGTATGCAAAACACAGAGTTTATTGTTGTATTACTTATTTATTTGTATTATTATGTATTAATTATTTTTGCATACAAACAACTGTCAAACCTTTCTTTGCATACGAACAAAAGTCAAAAACACATATCTATTGGCCCATTAAAGAATGTCAAGTAAAACATATTCTGTCTCTAATATAAACAAAAGTTTCTTTCTCTTTCTTTCTCTTTCTTTCTCTCTCTCTCTCTCTCTCTCTCTCTCTCTCTCTCTCTCTCTCTCCTTCCTTCCTTCCTTCCTTCCTTCCTTCCTTCCTTCCTTCCTTCCTTCCTCCCTCCCTCCCTCCCTCCCTCCCTCCCTCCCTCCTTTCTTCCTTCCTTTCTTTCTTTCTTTCTTTCTTTCTTTCTTTCTTTCTTTCTTTCTTTCTTTCTTTCTTTTTCTGTTAATTCTCACCAGAGGACATTTTTTCCATTGATTTTTGGAGAGTGAAAGGGGGGAGAGGATGGGGGCAGAGAGAGAAACATTGACGCTAGAGAGACACATCAACTGGTTGCTTTCTGCACTCGCCTGGCCAGGGACCAGGAAGCAAAAGTTTCTCAATCACTGGTGTTAGGGACTCCATTTAAATATTAATGTTTGCCCTGACTGGTTTGGTTCAGTGGATAGAGTGTTGGCCTGCGGACTGAGGGGTCCCGGGTTCGATTCCAGTCAAGGGCATGTACCTTGGTTGTGGGCACGTCCCCAGTGGTGGGTGTGCAGGAGGCAGCTGATGGATGTTTCTCTCTCATCGATGTTTCTAACTCTCTATCCCTCTCCCTTCCTCTCTGTAAAAAATCAATAAAAATATATTTAAAAAAAACTTTATAAAAAGTATATAAATAAATAAATAAACATTAATGTTTTCCAAAAAGGGGAGGTCATATTTAGGCTAGCTTTCCTTTAAATACTGCAAACTTTGTGTGCAAAAGTACTATATCATTGATATTCAAGGTATAATTCCAATAGTCTAAGAAAGTTTGAGCCATTTCTCTGAATATATGTATTAAATGATTGTGCTTCCAGCACTGCTAACATCCCTTACAAGTGAGAGACATCTCATCTCCTCTGCTGTATTATATTTGTTATAAATAAGTCCAGCCCACAGTCAAGGGGAGAGGATTACACAGAGGTAAGAATGCCCAGAAGTGGAACCACTGGAGAAGGCATCGCTGCCTGCCCCAACAGGTAAACATAAAACTCAGAAAAATCTATTGATTGACCTTTTTTAAAAAAAAAAAAATAACAAAACAGTCAACAAATTGTACTATTATGTTCTGCTAAAACATAATGTTGAGATTGTTGAATTAATGGAGCTCTGAAGTTCTTTCTAGCCTTAATGTATAGAGAATCTATGGCATATTCCAGATAAAAATATGTCAGAATTTAATATATACATGCCTTTAAAAAGTCATTATTAAGTGCAGAGCCAAAAGAGGAAAAGAAACATAGTTAAGTAACCCCTTCAGGGCTTGCTAGAAATCCTTGAGCCTGCATAACGATAGCAAAGAGAGATGTCAATCCTTAGGGCTGAACCCAATGTGCTTTGTGACAGTGACTGTGATTCTGTTGGACACTTGGTACCCAGTGATGAGGGGTCGCCTATCATTTCTGAAATATCAGTGGCTTGTGATGAAAATGAGTTCTGCTTTAAATTCCATAAGCAGATCCAGGGTGACTGGTAGGAGGGAGGTAGGGTAAGGCAGCCTTGTTAGATTTGGCTAAAGATAGCAATCTTTTTGGCAATTCCTAGGGGAAAACCTAGGCGAGGGAGAGGCGAGGAAAGCTATTTCTAAGATCTCCACCTCAGACTCGAAATTTCCTAAAAGACAAAACAAGACAAAATAAAAACAGAATCTGGAACTCATCCTGGAAAGGGATGGGTTCTGCCCCAGGAACTTTAGAATCCGAAAGTGTAGATCTGACCTATTTAGAACAGGTTTTGGCAGGTGTAAACTGAGTACCATGCCCTGCTTCCGGCATTGTTAGACTGAGTCCCACACCCATCAAAATTCTCCTGAAGCTGGAATTCAGGGCTGGCAAAGAATGGGGAGGGTGGGGAGAGTTGGCATTTGCTACACACCACTGAGGAGCCAGGGAGCCAGGCACAGACTGGGTGATGCCTGCACCACCACCTCAGATCCTAGAGATAAGAAGATGGAGCTTGGCACAGCAGTTCAAAGTTTGTCATGGGGATTTCAGAATGCCAGCAGCAAAGGGACCCCAAGAGGACAAAGAGGCATTGCCCCTTAGCCTATAGTTCTTCCACTGAAGTCGTGGCCTGGGGTTATGCAAAGAATGCTATTTGGAGTATAAGATCATACTCCACAAGGTGAGCGGAGAGTCCCAGCTTGCCCAAAGAAGAGAACCGAGGAAAAACATTTTGCTGTGTTAACATTGGTTTTGATCACAGTCATTTTATCCTTGAGATTTTCATTGGTTGTTGACTTCCTGTAGCAAGGGACAGGAAGGCGCATTTTTAAAAAATATTTTTTTATTCATTTCAGAGAGGAAGGGAGAGGAAGAGAGAGAGAAACATCAATGATGAAAGAGAATCATTTATTGGTTGCATCCTGTACACCCAACACTGGGGCTCAAGACTGCAACCCGGGCATGTGCCCTGACTGGGAATTGAACTGTGACCTCCTGGTTCATAGGTGGACACTCAACCACTGAGCCATGCCGGCTGGGCAGGAAGATGCATGTTTAACTATAAGAAAGTGCAACAGCTTTTCTGGCTTTGCTTGTGGAGAAGACAAATGTTGGTTGTGCCTAGACAGAGCCCATGAAGAGAGTACGCTTCCTAGATGCTGCTCGAAGGGGCAACACTTCAGAAACTTCAGGAGCTCAGAGAGCAGACCATGTCCCCCTCACACTCAGGAGAATTGAATTCAAAGCAGGGGCAGGAGAGGAGACAGGTCCTGGATGGGAAGGTGGGCTGGGAATGGTAGCTAACCTTCCTCTCTTACCTTTTCATGTGAACAAGATCAGAAAGATACTCAATTTTCAGCTGAGTTGCCAGGGTCAGGGAAAGACAAGGACTCTGAGATGGGAGACAACAGAATTTCTTATACTGGGCAACCTGTGTTACCTCCACAAAATCACAGCATGTCCTCCATCTTCTGCCAAAGACCAAGGCTCACCTCCCAAAGATTTCAGGACTGATCAAAGAAGGCAGCAATGGGAAAAGTGGTATTAAATTTCCTTATGGATTTAGCTGTGGTAAGACCACTCCTGGGGCAATTGCCACACTTGGAAATTCTTTGTAAGCTAAAACTCCTCTTCTAGGTATAACACCAAGGGCAGCATTCTACAGTGTTCCACGTAAAAGAGATTGTCAATCAATATTTATTGAAAGTCATGTTCTGTTCGGCAAGTATATTATACACACACGCACACACACACACACGCACACACACACACACACACACACACACACACACACACTAGAGGCCTGGTGCACGAATTCATGCACCAGTGGGGTCCCTCAGCCTGGCTTGCAGAATCAGGCCAAAACTGGCTCTCTAACATCCCCTGAGGGGTCCCAGATTATGAGAGGGTGCAGGCGAGGCCAAGGGACCCCACCAGTGCACAATCAGGGCCTAGGGGGGACATTGGAGGTTGGCCAGCCAGGGAGGGACCATGGAAGGGTTTCAGGGCATTTCTGGCCTGTTTCACTCAGTCCTGATTGGCTGGACCCCAGCAGAAAGCTAACCTACTGGTTGGAGCATCTGCCCCCTGGTGGTCAGTGCATATCATAGCGAGCTGTTGAGCGGCCTTAGCATATCAAACAAATAATGAAGAGCTAAAACAACAACTTGCTCATTACCTCCCCCCATCACAAATCTGAATTTCATTTTCTCTTTGCAAATGTATAGTAGACCTTTGATAGGCCCATGAGATGATGTCCTGATTTCTCCTACAAGTCCCAAATGTGCAAATATAGATATATTTATATAAGAGCTAATTGTTCATGAATCATAATTCTACTGAGAATCTAGTACCGCTGGAGTTTAATTTCACACCACGAGTTAACCACCAAGCTTTTACTAAAGTTTGATTTCTCACATGATGGTCACACTCCAGGAGAGCAAGGGCAGTAGAATAAAGACTTGCTTGATGGGATGCAAATGCTGGGTAGTCAGAACTTTTCTCTAGCTGGTAATTAAGTTGATAATACTAATGATATATTTCATGTACTGAGGGCTAACCGTGTACCAGACACTTTATACATTATCTTTTTTTCCTCTATGCTATAGCAATCCTCATAACCAATTTTGAGATAGGTTCCACTATCCCAACTTCCCATGAAGAGGCAGTAGTTTAAAGAGATGACCCAAGTGTGTAGTAAAGGGCTAAGACCAAGTCTTTCTGACTCCATAGCCGAGATGTGTGACCACCAAGCTATGCCACTCCCCCACTAGTTACTGGCTCTAAGATATCAATGAACATTTCAAATGTCTTGGTAAAATTACACATTACTACATCACACAGCTGCAGATACTCTGGGAAAAGTAAAAAGTATGAATGCTAATAAAATAGAATACCTATTGTATGATATAACAAACCTCATCCTTGACTTAAGCTGCCCTCTTTCTAAAATTACAGTATTCATGCTACACAACTCTCCTGGAAGAGGAGAATTCAATTAACCTTTCAGGTACAAACCATGTAAGACCTTTCATACACAGCACCTCCACCATCATTCCCCCTAGTATTACTTTTTCTATTTATTAGTGAGAAAACCGAAGCTAAGAAAGATTTAGCTAAAAGATCACAGTCTTTAAGGACACAGATCATGCTTTTTTTCATTTCTATGCTTGCATTATTGTTATGCTTGCGTGCACAGAACCTGTTTCAGTAAATGTTGAGTAATAAATAGACCAAGTAAAGGAAGTAGGATCTGGCAGGGAAGGTGTCTTTCTTGTTTGCCATTGTACAGCTAGATGCTCAGTAAATGCTGTGGAAGGAAGGGAATGAGGAAATGAGAGTGAGGGAGTTCTTATGTCAAACCTCTCTCTTTTGAACTTAGAGCTCCACTAGACTAGTTGTTATCATCTGTGTATTTACCACATCTAGCCCAATACCTGGCACTTAGTAGCATTCAACAAATGCAGATATACTGTGGGATAACTACTGAAATATCTAATAAAAAATATTTTCAATACAGCCACAGACTTCCAATGGCAAAGGAAACCTGTCATTGAACAGGTCAAGGGCTACCGAAAATGAAACAGATCATTGGGGAGACTTTAATAAAAGTATAGAGAAACTACCATTGAACTCATAAACACATATGTAGCACAATACACAGATAGGCAAAAGTAGGTTTGCACTTGTTTATAATAAATAATACATTAATTAATAAATAATAACACAAGAATAAACTGTTTTGTGGACTCACGATTGTAAACCTACTTTTGCCTACCCCTGTATAGCCCTCACAGAGACACAGATGAATAAGTATTATGAAATTCTTCAGGTCCAGGTCCCATAGCACTGACTACCTTAAAAGAAAAGGTTAGTTTTTTAAAAAATGTATTTTTATTGATTTCAGAGAAGAAGGGAGAGGGAGAGAGAGAGAGAAACATCAATGATGAGAATCACTGATTGGCTGCCTCCTGCACAATCCCCAGTAGCAAGCTGGAAACCCGGGCATGTCCCCTTGACCGGAATAGAACCCGGGACCCTTCAGACCACAGGCTAATGCTCTATCCACTGAGCCAAACCAACTAGGGAAGGTAGGGGAGGGAGGGGATATGGGGGAGAGTTGTATATAAGCATAACCAATGGACAGAGACATGAGTGGGGGCATGGGGGAGGCAATGAGGGCATAAGGACACATATGTAATACCTAAATCAATAAAGAAATTTTTTTTAAAAAAAGGTTAGAAAGAAGAATAAAATCCTTTGGCTGTGGTTTTTATAAACTGCAGAGAGCAGTAGAGCAATGATATCATTATAGGTTGTATGTTCTACTTAACAAAAATGGTCAAATTCTTATTCTCTTCTTCCTTGCAGAGCCTACATTTCATAATAACCTTGAAATGGAAACAGCCAGCTTTTCTACAGAGCCCAATTATCAATTTGCACCTCTAGGAAAGGAAGACCTAGAATTCTATTGTTTTGTTAATTGTCAATTTGCATCTTCGAAAGGTGTTGCATTTTCTCTTCTTTCTAGCAGGTTAAGACTAATTCTGTATGTTAATAAATATTATAAACACTTTTCACAGAAATGCAGTTTGCTAAAAAGTGTGTTATTATTCTCTATTTGCCTCTACTTAATTATTTACACCTTATATTATAAAGTTGATTTTATCAAAACTAGTTAAGCTGTTATTTAAACTGATTTTTATTCAGAAAAAAACTTTCTAGACAAAATGCTGTTTGAAAGTACCAGTTATTGATAGTCACAAAAAAGGTACAAATTAATTAAGGCAAAATTTCACAAGAGACTTGATATTTACCATGAATAAGATGATTTGAAAAATATTCCCTTCCTTCTGGTCATATACAACATAAAAATATATAACATGTAGAAGCAAAGGCCCATTTTACAAAGTAACAGGAAAGATGGAAATACAACTTGTAAAAGAAAAAAAAACATTAGGAAAAGCGATACACATAAGATTACTCCTTACACTTACGTTTACAAGTAGTAGCTTGGAGAACTAAAAGTTCTTAACATGCCCTATCAGTACTAGTTCCGGTACTTGAGCCAGAATGACATGATCATTTTGATATGCTCATCAAAGCAGGTATTTTTAATCCACTGCAACATTTCCCCTATCTGATTGCTAGATATAAAATCCTAAGTCAAATATTATGTGGTAGCTCTCAAGCTTTTGAGCTCAGGGAAGTGATGTTTGAAAAGATCAAGTGATTACTTCCTGTTATAGCCAAGTGAGGATGTTTAAAGGCTGTTTCTATTGCTAAGAAAAATGACTTCCCATGTCTTAAGTAGTTTTAATTTATTACATTTATTTCTATTCTTTTTCCTTACCGGATTTGAGAAAGGTAATCTCTATTTGTGTTACGTTGGTTTAATGATATACCCTTACTTTATATTTAAAAGGTTTCTTGAAAGTATTGACACCTTGAAAAAAAAATTTCTTTTTAACATGTAAATCAACTTCCTCAATTCATCCTATACCCCAGGATTTGTGACACACACACACACACACACACACACACGCACACACGCACACACACACACACACACTATACATGTTCATTTTAATGAAATCTATGATATTGGCCAAATTAAATCTATTTGAGGGAAAAGTGAAGAAAATGCTAATCTAGTAAATAGAAGGAGAAGTCATTGGATACAGAGAATTAGTGAAGTAATGAAGTGTTGAGTTTTATCAATGTGATACCATTGTAATTAGCTATCTTACATAATAAAAGGGTAATATGCAAATTGACTGAACAGCAGAACAACTGGTTGCTATGACACGCACTGGCCACCAGGGGGCAGACACTCAATACACGAGCTGCCCCTTGGTGGTCAGTGCACTCCCACAAGGGGAGCGTTGCTCAACCACAAGCTGGGCTGACTGCTGGCGAGCGCAGCAGCGGTGGCAGGAGCCTCTCCCACATCCTCAGTAGCTCTAAGGATGTCCAACTGATGGCTTGGGGAGTGGGTCTAAGCCATCAGTCGGACATCCCCCAAGGGCTCCTGGACTGCTAAAGGGGGCAGGCTGGGCTGAGGGCCCCTCCCACTCCCCGAGTACACAAATGTCGTGCACCAGGCCTCTAGCTTATTAATAACAGGAAAGGAGCAGAGGAAAGGCCAGACATTATAGGCATGTTCCCTGCAAAACATTAGGGGAAGGAGATTGGACAAAGGGAAGATCGAGGAATGTCCAGTAAAGTTGGGATGATCAGGGAAGGTGCTTGCTGTCAGTCACACCTGGGAACAGAGGTCATTGGCCAGAATGGGCGTGGTCACTGCAAGCCCAGGAAGATTTGGGATGCTTAATTCCCTGAACGATGATGTCCATTCTCTTGTGCTCTTGTTAAAAACATACAGACAACATTCACTAATAGTTTAAGTTAAAAATCTGAGCTGTAAAGGACGTGCAGTGTTTTGTTTTCTTTCCTCCTTTATTTTTCATTTTTACTTTAAAAGAACAGACTTCCAAATTTTAAAATGGATCTGGAACAACAGCCATCCACTACTGTATTTCTTGTCTGGCTAATTGGGATAGACTTCAACTGGCCTCTCTGTTTCTATCCTTTACCAAAGCCTGTGTCTCTCCACACAATCAGAATAACCCTTTGGATACATGATCCCATTTTCTCTGCGCAAAACCCTGTCAAGGCTTCTCATCTCATTCAGAGTCAAAGCCAAAGTCTTTGCAATGTCCTATGAAGTCTAAATGATCCCCAAATGTTTCCTGACATCATTCCCACTATTCACTTCTTCATGCACTCTGCTCCAGCCAATGGGTCTGCATGCTCTTCCTTAAGCACACAGGCATACTCCCATTTGCTGTTTTGTTTTATCATGTCCATTATCTGCCCATGAAAGCAGGAATTTTTAATTGATTTATTCATTATTATATCAATAGTACCTAGAACTGTGCCTGGAACATAATAGGCTTTCAGTACTTCTTTATTATAGGATGCTAACATGACTGCATCCCTCTAGTACCTGTAAGCTCTTTGCATTACTTGTTAACACATCCTCAGTGTCAATAACAGTTCCTGGTCCATAATACATATTCAATAAATGTTAACTAATAAATTAGTAGGCTAATTGATGAACTAATAAAACATTTTAACAAGAAACAAAACTATAATATAAGGCAACCTCCTTGAAATTGAATACTATGAGTTGCCTATTTACCCTCCTTCCCCGCCAACTTGAGGTTTTCTTCCCTCTTCACTTCTACAAGGATCTCTTCAATTTTCATTTTATTTTAATTCAAATTCTGTGCTCTTACTAGGTAAATCTAGATAAGTTACGGTTTCATTTCTAGCTCTCTATAGAGAAAAACCTACAAAATAGCTGCATTGAGCTAAGATTGTATTTCTATTTTCTCTTCTTGTTTACACACATTTATTAAATTTTAAAAATCTTTGCCATTAACATATACTACATGTTATTTAGTTAAAAGAATCCAAGTTTAAAAGATTAAAACATTATAAAGCAAAATAAATACAGAACCTTCATTCAATTCTTTGAGTGGTAGTAGTTTAAGAAAACAGGAGTTTATTATATTTACAAAGTAGTTGGTACAGCTTAATAATTTCCATTACTGTGCTAAAATGTATGCGCAAAAACACCTCTTCTTCAATGTTTCAAATTAATGCATTTATAGGTTTTTTTCTCCCCATCCCTTACTGTCTTTATTATGACTTTCATTACCAGGATCAAGAGTGGAAAAGTCAAAATAAAATATAGAAGTTTCTTGTTGCATAACTAGCATTCAGGAAATCATTGAGGCCGCTTTGCTAGTTTCCTCTAGTTGCAAATAGAAAGGGGAAAGTCACTCCGAGCAGAGCCGTCCTCACTGCACCTTTCCAGCATGCGGTCTTCTTTACGCCAAAGGCCTTGGGTGCAAACGAAAGGTACCACTTCAAGTCCCACAAAGAAATCCTGAAAGTGACAAATACCTGTTCCTCTAACTCAGCCTTCAGACAACAGAGGCATGCGACTCGTTTTGAACCTGCCTTCAAAGCTCAAGACCTTCAGCCACAGGCTTCTCTCTCACATCACTTGGGGCCCACTGGTGGTCACACAGCTGTGAAGCGGCCTGTGTTCCCTCCAAGGCGTTGTAGCCTCTGCAGACACAGCTGTGCCAGGGACAGGCACCTGTGTAACTTGGGGTATTCTCTAGGTTGGTAATTACAGAAGAAAAACCACTGGAGTCCTAACAGGGGAAGGAGGTGTCGGGAAGCTGAATTCTGTGAAGATTATTTCAAAATGACTAGTTGAAACTTTTGCTGTATCTTTGGTGTAAGTGGGGTAGGGCGGGTTGAAGTGAGGGGTCGGGCAGTTGTCCTGGTCCCCATTCATACCTACCAACCACAGGCCCAGGGGAATCACCACCTCTGCCACCCACAGGAAAGTACTCATTCAATGGCTTCTTCTGACATTTAACAACAGACTTAACATTGGCGCATTCTATCTTTTTTTTTTAAATATATATATTTTTTTATTTCAGAGAGGAAGTGAGAGGAAAAGAGAGAGAGAGAAACATCAATGATGAGAGAGAATCACTGATTGGCTGCCTCCTGCATGCCCCCTACTGTTCCCTCTATCCACTGAGCCAAACCAGCTAGGGTGGCACAATCTATCTAATGACCTGGCCTGACAGTGTTTTTTCAGATTGCCAATTTCCTGTTCAAATGGCAAAATGTTCAGCACTCTTTTGACTCAGTCACCTTGAGTGACTGGAATTCCTATTGTGGTCTTCTAACTTTTGGGTGTGAGAGGAGGAAGGAAGCTGAAAATCTGCAGAAATATAAATTAGTGCACAGAAATTCACAAGCTTTAATATATCTTAGCATGTATATGGGAGTAATGTAATAGAGCTGTGTCAACTACATGTGAATTCCACATGTCACTTCAAAATGTAGAGAGAAATTTAAAAATATTTTAATTAAGAATAGAGACTTGCTTTAAAAACTTTCCTTTTTAGGTAGGATAGTCTTCATTTTAATATTTTTATGAAAGTAAAATAGGGTTATCATTCGTACAAATACATTCTAATGTGCAAGCAAGAAACTGGTGGTGTCTCCTTTGTCAAATATTAATTGAGCATAGTGGATTGTGGAATAAAATGAACAACATAAACTGATGAACAAAAACAGACCCAGAGATAGAGAAGCATTGATCAGACCTACAAACCTCAGAGAGAAGGCAGGGGAGGCTGGGGGTAAGGGGAAGAGATCAATCAAAGGACTTATATGCATGCATGTAAGCCTAACCAATGGACACAGACACTAGGGGGGTGAGGGCATGAGTAGGGGGGTGGGGGAGGCAATGGGGGGGGGGATAAGGACACATATGTAATACCTTAATCAATAAAGAAAGAACAAAAAAGAAAGAAACTGGTGGTGGCATGAGGTAATTTGATCCTAAAACATGATTTAAAAACTGGAAAGCTTTTTATGAAATTTTTAGCTTTAAAAATTATAGCAAACTTAACCCAGGGGTCAGCATCTCACAATCTCTAATTTTGGGGAGCCTGGGAGCAATCAAACTATTAAAATGACCAAGAGGCCTGGTCGGCATGGCTCAGTAGTTGAGTATCAACCTATGAACCAGGAGGTCATTGTTTGATTTTCGGTCAGGGCACATACCCAGGTTGCAGTAGGGGGCATGCTGAAGGCAGCCAGCCAATCAATGATTCTCTCTCATCATTGATGGTTATATCTTTCTCTCCCTCTCCCTTCCTCTCTGAAATCAACAAAAAATATATTAAAAAAAATAAAATGACCAAGAGGAAACCAGCTCTCTAAAATCATAGAACGTCAATGCCTGAAGGAGGAACTCTGACCATGAAAGAGATGAGAGTCTTTTCTCTCATTCCAGGACAATTTCTCACAGTTGTATTTGTTTTTTTGTTGTGTTTTTTTTTTTAAATTCTTTATTATTTAAGGTATTACAAATGTGTCCTTATCCTCCCCATTAACCCCTGTCCTCCCCCCATCCACTCATGCTCTCATCCCCCTGTTGTCCATGTCCACATAGCCTTCTTTTCACCAATCCACCGTTGGGGGGAATTTCAGCAACGTAAGGTTTCTGGAACACTCTCCTTTTCTTGTACTTCTGGTTTTGATAGCCAGTCATCACCTGCGTGAATTCTTCGTTGGTCATGTCACTAAAAGCATTCATTGCCAAGGTTGTATTTAACGTAAGTGCCAACTATAAAATATATTCTGGGTATTATTTTACAAAAGCAATTTGTAACATATCCATCAGAATGGTTTACATTGAAGAGCTTCAGTAAACTGAAACATTATTGATTATGAAGACTTGCAATTTTGAACATAACAAACCTCATCTATATAAAGCAAACTTGAACTTTGATTTAGTATTTGTCATAATGAAGTGGAATAGTCATTATTCCCAAAATTAAAGAGTTCTCTAAGTTGTTATCAACAAACACTACTGTGATAGATATTATATAACAATCACTGAAACATCCTTGGCCTAGTCATTTAAGATTTTCATTTCCATTCCTTAACCAGCTGGCCCCTAAGTATCTTCACCTAATACCAGCAAAATACCAAGAGCATTCATACCAGTGCTGAAGGACTTCTCCACCTCCCAAATCCTTAACACCGCACTCTCTGCACAAAATCTTTCAAGGAACCTGGGTGGTGTTGCTGAGTGGTTGAGCATCAACCTATGCAGCAGGATGTTGCAGGTTTGATTTCCAGTCAAAGCACATGCCTGGGTTGCTGGCTTGATCCCCAGGAGGAGGCGTGCAGGAGGCAGTTAATTGATGTCTCTCTCTCTCTCTCTCTCTCTCTCTCTCTCTCTCTCTCTCTCTCTCGTTTCTATTTCTCTCTCCCTCTCCCCTTTTCTTTCTCTAAAAATAAAACAATAAAAACATAATTTTAAAAACCTCTCAAGGAACTCTCCATGAAGTTCTCACAGTCAGTAATGCTAAGAACACCTCTTTGACTTGACCAAGTTATTTCTTCCACCCTCCTCTTCCTTCTTGACTTCCTTTCTTTGTTGTATTTCATCACTTAACTATATACTCTTTGTTAAGCACCCTCAACTTTTTATTCTTTTCTCTTTTTATACAACATAACCTGAAATTGTCCAAATTTAAATCAATGAAGCAAAGAAAGAGAACTACCACTATTTGCTCTTCCCTTATTATTCCAAATGTTATGTATTCTAAATAAAAATATTTCACAGCCTTCTTCATAGCTAGATGTAGCCATGCAACCAAGATTCTAAGAATATAAGCAAAGGTGGCGTGTGCAGTTTCTGGGATTGGACATTAAATGAGAGGGAAGAGGCATGACTTCCTTGTCCTCCTCATTGTCCTCAATGTGTAAAATAGGACTGGAATACCAGCAGCAATAGTGGGTCTTGAGGTAGGCTGGGAAATGGCCCAACAATGACAAAAAGGCCCCATGTTCCTGAGCCCATAGAGGGTATATTAGTTCTGGATTTAAGCTATTTTTACCAAAAAAAGGGACACTTTTATCTTGGTTTAGCCTCTGCTATCTTGGCTTGTCCTATTACTGAAAGACAAAGCTAAGCCTAACTAATTAGGCTGACGATTTGCCTATCCACTTTCACACTGTTCGATGCCTGTTTTCCTCTTGCGTAAAATGAGAATAATAATGATCCTTAATTCATGAATTTGTTCTAAAATTAAGGATGTAACAGTGCCTGGTACAAAATAAACATTCAGCCCTGACCAGTTTGGCTCAGTGGATAGAGTGTCGTCCTGTGGACTGAAGGGTCCCAGGTTCAATTCCGGTCAAGGGCATGTACCTTGGTTGCGTGCACATCCCCAGTAGGGAGTGTGCAGGAGGCAGCTGATCAAAATAAACATTCAAAAATGTTGGTTATTATAATTAGCACTATCCAAGTGCAACCCAGTGTTGCTGGGGAAATCTGCAAAATTATAAGGATTGGTACCTCTATTGAGCCTTCAGTAATAGTAACATCCTCTCATTTGCATTAGTAATTTTCGAACCCATTTCCTTCAGGAATTATCCTGCACACTAACACCCTCCTCAATCATTTCCACCTCTTACTCAGGCTCCATCTCACCAGAGGACACCTTGCACCATAGAACTGAGGCCGCCAGGTATCCACTCCCTCCACACAGAGGGACCCACCTCCACCTCTCTTCTCACTCATGCTGCCTGTTTGTCTTCTGCCATTGTGGAGGACAAGCTGTTCCTCTGTTCAAGGCTTATCCCTCAGTCTGGTTTTGGATTCCATGCTCTTCCTATCTTATTTCATCTCTTCCTTGTATATTCAACTTTTGCTTTTCTAGTGACTCATCTCCCCCTTGTCAATAAACATGCCCCAGTTTCTACTCATTTAAGCACAAATATTTATGCACCCCCCCCTCAAAATGACATATTATCTCCCTTCCCCTGTTCATCCCCATATTTTATTAATTCCCCTGCACTCTAAAATAAAGTTATAAATTCTTTCTTCTTTTTTTTTTGGTTAATCCTTAACTGAGTATATTTTTCCATTGATGTTTAGAGAGAGTAGAAGGAAGGGGAAGAGAAAGAGAGAGGGAAACATCAATGTGAGAGAGACACATTGATTGGTTGCCTCCTGCACGCATCCCCACCGGTGCCTGTGATCAAGCCTGCAACCAAGGTATGTGCCCTGACCAGAATCAAACCCTCAACCCTTCAGTTGGCAGGCCGGCACTCTATCCACCGAGCCAAACGAGCTAGGGCTGAATTATTTCTTTGTTTCTAAATCCAATTCCATGTTTCTCAATAACAACAAGAGACATATTTTCCCAAAACAAAAAGCTGGGAGTCAGACTATACTTCTCCTTTACGCTTCATGATCAATTAATCATTATGTCTTGATTTACTCCTTAAAAATCTTTAAAAGTTATCCTTCTCTGTCCCTGATGCTATTCTCTTTGTTCAAGCCTTTTTCATATCCAACCTGAGTTTGTGAAATATCTACTTTCCTCTCTTGCACAAACTTTGCCATAAGTTAACTGTACAACTAAATCAATTCATTCTGAAGTAATGAAACGGTTTTTTCTGGGACTGACCTAATACAACATTCTTCGTATTCTAAATGCTCTATTCAGGTTACCATCTATAGAATGTGAACTTCGTCTCTTTCTTCTACCTGTGCTGGGCTGCCATCCACGTCCCCTTTCTCTGTGTCCTTGTTAGCAGGCCTGTTAGTATGAGAATATTAGCCAGAGTTAACACTATAGCCAGAATGTCAGAATGATTGACTCCTTGCAAAGCTAACTGGTTTACATGGTTTAAAACTGTCTAAAAACTCAGGTCTGATATTCATTCACAATAGATCAGGAACTACTGTCTGTGAATCAATAAATTTATTCACTAAGTAATAAAATTCCATGTACTTAAGATATTGCTACTCTAATTTATGTTTGAGCAGAAAAATCTCAAGTGGGTAATCATAGTGATAGGATTCTACTAATTATATTTGCATGAAATTTGAAGATTAAACATTAAGTAATTTCAATTAAAGAGATATATGAAATATAATATTTGTATCTTTGAAAAAGGTGAACATTATAATTTTTTTCACACTGAAGTGTTTCAATGCCTATCATATAAGAGCTAAAGAGTGCAATACTGTTAATCTCGATAATAAGCAACTACATATATTTTTTTAAATTTCATGTGCATAAATATCTGCTGATTTCACATCACATGTTGATTTCACATTCATATCATACTAGAGACTATCTGAGTCTTATAGTGTTGACCAAACATATTGGAACAATTAATCATTTGGTCCATTTAGCTATATTACAGGAAATCCAAATATATACTTATAAAACAAATTCTAACATTTTGAGGAAGCATCTTTAGGGTTACTGTAAGCAGAATATTTACTGCCCACCTGCAGTAGGTTGGGTAAAGAATTTTTCATTTAATTCAACCTTGAATAAAAACAGAAATTGAAAAAAAAAATGTTATGTTATGTGAATGAACCTCAAAAGGTTCAGAAGTTGGCCCTGATATACTCACATTCTCATCCAACTGGAAGTCTGATATATTATGTTGAAAATGGCTTAAAACTGTCTTTTTTTAAAAGACTACAGGACCTTTATTTTCTCCTTCCCACCAGACTATAAATGCTGGAAGAACAACCTGTCTTATGGCATTTTGGGCACACAATTTCCCTTCCCAGAAATAAATTGGAAGTACAGAGTTTATGTCTGTTTGATTCCCATCTGTCAACTAAACAGCAGCAAGATCAAATCTATCGTTCAATTTCTAAGGCTGTTTATTAGTTATATGCTTGATCATGGCCTTTTAGGAACCCCATTCATAAGATGAAAAAATCAAGACAGTAGCCTCACCCTAACCGGTTTCCTGAGTGGATAAAGCATCAGCCTATGGACTGAAGGGTCCCAGGTTTGATTCCAGTCAAGGGCATGTACCTTGGTTGCATGCACATTCCCAGTAGGGGGTATACAGGAGGCAGCTGATCGATGTTTCTCTCTCATTGATGTTTCTTTTCTTTTCTTTTTTTTTTATATATTTTATTGATATTTTTTACAGAGAGGAAGGGAGAGGGATAGAGAGTTAGAAACATCGATGAGAGAGAAACACCGATCAGCTGCCTCCTGCACACTCCCTGCTAGGGATGTGCCTGCAACCCAGGTACATGCCCTTGACCGGAATCAAACCTGGGACCCCTCAGTCCGCAGGCTGATGCTCTATCCACTGAGCCAAACCGGCTAGGGCATCTCATCGATGTTTCTAACTCTCTATCCCTCTCCCTTCCTCTCTGTAAAAAAATCAATAAAATATATTTTTTTAAAAGACAGTAGCCTCTGTCACACTTGTGGTAAATTTAAATTAGATGCACATAGGTTTGTTTCTCATTAGCTGTCATGCATTATCATTAGTAGCAAAGTGTACTTAAGTACTTGCTTAAGGCACTATTTTTTTAAAATATGTTTTTATTGACTTCAGAAAGAGGAAAGGAGAGGGAGAGAGAGTCAGAACCATCAATGATGAGAGAGAATCACTGATCAGCTGCTTCCTGCATGCCCCTTACTGGGCATTGAGCCTGAAACGTGGGCAGGTGCCCTGACAGGGAATTGAACTGGTGACCTCTTGGTTCATGGGTTGACGCTCAACCACTGAGCCACACTGGCCAGACAAGGTAGTATTTTTGATGTTACTTATGACAAGCTAAAAAGATCGCTTCCCCCAGATAGGGAGAGATAGCTTAAGAAATAAACAAGGTAGCAAAGTCTGTGCTAACTACTATTGCCAGTGAACAATGTTTACTGTAATGAGAAGTATTATGAATGGAGGTAATAGAAATAATGGCAATTTTGAAAGAAAAATGGTGTATGTACTTACACACATGTGTGTATGTCCAATTATTAGTTCTTGTATGGATTCATCTTTAAGGCTGACCTAAATTTTCTTTCCTGTCAAAAGTCTGAAGCTGTTATGTTGGTGTTTCAGTGAGCTGACGTTTCTCACAGATATTGTACTGAATTGTCTCACATTTTCTCTGTGTTATACCTTTGATAACAAGTTAAAAGTGGAAAAAGAAAAAAAAACTACCTGCAAACAAGAAATCCCTGTTAATGGAATTCTGCATTGCACAGTCAACTTTTTGCTTGAGGAAGAAACCAAACCCAGACTCAGAAAAGGATGAGGTGACAATGTGGATTAGTTCAGTATGGAACAAGGTGTATATGTCATAATCTCCAAATGTTATTTCTGTCATAATTCCTAATCATTATGACCTCTAAAAAGTTCAATAAATTCAAAATCAAAGTCCTTCCCCCCATTCAAACAAAACGTGTTTACTCCTATGTGGTGAAGTCAGTTGTTTCTTTCTTAAGCCTCATTCAGTTTTATAAGGCGGAGCTTCTCTAAGCTTAGTCTCAGGTCCAACAGTATCAGTGCCATCTGAGAACTTGCTATGCATATTCACGGACCTTCATAAACCTACAGATTCAGAATCCATAGGGGCAAGCCCATTAATCTGCTTTAATAAGCCCTCCAAATAATTATTTACCATTCTAATAAATGTACTCAATTTTGTAAAATGAATTCTTTCATTCATTCTCAAAACAGTTTAGTGAGGTTTTAAAATAAAACAGATAAGAATATACAATTTTACAATAGAAGTACATATGTTATGGAATTAGTTAATGAAGGAGTAGTGACAGAAGTCAAGTTCAAAACTCCAGATACAAATTGTATTAATTTTTTGGCACATACACTCTAAAACTAAATTGGTAATTTTAACATACCCTTACTTTAAGGTAAAACATAATTAAAATAATGCAGATTTTTCATAATAGTCTATTTTATGACATGCTTTAAATGTCTGTGGGTATGTTACCTAAACTCTGTGTCTCAGTTTCTTTGGTGTAAAATGGGAATATTAACAAAACCCAGCTTATAAAGTTATTGTGAACTTTCAGTGAATTAACACATGTCAAAGACTTATTTAATACAATGCCTAGTTCCTGGGAATTATTCAATAAAGGTTACTTATGACTTTAGTTAGTACCTTTTATACCTGGAAATGTTATTTAATCTTTTTACAGCCTAATATTTCTTACACGTGACAATGCAAATATTCATTGCTTCCTTTCTCCTTATAAAATACAAACCACAAATTAATAAACATCTGATATATCAATGTGGGACAAATAGTTGATAAGGATATATTGTTTCCCTGATTAAAAGGCAAGATAATTCTAGTTCTAGCAGTCATATAAATGTATAACCTTTAAAATTTACTGAATCTCATCAAACAGTTTTTAATAATTATGTGTAAAAATGAAGTTGAGAAAAAAAACACCTTAAAATAGAATTAATTGAACATAATAAAATGTTATCCACACTGAAATTATTGACTATGAAGATTAAAAATGAAAGCTTTCAGCTGGACTTGTACTATGGAAAATGTTAAAGTTACATATTACATATCCATAGATATAAGATATGATTATAATATTATATAATTTATTTATTTCATTTAAATACCACATTTTAGAAAAACAATATCATAGCTTAGATATGATATTTCAGAGGCATCTTAGAAAATTGCATAAAGAAACCAGAAAGGAAAGACTCACTGAGAGAAACAACAGGAAGACCAAGCGGGAGGAGGGTATGTAATGAGTCCTGATTTAGAAACAGAGAGGACACAGCCAATAAAATCTCAGTGCCTTCCCCTCAATGAAGAATCTAGACATCTGCAAGAATATACTACTATCAGAATAAATTTTTCCTGTATCTATAGAAGAAGAAAAGCATGCATTTTCATGATAATAGAGAACATGTATTTCAGATAGGACAGTGGTCGGTAAACTCATTAGTCAACAGAGCCAAATATCAACAGTACAACAATTGAAATTTCTTTTGAGAGCCAAATTTTTTAAACTTAAACTATATAGGTAGGTACATTGTTATTAACTTAATTAAGGTACTCCTAAGCTGCCCTTTGCTAAAAACGTCCTCAATCTGATTGAGGTACGTTCGCTGAGGTCGACCCCTTCCAACTCTCCCATCCACACTCGTCTTGTATACTTGTTTCGTCTATCTTTTGTCACCCACGTGCGATTTGCGGACGCATCTAGCACTAACCACTGCACAATGAGACTGCTGACTGACTGGCTCACTCAACTCGTGCATGAATCGCGCACACCTCCCCTGCGCTGCGTATTCCATCGCCCGACCAACTGACACCCCCCACTTCTTCTAACGCCACTTCAAAATAGACTCGCCCAGGCCGAAAACCGACTTCTGCACATGGGCCACGAAGTTTCAATGGCACTGTACGTGCGCACCCGCACGTGGTATTTTGTGGAAGAGCTACACTCAAGGGGCTAAAGAGCCACATGTGGCTTGCGAGCCGCGGTTTGCCAACCACTGAGATAGGATATTAAAAAGGACATTCTCAACTGTGTGGATTGGTAGATACCAAAATGAATCCCATGATTACTAAGAATTAGGGTTCCAGAATGAGATGGGTAAACCATCTCCCAACTGAAGACAAGAAAATCTTCACAGCCTTGTTGTGAGGATTACATAGGAGATCACTTTATATAAAGATCATAACAGCAACCACTCAGGAGAGAGAGAGAGAGAGAGAGAGAGAGAGAGAGAGAGAGAGAGAGAGAGAATTAGGTACAATGCTCAGTACTTGGCATTAACTATTTGTTATTATGAAGACTTGTCAGAAAATTTTAAGTCAAGCATCCCAAGGTTAGGCAGAAACTTTATCACAGGCAATTCCAGTCCCAAGCATCTATAATCCTAAGTGTTATTGCCATCTGCACCTTTATCTCTCATATCTCCAAGTCCCCATTTGGTGATGTAGCCATGGCCATGTGAAGATACGGATATGCACATTGAGAATTAGGAAGAAGACCTCATTTCGAGTCGTGGTGCAACCACTTATTCACTCTGTAATTGAGGACAATCTCTTCCCTTCTCAGAGTCCAAGTTTCATTTTCCCTAAAACAAAGACGAGGAGGCTCATGTGGTTCTCTGGTGTGAACAGAGTAAGACCACGTGCATAAAGTGCCTCGTGCAGCACCGGGCACAGAGTGTGCACCAGGTAAACAGTTACTTCCTCACTTTCTTCCACAAAAACTGAAGAAAATTCCTCTATCACATTCATGTTATTCCTTATATACAGGGATGGGCAACAGTAGGTTTACAGTTGTGAGTACACGAAACACAGAGTTAAATAAGGTCATTGTAATAATCACAACCTGCATGTCTTTTTCCATAGGAACAATAAATCTCCTTTTGCCCACCCCTATATTTAAAGTCATACAATAGCTCTCCTTAACCTGAGTATCTGCGAAGATAAAACATATTAAGAGGAACCCATGATGCAATTTGGAGTAGGAACAGAGTTGGGATGTAGTATTTTCCTCACCTTCCATATACAACTGCTTACTGGAGGGCTCACTGTACCCTCAGGAAACTCTCAGGACTCCTCACATTTTTGTTCCATTGCTCTTATTTATATGCTTATCCACCCCTACTGGATGGTAGTAAACTTCATGAGAAAATGAAGGAAGTCAGGCAGATAGTTGGTAAGATTTTTGAATGAGGACATGAAGCTGTGCTGTGCTCCTCCCTACACTGTCCAGCACATTGCGTTCGCTGTGTCCTCTGCCCAGAATGCTCCTCAAGCAGACACTGGCATGACTCCCTCCCTCACCTTTCTAAGGTGTTACCTCAAATTTCACTTTCTCAGGGAAGCCTGGCCTAACCACCACCCTATTTAAAATGTGTTTGTGCAAACATACATACACATACACAATGCACGCCCAGCCTCCTCTTCCTCCTTGGATCACTCTCTGACATAGTGCGCACTGTTTGCATTGGTTTTGTCATCATCTGTCACCCCCATTACAGTGTAAACTTCATGAAGGCAAGGTTTTTTGTCTTTTTTCTTCACTGCCTAGCATTGAACACAATATCTGGAGCATAGTTGGTGCTCAATAAAGATTTATTGAATGAATGAATTTCAGAATGACATAGTATGTGGAAGAGGAAAGGTGAGCACTTCTGATAAATAACAACAGGTATATTTATAGCAATTTAAAATGTATATGGCGATTAAGCTAACCTCTTGATACTGCATATCTGCTCAGAGCTCATCTTATGTTACTTGATATACTGCAGTTTTAATTTCTTCCTCAAGCAAAGAAGCTATTTCTTCTCATGAGAAACTAACTGGGTTTATCTAATATTGAGTTAATTTTTATTCCTTATCTACACAGATGAAAGACATGCTGAAAGTATCCCTAAATCTGATGTAATAGTCCCCTTTGGTTTACAGATGAGGGAACGAAGGGCTGGAAAGATGGAGATTTCTGAATGCCGACGTCAGTACTGGAGTCAGCTCTTTTAACCAAACCTCAGTACTCTTTTGAACGAATCTCTCTTTCTCCAAATGACTCATAGCTGATAAAACTTAAGTATCTTCATTGCCTACACTGTATTTGTGCCATTTAGACTATGTTAGTTGTTAATTATCCAATCTAAACTATTCAGGGAGAAGGCAAAGATCTATCCATGGGAGCAAATCCTGCTTCCTAAATAAGCTCTTGTCTCAACTCCCATATTCGAAACATTAACAATGTGCCCACCTGGACTTCTTGGAGGGCTCTGGTTTGCAGGGACAATATATGCTTTGGTTCATCTATGGAACAATCAGCTTAAAAAGTTGTATTCAGATATTATTAATGTTTTCAAACCCACTTCCTATTTTCCTGCTGAAATCCCTGCCAAGCCCACACTTCAGCAGACACTAAAATAATTTGGGTAGTTGACATTCAATCCAAATTTTCTATGGAAATCTGCCAGATTTGACATCTGTGAGAAAGTGGGTAATTTTTATTATCCACAGAGAGCAAAAGCTTAGTTTGATATTTCTCTACCTCCACACATCTCCCTGCAGTGGAGCTGTTAATTCAGATATACACTAAAAAAGTGGGTAGTAAGGAAAATCATTTAACTCTTTCACCCTTGTCAGAATAAGGCAAAGGCTTAATTAAAGCTAGTTTTAAAGAAACAGTAGCAATGAATAAAAGAAGTTTCCAAGGAGAGGGAGATGAAAATTGCCTTTATTATTATCACATCATTTTGCCTAAAAATGTTTACCTATGGTTTATGTGTTGCTTTAATACAACTATTTGTCTTTAAATCCCCCTTCATTTGGTTTAAAATGTAAAAGCAAAATTTCAAGTTTTAACTTTCTCTTTGGAATATTTTTATAAACCCTTATAATATCTGACTCTGAAGCGATGCAGAAGTACGCTTTTAAAATATCACACAAAAATATTTATATTGATATTAAATTTTATTTCCAAAGAGGTAAGACTAAGATATGTGTTGAATGCTTAAGGCTTCACTCATTTTTTAAAAGAAAGGGATAAACCCAGATATTGCCATATCCTTAAATGCTACCAAGGTTTATATACTGCAAAGGAAGTCACATAGTTCATTACAATAAAACACAAATCCCCCATTCATTCTTCCAATCCTGTTGTTTAGCATGACTTGAAGTGCAGACTTAATCCCCAGTAGGGGGCATGCAGGAGGCAACCCATTGATTTTTCACTCTCACATTGATGTTCCTGTCTCTTTCCCTCTCCCTTCCTCTCTCTCTAAAAATAAAAAATAAAATCTTTAAAAAATTTAATAGGGCATACAGTTCTAAATTGATAAAGGTTTAGAAGTAGGTCAGGGGAGTAGAAACATGGTGATTCTGCCATTTTCTAATGGTAGAATTCAAACATTGGAGGTATGTGCTTGATTTTTAACACAAGAGAAAATGGTATAATACCCTAAAGCAGTGGTCGGCAAACTGCGGCTCAGGAGCCACATGCGGTTCTTAGGCCCCTGAGTGTGGCTCTTCCACAAATACCGACTTCTGCGCATGGGCCACGAAGTGTCAATCGCACTGTATGCACGCCCGCCCATGGTATTTTGTGAGCCGCAGTTTGCCGAGCACTGCCCTAAAGTAACCACTAATAGAATATGTAACCCCCAAGTCACTGAACAAAACAGAAAGTAAAAAAACATACTGTGTGTCACAAATGACCAAAAAAAAGTATTGAAAATAGGAAATGTAGTTCAAAAGAAGTTGTGATAAACTAAGATTAACACATCAATTATGACAACAAAAAGTTATATTACCTTTTGGGAGGAAATTCCAGATAATGTTGAATTTGTGGTTTTTTGTGTGTTTTTTTTTTTAGTTTAAGTAACAAATTCAGCATTACGTTTCCACAAGAAGTAGACCGAAAAGAAATGTCTAAGATGAAAGGAAGAAGAAGGGGCAGAGTATGCCTGTGTCGGGGTAGGTTCTGGGCCCTTGGGGCAGGATGAAGGCTGCTCTTTACGATGGTGACAGAGGGAGAGGTGAGTCTGTTTTGCTGCAGAGTTGGAGCACAGTCAGGGCCTCCGTGTCCCTGGGATCCCTCCTGCCTGGGTCTCCTTTACGCCTCTCAGTAATAGTGTGGCCACTGCCTTTTGCCTCAGCTTCACGACAGAGCAAGTTTCCTATAAGATTCATGAAGGCAGGGATTTTCATACGTTCAGTTCAGAGCTCTATCTTTGGAAACAGTTTGGCACATGGCAGGCATAACAAGCAGATGTTCTGAATGAATGAATAAATAAATGAATATAGCTATACAGCACACAGGCCTTTGATGTGATCCATCTCCTCTCTCAAACTTCCACTGAAATGAGTAAAAGCATTTTTAAATAGTTACAAACCCAAACACTAAAGAAGAAGAGAGGAAGGCTATCAGTTGTCAAATGATGAGGGGAAAAAAAGAAGTCCTTTTCCTTTCCAAATGAGTCTCTATCCACATGATTCCAAAAATCTCCATGAGGGGGCATTGTCTTTTGTTTTCATTTTATTATATCATAGTAATAACCTTCCTTGAGCATTTAGCATATGCTAGGCGCTGTTATAAATACATTATATATATTCACTTATTTAATCCTCCAACAATTATTATTCTTCCTATTTTACAGCTGAGGAAACTAAGGATAAGAAAGAGTAACGTACTTGTTTGAGGTCACTCAGAGAGTAAGTGAGACACTGGGACTCAAACCCAGGTAATCTGGCTCCACAGCCACCCTCTTTTTAAAAAAATATATATTTTTATTGATTTCAGAGAGGTAGAGAAAGATATAAACATCCTATATAATAAAAGCCTAATATGCAAATTGTCCCCTTGGGCGATTGTTCACCAGGAGCTCAACTGAGAGACGGGGAGTTTGTCCGCTCACTATGACGTGTGCTGACCACCAGAGGGTGGGACGGAACATGGCGGGCATCTGCAGCACACTGTGACCTCTCGCCTACTACCTGAGGGCAAGGATGATGGGGACATAGGTGCGGTGAGAATGCGGGGTGTCTGCCAAGCTTGCTCTCACTCCCCTGCTATCCTCCCCCGGGATGCCAGGGCTTGTGCACCAGGGAAGTCACCTTCCTACCCCCGTGCTCAGGTGCGCCAGGCCGCAGTTGCTAGGACCGCAAAGGCTGGTCAGGGTCCCCGTGGGTTCACACAGCAGCCAGTCTGCGAGGCCAGCAGGGAGAGAGCATGATGCCCACCCAGCTTCCGTGAGGCACTGCTGGGTGGCCCAGAGGCCCACGCTGCACCCTGGCCTGCGGTGTCCGGCCATGCTCACCACATCTCCACATGGGGACTCAGGCACTGTGACTCAGGCGGAGGGGGGTGTGCATGGGCCCGGGGGGCCAGGTGCTGCCCAAGGCCCAGAGATCAGCTGGGACCTGCCCTTCTATGCCAGATACTTGGTGCATGAATTTCATGCACTGGGCCTCTAGTCAATTATAAAAGAGAATCATTGTTTGGCTGCCTCCTGCATGCCCTTCACTGGGGATTGAGCCTGCTGCCTGTGCATGTGCCCTGACCAGGAATTGAACCACAACCTTCTGGTTCACAGGTCGATGCTCAACCACTGAGCCATGCCAGTCAGGCCACAGCCCACCTTCTTAACTACTATGCTATAAGAAATATGTCCTTAGAAGAATTAAAATATTCACAAACTCACAATGAGATGCTTAACCTTTTTTAGAGGAAGATTCAGGCTGGGAAGAGAATGCTGGCATTTTGAAGGACAGGTAAGTGACATGAAAAAATGTATTGAAAATTTAAATTATGATCTTGAATATAAACCTCATTATTTTATCACTGTCTCTCATTCTTTTATCATTATTTTAAACCTCATTATTTGATCACTAACTCCACATATAAAAAGGGTTCAGACTAGGCACATTCTCTACATATTTTATTTACAACTTTCTGCTTGCATTAGCCAAATTTTCAATATAATTTCAAGATTTAGGAACTGAAATTCTTTATCAAGTATATTTTCAATAACTTCTGGTTTCAGGCTAGGCGAGGAATATTACCTTTTATATATTTATAAAATTAAAATTTTTTGTTAAACTAATGTGCAATTGATTTTAAATATCCTAAAGTCAGACTTGGAAATTTGATTTTTTAGGAAATAGGACTTTTTATGTCAAAGTTCAGCATAACATTCAGACAATCATTCAAAATTGTAGAACTGTTGTGAGATTAGGGGAGTGAGAGGGACAAGATCAATGAGACACAACCCTAATCATTGAAGAACTGCAATTTATGGCATCCATTGAGAGGCAAGAAAATCAACTAGGAAACTTTTGCATGAAGACTCAAAACCCATTATTCAGGCATAACTCAATACAGTTATAAAACACACTATAAATTCTCATACAGTAATAATTCTTACTTCCATACAGTGCATAGTATATAGGCCATCTTGCTTTATTACCTAAAAATAGTTTGCTAAAAGAAAAAGAAAGAAAGAAAATCTCCCCGCTCTGTTAGGGGCCTAAAACATAAGAATAAAACTAAAATATCTCATTAGAAGTACAGGAGAGGAGGAGAGAAGACGCCTGTAGGCATACCCATCACCACAGAGCAGTGAATACAATCCTCTTTTATTAACAAGAAACCAAGTTGAGCAGAGAATGAAGATATAGCCCAGATATTTCACAGTCAAATGCCAACCTCTGAGCATTTTCAGGCAAATAATCTTTGTAAAAGCAATTGTACTAGCCAAAATAAACTGTTGTGGACATACCCACTAAGTGCACGCAATAGAAGCTTAAGGTAAGCACTCTTGTATGCTTCTGAGATCTCAGAATTCTCGGCTGCAGTTAATAATTTCAGTGGCATGGGTATCATCACATTACCGGAGCCCACGCAGTAATCACCCACTTAGAGTTTTTAGAAAAATTCAAAGAGAGTAATGTCTCCAGAGAGAATATTAGCAGAGTTTCTCCTGTCTACATGGCTTTCCCCACCTGAGCAAATGAACAGCACTTGCTTTGCTTCCCGTAGGTTCTTTAATCAGGCATTATTTCCACTTCACAGTTCTCAGATGTGTTTCAACTGTAGTAATACCATTATCCAGTTTATTGGGTTTATATTTCTGAATCTGAATGTTGAAAGATGAGACTCCTCTATTGTCTCTTTTTGGTTTGGTAGACACGTATTCCTTGGGTTCTTGAAAAGGACATTGCAACAAAATAGAGAGCCTTAAAAATGACACAGCCAGCATCGCAGAAAAGGGAATTTTAGCTAATGGGTCACATAATATAAACTCTATGTAGAATTATTTGGAATGAAGAAATGAGGCAAGAACTTTCTTGAATCATATGTAATCAAAAGGTAACACAACAAATTTTTTTGCATAAAAAAATGAGTTATTTCACCTAGACTGAGGTGCACTCTTCTTATTTTAAGGGTGAAATTAAAGGAGTAAAACATTTTACATCATTCATTTAGGGGATGTCAAAAGATCTTTCATATTTATAAACATTTTATTTTATTCCTACAATAAATGTTTTACTTTATTAGTGTTTTACTTTGCTACTTCAATTATTTTCTATACCTCATACGAGTTATTTGAAATCCTTAATGGGTATACTAGTATATGCTACAATACATTAAAATGCTAAAATGCCAAGATGCTTATAAATCAAGACCAGACCAGATGAGTATGAGCTCAATTCTTCATGGAATACATATATACCAGTTATGGAATATATATATATATATATATATATATATATATATATATATACCTGCTATGTATGTATGTATGTAAACGTATATATTCTAAAGAGAATGAGAGAGACCAGGAATGTAGTGAAATGTAGGAGAGTGAAATAAATATATTATACTTGGGACCTATAATTAGGAAATAAGAGCTGATATTTAATGATTGAAATGGTGGTCGTACATCCTACTGTACTTTTTAGGTAGCCCAGAGTCATCTCTAGATTTTGTTAGCAGGTTGATCAGTCTTATTTCACAAATGCTGACTGACCATGGACTATGTAAGGTGTATTGCTGAACAAAGCTGTCAGCTTCCCTGCTCTCCTGGACCTTACAGTCTAATGGTAGAAACTCACAGCATCCTCTCTCTCTCTCTCTCTCTCTCTCTCTCTCTCTCTCTCTCTCACACACACACACAGAAAACACATAGAATCCTTTCTCACACACACACACACACACAGAATTGTACAGAGGAAAAGTACAGAATGCAATGTAGTGGAAGTACATAGATGTGGGAAAGCATCAGACTTGCATGAGACTTAGTTAGAAAGTTTGTAAGGAGGACATTCTAAGAAAAGGGAAGTGTGTGGAAGGCCACCCACCCTGTTTATCAGAATTCTGACTTAGGGGAGTGCCGAAGGTGGTTCACCTAATTATTCCTTGACCTTTCCAAACAAGTCTGTGCATGTGCAGACCCCTGGGTGTTTACCGGAATCCTTATGCTTAATCTATGGGTGTCCTTGCTTAAAGGACACTACAAACACATGTGTCCTCCCAATATTACTTACCCTACTGATTGTATCTAAAAGATAAACTTTATCTCAAACTGCTGCTACAATAAAAACCTAATGAGGCAGGCAATCGAGGCTGTCTGGTTCCTTTAGCCAGGCAGTCCCTTAGCCCTCTCTTTCACAGCAAACATTGTGTAGGAGTAATCCATTCATCCATTGCTCAGGGCCTGCTGGTCAGCCCTGGCACATAGGATATGTGAAAATAATTTGACCCCCTCTGAAAAATTAGAATAAGTTTCATGGCGGGACCCTTTCACTCAACAGTGAAGCAGTAGCTAACGGGGCTGAGTGTGATGGGGAGTGACAGAGGGAGATGGAGCATTCTAGGGAGAGGTACAATGTGTGCAAAGACCTTGAGGTAAGAAGGACATGGTGGTTATACTACAAAAAGCAAGTAATAATTGAAAATGGAAAGAAATTAAGCCACAGACATAGCCAAAGCAGGAAACTTTAGGTCTTGTCAGGGAGTTGTGTGTTTATCCTAAGTGCAGTGGGAAACATTGAAGGGTTCTTTAGTGGAGTGATAGAATCAGATTTGTGTTTTCCAAATATCACTGGATGAAATGAGCAAAACAGAATGCAGAAATGATTGTATGCAAGACACCATTATGTGGCAACTGTGTCAGTAGAGCCAAAAGATGCTAGTAACTCACATTGGAATGACAGTGGTGGGTATGACAAGTGGACATTTGGGACAAGGTAGTAATCAAAGGCAGAGGATGCGATGGTGTGCCACAAACGTCCCCCTTCAGGATCCAGGCAGTCATTTCCCAGGCTCTGCCGAACGTTAGCTGCAGAGAGCTCACAACTGAGTCACTTCTGGAAAATGGAAATTTCCCTCAGCTAAAGGAACTGCTTTCTCTAAGGTAATATCATCCCTGGCAATAACCTATTCCCAATGTCTACATGTGAAGGGGAGGGCAGGATGGTACAGTGGCTCAGCCCACTTGCCTGCATTAGGGAAAACAATGAAGGGCTTACTTTCCAGATCACCACTGGACTCTGTCTAGTCTTGTTTGCCTCATCCCTGGGAGCCCTCTTCCACAAACTGCCTGCACATCTCTCTCTCTCTTTCAGTCCTTCTCTAGGGAATCCAGCCTAAGACAGCAAACAAGGGGTTTTCTGTTTGCTTATTTGTTTTTAGATCATCGTGCAAGTTATTTCACGCTCATTCACTAATACGCTGCTTTAAAAGAATGGTTATTTTAAGATTATCTTAGATCTGAACCAGAGAATTTAAGTGCTACTCAACTGACAATATTATAGCAAAGCTTTGGCACCCAATTCACTACCCAGGAAATTAAAATCCAAGCAAGAGATTAGCTTGACCCAGTTAATGGACCTTCAGGTTTTTCCTTCATTGGTTTTCCACTGAAACTGGCAAACACTTCCCTTAAAACATCTGGGAACTAACACTGGTGAACAAGTATCTGACTCTGGTGTGAACCAGTAGACGCTAAATGGGCTTGTCTGATCTGTACAACAGAGCGTTCAACCCGGCGATTTGAGCACATCCTTTCTGCTTCATTGGTTACCAATGGATTTTCTGTTAAGTTCAATTGAGTCTGGCACTCTTAGCCTTTCTCTTTTGAGGGAGAGGCTGATGCCGTTTAAAGGTCTCACTAAAAAGCAGAGCCCTTTGATTGAGAACCTCAAAAAAAAAAAAAGACACTATCGAGCACACCTTTGAATACAGAGCTACACACTCCCTTATTTTAAGCCCAGCATGGGAAGCCTAATTGTCAGAAGGCTTTTTTATTAGTTCATTGTTACCAAGTGCACATACCCACCAAGGCAGTTGAATTGGGGAGAGGACTCAGAGAGAATACTGATCCAATGTATAGATTTCATGTAATCAGTGGTTCTAGCTCTAATAACCATTTGGGCAACCGAATCTCCGTTTTTGCATTTTCTGGTACTTAGGCCCTACTACCCTAGGAGAAAAAGCACAGCCTTATAGAAATGTCACAATATAAAAGTTCTTATGTTGTAAGGTAATTTAAAAAGATGATTACTAATCTATTTGCAATAGAGCTTTCAGTTTGAGGAGATAAGTGGGAACTAAATCACCTGATTAATAATAATTAAAAAATCAAATGCTGTGTCTTATTGATTCTACTTTTATAATCACAATTTTATTTAAAAATCTATCTAGAGATTTGCCAATTGTCTGCTTGTTCTCACACCAGACTAACCCTCACCCTACTCTATATCACAGGGTATAAATCTCACACAACTTTCTCCAGGATCTATTGCTAACAAGCATTAAATCTCTACCAACATCTACATCTTCTTGGGGGGTCCAGTTCTCAGAAGTTAGCCCCTCCCTCTGAGGGCAGCTGCCACTCTGGGTCCAGCTCCCACTGGGCAGTCTGGGCTTCTGATTTCTTGGCTCCTCCATCTTTAAAAATAGTAGTTGCTTCCTGTTATTGATAATCTCCATTTTAACTAATCCCCTGTGTTAAATTAAATTCCTTCTATAGCTTGGATGGTATGGCTCAGTTGGTTGGGTGTTGTCCTGTGCACTGAAAGGTTGCCAGTTCAATTCCTGGTCAGAGCACATGCCCAGGATGCAGCTCAGTCCTGGTAGGGGGTGTGCAGAAGGCAGCCAATCTATGTTTCACTTTCACATCTCTCTCTCTCTCTCTCTCTCTCTCTCTCTCTCTCTCTCTCTCTCTCTCTCCCTCTCTCTCTCTCTCGGAATCAATAAAAAATAATTTTAAAAAATAAAATGAATTCCTTCTATAGAACTATGTGGCATGGGCTTGGTTTTCCTAACTCATCTACAAAAGACACAGAAACAATCCAAAATTACTTTAAATGAAAACAGGTCCTAATTTACTACCACACGTTGTGCTATTTTGTTTTAAATCTTTCTGCCCAGAACTTATAGTACTAAATGATAAATAATAAGCCTTCTTTATCTGACTCTCACCTAATTTCCTTAGCTTCATCACTCCCTCCTTCCCTACACTTCCCTCTGGCCGCACACACTCATTTCACCACATATGTTCACTGAAGACCTAATTAACAGCATGTATGCCTGTGGCTTGGAATGCCCACACCCACCTTTTTAAACTAGTAACTCAATTGTTCTGGAAAGCAAGTTTAATGGCCATCTCCTCTTGTGTCACAAAGAAAATGTAGGAAAATAAGGGTTAACATTATGGGTGTAATGTGGGATGTGAAATAAGTCCCAGGCCAATAGCTTGTGGAATCTCCTGGGGATCCAAACTGGCTTCTTACTCACCATCTGGTCTTCTTCTACTGCCTATGATAGGTCTGCCTGTATCATTTCTCTACCTGTTCTTCTCTTAGCAATGCATCCCCTCTACTGTAAAATCTTTGAATCAAAGTCACAGAAACATAAGGAAGGATAATTAGGGTAAACCAGCTTCCCCCAGCCCCAACTTATTACCTTTTCTACTTGAACTGTAGTCCATTAGGGGAAGACAAAACGAGAACACAGATCCTATATAATAAAGAGCTAATATGCAAATGGTCATCTTGCCCTCGCACCCTTGCGCCCTCATGTGGCTGGGGGACCTGTGGCCTGGCTGGGGGACCTGAGGCCGCACCCCTGCCCTGGCACCGGGGCTGGGAGACCTGAGGCCATGCCCCCTGCCCAGCGGGGCTTGACAAGGGATCTGAGGCCATGCCCCCCCCCCCCCCCCCGTGGGGCTTGATGGGGGTGGGGCCGGCCGGGTCTGGGTTTCACGCGATTTTGAGGTGGTGTGCGCGGGTGGGCGGGGACTTGACTCTGGGTCCCGCAGCATGCCCCAGACTCTGACAGGAGGGAGATTTTCATATACATTTACTAATTTTCTTTTCATCTCTGACACTTCTATTATAGAGAAAAGACAAATAGCAATATTAAAATATTTCCTCTAATTCTCTTTTGATGTGTACAAATTCCATGCACCAGGCCATTAATGATATTATATAGATACATATAATAGATAGACCAGTAGGTAATAGAAAGAATATATATCTATATGTAGAGCTGGGATACAGTGTTATCACATCTAGTCTGTCTTTAATCTGCTCTCAGCTTCACATTTAGATTTTGTTTTATTCATGATTACATCCCCAATTCTAAGGACAATATAGATACATGACAAATACTTAACAAATACTCAACAAATATTGAATGAATATTTCTGCCAAAAAAAACAAGCTGCTCTGATTGAGTTATAGGTAAGATGTTGGAGGGGCTTCTTAGAGGGGAAAGATCCAAGGCAGAAACAGGCAATGGAGAAAGACAGGTATTTATTTGGTGGGGACAGGGGACGCATCACCGTGGCCATAAATCTAACTGTAAGTTGTGTAAATTGTTAATTTGGGGATTGTTGGCATAAAGGATTTAGTACTACTTTGTAACTTTGAAGGATTTAAGAACTTAGGCGCTTGAGAGTAAGTTTTCATACTCATCAAAGGAATGAAAATCACATAAAACACAAGTAGTGCCTAAAAGTCCCTTTTATGTCCCTTATCCTCCCACTGTATGCTCTCACTGCTACTTGATCAGCTTGTGGTTTGGTATTCGATACAATCAGGGACAGTGTGGGGGAGTGGTGCTGACACCAACAGGAACTGGTTCTCTCTTTGAATAGCTCTGCGCCAAGTTTCCAGGATTGAGAAGAGTGAAGATGACCACTGTCAGGCCATTGAACATGAAGTCACCGAGCCAGAGAGGCCACCTCCGTGAGCTGACAGAGTCCTGACCTCTTCAAACATTCTGATGAATCGATAGTTCTCATCACATACAGAATGCTTCTGTATTTCTCATTCTAAGTGGAATTTGCCAATCCAAAGTCAAGCACTTTTTTTTTTAGAGCACACCGATGGTGCTCTGAATAAATGAAAAATATATTTTAACAAAGGTCAAAAAGGTTTCAAGCGGAAATACAAAACAAAGACTTCTACTTTAAAAGCAAATCTTGGACAATGTTGATTTTGCACCCAGTCATACAGCATATTATTGAAAATGTACTCTTATCAGAGAATGGAACCATCTGCACCCCAGTTATACTTATAAAAAGGAAACCTGGGCTGCTTATAAAGCCCCTCAAACTCGTACCAAAAAAAAAATGTGTACACATACCCTATGGTATAAGAGTCTTTTCATGATCAAAGTAACTGTTATTTACTCATTTACTCAGTCTGATGACATGCTAGTGGCCAAGAAAGGCTCTTCTGTTTAAATGCACTGTGAGCCTCTACAGCCATGCTTCTCAAACTAGAGTCTGGTCAAACTCCCAAGAAAATGTAGTGGTGTGCAGGGATAAGAGAATGTCATGGTAAAACAGGCCTTCACTTCCTGGTATATCAGAGTTGGAAAAAATATTAAGTAATTTAAATGTAATACAAACACTATTTTATTTTAGCATGAACACAGCTGTTCTGGGGACAGAATGCAAAATTCACAACTATCCTATATAATAAAAACATAATATGTAAATCGACCAAACAGCGGAATGACCTATTGGTGGAGGGTGTGGCCGGCAAGCAGGTGGCGCCAGACCAGCCAAAGCACATGCCAGCGGGCAGAGGGAGGGGACAACAGTGGGGTGGGGGTGGGGCCAGCAGCAACCAGCAGATGGGGTCTGGTGCCATCCCCTGATCGCCTGTACAGTCACCTCTACAGACAGAGGCCATGGGTGGCAGCAGTGACAGGACAATTAGGGACAGGGATGCCCTGCACCATCCCCCCATCAGCCCACAGGGGTCGTCTCCCACAGAGGGAGGCCACTGGCAACTGAAGAGGGGCAATTCAGAGTGAGGCTGACCACTTGCTGTCCCCAGATTGGTCCATCAGCCCACAGGGATCTCCTCCCACAGAGGGAGGTCACCTGCAGTGGTGGCGCAATGGGGGTGGCACCAGCTGCTCGCTGCCTCTGCTGTCCCCTGATTTTATCAGTTACCTCCTGCAGAGGGAAGCCAGACTGCTGGCCTAAGCCATCAGTTAGACATCCCCTGAGGGCTCCTGGACTGGGAGCGGGTGCAGGCCAGACTAAGGAATCCCCCCTGAGTGCATGCATTTTTGTGCACTAAGCCTCTAGTCTTATGTAATAATAGATAAATATGTAAATTGACCGTCCCTCCACTATGCTAACCAGCCAATCAGGAGAGTATGCAAATTAACCCAACAAAGATGGCGGTTTATTTGCATGCACAGGCCTGAAGCGGCGGAGTGAAGACTGAAGGCTGAAGGCTCTGGGTGCCAGAGGAAAACTGGTGCCAACAGCCAGGGAAGGGAAGGCCTATCGCATGAATCTTTTAGTGCAACAGGCCTCTAGTTTTATTATAAACACTAAAAGTCCATAGAACTTTCACTTTCCAAGACTTCAGGTGACCCAATCTTCAGGGTCTACCTCTGACTACAAACTCCAAGGCCCAGCTCAAGTTCTAAGTGCCTGAACCTTCTCCAGGGATTCCAGCCCACCTGGCCCTTTCTTTTGGCTGGTTTTCCACTTTTCCAGAAAAGTGCTTTCTCGCTCTATTATTTCATGTTTCATTTGGATCTTCTAAACTATTAAAAATCTCATTGAGGACAGGGTCATGGTCTGTATAGCCCTGTACTTATTGATTATATGAATTATTGCTGGAAGTCATTTTAATAGTAAGACTGTGCATATTAATACTCCAAATAAGAAAGTACACAATTAATATTGATAATTCTACAAGAATGATGAAACAATTACTGCACTTAACCTTTCATCCTAGGATCTAAAAGTACTTTCAAAATATTAAATTTTTTCATCCCCATTATTTCTTTTGAAACAACTAAATCCTTAAATTGCACATGGATAAACTACAAAGTTCATCCCTACTTCACTGAAGGCATCAGGAGAACTGTCATGAAGAACGCATAGCCCTCAGGGCTACCGGCTTTGTGTGGGGCTCCTTCACATTAGCTGAACACTTGTTCTGTTGTTCCTTAAGCTCACCTAGTCCTTCTGCTCTACTGCCGCATGTAGTGTAAATAAGGCAGTTCCCTGCCCTAGCCGCTTTGGCTTAGCTGATAGAGCTTCAGCCTGCAGGGTTTGACTCCAGTCAAGGGCACATGCCCCAGTTTCAGGATCAATCCCTAAGAGTGCAGGAGGAAACCAATCAATGATTCTCTCTCATCAGATGTTTCTATCTCTCTCTCCCTCTCCCTTCCTCTCTGAAATCAATAAAAATATATTAAAGAAAAAAAAAAGGCAGCCCCAGAAGATTCCATTCCCTAAATGATTCATACTACCCTGTCCCAGTGTTTGACTGTCTGGTCCAAACACATTTATACTTCATCAACTTTAAGTTTCAACTACATGTCATTTCATTATGAATATAGTTCTGCTTTTCTTCAAAGTCAGACTTCAAATCTTCCAGACTCAGGACCTTCTATTGAAATGGGGGAATGGCATCATCAATGCATCTAGGGAAATTTTACCAGAATCCTTCCACATTACTGATCATCTGAGACAAGTGTCTGGTGAGAAAGGTCAGATGAGAACTTGCAGAACTACTGTGCTGTTCTGAACCGTTAATACTACAGAACAGTACTCCAAAGTTGGATAAAATTCATAGACACTTTTGAAGTAGAAAAGAATATATATGACATGCAGAATATAGCATAAAAGTACTTTCTATTAAGTTGGGTATATTTTTCAAGATTATTAATACTTTAAATAATGGCTTGTCCATCAAAGAAAATCAATGTATAAAGGAGTATTTGACAATGACACTCACATTGAATTTTAGCAACTTTTGCTTTTTGGAATATATTTAAGAAAATGTATTTAAATGAAGGGAACTTCCACTTTGATAAGCTTTTCAAAGCTGTGTGTTAACAGCTCTAGGATGTGACTACAGTATTAAACTATTTGTCACGAAATGACACTGCTAAGCGCAGCCCTAGACAGTTTTCAGCAGAGTCAGCAATACTAATTGCTCAAATTAGGGCCTCCAGAGTGTTTGAAATCACTGTAGAGAATTGATGAACTGACCTGGCCCCCGAAAACTTCCAGAGACGCTTTGAAGTGTATAATGAATGCAGTGTTTTAAAGTAGTGGTTCACTGGTGTTTTACCAAGGTAGATATAAAGGGAAATTCTCTCAGGTCGCAGTCACTTAAGAAGTAATGCAGTTAATAAATAAAAGTCAAAGCCTACCAAGTTAAGGTACCACTTTTGAATATTTCTTTAATTGCATAACATTTCTGTAAGAGACACTTGAATCATGACATTCATAAGTGTGCCAGTTACTATTTTTGAAACAAAAGGGATAGTCTAAAGTTGTGATCTCCTAAGGTACAAAGGACTCTTGCAATAAAGCTAAAACGCAATAATGATACTGCAATCCAAAATCCTTCTATGTCATCCCCTTCTACCTTGCTCCAAGCTTATCATCCTATCATCTGCCACCATGTTGCTGTTAGATTGACTTCCTTTCCTTTTGAACATATCTCGCTCTTTCCCACGCCAGGAATATATGTTTGAAGATCCCTCTGCCTGGAGCAGAGCAGGGTGCATGGTGGTGGTGTGCATATCTTGGAGATGACTTTAATCTGCAACTTACCTAATGAGGTTCTCCCCCTCCCTAGTTCCTTCCATATATCCTAATTTAAAATGTTTAATGCTGTAAAATACATGTAACATAAACGTTACCATCTTAACCATTTGTAAGTGCATAGTAGTGTTAAATACACTTACACTGTTATGCAACCTACCCCTAGAACTCTTTCCATCTTGCAAAATGGAAACTCTATACCCATTAAATAAGTCCCTTTCCCCCTCTTACTGCAGCCCCTGGCAACAGCATTCTACTTTCCGTCTCTATAATCTCAACTACTCTAGGCACCTCACATAAGGGGAATCACACAGTATTTGTCTTTTTGTGACTGGCTTATTTCACTTAGCATGATGTCCTCAAGGGTCCTCCATGTCATAGCATATGACAAAATTTCTTTCCTTTTTAAAAATTATCTATAGTTATGTCTATGTCTATGTCTATATCTATATCAATATATCTATACCTATATATTTCATCCATCCATTCATTCATGAAGCAACTTGGGTTATGAATACTGTGAATAATGCTGTTATGAACATGGGTGTACAAGTATTTTTTTTGAGACTCTACTTTCAATTTTTTTAGCTATAAACCCAAAAGTGGAATAGCAAACCATATGTTTAATTTTTTAGGAACTGCCATATTGTTTTCCAAAGTACCTATACCATTTTATATTTCCACCAGCAACAGTCAAAAGGGTTCCAATTTCTCCATATCCCCTCAGATACTTGTTACTTTCTGTTGTTGTTTTTAATTGTAGTTTTCCTAATGGATGTGTGGTGTTTCTATACTTCCTTTTTAGCATGTATCTACCTTTATTCATTTATTCATTTTTTTAATTTTCTCTTACTGAGAGTTTTTGAGATGGAATTGCCAAAAGAGATTGAGAAACCAATCTAAAAGATGTGATACTTTCTGAAATGGTTTTGATGTAGTCTGGAATTAAATATCCTGACACTTCATTTTAATTGATTCTGTTTTCTATTTTCATTCCAGACTATACCAAAACCACTTCAGAAAGTATCTCATCTTTTAGATGAGTGCCGAGCTGAAAGGCTCTTACTTGTTCTTCCTGTAAAAATTTTAGAACCTAGCACAGCCCAGCCTGGACTGGGATCTGCTGTTTCTCACTTATTTGCTCAGATGGCATTTGCTCAACTATTTAACCTTCGTTTTTCTCATATGAAAATGGGAAAAATGAATTCACTTACATGGGTGGGGTTTATGTTTGTTTGAGAATTAAATGACCATATCTGGGGCATAAAAAGCATTCGATAAATGGTATATATTCGTTTTAATTATACAACTGATTATCCCCTACGTTGATATACTATAAGATTCTTGCACACAGTCATGAAATTTAAATATCATCTATTTAATGTCTTTTATAGTGTGTAAACGAAATGCAATGAAAAACTATATAAACTTACTCATTAATCATGATTTCCTATTTCATCATCTGTACCTTCATTCCTGTCTTATTCATGATTATATCCCCAGGCCTAACAAAAGATTTGACATTTAATAGACATACAAAATATTTATTAGCCCTGGATTCTAAATATATCCCTAGTTACAGGATTCTACAACTTGCTCTTCACTTCTGAGCAGGGTTCCATGGGAATATTCTAGCAACTGCCCCCCACCCTCCCGAAAGAGTTAAGGAATTGCGAAGCATTTTAAAATTGTTCTAAGAAGCAGTCCCAGATCATTAGCAGTTTGTAGAGAGGCACTGTATTAGAGTGGCCTTTAGGCAACTAGGTTCAAAGAACTGCTTAATTCCCTTCCACTATTCTTAAAATATCATTTTTATTGTTATTAAAAATTGTTATTGTCAACTCAATGAACATGTTACCCAGTTCCCAGCAGCCTAAACTGCTGAGGTAAGAAATTATAATGATTAGTTATTACAGTGAAAACCATTACATGAATGCAATGGGGAGACACAAAGCAGCAACTAGATAATTTCTGTCTAACTATTGGATAATTAATGCCATAAGAAAATAACATGTACACATTGGGAATGAAGGATTATAGATTATTTGCACTTATTTTCTTTCTGTGGCAATTAAATTAACCATCTTTGATTTCTCACCTGTTACCATGGTTATTTTTAGTGATCCAGGTCATTAATGTCTTGAATATAATAGTTACATTAAAATTACAGCTCTTTCAACTTTGTAAAAAGGTTCTGAAGGTACCGTGAAAGAGAAAGTTATTGACTTCAGGGAAAAGAGCTGTCTGTTGAATGAAATTGTTTAATCATCTTAAAGCAAAGAAGTCCCCACTTGGTTCCTTCCTGATTTTTTCCAGTCGTATCACTGAGATTTTGTTCACTTAGGACAGCAATGAATGAGCAGGTAGTCTTGCGACAGTAATTCCTAACTATGCTATTAACGTCCTACTTGGGTTGTTAGCCCTCCCTCTCAACAATGGGAATAACAAGTTCCCTCTATCTCACTACTGAAAATTCTGGGAAAATATAACATATTAATTATATGGTGAGAAACAAATATTGAAAGAAAATCAACCCTCAATTCTCTAAAAAACATTTAATAACAGCCTGAGCTCCAATGGGGTCATGACTACTGGGTCCAACAAGTTCATGATCTGGGTCATTGCCACCAGCTCTCTCTCAGGGGTAAAATCAACCTAGAATATTAAGGTAAAGAAGAGGGAAGGTGATTCTTGGTTTCTGGCCAATATGACAAGGTGAACATTGGTGTCATTTGTTAAGTTATGAGCATTGATGAAACATCATGTTTGGGTGGGTAGAGAAGTTAAGTTTAGCATCTGAAGGTCTAAAAGACAGAGTGATAAATTTTCATAAAATGAGAGTTCCAACCAAGCACTCTTCCACCAACCTGATGATGAGAGGGAAGAGTCTTTGACTTTTTCTTGTTGTTTGCTTACTTCTATTAATGCAAACTAAAAATAAAAACTAAGACACATTAGGTGTTTAACTTCGTTTTAAGTTCAAAACATTTTAAAACTTCATTCATATAATACAGTCACAGGATTTTCAGGCTGGAAAAGAGCACACAAATTGTACTAAGTTGAAAAAAATGTGCTCCCCCAAAGCATGTGAGTGAATGATGACATTAGAAATCAGACGGAATCCTACTGATAACCAGAGCAGGGCTGTTTCCAGGGCAGGGACAGTGTGATTCACAGCCTGGTTGATAGCCCACATCACCTGGGGGTGGGGACTGGGGCATGGATCTTACACACATGCTGGGCCCCTTCCCTGAGATTCTCTTCCAGGCAATCAGGAGGGGGGGGCCAAGTGTCTATATTTTTAAATGCCATCCAGGTGATTGATGAGTGACCAGATTCAGAACCCAGTGTACTTAATACGCCATACTCGCTTTCCTTAGGTCATTTTATATGATTTTTTAATTTATATGTTAAAAAACCAATTTTCCCAATTAAATGCTTTCAGTTTATAAGACAACTAAACTCTTCATTATGAAAAACATTCATCACTACAGTGAATTTGAAGATTTAAAATTGTTTGACATAGATGTAAATGATAAAAGGTGTTCCCTTTTCTATGAAAAATAAGTTATTTCCAGCACAAAAATGATCCAATATAAATGCTTCCATTTTATAAAATAAAAATCCCTTGGCTGTGATAAAATTCTTCTAGAAATTAAAAGTAGCTTCGTACTCTTAAGAATAAATGTCTAATTTAGGCATTTTACTTTAAGTACTTTTTTTTAAAAAAAAAGAATGATGCAATAGGTCAAAATCCAGCCCAATTTATTCTTTACAAATTATAAAACACTCAAAAGGATAAAAAAATAAAGGCGGTATTTTATATACAAAAGTGAACATTTTTGCGTAAACAGCATTAATACCAAATTTTAGAAACAATGCAAACAACATCGGAAACTTGAAAACCAAGCAAAATTGGATTTGCCAATATGACATAAAATAATCCCTTAAGTACTGGTAATCAATCTTGACATCAGTGAAAGAGTTACAGAGATCAAAGCTACGTGGAGCAGCTCCGAAGGACATAGAGAAGGCACAGAAGGGCTGCAGGGATGAGAGGTAGGACTAGCACATCTGGCTGTAGTCGGGAGATGAATACAGTGAGTTATTTTGGTCTGACTGGCCATTATGCCACAGAAACATGCAAATGCTTTCCTGGTTTCTTTCTTTTCTGATTCCATAGCACCTTTGTTTCTCTCTGTTCCTCCTCCTCCCTCTCTCCCTCATTCTCTCTTGGTGGCCATTAACTATACTGACAGTTTGACAGGCTGAAATAAGGAAATAAAACACTTAAACATTGTTTCCTGATGTATGCATTCATCTCCTCTGCCAAACACAGATATTGAGGAGATACTTCACTCCTCCTGTCAGCTCACTAAATTATACCCCAGCTCGAGAGCAACGCCAGCTCAGGTCTCCAGTGCAGCGCAGCGCCGTTCTTTCCAGAACATGCAAGAACTTCATCCTCTTGGCCGAAATCTTTCCTGTATCTTTTTTTTTTTTAATACCATATTTTCTGAGGCTATGGACTGAATTTCTGTATAAGAGCTGATTATTTGCTCACTTTTTTAAAAATGTCAGAATTCAGTTTAATTTTCTAGAGTTTCTTTTTTCAGAGGGATTTACTTAAACAATGGCAAATGAAATGCCAAAAGGTTGGTTAAATGTTCTGCATTTCTCATAACCAATGTAGAATTTTGACATTTTTGTTGCTGACGTTAAGCCTCACCTGAGGATTATGTTTTCTTTTTAAGGTATTGCATATGTGTCCTTACCCCCCCCATTGCCCCCCCCCCCACTCATGCCCTCACCCCCCTGATACGGAGAGAGGGAGAGGTAAAGACAGAGAGAAACATTGATGTGAGAGAAACACATTGATTCATTGCCTCCTGCAGGAGGGCCCCCCCCCTCCCCGCCCAGAACCACAGCCAGGGCCAGGCAGGAGCCTGCAACCAAGGTACATGGCCTTGACCAGAAGCAAACCTGTGACCCTTTGGTCCACAGGCCAACGCTCTATCCACTGAGCAAAACTCACTAGGGCAAGAGTTTTGACTTTATAAAACCAGATGCTAATGAAGCTAACAATTATTCTCTTGACAGGTCCAGTGACAGACAGAAGAAAGGTTGATCATGACATCCAAAAATGTGCCAGATCACAAACAATAGATGTTTCTTCAATTGTTTTCATGTGGCAAATAAAGTCAAACTTCTGTACAGAAAACTTTGATATTCTTACAAAGAATAACTAATTTCTTCCAGAGGAAATTGCTGTGGATTAAATTTGAGAGAATAGTAGGTGAGAGGGAGGGATGATGACTTTGTGTCTTTTTTAATCTCTATCTGAGAATATGTGTGTGTGTTTTATTTGAGAAAGAGAGAGAGAGAGAGAGAGAGAGAGAGAGAGAGAGAGAGAGAGAATATGTGTGTGTGGTTTATTTGAGAGAGAGAGAGAGGGAGAGAGAAAGAGAGAGAGAGAGAGAGAAAAACATTGATCAGTTGCCTGCCCTACATGCTCCCAACTGGGGTGGAACCTGCAAACAAGGTATGTGCCCTGCCTGGGAATCAAACTGCAATATTTTGGTGTAAGGGATGATGCTCCAACCAACTCAGTCACCCAGCCAGGACAGGGATTATGATCTCCAATTGTTTATTTACCTCCCCCTGACCACTATTTACATGAAAGAGAAAACTTCAAAGTGAAGTATTTAAGAATTTGAAACAAAAAGCAATGGAAGTAAACCTCTCAGCCTTTTCTTTGCTTTGTTCTCTCAGCAGTAATTACTTAATGTCTACTATATGTAATACACAAGTGCATATTCTCTGAAAGATGCTAAGGAGAATCCCACAGGTATCCTGCTGGCTCCTCTGGAACGTTCAGTCTAGAAAAGATGCCACCATCATAAGGAACTAAAATGCCAGGTGGAATGTATACAGATAAAATGCTATGGAAATTCAGATAAAATGCTATGGAAATTCAAGGGTGTAGGGAATACCCCTACTCCCACATATAACTGGGACTTCACATCTCAGTTTGGTTGAAAGATTTACAAAAAAAGTTCCTCTGTGATAAGACTTACATGTTTTATTGGAATTACTTGTTTTACATTACATACCTCTTCTGCTGGCCATAAAATCTGTGAGGCACTGTGCTTGTCTGCGTTGCTCAAGGCAATATTTTCAAGACTAGCACAATGGGTGGCATATGATGTACACCCAAGAAATTCTGTTGGATGGATGAATGAGTTGTCTTGTATAATAAGTAGTGACTGGATCTGAATCTCCTGAATATAGTTTTCTGAGTTTCTTATTAATGCGATTCCCCATCTTATTGAAGTCCACCAATAAGACAGATGGGAGACCTCTGGAAAACTGCTGGACACCCCAGTGATCATAGATACTGTATTTAATTAGCACAATTACCACAAGATAGCCATGTCCATTTCTGTAGAGCTGAGGGCTTCCTTACTTACAGGGAGCTCTTCTGCAATCTGATCATTAGTGATTACAGGATGAATCACAAAGGGGACGCCCAGGAAAGCTCTTTGTGGTGTTTCTTGCTCCTGTTTTGCTTCATATTTTTTCCCAAAGAGTAATGCTTTCTAAAAATGTCCTTGCACCTCTTCTGAGAATGCTAATCCAGTTATTGCTCATGTAAATTATCAATAGACCTGAAATGTTACTAGAGTAAAGATTATAAAACAATAAATGCAAAGACAGGTCATTAATTAAATCCATTTGAAGAACGGCTCAACCAGATAAGATTAAATTCTTTTACAGGAAACTATTAAGTACCCAAATCATTTGACTTTATCAAATATTATCTGAAATAATAAAGCTATTATTTATTAAGCACTTACTTTTAGGCACTAGGCATGATATCACAGGAATATGTCTTCACTAAAGTCTCATGAGCACCTTATAAAAAAGGAGTTTTTGCCTGGCTGGAGTGGCTCAGTGGTTAAGTGTGTTCCTGTGCACAGAAAGGTCGCCGATTCAATTTGGATCAGAGCACATGCCTGGGCTGCAGGCTGGTCCCCAGCAGGGGGCGTGCAGATGTTTCTGTCTCTCTCTCTCTCTCTCTCTCTCTCTCTCTCTCTCTCTCCTCTCCTCTCCTCACCGTTCCTCAAATGAGGATTATTTAAAAAAAGTAATTTTATCCCCAAATCAAGTCAGTGAAAGATTGTTCTAGAAGTTGAGGAATCCAACCCAAATCATTTCCTTTCCAACTATTCTGCATTCAGCAATCAATAATACAGTGATTACATTTACTTTGGCTTTTTCACAAGGAAATTCTCCTTAGCAGTGGTCATAACTTTTAAACTAAGCTCTTTCAAGTCCGTAGAACGTGCAAAATACAAACTTAGTTACCTGACTTGAAAACTATATCAATTTTAACATGACATTTGTTATCACATGAAAAATGTCTTAAGCAATCTTATTGAAAATACTATTTTGATAATGGGGTAGAGGATTACGGGTGAGGCTAGGGTGGGCGAGAAAGATCTACCAGTTGCTCCGGCTAGAGTTTGGTGGGTAAATTAGGACATACATAGCAGGACTAATTTCTCCTTTGTGCCTCTTGTTCTTGCTTTCTCCCGCTGTTTTCTCAAATGTCTTGGCAACATATCACCTTTTCAAATGTTGAAAAGAGCACTTTGGGGGGTGGAAATGCTTTTCTAGTTCCCCCTTACCCATATATTTGGGATGAGGTAAGAATAACTCTGGCCCCCAAAACTGCATTTTTTCTACTATGACATTTTGCCTTCCGATTGTTTCTTCTGGATTTGAGAAGTCAAGAGAAACCCTGCTTTTGCCATGCTACCAGGCCTTTCTCTAAATTTAATTAACATCTATAATAATAAAAGTGTAATATGCTAAATAGAATGGACAGCTGAACGACCTTCCGGACAAAGCGTGGCAATGGGGGCTGAGGCAGAGGCAGTTAGGGGCAATCAGGCAGACAGGCGAGTGGTTAGGGGTGATCAGGCAGGCAGACAAGCAAATGGTTAGGAGCCAGAGGTTCTGGATTGTCAGAGGGATGCCTGACTGCCGATTTAGGCCCCATCCCTGTGGGCCTAAACCGGCAGCCAGATATCCCCTGAAGGGTCCCAGATTGGGAGAGGGTGCAGGCCGGGCTGAGAGACACCCTTCCGCGCCCCCCCCCCCGCCCCCGCACGAATTTCATGCACTGGGCCTCTAGTATATTTTATAAAGGGAGATGAAGAAAGTTAAAAATTTTCCTCAGCTTGCAAGATACTCAAATGATTCTACATATATCCTATCCTTGAGTAAAAACATACTTTCAATAGGACTGAAACTATCTCCTTTTACCATACTTATGTCTTTTCCCAATTCTATTTTTTTAAATAGAGTGCCCATGTATAATAACAGTAGATCTTTATAATATGGAAAATGAAGGTAGTAGAGATAAAAATGGAAAGGACTAGTAGAATTTTATAGAGATAAGAAAAAAAAGAAAGGAAAAAAGAAGGGAAGGGAAAGAGAGAGGGAAGGAGGTGAATCTTTTTATTTTGTCCACGCCCTTTGGTAAAATCAGAGGTTTGTTCTAAGACAAAATTGCCTCTTTCAGGACTCAATGATATTTTCTTTCTATGTAACTTCCTTCATAAATAGGTTAATCACAGAGGCAATTAGTCTCGCTACACACAGGATGTCACTATTCCCTTATATAAACAGTACTGGCACACAAGCTTCAGGCAGAGAAAAATATCAGTCAAGACAAAATTTCAAAATGTATTAGAATTTTGTACTGTGAGATGCTATTTTATCCAGTTCGGGTGAGGTTTAATTGTTAGCACACTCCTTATTTTTTTATTTTTTTATTTTTTTAGGGTGAGGTTGGGGTAAGGTGGAATGAATGGCCCAAGAGCTGTTGGTCACTGAGAAGCAGAACGAACCCAATTGTGAACTCAGTATGTTAGGCCCAGAACCTCAGTACTTTTTCTTTTTTTTTCTTTTTTTTAAAATATATTTTATTGATTGTTTTACAGAGAGGAAGGGAGAGGGATAGAGAATTAGAAACATCGATCAGCTGCCTCTTGCACACCTCCCACTGGGGATGTGCCCGCAACCAAGGTACATGCCCTTGACTGGAATCGAACCTGGGACCCTTTCAGTCCACAGGCTGACACTCTATCCACTGAGCCAAACCAGTTAGGGCAGCACACTCCTTATTTATTACACAGTCTTTCTGTTTCATTCTTATTGTGGAAGTTTTGTACGTGAACTATTAGTTCTGCTCAGATCAGAATAAAAAATCCAAAAGGATGAGGAATTATGATACTGGCTAACTAAACAGGAACAAGGCAGGCTTTCCTAGCAAGGCAATAAGGGAGCTGGAACTGAAAAAAGCTGATTCTATATTAGTTAAAACAAATGTTCTGACCCACGCAGCCTGCGAGGATTCTAGTGTGAGTACTTTATTTTACATATTCAGAGTTTGGAAATTAGTGACTCCTATAGTTCTGAGAACTAAAGGATTCGTAGCACAAGAGATGTTTTTCTAAAAGTGGAATACACGTAGCTCTGGGTAGCATGAGCCAATCTCGGTGACACATGTGGAATTCACATGCCAAACTGTTAAATCACTAACGATGGCATCCACTTTAGCCAGCAACTCCTAACTACTTACTGATGATTGCTGGGTACTTACCAAAACCAAAACAACAAAGTGCTGATCCAAAGAATAAATTGCTGTATCTCGTAGTAAATACATATTCATAGAGGGCACCCTGTCCTTCTTGAGGGTGGCTGCCCTGATGACAAAACTGTAAGACACTGGTGACACACTCCCATCTCTGGTTCATGAGCTCACTTTCTTACTGTGGTGATAGTGAAAGCCAGGTTGTAGGGCCAGAACCTCACATTAGCCAACAGGTTCCTTTCTCTTCTACAGCCATAGACTGTGTTACCCAGTTTTGACTATGTTTTCAGAATAAGGTTTACCATCAGCCACAGGGTGAGAGAGGCATAAAGTCACCATTGGTACCAGAAAAGGACTCAAATTCCATTTCCTTCTAAATCAATGGTTCTCAACCTGTGGGTCGCGACCCCTGTGGCGGTCCAACGACCCTTTCACAGGGGTCGCCTAAGACCATCCTGCATATCAGATATTTACATTACGATTCATAACAGTAGCAACATTACAGTCATGAAGTAGCAAGAAAAATAATTTTATGGTTGGGTCACAACATGAGAAACTGTACTTAAAGGGCCAGAAGGTTGAGAACCGCTGTTCTACATGATGGCTCCACTCGTCTTTTCATACACAAAGTACAACATATTACAGATCAACCCAGTAGAGTGTGTGCTTCAGCCCTGGGTTCACTCTGCCTGGGTATGAATCCTGGCTCCACCTCTTACTAGCTCTTGAGTCATAGCAAGTTACTCATTTTCTCTCTCAATTCCCTCAACTGAAAAATGGGTATAAGAATAGTAACCTGCTTCATAAGGTACTTAGGAAGTACCTTACATTAGGTATCCAATGTAAGACATTAGATACTACGGGCAAAGGCCAAGAACAATACCTGGAAAAAAAGAAGTCTTCAGTAAACGATACAAGTATTCTGTAATGAACAAAAAGTGATGGAGCTTTTTTCCTGATTTTATAATTGTGTGTGTGTGTGTGTGTGTGTGTTTAAATCTGGAGGTCCTGCATTTAAATTTAACCTCCTTAAGAGAAAGCAGAATTTTAAATCGTGGTTAAAATTCTATGAGATAAATGAACTGAAGATTGTAAAGCCCTCTATCAGCACCAGAATCCCCCCCATAGTCTAGTCTGGAACAGCAGTCTTTCTAGAATGTCAATCCAGGCTTACCTGAGTGTATATGAACAGCAAGGTAGAAATGGGCTTTCTTCTTCTATAATGAATCCAAAGCTACTGCTGATGACGCAGGGATGGGCAGGAAATGGAGTCCTCTCCCTTCCAGCAGAAAGCACTGCCACTGAAAACTTCTTAAGTAACTTTTTTGTTGTTAAAAGATCATTGGTTCTATTGCTTCTATTTGATCTGTTTGCCCTGTTCCCTCTAGGGAGTTTGAGGGTGGGTGGGTAAGTCAGCTTTGCAGTTAAGCCAGCTAGGCAAATAAGTTGTTTTGACTATAGTGACTACAAATATAGAGGTATGTGCATATGCATATTCTTTCCCATGCATGCACCAGGATAGCTCCAGAAAGTATGACAGTGGAAAATATATTGCAGATGGTACAAAGGCGACCATTAGGATGTTCCCTTCAATGTGAGAGCCAAATAAATAGTGTTTATTGTAAGTCTTTCTCTCACACACACACACGCAGGCACACACACAGTGGTTTCAGCCTCACAGTTTTTTCATTTGGGGATTGCCTGATGAGATTTAGTCATTTGGGGCAGAACAGGAACCTCTAGGTTTTAGAATTACTAATCTTATATTTCCAGCCACTGCAACAGCTGATTTGGACCGATTTCATGGGTAACAAGATCAATTGTGTAGACAACACTTAAGGGGACATGGGGGAAGGGAGTCAACTGAAACAGCCAATGAAACGGACTAGAAAATCACTACTAGAATAGACACTAAAAACAACTAGAATTTCTTCACAGCCTAGTTCTTTCATACACAAATTAGGACAACGAACAATTCAAATCAACCCTGAAGCCAGGACTATGCCTGCAGGAAAGGAGTCAACACCAGGAGCAGTTAAAAGCTTGCTATGAATCTGGCCTGCCAATCATGTGGGTATTACTCCTTCTGCTCTAACTCAACATTTCAGATGTTTTCTACGTAACAATCACTTGTATTTAAAATGACCCATTATCATTTTTTTCAAATTCTTTAGGATTTCAACAAGAAAATCACAGTAAGCTAAGATATCATGTTAAAAAATGAGGTTTATTAGTATAACAGCATTATACACATAATAAAATGCCCTGATGCCCCAGTAGAATCAAGTGATTTAAAAGGCTCCATTCCTCAAACACTTCATTCACAAATATGCAAAAAAGTAATTAGATAGTATTGTTTTTATTACACACTGAAAATAATATATCCTGTACTCATTGATGCAAAAGTACATATAATCACAGAGCTGTGGTTGTATTATTTACCTTTATCTTCATTTAACATTATTTAAATAATGAAAATTTAGTTAGATACCATGTGGAATGGTATCTAACTAAATTTTGTGAATTGGTTTTACTAATCCCTTTCTCCTGTTTGCTCTGCTTCCCCTGTGGCACCTCCCTCCCCCCGCCCCCCCCCCCAACAAACACACCTTTTCTCTCTCTCTTGGCTCCTGACTTTATTGGGCAAAAAAAAAAATATAATAATAATGTAGGTTCATTTTTTCATACATATAGTTTCATTTTCCCCTCTCACTCTTCCCTCTTCTTGCCGTCAGCCCTGGAAGATCGCCAGCAGCCACGCTGGAGAGGTTCCAGGGTGCCCTGTTCTGCGCGCTCTGAGTGCCTCTGTGTATATCTCGGCCCGTCTTACCTCAGTTACCATTTACAATATTGAGTGGAAAGTGCAGGACGGAATAGTCAGCATTTATAAGTCAACTGGTTATGTGATACAAAAATATATAGCCAACTTCAGAATTTATAGCAATAACATTTATGTATCGTGTTACTCCTAGAACAATCCAATTTATAAAGTGCCTATTGTGTATACATAAGAAATAATCATAAATCATTTACATTAAACAGTGTCAACTGGCAAAACACAACTTTCCCGCTAAATTCGGCACAATGAGATTAATGAGGTTTCTGGGGGGGGGAAAGCATACTAAAAAAGAAATCAGCTCTGATTCATCCTAGGTGGATAACATGTCCATATAAAGGAGCAGGTGTCTGTGGAATGATTTAGAATACCTATGGAACATCTCTGGAAAGTTTTAACTTTCTCTGAAGTAGAGAGCCGGCCACAAAGTAAGCTGGGAATGTGGCAAGAACCCAAGTCTGTCACCAACCTCGGGCTTTCTTTTATTTCTTCTCAGTAAAGAATGGATTTAAAACAAACAAACAGAGAAAACCTGAAGGCCCTATTTGACCAGTTATCTGACATGCTTTCATATACAGGCACTTTTAGAAAACCTGGGAAAAATTATGTAGATTACCTACTTGGGTCTTTGACTACTAGTTGGAGAAAAATCTCAATCAGTGACCAAAGCTATCAAGAGTTCAAAAGTGAAACTCAAATATGCATGTGGATTTTCTCCGTATGTCCCCTCCCTACTCAGAAAGGCAACTGTCTTTAGAAACCCATGCTTTGGAGTCCTGAATTAAACCCATTCCCTCTCCCTAAAAAGCCCTTAAAATTAATAAGAGGGAATGGTTTGACAGTTCACATCTGTAAAAGCATTTAATCTTATCTGAAACTCACACCTACATAACTGAATTGGACATCATATAAGGAAAATACATTTTGGATTTCTCTTAACAGTATTTTGGCCCTCTATCTTCTGTCTTTAGAAAGGATTACAGGAGAGAAATTTTCTTCCAGCCTTAACAATATCCATTGATTTCTTCTAGCAAAAAATTTTTCTTATATACAAGATTTTTTCTTTAAAAATAAAACCCCACTTCTGAAAACTATATTGATGATAAGTATTACTATGGAGAGGAGCAACTCCCTAGTTTGGTAAAAATTAAAATGGAATCTGAAAAACAGAGAGAAATGTATAGCAGGAAGATCTATATACCAGTTTTCAATGAATGAACTACATGCTGTTTCTTAGGCAAAGTTCATTAATACTGTTTAAGGATGCGTTGTAATCTAGAAAGCAAAACACAACAGAAACCATACATATATAGATTAATAACAGACCTTGAACTTCCCAACTGAACTGAGAATTGGTGGTGAACAGATGTTTTCGGGAGAAGATTTTTTAAAAGCAACATAATAATCTGGAAAGTCAGATACACAATGGCTTTTGTAGAAATGTTTTGAAAACAGGACATCCTCCAAATTAGCTGAATTTCGGTGGCATTAATTGGTAGGAAAAATATACATTTTCTCAACTAAGAGTATTAAACTTAAGAGGCAGTGACAAGTCACTTTAGCCATGAATAGATTTTGGTTACAAAGCTTATCCACTCAGGAGGAAGGAACCTTGTTAACTGCAGGAGGTTTTTGTTTGTGTGAAGAAAGACAAGATGACACAGTGAACCTTTCCTCATTTAACTTGTTTATTCTTTAAATGTTTCTGGTAATCACAGAACTCTTTCCCATTATTGAGTGGCATTTTGAATCACTTAAGAAGAAAACTCTTGTGCTCAGTGAGGCAACTTAAAATCCCAGGCTATCTCCTATTGGTCAATAAACTGAGCAATCTATGTAACATGAACGCAGGTCACATTATGACTGCTACCTCTGTGGCTGCTACTCTAACCTTCACATTGTTAAAAGGTTACTTTCCCTCCAATATTAATGAAAACTACACAATCACTGTGTGGGCATTTTTACAGTATCTGCATTTTCCTATGATTGACTTATGCTTTCTACCCATTCTCTCTACACTTCTAAAGTAAAAATATTTTTTAGGAAAATAACTACTTCACCAACATGGTCCAAACTAAAATATGGCTAATTTTTTTTAAAGTCAGCTAATCAACAAGTAGTTTGGACCAATTATCAAAAAAAAAAAAAGAGACTTCCTTTACAAATTACTTTCATAGACCCAATTATTACTTTTTTAACTGAACTGACTTAGAAACTCAGACTCCCAAAGCCATAAAAGTTGTTGAACCATCACTGGAAAACTTATCTCTTTTTTCCTAATGGAAGTCTTCTGATGTTGCTGGTATAAAGTTCTTACTGTATATCAAAGATTTTGCCTCATTTCCTTATACAAAATGACAGTAAAGAAATACCTTCAGGCTGAACCACACTTTTCCACTTCAGCTAACAAAAAACAACTTCCTTTTCATTCTTACTTTGATATTCTCATTTAAACAACTAGCTGTATGGGTTTATACTTGTTTTGACTCTTTTCCTCAAGAAACAATCTCAATAACAATTCATTTTCTTGGATGGCTATAAGTATCAATGCTGTGTTTTATTTGTTCCAGAAGACATTGATTCAGCGTTACTTTTAGAGTTTCTTAACCTAGAACCCATGGATTGCTAGAAAATCTGTAAGTTTCTGAATTCTAGGCAGCATTTAATATGTATATACCCATGGTGGAAAGCAAACCATTCTTTTCTGCTACCCAGCATCCACGGACCCTCTTTCAGTTACCAGTACCCCATTTCCCTCTGGGATTTAACCCTTAGTCCATGGAAAATTACAAAGCAGACTCTCTCCCCTGCTCCAATAGAAGTATGTTTGGATGAGTCTATGATCAAATCAAAGCAAATTAGTATAAAGAGAATTTTAAGGCCTCTGAGAAAGACACTCTCTCTTTTTCCTGTTTGATCTGAAGCCTGAGGGGATGCTGCAGTTGAAGCAATGCTACTGCCACCATCTTGCTCCCAAATGGAACCAGAGACTGAAGCTGTATTCGTGGAAGCTGAGAGATGGAGAGAAATTGAGTCCTGATTACATTATTTTAACCCAGAAGTTAGCTCTTTGCCTTGACTTTCCATATTTTCATAAACAAGTAACACACATACACATGCACATATACATTCATAGCATGTTACTCCACAACATTTACATAGCTGACTTCTTCAGCTTAACTGTTACTGGCTTTCTCTGACCTTTCCTATCCTATATAATAAAAGCATAGTATGCAAATTGTCCCCTGGAACCAGGAGTTCATCCAGGAATTGGACCAAGGGGCGGGGCCAGCCGGGGAAAGGAGGGAAGCCCTGGCCCCCTGTGGTGGTGGAAGTGGCGGCAGGGGGCTTGGGGAAAGGGAGGGAGTACCCAGCCAGCAGCAGGCAGTCACTAGGGACCCTGCCAGTGCACGAATTTCATGTACTGGGTATCAGGTCTATTACAAGTCCCCTATCTTTATGCTTTACTTATGTCCATTCTAGTCCATCCTACCTGTCTTTAATCTCATTACATATTGCCAAAATCTTATGCCATATGCTATGTCTTACTTTGGTACACAAAAATGTGGTCACTTTCCTAGGCCATTTCAGTCAAAGTTTACACAATGCAGGATTATTTTCCAGTAGAGGGAGAGAGGGAGGGAGCATGTGAAGGAGGGGAACAAACATTAAAAACTGAAGATTCAAAGAGAAAGCTATCAAGGGTAAAACAAATGGAGATTTTGATTAGATACAAGAAAATATTTTATGGTCTATCAAACATCTTTACCATGAATTAGGAGAAAATAATTTTTTATCTTGATAAAAAAATTTGATTTTCATTCCAAACAGACTTAATTGACATAATTATGAAGCCCCTAAAGTAACTGCAAGGGTTTAGGAGCACTTGCCACTTTCCTTGAACCAGCTCTATACATGACAAGAGTAAGTATTTCGATTAAATGAATTGATTAATAAATACCTTTGGAATATCCATCATAAAGTTTGATTTATGTTCCATTGCCAGCAGTTATTCAAGGAAATGCCATGCTATTCAAAAAATATTACATGTTGTTCTCAACACTTTGCCAATGTTATTGCACCATGTAAGTTTGACAATATCTATATTCTTTTACCATATTAACTATGGATAAAAGCCGATAGATATTAAACCACTTTAAGTTTACATGGGCATCAGCACAGGAACCACTTATATTTATAACTCTGATGAATGGCCTTTCATTAGTAAATTTAGAGTGTATCCATAATTTCTTTAGGGAACCAAGAGGTTCATTCAAAAATTGCCACAACATTTATCTATTCAAGGATGATGGATATGGTTTATACAATTAAATGGTTTGAGAAATTAAAATCATATTGCCAAGAAAAAGGACATGTTATTTCCTGGTTTGCTCACATTTTTAAAATGATCAGAACTCTATTCTCAGCAGTTATAATAGTTTCTCTAGATAGCATATTAATATACTTATTAACTATGTCTAAATATAATGTTGCTAGGGCTGCATAGCATCAGTATGGACATCAAGATCACTTAAATTTATTATTTTATTTTCTTCTAATTTTATTCCTCTATATTAAGCTATAAAAAATATAAAGTATCTTTAGGATATAATTTTTATTCTTTACATTTACTACATTTACTGTATTTAAATCTTCAGGACTACTCCCAGAATACCGCACGGTCTATTGAAGCATAAACTATAACTTATTACTCAAATAAAATACATATTTGTCAACAATCAAACTAAACAGTCTTATTTATCCCAATACGGACTTTACTCAACTGGAGAAGTCAATGAAGTAAGAGAAGTAAAGATAACAATTGTCACTAAAGTAACCAATAACAATCAGAATAGTCACTGTGATAAGTGTGAAGAAGAAATGCACACTGTTGCTATGTGTGATGCTCTGGCATTTTCCTCCCTTCACCTGTGGACATTTACCAGTGTAAATGGGAAATACACACAAATCCCAGTGCTTTGTGTGTGTGTGTTTTTCTAGAGTAGTCTTACTTTTTAAAAATCTATCCTATTGTTACAGAATCTCCAAAAGATGGAAAGTGGGTTTAATTATTTGATTTGGTTACATGCACAACCATCTCCAAATTATCAACTCTTTGGCATTAGCTCATCCAGCCAAAAAAATTTGTGCCAAAGCTTTCAAAATTTGTAGACAAAATATTTATTGCATATCGAGCTCACTGTTTTGCATAAAACAAATGTAATATTAAAAATAATAAAATATGGTTTACATACCCTAGTAGATTGCTAGCTCCTTGCAGGCAGGAACGTATTTTTCATGATCTTTGGGTCACCAGAGGCCAGCACAGCACCTGGGATAGAATACACACCCAATAAATGTGTTTGACTTAGTTAAATGATAGAGTGCTGATTGGATTCCACTTAGAAGGTAAGAAATTCAATGAAATAACCATCCTACATATCAACACTCTTCCTCTACTAGTATATTCTACATTATTACAGTAGCAGTGCACATTCTTATACATTTGAATGACAACTTTACTCGGAAGACTCAATTCTCAAAAATAATTGCTCCTAAGTGCTTATTACATTATATATTCTTATTGTCTTAGTTTCAGTGGAAGGAATAAAATGTTTGAGATCATGAACTTTGGAATTAGGCTGACAGGTCCAAATCCTCCTTCCATCATTTACTACTTAAAAGGTCACTTAATCTCTCTAAATCTCATCTTGTCTTTAAAATAATGATAATTATAGTATCTTTCTAATAATGTTCCAAGGAGTATAGGAAACAGGGCTCAGCACACTGCCTGACACACAGCATACCCTCCATAAATGATAACTACAATTTGTACTCATTCGTCATTCCCTCCCTCCCTGTCCGTGTAGTGAAGAGTTAACCTTAACCAAGCAGAGGTCTTGCTTTTGCCTGCAGCTACTGGGCGAAGATCTCTGGGCCCTAAAAATGCCATTCCTGATAGGAGTGTCTTTGTTTGCCTGAAAGCTTTGGCCAGGGGACAGTTGAACAATATGATTGATGAGGGGGGCTTGGGGCTTTGGGCTGTGCACATCAATTTTGCCTCCAGAAGCATCTGGAGACTAAGGGTATCAGCCCAACACTGACATCCAGGCTGGAGACTAAAGGTCAGCCACGTGGGCTGTATATGATCAAGTCCCATTAAAAAATCTGGACACCAAAGTCTCACTGGAGCTTCCTGGGTTGGCAACGCTCCATGCATATAGTCACATCTCAGTGCCGGTAAAGTAACAGGTCCAGACTCCATGGGGAGAGGACAATGAAAGCTCTGTTGTTGATTCCTGGAGCTTCAGACTCGGTCTTACACACTTCTCTTGGCTGGTTTCAATCTGTATCCTTCCCCTGTAATAAACTTTAACTATGAGCATAAGAGCTTTCGCTGAATTTTGTGAATACTTCAAGCAAACTGTCAAACCCGAGGGTGGTTTTGGAAACCCCTCAAACTTGCAATTAGTGTGAGAAGTGAGGGTGGTCTTGTAGGGAGGACTGGCTCCCTCGAACTTTGTAGTTAAGTAACTGTGAAGTTGGTGAAATTCTCACACCTTCCTTCTCTAAATCTAAAAATCTTACTGTATCAGGTGAACTTTAACAAAGCTTCCATGTTAAAAAATCACTTGGAAGGGATGATGTTCATGTATAGATTGTATGTCATCACTTTATTTTTCCTTACACAAACAAGGAAAGCTCCTCTCCCATAATACTAGTAGATATAGATATGTTTTGTTTTGGCAATGTGAATGGTAGTACTACTTATAAGTAACAGAGTTGCATACATGTAATATTTTTAAAGATAAGTAATAGAAGATCTGTCAGGATCAGATGTTAGAAAATTAACCTCATTAAAAGATGTATAGTTTTCAAACAAAATATTGATTAATTCATATGCAGGAGTTTTACACCCCCTTCATCCAAAAGTAGTCGGTTCCTATGAAACCTTTTATAAGCTGAAATGGCGTAATGCTAACTATAAGAAAACTCTAAAGATCTTTGCTTTTATAAACTGTTATTGTACTAATGTAGGTCTTTTGTAAAAGCAAAGCGATATAACGGGACCTTTTGGGAAGCGAGGATACCTGAGCTTCTTTTGATTCCCCTAACAGTTTGGTTGGTAGAATTTAAGATGCCCTCAAAATCCCCCCTATTGATAAATGTGTTCTGCATAATTCCCAGAATTGTGAATATGATGGATTTTACTCCCAGGATTAGGCTATATTACACAACATAGTTGACTTTAAAACAGAGAGAGCCCCAGTTGGCATGGCTCAGTGGTTCAGCATTGACCTATGAACCAGGAGGTCATGGTTTGATTCCCTATCAGGGCATATGCCCAGGTTACAGGCTTGATTCCCGGTGTGGAGTTTGCAGGAGTTAGCCGTTCAATGATTCTCTCTCATCATTGATGTTTGTATCTCTCCCTCTCCCTTCTCCTCTGAAATCAGTAAAAAAACATATATTTAAAAACACACACACAAAAACAAAAATCAGGGAGATTATCTGGGTGAGTCTAATGCAATCGCATATACTCTTAAATCTTGGTTTAGAGATCAAAGACAGAGGCAGATGGAGATTTCAGGCATTAGAAGTATTTGACACACCATTGCTGGCTTCAGGATAAAGCAGATCGCACGGAATATAGCCAGCCTCAAGGAACTATAGGCACCCCTAGGTGACAACCAGCAAGGAAAGAAAACCTCAGTCTTACAAAGAGCTGAATGCCACCCACAAGAATAAACTTGGAAATGGATTTTTCCCAGAGCCTAGACAAGAATTCAGCCTGGACAACCATGATTTCAACCTTGTGATTCCCTGAGCAAAGAACCCAGCCAAGCCATGCTGGTCATGCATGAACTCTGAGCTAATATTGGGCATTGTGTTAAGCCACTAAGTTTTTGATAATTTTATGCACCCTGACAGAAAACTTATGTATACAGAAACTGAGGATTCTGCATGTATTTTATTGACTTCTCTTGAGACTTTCACTCTAAAAACAAGTATCACTTAGGTGCTAAGTTTCATTAACCAAACAGACTCCAGATTACCAATGCCAACGTTGAAAATGCATGGACCCACTCTGAATGAGAAATACAAGTAAGGTACTATGCCATATGCCACAGGTAATATACTGAACATCTGTGTCCTCCCAAAATAGATTATGTTGAAACCTAATGCCGAATGGGATGGTATTAGGAGGTGGGGCCTGTGACAGGTGCTTCGTTCATGAGGTAGAGCCCTTATGAATGAGGTTAATGCTCTTGTAAAAGAGACCCCACAGAGCTCCCTAGCTCCGTCCACGATGTGAGCTCACAGCAGAAAGACACTCATCTAGAAAGCAGGCTCTCCCAGTCACTGAATGTGCTGGTGCCTTGAATGCAAGCTTCCTAGCCTCTAGACCAGCGGTTCTCAACCTGTGGGTCGCGACCCCTTTGGCGGTCAAAGGACCCTTTCACAAGGGTCACCTAAGACCATCCTGCATATCAGATATTTACATTATGATTCATAACAGTAGCAACATTACAGTGATGAAGTAGCAACGAAATAATTTTATGGTTGGGTCACAACATGAGGAACTGTATTTAAAGGGCCAGAGGTTGAGAACCACTGCTCCAGACGGTGAGAAGTAACTTCTGTTTTTTATAAACCATCCAATTTATGGTATTTTGTTATAGCAACCCATGCATACTAAGACAAACATGTATATACTGTATATGCAATAGATCATACCCAACTCTCTACCTCTTGTGTGGAAGGTGTTGAGAAGGGAACTCTTAAATATGCTATAAGTTATCTCTGAGTTTTCATGGGATTTTTAAGGGGTGGATGTAGGCAGGGGTTGTGCCTTCTTGAGGCATATGTGGGAAATGACCATACATTCAATGTATGAGTACAGAGAATCTCTTATTATCTGGAGGAAGACTGGGGGTCATTTAAAAGGAATCTATCTCAGGTATTTCATAGACTATGCTATCCATAATTGCTCCCTGTCTCACTCTATTTTTTATATCTACTACAAAGCTGTGATATTAGTTTTTAAAAAACACACACAAATCTTATCATGTTGTACTCCTACTCAAAATGACCAATTCTGATGACCTTTAAGAAAAAATCATTCATTCACTGATGCAATAAATATTTAAGTGTGTACAATATGCTAGATTCTGAGCTAGGCAATAAGGATACAATGGTAATTATGAGAGATAAGGTCCTGCTTTTCACTGAAAATGTATATTTGAAGAGTATACGTCCCATTTGCTTCAATTATCTTTAATCCGTAACTAGGGTTTCACTCCTCTTAGAATCCCCCTTTGGGCCTCCAAGCAAAATGAGACACCCTTGCGCTGTGCTCTCATAAAATACTGTACCTAGTTGTATAACAAAATGTGTCACATTGTATTAAAAATGCACGGGATTGCATGTCTGCATCCTCCATAAGTGGACTATATGGGGAGAAAATTCAAGAAGTGTGTGTACCCCTGAATTTCTAGAGTCAATAAAAGATTATGAATGAGTAGGTCCTCTGGGAGAAGCTGAACCTGGACCTAATGCCCCCTGTAGAGTGGGATATACAGGATATACACATAATAAGGGGGGGGGTCCCATGTTAAGAGTAGGAACTAGGCTAAGAAGTAAGGAATGAGAGCCCATGAAATACCTGTGCTATCTCACACATCTTAGGGATACTGTGATGATAATTCCTCCTCACCTTCACACCATCTAAGGCAATTATAAGTCCTGGATGAGTGGCACAGCGAAGACACTCCAGTACGCAATCTGGAGGTCAGCTAGTATCCAGAACAAAGGGGCCATTAATCAGCTTACTTAGTAAGACAACAATCTTGAATAGATTTTGAAAGTGAAAAAACAGTTTAAAGATTTCCAAAACATTCCCCATGAAGCAAAAGCAAAAGCAAAATGTGGATCCTAAATAGATGGCACCAGTAGGGGGACTCTAGGTACCTAGCAAGGAAAGGGAGAGAAGTCTAGGGCAAAGAGACAAGCAGAGCAGAGAGGCAAGGCCAGGCTTTCTCCATATCTTGGTATTTAACCTATAAGGAGGTGATGCAAGATTATACCAGCTGAATAAAAGGAATCTATGGGTTGAGACTCCTCTTTCTTGGACACTAGATGTTGGGAAGGAAATGAGGGTGGTCTCAGGCCTCTCAAGGAATCCCTGTTGTAAATCTTGATCCATCTAATCTGGTGAGAGATGAGAGAATGGAAAAAAAAAAAAAAAAAGAACAAAACTCTGATAGGTCCACCTCAATTAAATGGTAATGCAGAAAGTACCTTAACCTTTCTAATACATGAATGCAGGCCCAAAAAAGGTACCTGGTATGCCGATCACAACAGGAGAACTGGCAGCATGAGGAGCAAAAAGAGACAGATGTTAAATAGGACTGAGGTGATCAATAGTAATCATAACCAAACACATTGATATTTATGGTAGTGACTATAAGTAAACACCAGGATAAGTGCTTTACATATCACATCTGGCTTAATTCTTAGAACAATTTTACAGGATAGGACTTCTATTGTACCCATTTTACAAATGAGAAAACTGGACCAAGAGATTAAGAAATATGCTCCAGGTCACACTTGCAGAAAAGTCTTTAGCTAACTATGATACTCCTATTAATTGCAACCAAAAGAATTCAAGGAAGACACTGTGAAAAGTACAGAACAAAAGAAATTCTAGAGACACCGTATGTTAAAAATGTTGAACAGAACCATTTTTGAAACTAAAGTTAAATGAGAATACAGTAAGAAGTCATTGCTCAAAAAGTTCCTCTCCATGAGGTAGTAGTATACAGATGCAAGGAAAGTTGGCACTGGGAAGGACAAGATCATTCCTTCATTTCATTCTCCAGGTGAGGAAAATTAGTTTAGTCAGGAAATGGCAGGACAGTGCCTGGAATAAAGGTCTTCTTTTTCAGCCCAGTGCTCTTTCTAGTGTTTGTCTAATCTATATCTATATCTATATCTATATCTATCTATCTCTATCTCTATCTCTATCTCTATCTCTATCTCTATCTCTATCTCTCTATCTCTCTATCTCTCTATCTCTCTATATCTCTATATCCCTATATATCTATAAGCCCAGTGACCAGAACATCAGAAAGACCAGAACAACCAGAACAACCGGTGGCTATGATGTGCACTATGGCAGCCAACCAGCCTGATCCGGGCCCCTATCAGCCCACCTCCCCTGGCCAGCGGGGCCCCTGATATGCCCCCAACACCCCAAACAGGGGCAGGGCAGGCCGGCCAACCACCTGCGCACCGCCCCCCCACCGGCCCAGCCCATGGGCTCCCACCAGCCAGACCCCACTTTAGTCTTTGATAAAAGCAACAGTGGTTAAGGGTGCAGGCTGTGAAGCCAGTCTGCTCAGTTTGAATTCCTGTTCTCACTCTCTAGCTGCATGATCTTATGCCTCAGTTTCCGCATCTGTAAAGTGTGAGTAATGATGCCTACTGCATACAGTTGTTGTGGGAATTAAAGTAATTAACACATATAAAACGTGTAGAACCACTCCTGGTAAAAGTACTTAATAAGTGCTGGCCTTTACTATTACTGCACTGTTGGAGAATAAGGAGGCCAAAATATCAAGAGCCATGCAGCAGTACACAGAAAAGGGCGTAAGCGGCATGTTAATACCATTTGAGATAGTCCAGACTTTCCATCTAAAATCATATTCCTTACTCTCCTAAGCACACCAGATAGACAACAGAGAGTAAATTTTTGTCGGCACTAGGGAAATCGAAGATGCTAAAGGAAGTAAGGAACTAGCAAAGTTTTAGGCAGGAGTCCTGGCTAGCTTCCAGGCTTAGCTTTATCATTAGGAACTGAATTTTGAAAGCCAGAGTATGTCTCCAAGACTCAGGTTCCTTCTTGGAACTTTCCTACCTCAGGATATACTTCAGGAGGATTCTCAAACTTCATTAATAGCTGAGGTCAAAGAGGTTTCATATATTAATTTTAATTCTAACCAAGTGAACAATGTATACCCTTTAATTACCAAATCTTTTGTTTTCTTGTTTTGCATCAGACTTCCTGCCACTATTAATTTAGGCATAATTATAGGAAAACATGTATAATTTGCAATTCAAACAGTCTTTAATCTTAAAAAAATTTCAAAGGGTGGAAGAAATGGGGACCCAGTCCCCCAGCTCTGTCCCTTCCATAGCCCACCACTTGCTCAAGGGATCTTAACGCTCCAGGAGGAGCGCTGTATAGCTTTAAAATGACTTCATTCCCATATTTACATATTTTTAATAGGGCTATGATGAATCTCCTTCCGCTTGACTCCTATTTTGAGCTGTGATATTTTAATCTCCATTCTTGCTGCAACTTAGCAGATGAATGTGCAGTGTGACAGAGCTCAGAGGAAATAGTATAAATAAAGCAAAGTGGAGCTATGACATCTCACATTTTATAGCTTTTTTATTGTAGCCGAAGCATAAACAGAGCACAGCTGTGTTATACTTACCGCTGTGAGCACTCCCTCAATCCTCACCCCCTATTGCTTTTAAAAAGACAGTGCTCCTATTCAGAAAGCTTTGGCTGTGGGCAGCATGACCCCATCGGGCAGCCTCTACCCCAGACCTCCACATTTGACACGTTTCTCGCCTTTCAGATGTAGATTTGGTGTGTTCCATATCATTCCTCTGACTGAAACCATTATAGCAACTGCAGCCCATTCTGTACTGCAGCAAAAGCACACTGCTCTTACCTATTGGAAGATGGCCCCACTACCAACACTATCTATTCACTCCTTTTTTGTTTCTTTGGTTAATCCTCACTTGATGATATTTTCCATTGATTTTTTTAGAACCAGTGAAAGGGAGGGGAAGAGACAGAGAGAGAGAGAAACATTGATGTGAGAGAGACACATCGATCGTTGCCTCCCACACACGCCCTGACAAGGGCCAGAATCGAGCCTGCAACTGAGGTATGTGGCCTTGACCAGAATCCAACCAGCGACCCTTCAGTACACAGGCCGATGCTCTATCCACTGAGCCAAACCAGCAGGGCTGTATCTCTTTTCACACTTTATTAACACACACACACTGTACCCAAGTAGTTTACAAATGCTTTCTTAACAGGTGAGATGCAACTAGCTGGAAGTACTCACAACAGTGCACGCTCCTAATGAAAACCTCTGTTGGAATGAAGTAGTTGTATTTCTCACTTTCACATGAACTCTTAGTCACATTTGGGTGAAAGTTGGAAATGCCAAGAGAACCAAACAGAGTGAGATGTGCAAAATAATTCTACATACTAACACAGTCCTCAGGTTGAGATGTGCAAAATAATTCTACATGCTAACACAGTCCTCAGGTTGAGATGTGCAAAATAATTCTACATGCTAACACAGCCCTCAAGTCTTAGAACTTTCCTGGCTGCTTTCATGTTTCATGAAGTCCAAAAAAAGACAGGGTAAGACAAATAGCAAGCACCTTCTACACTCTGACAAAAGTGAGGTGACATACACAGGACTTACTAATCCAGGACAAGCACCTGGTCTAAGAGGAGCCAATCGAGTCCTTCCTGGGATGCTGTATTAAGTCGAATGGAAAAAGTAGCTCAGTAAGAAATTCCAGTGTTGTCATCAATGGTGCCACTTCCTCCCACAGGAAGATATGGCTCTACTACAGCAAGAAAGAGTTAAGTTGACATCCAAAGTGACACGGAGACAAGAGAAAGGGATCAAGCCCTAAGAGAGTATGGTTCCCTGGTTCCAACCACTCCTGAGGTCCATCTGCACTCCTGCCTCCCCCAGTTTGGTTACTTGCATTTCCAGTACTCCTGTACCCACCAAATTCCAAATTGTTTCTCTTACACTGCCTCAAATTGGATACTCTCCGTTACCAAAAAAAGAATCCTAACTATAACACCTTCCAGGAAAAGGTTCTTTTTCCAGTTGAGTTAGGATTTATTCTTCATTTTGCAAATGCCATCACACTATTTATGGCGAGGAAGGAAAACCCTCTGCACGTGGAGAAGAATGTGGAATGAAAATTCAAAAGACACATCCATCCAAGTGAAAAGCATGTAGGGGCCTAGTAGCCTCTACACCAGTGATGTGAAATGAAAGACAGGAGGATTGATTTGCATCATCATTACCATGGAAGGAGAAAAGCACACAAACACAATAACTGTGAGAACCACCTCCATTGACATACGTTATTGTTTCAAAACAAGAGGCCCAACTGGGCTAACACAGGGGCAAAGTCGGTATCCCCACGCTGCTGGGCTATCTATCGGCCCACAGTTGCTCTTCTGCCAAGCTCAATGCTTACCAAGCTGCCAGCTCAGCCCAGGGATCTGATTCGCAATTTGCACTTTTGTGAGAGGATTAACAGAATTCCTTTGTTTTGATGTCGGATTATCAAACTGCATCTGTAAAGAGGTCTGACCTCCTCCAGATTCATAAGCCAGGTTCCTTGAGAATGACTTGAATTTTACTCCACTTGTGAAATATATAATTTCATAAAGGAGTTACTGTCAAAACATGGTACTCAAGTCTTGATGTGTGCGAAGAAGCACATTTATAATGTAAATAACCTCAGAAGTTTTGTGATATTTGAAAATAACCCATCTGGTGGGAAAACAAGGATTTTCAACCCATGTGATTCCAGCACCAGTAAAATAGCATGCATCTAGCTCATAGAACCCAGATAAACCCCATTCCCAAACTGAGACTCATGGTACTTATACTTCAAAGGGCACGGATTTTCAGTTATCCCATGCTCCCAATATATATTTTAAATGGAAAGCAGAATGCATAAGAGAGTCAACTAGGGAAAACCAAATAATTTGATGACTAATGCCAAAATGATATCAAATTGTTTACATTGCATAGTTTATATGTCCAGCTTTACCCAAATATAAAGATGAATGAGGATAATATAAGAGTTTTGTATTTGTCTGTTCAGTAAAGAAAAGTCCCCGAAATTTCCATCATAGTTTAAAACTAGTAAAACTTCCTGGGATGGGGCGTGGCATCTGTAGGGCAGTATGCAAAAGATTGAGAAAATCAGTCTTCACCTAGCGTTAGCATAATTTTTACTTGTGCTGCCAATCACCAATAGAACCCATAAGAGCAGTCAGCATTACTGGTGTGAGAACCGATTTGAGGAAGTACTTAGATGGCCACTCTAGCTACAAACAGTAAAAAGTCAGTCTGGCCACAACAAATGCCCAAAAGACAGACACTGCTAGTGATCAAGTGATGACTTTACTCATTGACAAACTAAAAAATCAAAACAAACAAGCAACCAAGACATCCTGTTGCATAAAGAGGAAACAAGTACATTTAAACATGTAATCTTATTTTTAACGTTAATATAGTTTGTTACCCCAAAGTTGAAAGATTTGGGGATATTTCTTTAAATTGTGTAGCTTTCAATTACTAGGAGAGTTTATAAGACAGTGTATAAAGTGTACGGTATGTTTGTCTGTGAGCACAGTATATAAACACATGACGTTTACAGTAATGCTTTTTACTGGGTGGTTATGCGAATTAATGGATTCACCTGAAAACTATTTTTCTAAATGCTCAAGTCTTGTACCCCAACTTATCGCCAGTAAATGGGATGAGATCATATGTTTTTGAAAAATCTAAGTTGGGTATTATAAGAATATCTTTTTAAATTGCCCTCTCTTCTATTTGAAAACAGCCCCTCTATACAGGTTATTTGCTAGTCTTATCTAACTAAAAGTTGAAAAATAAATTCAAAATACTTGTAGTTAATTAATAGCGATGCATAGATGTTATAAGAGCAGACAAATGCTTGAGGGAGGAGAGTAACAATGACAAAATAATTTAGTAAAATTTAACTTTAACCCCCAAAGCTGCCTACATGGAATTCAAGAAGAAAACAACATACATTATTTAAGCCTTGTCTGGCCATACATACAGAACACCAGCCAAAATCAACTTTGAATTATTCATTTAGTCAACATATATTTATTGTATGTCTCCACTTGCCAGGAACTATCTTGGGCTGTAGAGATGGAGGAGTCAACAAACCCAGCAAGTTTCTTGCCCTCGTACAGCTAATATTCTTCTCAGGAAGACACAACATAAGCATGGTAAATTAATAGCAATATACTATGTTAGGAAAGTGCCAGGGAGAAAAAAAAAATTAAAGCAAGGGACTTAGTGTTTGTGGAAGGGCTAGATGCAATTTTAAGTAGAGTAGATTTAATGCCTCACTGAGAAAGTACCATTTGAGTCAAGAGCTGAAGAAATTGCTGGAATGACTCATGCAGAGTCTGAGTAAGAGCACTGCAAGCAGAGGGAGCCCTGCAGGAGTGCAGAGGCCCTATGAGGGGCAGTGCCCAGCATGTTAGGGAAAGAGCTACAGGCCCCTCTGCTTAATGCAGAGTGAGCGGAAGGGGGATAGAAAGTGAAGTCAGAGAGGATGAGGTGGGAGCTGACTGCTTCTTGAGGGTCACAGTAAGAATTCCTCCGAGGAAGGCAGCCAATGGAAGGTCCAGAGCTGAGAAAGCTGTACTCTGACTGGACTGATTTATACTTTCAAGGCTCATCCTGGCTGCCATGTGAAAGCAGACTGAGAGGGAACAAAGGTAGGAGACCAGATAGGAGCCTACGTCACAAGCAGAAATGATAGTGGCTTAGACCAGATTGGAAAGAGTGGAGATACAGAAAGGTGGTTGGATCCTGGAACTATTAAAGTGGCACTGACAGAGTTTTGCCAAGTATAAATGAAAGCAGGGAGTCCAGGAAGGAAGGTGTGGGGTCTGAGCAATGGGAAGAATGGATTTTCCTTTAAGAGCCGGGGAAGACTTGCAGAGGGGCAGGTGTGAGGGGCACATATGCATCAGGTGGAGCTGCCAAACAGCCATTTAGGTGTGTGTGCATAGAGTTCAGGAGAGTGGATACAATGTAAGAGAGTGGGTACAACGTAAGAGAAATTTATGGTCTCAAACAAAATTTTTCCTAGTTCTTACTACTAAAAGTGATTGTTTTCAAATGAGTCTTTATTTCAAAGACAGGAGAGAATTGGCAGTGTCTTCCATGATGGTGTTTTAAAAAGTACAGAAATCTATATATGGCCACTTGGTTTTAATGGAGACAATTCCTTAAAGCTCATCATATCCTGATAAATCATAGGCAGCCACATTCTTACAGTCAACACCTGAAATGCATGCGAAAGTGATAGCCTAGGTTTTGTGGTCTGCCTTGATCTAAAACCAGAGTGTAAACAATCCGGAAAGCCAATATGAAGCACCGCCCCGGATATGCATGTCTCACACTTTTCTAGGAATGGCAAGAACGCTTCCATTCATGCTCCTGAGAGTCTGTTGATGAGATCTCATACTGTGCACATTTTAAGTTTCATGTTTTATCTCTAAGATTTATGTGGAAGTTAAAAAATAGATTTAAAAGATTAAATGTTCTAAGTTTTCACTAACTTTCCTGACAGTCCTCAAAACTGTTCCATTAAATTGACTTTGATAATTGTAGACTACTTACAATCATCATCACCTTCATCATACCTATTTTCATTCAGTCCTAGTATGTGCCAGATGTTTTGTATAACTTTTGTAATATTACATACCAAGCCCTATGCATTATTTTATATGTATTAAATCAATTCTAATATTATACCTGTATTATTCATAAATATTTCTTACACTATAGCCAGATGTCTCATGAAAAATAGTTGTGAATAGAGAAATTTCTTCTCCTTATTGTGAAACTAAAAAAAAATAAGTCCCTAAAACCCAGTAAAGAATAAAGTAATATACATCAATATATGAAATTGAAGAAATTGAAAAAGTTGCCCTCCTAGGTACTTGTCACATAACTTGGAAATGTGTATCTGAACAATAATCCTATACCAAATATCCTACACCCAGTCAAATGTCCTATTTAGTGAAATTCCATCCATTACAATGAATTGACAATAATTTGAGTTGCAAGTTGGTAAAAATTAAAATGGTACTTTTAGAAATAAAAGTAATCTAAAAACCATTGATTTTTAGTAAGTAGTAAAATTCACTGTGCAAAATAATGGAGAAAAAACATCAATGTAATTTGTAAAAACACAAGAAATATATAGTCAAGTATTTATGAGATATAGCTGGATGTCCAGGAATAAATTAAAATAAATAGAAAAGTATACTTCCATAGTTTTGGGTATCTCTTCCAAATCCTACATCCATTTAAGTTGGCAGGGCATATCAATGGTTTATTTGGATATTGTCCACAGTTGTAAATGAGCATCTTTGTTTCTGTATTTTGGCAGTGGACCATGTAAATGATTATACTGCTATATATTTAATGTAGTAGATATAAAACATGGCACAAAGTAAAATTACCAATTTTAGAAAACCATGAAAGGCAGGCAACAAATAACTTCTCTAAAGTCATCAACGTAAGTAGCCTGGAAAGGTGGGGTTGCTGAATACAGCTTCTTCATTAATATGATCACTTACATAACCTTCCACTCTCTTCTCATACATTCAACCCCATCCTGTAGATACTGACTCTGCAAAGGAGTGAGGAGTTGCATAAAGCCTGCCTCCTGGGTGTAGCACAGCAGCAGATGTGGGTCCCATGGGAGATCTATCACTCCTTTTATAAATCCAGAAGGAGTCCTACAGGGGAAAAGACCCTCATGCTTCTTTGAAATCTTACATGCATCACAAAAGCCAACTATAATGTTCTTACAGAGAATATTAAAGTGCCATCTTATCATTGTCATTTTAAACTAAAAAGGGAAGTAGGCCTAATATACATAATCAGTGAAATTGTTAAGTAGGCACATTTTATTTCTCCAAATCTTACATCTTCTTTGATGACAAGCTTCTCTATTTTTCCTCTGCCATTTCTCTCCCCAGACTGTCTCTGACCACATTAGAGTCCAATTTATTTGTTCAGTGAAGTTGAACTCAAGGTGCACACCCCATACTTATATTATTCACTTTGATTTCTCACTCTCATCAAAACATACCTACTCTATGTTCTCTTAGCCAAAGGCCATACCTTGAACTTCCAAGATCACAGCTGGCCAAATGATAATACAGTTGGTGCCAATACGCCAGTGGTTAAAGGCAGAGACTTGGAGTTACAAGGGAACTTTCACAGGTAATTAATCTAGTCCTTCATTTATAACTGGAATCCTCTATGTAATTTCAGTATGATCATCTCAGATTCGGTACAACTCCATTTCCAGAGATCAAATTTGGCTTCACTTTGAGGCAACACATGCAATTTTCATTTTCCTTACTGGTCTCTGATCTGGATATACATGGACTCACTTGTGTTTTCTCACCCAGGTGCAAACCACCTCCCACCCCTCTTTGTGCCCCAGAGGAGGATTTCTGTGAATCACACTGAGACTCTCTAGCTCCCTAGCTTCTGGTTGGGTCTTAAATAGGAGGCATCAGCAGGAAATCAGAAAGAGAAGAGTGATGTCAAGATACATATTTCTGCAGCCTCCTCCTTTCAGGTAAATATCAGAGTCTGGTGATGTCTCTCCAGGCAAGTAGAACTCTCCATTTAACTGCTTCCTCCACCCACCCACCTCCGCCCCCCTTCCCCCCCTCCCCCCCTGCCCCCCCTCCCCACCCCCCAGTACCTTCAGGCCTAGGCACAGTGAAAAGTCCCTATAGTTCTTTTTCCTAGAGTTCTGTACTAATCCTTGTTGGTTCTTTCTAATAAAAGCTTTATTGAGATATAATTTATATATCATACAATTCACCCATGAAAAGTATACAAGTAATTGTTTTTTGATATATTCATAAAGTTGTACAATCATCACTACAATCAATTTTGGAACATTTTCATCACTGTAAAAAGAAGTCCCATACCATTAGCAATCACTCTCCATTTAGACCCTACCCTTCAGTACTAGGCAGCCACTAACCTACTTCCTGGCCTTATAGATTTACTGGAGGCCTGGTGGAGTTCCTTGGCCTGGCTGGTGATCAGGCTGATTAGGGCTGTCTCACCCAGTCCCAATCAGGGTAATGGGGGCTGGACAGGCTTGGGAGGGACCGTGGGAGGGCTCTAGGGAGTGTCCGGCCCTCTTGCCCAGTCCCAATTGGCCAGACCCAAGCAGCAAGCTAACCTACCCGTCAGAGTATCTGCCCCCTGGTGGTCAGTGCGCATCATAGCGGCTGGTTGAGCAGTCGATTGAATGGTCGACTGATCGGTCTGACACAGCATATTCCACTTTTATTAAATAGGATTTATCTGCATATTTCATATACATGGAATCACATAATATGTGATTTCTTGTGATTGGCTTTTGTCATTGAATAATTTTTCCAGGCTCATCTATGTTGTTAGCATATATCGATACTTCATTTCTTTTCATTGCCAAATTATATTCCATTGTGTATATATACCACATTTTATTTATCCATCCATCAATTGATGGATATTTGGATTGTTTCTACTATTTGGTTATTATGAGTAATTCTGCTTTGAACACCATGCACAAGTTTTTGTGTGGGCATATATTTTCATTTCTCTTGAATGAAACCAAAAATGGAATTGCTGGTCATATGGTAATTCATGGCTTAACCTTTTTGAGGAACAGCCAGACTTGTTTCCAAACAACTTCCCATTTTGCATTCCCATTTTGCATTCCCATTAGCAATATACGAGGGTTCTAATTTTTTTATATCCTCAACAACACTTATCTTTTTTATTGTAGCCATCCTACTGAGTGTGAAGTGATATCTTATGTGGTCTTGGTATTTTTAATCCTGTTAACATACTTATAATTATACCCTGAAATAAACTCTTCTCATATCATTTCACTTAAGTCCATCATATGTTTCTTGCCAGATCCAGACTGACTGAAAAGCCAATTCTATTTTATATTTTTGAAGATTGTTTTGAAATTATCCCCACATTTCACTTTTCAGGCTAAACAATGCTTTATCCAAACTATTTGTTTCTACATTATTTACTCCCCTAATTAACTAGCTTTAAACACTAAGTTGTCAATGTCCTTCAAATTACTTTACCTTTAAGTGACATGTAAGCTGACCAGTGTATATTTTACCAAGTGGTTATGTCATTGGTTCTGGACACTATATTTCTTCTACTAATGCATTAAAGGTGACCATCTCTTGTTCTAGCAGCTCAAATAGCAGCTATGTCCTACTTTTGGCTTACATTAAACATAAAATCAACCATAATATCTTGACAATGGAGTATCAATTCAGATATCTCCTACCTATATTTGACTGATTTATTTAAAAATTAAATATAGAATTGCTTTAACACTACTACATTTTATCTTGTTAGGTTTTGGCCAACATTGAGTGTATTACTGACTTACTGAGCACCAAATGAGATAAAATGGGTTAAAGTGTCAAATGCATCCTTTTCCAGAAAAGGTCAGTATTAGTTTCCTCACTTTCATTCTACCTTCATCAAAATTCTTAATAAAAACAATCAAAAGGAAAAGCCAAGGAACAGAATGGATGGCACCTGACTACAGGCATCTCTTCAGGTTGATAACCCTATACTAATCTATACCGTTTAGATATGGTTCTTCAACTATTAGATTATATTACCATATGGCACACCAAATCAATTTCTGTCCTAATTTCTCAGAACTTTATGATGTGAAACTATATTGTATAAATGATGACATCCGATAATAGGGTAGCTCAATTAAAAAGATGTTAATATTGTATGATTGGATCTCAGAGAACTCATACTGGCTTCTTCTGGTGAATATTATTTTCCTTCTATGTGTTCAGAAATGATCTACAGTATATAATAGTAGAATCTGGAATTTTATTAAAATCCTTAAAACACAGCATTTAAAAATATAAACTTTTCTCCTATTTTAAATTCAGGTTAACAATCATTCATCCTGAGTCTTCTGGCATTTCATTTCTTCTATATTCCATTTCAATTTTATCAATGAGTCTTCAAAAACAATGTCTAGTTAGTAACCACCTTACCCTACCCTATATCCTTCTCCAATAAGTACAACTTAATGATGGGCACTTTGGCCATTCAATACTTGAAGTCAAAACATCTAAATATCACCCTTGATTGTTCTCCTTTCCATATCTGTCCACATCCAAACCATCAGTTAGAGCTATTTATAATATACTGTATGCAATTTTGACTACTTCTTGCCATTTTACTATTGTCACTGTAGTACAAGCCAGAATCATTCCTCACTGAATTACTGCAATGTTTTCCCCACTGATATCCCTGCTTCCACTTTTGTCCCTCTACAGTCTACTCTCCACACAGTAGCCATGGTAAGCTTTTTTACAATGTACATCAGATCAAGTCACTCTTCTAAAAACAACCAGCTTCCCACTACTCTTAGAATAAAATCCAGTGACCTGACCCTGCCTTCCTCTCCAATTCCATCTCCCTAATGCTCTCACCTCTCTCACCCCCACCACCTGCTTTAACTACACTGGCTTTCTGGCTTTTCCTGGAATTTAACACACTCAATGTCTCTTCTGGATCTTTGCCTTTACCATTTCATCTCCCTAAAGTGTCCCCATAGATTTTCACATGACTTGTCATCACTCATGTCTCAGGGGTCATCTCCTCAGAGAACTTTCCCTGGCCTCTTTATCTAAAATAGCACTTCCAACTCTACCCTTACTCTACTTCATTTCCTTCATCTGATTTATCACTCTCTTGAAATGTGGTATATTTATTTTCTTATCTGTCTTCACCCCTAAAATCCAGTCACTTTCAGAGCAGGGGCTTTTTCTGTCTTATTCACCAATATATTTCCCACATCTACAGTAATAAATAACACAAAGTGGATGCTCAAAAATGATGTTTAAATGAGTTGAATATGAACCCCAAATGAATAAATCTGATAATATAAATTCTGATCTTGGTGGAGACAGGGAGACAGGGAGAAACACATAGGACTGAGGGCAATTGTGGCAAGTCTTCCAGTCACACTGTGCTGTAGAACCCCTACCTGAGAACACTTCATTCACTAACTACATCAATCAACAGACCAACAGGTCCAGTCTGAATCCCCTGATATCAGAAACAGCAGTATATGAGAGCCTTCAATCTCAAGTGTGAGGCATGGGTATTTTTCCCTATCTCAACCACCACTCTCCCAATTATAATAAATGAATAAAGTAGATTGAAGCTAAGGGGGAAAAAAAGCGAAATTAGAATCTGGCAAAAAGCAAACCCAGTGCCTGGGGCAGCCTGGGGCTGATGGATGATGACAGCTAGCAGACAAATCCTGTTCCCCATTCTAAATTCTGTCTACTAAACAAATTAGCAAGCTCATCAATATCTGCACGGCATTTACCTTCTGCAGCAACAGCTGCTGCAGAATCACAATGCTGAATTTTTGGGTTGTGGTCTTGCGGATGGGACACAATGATAGGCCAATCAGGGTGGGAGATAACAAAACGACAGCCAATATTATAGGGAAGGGTTGCAAGGGCTTGAAGGATAAACAGCTTAAGGGTTTCCTCTCCTGAATCTACCACTCACCCTTACACCTCCCCCAATAACTAGATGTTTGAGTGATGAGATGTGAAAAGTTAATTCTTGTGCACATAATTAGCTGTAAAACTTAAAATACAACATTAACTTAATCCAGAAACTTGTGAGAAATAGAATCTTATATTATGCTTTAAAGCATGGTCCTTTTCATGAAAACTAGTATTCTCTTTGGAAATTGTATTTTAAAATGGCAAAATTCTTCTATTTGTTAAATAATATGACACAATATGATCTTCTATTTTAATATGAAATAAATTTTGTCCTTCAAAGAATAGGGGAATACGAAATACAAAATATACAATACAACAAATACATATTTCCCTAAAAGTTTAAAAGAAAAATAGAAAAGGGGGAAGTAAAGGGTTTTATGATGACTTTTACAAGGAATGGTCTATATGAGCCTACATGAAGAATGGCAAATAGTCTTAAAACATCTTATATTTGGGGAAACATAAAACTATGTGTGGCTTAATTAATGACACATATAGTATTTCAGAACTGAGAACCTGATCACTGTTCATTAATTAGTAGAAAAGTAACTGAAAGAAAATGGGAGACACAATAGACTACCTGAATCTATTTCTGGCATTTTCTCATCAGAGCCCTAAAATTCTTCACAGTGTGTTCTTTCATTTACACCAAGAGAAATCCTGCACCTTTCTCTCTGGCTAATCATGCCCCTTCATACTAAGAGGCAAATACACAGTAGAGGCATCCCAAGAGAAGGCAAGCCTTTGCTCACCTGACATATCAAAAGAGAAGGTCATCAAGAATCTTATTGTAGCTGAGTGAAGCCAAGACACAAGACAGAGACGTGTCGGGCACAGATCAGCTTCCCTTGTGTCTTCAGCAAATTCTACTGTTTTAATCATCTGTGCAGAGGCTGGCCCCCAACACTAATTGGCAGGGTCCCTATTCCACTGGCTTTCCCAGTCCAGGCTGACATTTGTTGACTGTCCAGATCAAGTTGAAGAGCTGGCTACTACTGGGGGTAGATGTCAAGGTCCTTGTCATTTGAAGAGGTCTCACAGAGCAAGTGTGGTTATTCCCACCCCTCCTCTGCTCTCAAGCATTCAGTACCTGTCTTCTTAAGGCACTCACCAAGTTGTTCAATTAATCCTTGTACAATTGCTTATATTGTGTAATTCTTTGGGGGGCATGTCTAGAATAGTACCTGAAAGAGCTGATCAATGCTTTATAAGTGGCGAACACAAGGGTGTTCTATTGTTGATATTTCCCTTAAGTTAAAAATGAAGATGAAAACAGAGTAGAAGGGCATTATTTCAAACAACAAAAAGAGTATTTTAATTTTTTCATAATATTCTTAGTGGCTTTCTGAAGAAGTCTAAGCTTATTTTGCAGATTATGATAAACCTTTTCAAGAGATGGTGAGCTTCAAGAGGTCAGAGGTCATTTTCCCTCCCCTAACATAGTGCTTGGCAGTCTTATAGAGTCTAAGTAAATGCCTGTTGATTAATGGGTATTCTATTAAGGCCAGCTAGATATTGATGATTCTCTCATTAATTTTCCTGTCACTCACTATGCCTTTCTTAAAAGAAGAAAGTAATTTTAAAAGATTAGTCCCTTTCGTCTTCAGTGAACAAGAGCCTTATCTAAAATCTACCAACACAGGGGTGAGGACTGCAGGAGCACTCACCCAGGCACGGAGTCTGGAGGATGGGAACAGATAACACAGAACTAAATTTTAAAAAGAGCTACCATTTGGCCAGCAGCCTCAGATCATTAGAGCCTAGAAGTCTCAAATCGGTGTCTGGTATCGAGCATCTAGAAATCTCAATCAAGAGGAATTTTTTAAAAAGAGCCATCTTAGCCCTGGCCAGCTTGGCTCAGTGGATGGAGCGTCAGCCTGGGACTGAGGGGTCCCGGGTTTGATTCCGGCCAGGGGCACATGCCTGGGTTGCGGGCTCGATCCCCAGTGGGGGGCGTGCAGGAGGCAGCCAATCAATGATTCTCTCTCATCATTGATGTTTCTATCTGTCTCTCCTTCTCCCTTCCTCTCTGAAATCAATAAAGAAATATATTTAAAAAAAGAAAAAGCCATCTTAGAAATGAAGGTGTTGCCCTAGCCAGTTTGGCTCAGTGGATAGAATGTTGGGTCCCAGGTTTGATTCTGGTCAAGGGCACATGCCTGGGTTGCGGGCTCGATCCCCATTAAGGGGCATGCAAGAGGCAACAAATCCATGATTCTCTCTCATCATTGATGTTTCTATCTCTCTCTCCATCTCTTCCTCTCTGAAATCAATTAAAATATATTAAAAAAGAGAAACTAAAGTGTTAATGGTGATTTGAAGGAAGTAGAAATAGTTGAGGAAAATAACCTCACAAAATTCTTTTCCTATTGCTCTCTGATGTGCTGTGCGATTTCAGATGTATGAACAAGTTCTCTGTGCCTTATTTTTCTTATCTATGAAGCTGGTGGTGGAGAAAAAGACCAATAAATCCCATTAAATGTCAATAATTCTAATAAATATTTCTAGATTTTGTGACCCTTAAAGTTCCCAGAATGTGACATGCAGAGTGAAAATAATACCATCACAGCCTCCTTGCGGAAATAAACCATCAATCATGCATATTCAGGATTGCTATCTCCCTCGTTATCTATTCTGGGGTTCCCAGAAATAAGTAACTTAGGTTATTTTGTGCTCCGATGGGCTGGGGCCTTGCCACACTTCTGCTTCCAATCTTCCAGAACTCTCAAGCTGAAAACCACTTCCCAACAGGGTTTTCCTGGGTGCCACGAGCACTGACATCAAAGCCATCAGTTCAAGGGTCACATCTTCTCTCCCATTCCCCTGACGTCTCTGTCTGGCCTGCCCTCAATGAAGGAAATGCCCTCTTTATCTCAAGGAAGTGCAGGCTGCTATGAGAAGGAGTCTATTGGTTGCAATTGTTTGAAAGATTCTAATAATTGCAGCGAGGGATCCATCCTCCAGTGTCACGTAAGTTAGAAAATGGGTCAGACATAATGCATGTGGTTAAGTGTCTAAACTGAAAAGGTGCTATTTTATTTTAAATGGCACAGTCTTTACAAAGGCGAAGGTTACTGGTGCAATGCTCTCTCATTTTTAAATGTATCAGGAACATGCCCTCTGAGGGTCAGGCTTTCATTTGCTGATGTTAATTCTTAGCTGCCTGCTCCTCGTCCTTCATTGTACCCTGTGTCTTAGCAGGGCATGCTCCTGATTCCCTGCTATATCCAGGCGGGCCATGTAAATAGTGTTTATGTTAAGGAAATCATGTTCAGTGTGACTGTAGCACACAGAAACTGATGTTGTTGTCACTTTAGATTAAGCTCTTATTTTAGTAAAGGAGGCAACTGGAGCAGGCAGCTGAGTGGCCGAATGAAATATTCAGCTCATTTCATTTAGAGCTGCCCTGTTTCCATTGTTCATGCTGGCAAGACTGGTTAACCCTGTAGATGCCGGCATGGCAGCAGCCCCCTCAGTCAGGCCAGGCCTCATCCACCTAACACTTTAAAATATATGTATTAATTGATTTTAGAGGGAAGGGAGCGAAAGAGAGAGCTAGAAACATCAATGATGAGAGAGAATCATTGATTGGCTGCCTCCTGCATGACCCCCACTGGGGATAGAGCTTGCAACCCGGGCATGTGCCCTGACAGAGAATCAAACCATGGCCTCCTGGTTCAGAGGTTGGCACTCAACCACTGAGCCACACCGGCCCAGCCAGCTAACACTTTTTAAGTCCTCCATCGACACACCTAGCAGTAATCAGGTGAATGATGTAGGAACAGTCATCCCTGGATGCATCTTTGGGATCTCCTGTCCAATTGCACCCCAAATGGATGCTTTAAAAGGTGGTTGTCTGTACTTGGGAAGAGTATGTCTAAATATCCAGGTACCAGTGGAAGATAGGTGAGCACAGAGATGCTTAGGACAGAGTGTTAGTTAAAATGCAAAATGTGTTGACCAAAGATGTTGGGCTTAATTCCTTGAAACACCATAAGTATTGCCCTGTGACAATGAGTTATTTAAAACACATGTAAACATAACCAAGACAAACATACTAGTTACCTATATTTTTGTTTGAAAATTACTATTTGCAAGGATTTATGTATGGACAACCTTAATAATACTTTGTTACTATCCTAGGAGCACTACTAACTGTGTCCTGGACACATTTCAGAATGTGACCCACCTGTTCAGAGACTATCCTACCATTACAACATTATAATCCACTAGAGGCCCAGTGCACGAAATCTGTGCACTCACGGGGGAAGGTCCCTCAGCCCGGCCTGCGCCCTCTCATAGTCCGGGAGCCCTTGGGGAATGTCCAACTGATGCGGGAGAGGCTCCCACCACTGCCGCTATGCTTGCCAGCCACGAACCCGGCTTCTGGCTAAGCAGCGCTCCCCCTGTGGGAGGGCACTGACCACCAAGGGGCAGCTCCTGTGTTGAGTGTCTGCCCCCTGGTGGTCAGTGAGCATCATAGTGACCGGTCATTCCCCTATTTGGTCGATTTGCATATTAGCCTTTTATTATATAGGATTCTGATCAGAAAGTCTTCCGACTTATGAGACTTTCTCTTCCCTTCCTTCTTTCCTCCCATGCCTCCCTTCATCCTTCCTTCCTTTTCATTTTTTTCCTTTGACAAGTTAAAGCAGAAAAGGTAGTTTAGGTAAATGGTCAAATAAATACTATTTCCATATATCAAATCCCTGGTTAAATGAAGGACTTTTAAGTATTTCACACATAAGAAAATGCTTTGTAGAATAGTTTAATCACCTCAAGGCCCTGAGAAGGTAGAAATTCTTCTTAGTTACAACTTATAAGTATTATTAATGTCCATATAAAGTATTGGTCAACATTTGAAAAAAAATAACTAATTATTATTATGGAAATGCATTCTGTTCCAAACACATAATGAATAACAGTTCTATACTAGGCTCTATGCTAGGCTAAAAGTGACCCTTACCTTCATGGTATCTAAATATTTAGTAAGTATTTATTCTGTGGGTCCAGGTTTTGTGGGGGCCCAAAGCTTATGCAATGTTAGAATATGAATACAAATTAAAATTTTAATTTAATGTAAAAGTGAATATTTATTTAAAGTGAAAAATACCCCAATAAATTACTACTTTAAACTACTGAAAAATATCAGAAACATCACAAAATCTGGAAGAAAGCATATATTCATATTAATTAGCTCTCTGACCACACCTCTCTAATGCTGTCCCTCTTACCATTGTTGACAGCACTCTTTAATTGTCTCTTTATAAATATCATTTTCTATAGAGAAAATAGAAAGATAATACATTTTTCATCTAATTTGTTATAGTAATCAAAATTTATTTTTAACTACACATATTTGGAATTCAGAAAACATGCAATTGTACACACAGTGGTGCTTGCTGCCTGTATTATTGCTACAAGTTTGTGCCCTAAAAGCACAGGTATCTAAGAAATTCTATTTATGTAATATCAATGAAAAAAATAAAATTATATATATATGATGCAATAATAATAATATTAACTGCATCAATCACTAATCTCTGATAAGAGAGAATGTCTATTGTGACTGGGCACTGACACAAATCATATCCTAGTAACAAGAAAGGTTTCCACAGAGTAGATTCTGGCTCTGTATGTCTCAAATCTGATGTCTGTCCCCCACCTGCATGTGCCAAGTGTCATTGCCTGTCAGAGGGCACGATGGCCTCTGGCTCCTCACCTGCGTGTCACAAGGCCCCAGTGACTTGGCAAAGTGGAACATCATCAATAGCTTCACTATACCTAGGAGTGTTTGCAAACACCATAACTATATCGCACTTAATTTAAAATCATTCTATCCTCAGTCTGACTCCTCTTTTATTAGACCACACCCCCCCACACACACACCAAAACAAACCCATGGCCTCGCCAAAGCCACTGCAAAACAGGAAAGGAATGGAGGAAGGTTAAAGTAGAGGTGCTGGTCATAAATGATTGCAATTAAAATTGTTTACTTTGCTAATTTTACAAAACATGAGATCAACTGAACACACTGTCTACCCAAACCCTGGAAAGAATTTATAAGAGAGAAGGGCCCTACAGGCTACTTTTGCCTTGGGTAAAATAATTTACTCCTTTTCTAACTGAACAAGTGTTTTTGTTTTCTGTAATAACAAATATCAGATATTTGTCAATAATTGTAATTATAAGTATCTATTAAAAAGAATTTATTTTAAGATACAGGAATCCCAATGGTAATTAACAATAATTGGAGAATTCGGTAAAAAATAAAAAAGAATGGTGTTTGGAGCAAATTTTGTTCTTAGTATTATAAAGCTGTTAGTACTGGTTTCTAAAACAACAAAGACCTTCTGTATCTAAAGTATAAACAAAATGTGGAATTAAAGATTTTATTTTTAAATTGCCACATATTTCAGCAGCTAAAAAAAAAATCAAGATAATGTTTGAGAAGAGCAGGCTGAGTTAGTTTAGCTACTGGCAGGAAAACTATGGTAACATGCATTTGGAATCTTGCTTTCCAAAGAGCCTATGGAAATAAATGAGAAGAAAATAATTCCCCAAACTTATTTTGATGGAATTTTCTCCTATGCTGAGTCTCAGAAAAAAAATTGCAATGTAACAATACATTTTTCTCTTTAAAAATACACATAGTTATGGTCGTATAAATAGGTATAACATATTTATCCATTAAACAAAATATTAAGTCAAAATATTCTACACACCAGTAATGTAGGAAAAACTTTTTATATTTTTTAAAATAAGGTTTTCATATTGAGTTTATTCATTTGAATTATCTTTGATTATGCATTAGATAGATACCAATTCTTTGTACCATATTGTCTAAAAAGATAAAACATAAACTTTCCATCCAAATGTCAGTTCTTAAGAAATCCAACCTATAATTCAGCATACTCATGAAAGTAGCTGAATTTATCCAAGTTTTAACAGACTTCCAAAACCATTCATTAAGAGTTTTAAAAAATTCATCTTGTATTTAGGAATCAAATTCCAGTTGAAACTTTCGGGATATATGGCCCCATTTCTAAAGTGGGTGAAGTGACCTATTTATTCGCTTTTTAAATCTTCATATCTTTTCATTTTGTTTCTTTTCTTTCTTAAAGCCATAGGAACTCGGTAGCTGTGCCACCAAAACCATTAGTAAATGTAATGTGAAAGTGATAAAATATATTTTAAGACATGAAGTTTGTGAGGGAGTGTTAGGGAAGAATTAAGACATTTTGGAATGTTGCTGAGCAACAGCAAAGCTATAACCAAAGCACAGACCTCCCAAACTTTGTAGAAACAGACTTTAATGAACAGAACCAATTATAGCCAACGCAAAGTCAACAACAGGAATACTCAAAGTCATTCCAATACATACTCCAACAGACCAAATTTGGATCTGCCAAGTCTAGTTTCCTGTTTCACTTCTCTGGTCTGTTAACCTAAATAGACAAAATGGTTCACTGTAATAGTGTTGCTACCTCAGATATATCCCGAAATACCATTGGGAGTGGAGAATAAAACCACCTACGCCCCACACATGTGCATTTTGGTGAGTGTTTAACTAGTTGTAGGTTGCCATGGGTTCAAATAAAGTATAAAACAGGACTGAAACTTATTATCAAATAAAACATTTAACAAAGACTAATGAAAAAAAATGACTTTTAAATGTCATTGTCTTAAACAGGGGTTGGCGCCATTTGGCCTGTGATCCAAATCCAGCTCACTGCCTGTGAAATAAGAATGATTTAATGAATTAACACTTACAAACAATTTGATGATAGAGAACATCAACTTTGAACTACAACTAAGGGAAATGTCTTCCCCCAAAAAGAATTCAATTTTTCTCATTAGACTTCTGTTATGAAAAATTTACTCAATTATTATCATTACATTTTGAACTATGTCAATGCAAATTTTGTGGGGAAAAAATTTCCCTTTTAAAGTATGTATGCAATAGCCTCAATTTCATCTAGCCTACAAAGCCTAAAATATTTAGTATCTGGTCCTTATTAGAAAAAAACATTGCCGATATATGGTCTAAAACTATCTAATCTGCAGCACTGTTTTAGCCCCACCTACTTCTAGGTTTTAGAATCTACAGGAGTTGGAAAAAGTAGGTTTACAGTTTTAAATACATGAAACACAGTTTATTCTTGTATTATTATTTAATAATTACTGTATTTTGATTTGTATTACAACTGTAAACTTACTTTTGTCCACCCCTGTATGTATATATGCATGCATTTGGAGTACATAACATAACTAATTATGAAAAAGATTTACAACTAACTTCTAATGCTTCCTAAATCCCTACCAGGAAAAGACCACAAAACCACCCCTGGAAAGTAGGTTCCTATGGAGAGGTCACAATAATGGATCGTATTTATCTCCTCTCAGAGTAATAAAATGAAAAGGAGATACTGATTTTACCCAATAATTTAGTTTGCTAATTATAATGCCCAATGCTAGTCTGAGTAGACAAGAAAACTCATTTATACATTAATTGTAGCAGTGTTTAATGGCATAATCTATCTCAGAAAGACTTCAGTTATAGATAACAAAATCCATTGTAATTCTTATACACTGTGATACAGTAAATCCACTTTTGCAAATTCAAAAATATGAAACATGCACACACGTAAAGTGGTTCAATAAACTATTATTTACAATAGTGACCTGCCCCTACCATTCTTTTCCTGTTAGCAGCCCTACCATTCACAGAGCTATAGAAATAAGAAATCTTGGAACTAGCCTTTCCCTCGCAATAGTATAGCCAATAATTCCTCCCCGTTAGTCTTCCATATCTTTTTCTGTTTCATCCCTACAGCTACTATCTTGGTTTAAGAACCTGCCATTTCTCTTGAATTGCTGCAATGTCATCTTGGGGATGGATCTGCAAAGTGAGGCCTACGTTTATGCAATTTGGGGTCCCTGTTACAGTAAAAAGAAAAAGGTAAACTTGCAAATACAAAATCTGACACAATGCCAACAGTAAGAGAAGCATACCAGAGGAGTAGGGATATAGAAAGTGAAAGTACTCACAGCTGATTGAACTTAAAAACTCATACTTTTTGAAAATTTTATAAAAATATATAATCATGAGAATTCATTTTAGAATCCCTACCAAAATGCTGCTAGATGCCCATGCAAGCCAAGCATCATTTATTTAACCTTCATTACAGCTTCTTTATATATAGATAGATACGGCTCCTTACCAAACCATTAGTTCCTAAGGGCTGTAATTTCTAAGCCATCTAGTCAATCATATTGCTAAAGATTATTTTTTTTTCAAAAATAGAATTCTACACATATTCTTTCCCTACTTGAAAACTTTCTTGCCAATAGGATAACTGGCACTAATCCTTCCATGATGTCACCTTCACCTACTTCTCCATGATGCATCATTTACAGTTCCTGTATGATGTTATTTCAATCCTGTCATACTTTAGCAGATGTTCTTTTCTCAAACCAAAATTATTTTCTTCTCTTTTCTGGCTAACAGATTTCTTCACATGTCTCTATCCTAGCTTACCTGACAAGAGCTGGCAGTAAGCTCTTTGGCCCACAATCCCCCAGTATGGCACTTATCGCCTCCTAAAAGGCCTCCTTTACTGTTTCCCCTGGTAATTTCACAGTTACTTCAGGGCAAGAAGCTTTTCCTAGTACTCCTTATTTCCCAAGTGTCTGCATTGAGTAAGTGCTCAGTAATCCTCAAACGAACAAGTAAATAAAAAAGGAGGATAAACACATATACCAAAAGGTTACTTTTATTGCTTTTGCTTATTGGTAATGTTAGCAATTTTTACCCTTATTTTAAAATATTTTTGTTATGTGGCTGCATTTATTTTATAATGGGAAATCTAATTTACAATAAAATATTTCTTAGAGGCTTACTCTGATTTTCATTAGATCTGCTGTCTCATTCTCAAAACTCTGCACACCTGTGAGAGGCTTATTTACATGGCCAACAGTCCACTCTATGTGAAATCATGTTTAGATTCCTGTACACAATTAGCTAAATAAATATCATCAGCGCAGCTTCATTAAAGTGTATTTTTCTTAAATATTTCACAGTACACATATTTCTCGGTAAGTGAGCATCTACTAGAATTTTGGCAAGAAAAATCTTATAAGGGACTTATTTCTTTAGGTATATATTTCAGACAATAACTAAAAAAATAATAATTTTTTTTTTGCCATCTGGAATAAAACAGTGATGACTACTACAACTCTAATTATGTTTATATGCACAAAGCCACTTTTCCGAATCACTATTATAATTCTTATCTCCCACTAGGATGCAATAAAAAATTGTTTTAAAAAGGAAAATATCCAAAATAATCTGACAATTCTCCTAAATACAATCCTCATTGAAGCTGAACATATTTTCTCCTTTCTTAGTAGAGCTATCATTATCATTATCCAGTAAATGCCTACAGGAACTTCAGAGCAGAGATTTTCCCCCTTTTTTGCATGATTTAACTATGTTATTTTAGTACACATTGTTTATACATGCCCTACATGAGCAGATCACATACACAGGGCCTCTTTAGATATGAATACTAGTCAAGAGCACCAAACATGCCAACCACAAGACGTAGGAATAACACCACCAAACTCAAGTTGACACCATTTTAGTAGTTTCAGACCTATTTGCATCCTGCCATAATCTATAACTCTAGTTTAGGCATAAATTCACTGCCTAGCCTATGGTATGATGTGGTAGATTGGATCTCCTCCCAAACATGTTCCTGTTCTCCTTTGTGTAAGACGAGCTATTCTGAGTTTATGCAATGGCATGACTTTATGTCTAAGTAGGAGTTCTTTTCCTTAATCGACCCATGCCTGGTTTGGTTGCTGAAGGAAAGACAGTATTCCCCTTATTGCACAGACCTGCATTCAAGAGTCGCCTGAGATGAAGTGTTGTACAGCATAAAGGACACAAACTCTAGAGTCACGTGGTTATGATGCAGAATTCCTGCAATGGCATTTCGTGGTCTGAGTTAAAGCCAGTGAGCCTCTTTGAACCCTGGTGTTATATACTAAATTGTGATCTCTCCAAATTCACATGTTGATGTCCTAACATCCGGTATCTCAGAATAGACCTTTGAAAATAGGGTTACTGCAGATATAATTAGCTAAGAAGAGGTCATTAGTGTGGGACCTAATCCAGTAAGACTGGCGTCCTTATAAAAAGAGGAAATTGGGACATGGAGACAGACACCCATAGAGGAAAGACAATGTAAAGACATGGAGCAGCCGGCCAGTGTTACTCGGTGGTTGAGCATCAACCTATGAACCAGGAGGTCACAGTTCAATTCCCAGTCAGGTCTCTAGTGTGTGTGGGGGGGGGGGGGGGAGGAGGATGTGCAGGAGGCAGCCCATCAATGATTCTCTCTCATAATTGATGTTTCTATCCCTCCTTCTCCCTTCCTCTCTGAAATCAATAAAAATATATTTAAAGACATGGAGAAAATGCCATCTCAAGCCAAGGATAAGGGCTGGAGCAGATTCTTCTCGCTCAGCCCTCAGAAAGAACCAACCCTGCTGACACCTTGATTTCTGACGTCTACTCTGCAGAACAGTGAGACAATGAATTCCTGTTGTTTAAGACACCCTGTCTGTGGTACTTTGTTATGGTAGCTGTAGCAAATTAATACTCCTGATTTCCTCAAATGTCAAACCCTTAATATAAAAGATTCAGGACCATTATAAAGATTAAAATCACAAGGTAGGTACTCAAAAGAGGCAATATTTTTATCATATTGGGTATAATATTTGAAGTATTTTATTTCAATTCCTTCAATCGTGCTTCTTTCTCCATTCAGTCAACCAAGGAGCAGGTGCATCATCCCTCAAAAGCTTGGGACCTCATAAACTCACCTAGAACTTAGATGCAATCTCAGAATGTTGCCACATGGTCAAAGGGAGAATCTAAATATCCTTTCTAGAATCTAAATATAATTTATATTTATTTACAGAAGAATAAAGTTACATGTCTTGCACAGTGTCTAAACAGAGACATACCTGCCACATACAGGGAGGCTTGTCCAAGACTTCTAAGGATCCTCTTGAAGTTTGTCTTTATACCATGGGCTGATTAAAATGTCTAGAAGAGAATTAAGAAGAGCTAAGTCATTCAGAGGCAGATTCATAGCAAGTGGAGTCCAGGCCAACTCTTTTAAACTTTAGTTATTTAGGAAAATATCAGTGAATGGGGATAAGCATGACAGAATACAGAACATCCATAGTACTTCAGAACCCTTAAATTCACATAGACATATAAGAAGCCATCAGAAAAAGGAAAGAAAATACAGAGAATCTGTGTGTTTTTTTATAGGTCTTTCTTGTTTGCTTAATTTTTTTATTTTATTGAATTTATTGGGGTGACATTGGTTAATAAAATTATGTAGGTTTCTGGTGTAAAATTCTATAAAACATCATCTATATATTACATTGTATGTTCACCACCCCAAGTCAAGTCTACTTCCATCACAATTGATTCCTTCTTTTCCTCCTTTACCCTCTCCTACTTCCCCCCCTCCCTTACCTCTGATAATCAACATGCTCTTGTCTGTGTCTATGAATTTTGGGTGTTTTTTTGTTGTTGTTTATTTTTTTTGCTTAATCACTTCACCTTGTTCACAACAGCCCCCCAACCTCCCTCCCCTCTGAAAGCTGTCAGTCTGTTCTCTGTATCTTTTAGTCTGTTTATATTTTGATTATTATATTTTTTTCATTAGATTCCACATATAAGTGAAATCATATGGTACTTGTCTTTCTCTGACTGGCTTATTTCACTTAGCGTAATACTCTCCAAGCCCATCGATGCTGTTGCAAAATGTAAGATTTCCTTCTTTTTTATGGCTGAATAATATTCCAATGTGTAAAAGTATCCACTCATCTACTGATGGAGACTTGAGCTGCTTCCAAGTCTTGGCTATCCTATATAATAAAAGCATAATATGCAAATCAATTGGACAGTGGAATGACCGGTCACTATGACACACACTGACCACCAGGGGGCAGACGCTCAACACAGGAGCTGCTCCCAGCCCACAGGCCCCGATTGCCGGATCAGGGCCTGCCAGCCAACCTCTCGATCCCTCCCCCTAGCCGGCAGGCTCCAATCACCAGATGGGGAATGGAGAACCGGAGGTGGGTGGTGGCAGATGCGGGTGGCACCAGGCCAAGGTGGGTGTGGGAAAGTGGGGCCCCAATTGCCCCACTGCTTGTTCCACATAAAGAGGGCGACAGGCCCAGTGGAGGAGAGGGGTGGGGTCAGCTTCTGGCAGCCAGGGAAGATTGGCCCTGATCGCAGGTCAGACCTAGGGACCCTACCCATGCAGAATTTGTGCACCGGGCCTCTAGTTGTAAATAATACTACAATGAATATAGGGGTGCATATATACTTTCGAATTAGTATTTCAGCTTTTTGCAGGTATATTCTTAGAAGTGGAATCACTGTGTTATCAGGCAGTTGCATTTTTAATTTATTGAGGGAATTCCATCCTGTTTTCAAATCAAATGCTCCAAATTCCAGAACACATAGAAAAGAGAAGGGATAGTAGGAAATTTAAGGTTCTCGAACTTGAAATTTAAATATATATATATATATATATATATATATATATATATATATATATATATTAAATCAGTTTCTAATGAGAGAAGAAAAGTAAATCCAGGTAAGGGCAGATTGTGAGAGAGCTGCTACTTTAGATGAAGTGTTCACGGCAACACTTAAGCAGAGACCAGGATGATTAGGCAGAGCCAGAAGGGGGCGCTTCCCAGGTGGAGGGAATAGCAAGTACAGCTGTCCCCCGTTATCCAAGGATTCACTATTCATGGTTTCAGTCACCTGTGGTCTACCGCAGTCCAAAAATATTAAATAAAAATTTTCAGAAATAAACAATTTTTAAGTTTTAAATTTTACACTGTTCTGTCACTTTATCTCATCATGTGGGCATTATATCATCTCACATTATTGCAAGAAGCGTGAGTACAATTCAATAAGATATTTTGAGAGAAAGAGCCCATTCACATAATTTTTGTTACAATATATTGTTAGAATTGCTCTATTTTGTCATTAGTTTTTGTTGCTAATCTCTTACTGTGTATAATTTATAAATTAAATGTTCTCATAGGAAAAATCATAGCATATATAGGGTTTGGTATTACCCACAGTTGCAGGCATCCATTTGGGGTCTCAGAATGTATCTCCTGTGGACAAGGGGGACTGTTTACCAAGGCTCTGTGGTGAGAGAAATGCCACTGTGTCTGCATGCAGGATGATGTGCATGAGAGAGAAGTAGGAAGTGAGTGAGGTTGGTAAGGGCTAAGGGAAGGCCTTGGATTTTAATCTAAAATCCATTAGAGGGTTCTATTCTTTTTAAAATTAAAGGTAACTGTATACTCACATATAGTTCTGAGAAATTAATACAGAGAGATCCTATATACTCTTTTTTTAAATATTTGTATTGATTTCAGAGAGGAAGGGAGAATGAGAGAGAAACAACAATGACGAGAGAGAATCATTGATCGGCTGCCTCCTGCACACCCCCTACTGGGGATTGACCCCGCAACCCAGGCATGTGACCTTGACTGGAATCAAACCTGGGATCCTTCAGTCCACAGATTGATGCTCTATCCACTGAGACAAACTAGCTAGGGCATCCTGTGTACTCTTTACTCACTTTCCCTGAAAGGCAACAACTTGCAAAGTTACAATACCACATCAGCACCAAGACAATGACATTGATAGTCAAGATATAGAACATTTTCATCACCATCAGAATCCCTCATGTTGCCTTTTTTATAGTCCTATCCATTTCCCTCCCATACCTCCACCTACTTATTGGGGGACTGGGTAAAAATGGTGAAGGGATAAAGAAGTACAAACTGGTGGTTACAAAAACAGTCATGGGGTGGAAAGTACATCATAGGTAATATAGTCAATAATATTGTGACAACTATGTATGGTGCTAAAGTGGGTACTGGAAATAATGGGGGAACAATTCAGAAATTATATAATTGTCTAACCACTGTACTTTACACCTAAAACTAATACAGAATAATCCTATCTAATAAAAGAGAAACATGGTAATTGGCGTAGACCGCTACCCTTCCCATTGGCTAATCAGCGAGATATGCAAATTAACTGCCAGCCAAGATGGCGGCTGGCAGCCAGGCAGCTTGAAACTAACATGAGGCTTGCTTGCTTCAGTGATGGAGGACTCCAACGTTCCCCGCCTACCGCTGCAGGCCTCTGAGCTGGCAGTTTGAAACAGTTACAAAAATAGAAGCTAAACAAAACCCCAGAAACCAACTCTCTGCTAGCAGGGATCTCAAACCTGGAGTTAATACAGAGTTTCGATTGTAGAACCTAAACAAACCAGAAACCTGCTTTCAGGAGTGGAGGCCTAAGAACTGGAGCCTCAGAGCTAAAGCTGGCTCAGAATAAAAATAAAAAAAAATAAAAAAAGGAGCAGTTGGGAGCTTCAGTCCCAGCCTGAAAACAGCCCTCAGCCCCTCACCCAGACTGGCCAGGGACCCCAGTGGGGACCCCCACCCTGATCCGGGACACCCTTCAGGGCAAACCAGCCAGCCCCCACCCATGCACCAGGCCTCTATTCTATATAGTAAAAGGGTAATATGCCTCCCAGCACCACGATCAGCGGAGCCGCGAGGTCTCCCAGCACCGGGATCAGCATGACAGGGAGCAGCGCCCAAACCCCCTGATCGCCCTGTGGCTCTGTGTGTGACAGGGGTTGGGGCCACAACCTCCCTATCGGCCCTGCTCTGTTCCTGACAGGGGAAGGCTCCCCAACTCCCTGATTGGCCCTGCTGTGTGCCTGATAGGGGAGAGCTCCCCAACCCCCTGATTGGCCCTGCTCTGTGGGTGATAGAGGGTGGCGCCCCAACCCCCCCACCCCACGGGCCCTGCTCTGTGTGTGATGGGGTAGAGCCATAACCTCCCCAACGGCCCTGACCCGAGTGTGACAGTGGCGGCGCCCCAACCCCCTGATTGGCCCTGCTCTGTGCATGACAGGGGGGAGCTCCCCAACCCCCTTATCGGCCCTGCTCTGTGTGTGACAGGAGGGAACTCCCCAACCCCGATTGGCCCTGCTCTGTGCGTGACAGGGGGCAGCGCCCCAACCCCCTGATTGGCCCTGCTCTGTGCGTGACAGGGGGTGGTGCCGCAACCTCCCCATGGACCCTGCCTTGAGTGTGACAGGGGGCAGTGCCCCAACCCCCCAATCGGCCCTACCCTGAGCGTGACTGAGGGTGGCATCGCAACCTCCCAATCTGCCCTGCTCTGTGCATGACAGGGGGCGGCGCCCCAATTCCCCAATCAGCCCTGCTCTGAGCCCGACCAGGGGCTGCACCTAGGGATTAGGCCTGCCCTCTGCCACCCGGGAGCAGGCCTAAGCCAGCAGGTCGTTATCTCCCGAGGGGTCCCAGACTGCGAGAGGGCACAGGCCGGGCTGAGGGACCCCCCTCACCCCCGAGTGCACAAATTTTTGTGCTCCGGGCCTCTAGTATTAAATAAAAAACTATATTGAAAATATTTTTTTAAAAAAAAAACCCGAAAAGCTTTAATGTATTCACAATTTCTGTAATATTGTCATTTTAAGAATACTATACAAATGAAATCATACATTCAACATAAGTATCTGGACATTCATCCAGGTTGGTGTGTGTATCAATAGTTCATTCATTTTTATTGTTGAGTAGTGTTCAATGGTATGAATCCTTTAACCATTCATTCATTGAAGGACAAGGTGACATTTCCAGTTTGGGGTTATTATGAATAAAGCTGTTCTAAACATTCATATACAGGTTTTTGTGTGAACGTAAGTTTTCCTTTCTCTGGGATAAATGCCCAGGAGTGCAACTGCTGGGATGTATGGCAGTAGTATGTTAAGTTTTCTTTAAAAACCTGCCAAACTGTTTTACAGAAAGGCTGCACCGTTTCACATCCCCACCAGCAATGCTTGAGTGAGCCAATCTGAGCTTGCCAGAGTGTGGTGGTGTTGCTAGTTTTTAGTGTAGCCATTCTGCTGTTCTCTAATGATTAATGATGTCAAATATCTTCTCATGTGCTTATTTTATATCTGTAGTGTTCACTCCCAGGACATGTTTCTTCATGCCTTTTGCCTATTTTCTAATTGGATTTATTTTTTTCCTGTAGAGTTTTGAAAGTTTATATTCTTAACACCAGTCTTTTGTCAGATATATGGTTTGCAAATATTTTCTCCAAGTCTGTGGCTTGTCTTTTCATTCTCCTAAAAAGTTTTTAGTTGTTATAATTAATTTTAATTTGATGAAGCTTTCAATTTTTATAAAGTTCAATTTATCATTTTTCCCCCTTTGATGGACAATGCTTTTGGTATAATGAGAAAAATGCTTTGCCTAGCTCAAGATCCTGAAGATTTTATACTTTTCTCATAAAAGTTTTATAGCTTTAAGGTCTGTATTTAAGTTCAGGACATATTTTCAGTTAATCTATAATATTAAAGGCATAATATGGTAATTAGACCAGACAGCCTAACAGAGGAATGGCTGTCAGGATGACCTTCTGGATGAAGCCGGGGCTACAAGGGCAGAGGCAGGCAGCCACCTCAGCTGCGAGGGCCATGCCCGTTGCACGAATATCACGCATCATCAGGCCTCTAGTGTTTGTGTAAGAAGTAAGACAGGTCAAGTTTTTGTTTGCTTATTTGTTTTTCCTATTACTCCAGCATCGTGAGTTGAAAAGGCTATGTTTCCTCTATTGAATTGGTTTTGTATCTTTGTCAAAAATCGACCCAGCTAGCGTGGCTCAGTGGTTGAGCATCAACCTATAAACCAAGAGGTCACAGGTTGAATCCCAGTCAGGGCACATTCTTGTGTTGCAGCCTCAATTCCCAGCGAGTAGCATGCAAGAGGCAGCCAATCAATGATTCTCTCTCATCATTGATATTTCTCTCTCTCTCTCTCTCTCTCTCTCTCTCTCTCTCTCTCTCTCTCCCTTTCCCTTCCTCTCTGAAATCAATAAAAATGTATTTTTTAAAAATTAATCAGAAATATACATATGGGTCAATTTCCGGGTTTTCCATTCTACTCCATTGATATGTGTGTCTATCCCTCTGCCAATATCACACAGTATTGATTAGTGTCCTATATAATAAAAGCCTAATATGTTGTGTATGGTTGTCCAGTCATCCATTCAACCAATCAAAGCATAATATACTAATGTCACAAAACAGCTCTCTATGGCATGCACTGGCCACCAGGGAGCAGACGCACCTACTGGTAGGTTAGCTTGCTGCTGGGTTCCGGCTGATCATGACTGAGTGAGACAGGCCAGACATGCCCTGGAACCTTCCTGTGGTCCCTCCCTGGCTGGCCAACCTCTTGCATCCCTCCTCAGCCCCGATCTTGCACCAGTGAGGTCCCTCGGCCTGGCCTGCACCCTCTCGCAATCCAGGACCCCTCGGGGGATGTTGGAGAGCCGTTTTTGGCCTGATCCCACAGGCCAGGCTGAGGCTCCCCACTGGTACACAAATTCATACACTGAATTTGTAGTAGCTATATAATAAATCTTGAAATTTAGGAGATTAATTCCTCCCACATTTTCTCTGTATTCAAATTTACTTGTCTTTCCATATAATTTCTACAACAATTTTGCCTATATCTACAAAAAATCTTGCTAGAATTTTGATAGCAATTGTGTTAAATCTGAATATTAGTTTAGGGAGAAGTGAATTTCTTGCAATGGTGAGTCTTCCAGTTCATGGAAATGATATATTATTTAGGTCTTCCATCAGTATTATGTAGCTCTCATCATACAAGCCCTATATATGTTTTATTAAATTTATACCTAAGTATTTAATTTTTTGAGTAACTATAAGTGGTACTATATTTATACTTTTAGTGTCCAGCTTTTCATTATAATTATGTAGGAATATAATTTATTTTTATATTTTTATATTGTATCCTACTACTTTTCTGAACTCATTAATTTAGGGAGTATGTTTTTTTAAGTTCCTTGGAATTTTCTGTATAAGTAATTGTGTCACCTACAAATAGGAACAGTTTGATTTGTTCCTTTCCTGTCTCTATGCTTTTAATTAATTTTTCTTATCTTTTTCACTAGCTAGAAAGTTTAGCACTGTATTGAATAAGAGTTTTGAGTGAAGACATTCTTGACCTTGTTCGTGATCTAAGAGGAAAGAATTCAGTCTTACATCATTAAAAGTAATGTTAGTTGTAGATTTTTATGTGTATTTTTAATAGATTCTCTATGTCAAGTTGAGAAAGTTCTGTTCCTATTTTTCTGAGTTTTTGTTTTGTTTTGTTTTGTTTTGTTTTGTTTTGTTTTGTTTTGAAATCATGAATGGGTGTTTCGCTTTGCAGGGATTTCTAGGGTGATATGCTGTTTCTTCTTTAGCCTGTTAACATGGGTAATCACACTGATAGGTTTTTCCAGCCTTGCACCCCTGGAAAAAATTCCCAATTGGTCCTGGCATATAATTTTTTATATATTGCTGGCTTCTATTTGCTAATATTTTGTTAAGAATGTTTGTGTCTGTATTCATGAAGAATATTGGCCTCTAGTTTCCTGTTTTTGTACTGCCTTTGTCAGATTTTGTTACTGGGTAATACTACTTTCATAAAACGAATGGTTTTCTAGATTAACTTGTGTAGAAGTGGTGTTACTTCTTTAAATGTTTGCTGGAATTCTCTAGTGAAACCATCTGGAACTGGGTATTTATATTTAGGAAGTGTATAAATTACAGATTCCATTTCCTTAATAGTTATAAGGCTATTCAGGCTATTCAAATTATTTAATATTGGGTGAGTTGTAGTAATTTGTGTGGGGTTTTTTTGTTGTTGTTTTTTAGGAATTGATCCATTTCATCTAAATTGCCAAAATTATGTGTGTAGAGTTGTTTGTAGTATTCCCATATTACCCTTTTGATGTCTGCAGGGTCTGTAGTGATAAACACTTTCTCATTCCTGATATTGGTAATTTGTGTCTTTTCTCTTTTTTCTTTGTCAGTCTTGCTAGAGGTTTGTCAATTTTATCAGTCTTTTCAAATAACCAGATTTTAAAAATTGATTGTTTTTCTTCTTTCAGTGTTACTGGCTCTTGACCTTTTTATTATTTCCTTCCTTCTGCTTGCTTTGGGTATATTCAACTCTATTTTCTCTAGTTTCTTGAAGTAGGAGCTTAGATTATTGACCTGAGACCCTTTCTAATGTATTCATTTAGTGCTATAAACGTCCCTGGGAGCACTTCTTTGTCTGTGATCCACAAATTTTGGTGCGGTTTTTATTTTCACTCAGTGCAGTGCAGTTTTGCATCCCTTAAGACTTCCTTTTTGACCCATGGATTATTCATAGTGTATGCTGCTTAGTCTCCAAGTGTTCAGACATTTTCCCGTTACCTTTCTGTTATTGACTTCTAATTTGATTCTATGGTGGTCAAAGATTATATTCCATGTGACTTTAATTCTATGAAATTTGTTGAAAAGTGTTCTCGGGTTCAGCATAAGGTCTATCTTAGTATATGTTCCATGGCCACATGAAAAGAATGTGTGTCCTGCTGCTATTAGGTGCTATGTGTTTTGCAGCTCAGTAATTTAGTGCATATACACTTAGAATCATCATTCTTTTTGATGGAGCAACTCTTTAATTATATATAATATTCTTCTCTGTCCCTGGTAATTTTCTTTGCTCCAAAGTCAACTGTACTTGATATTAATGTAGCAATCCCTGCTTTCTTTTTATTATTTTTTGCATGATACATCTTTATCCACCCTTTTATTCTCAACCTGTCTATATCATTATAATTGAAGATAATTTCTTATAAATAGCATATATTTGGGTCCTATTTTTTAATACATTCTGACAATACGTCTTTTAATTGTTGTGTTTAGACCCTTTATATTTAATGTGATTAATGATAGGTTAGGGCTTAAATCTGCAACTTGTTTCTATTTTTCATTTTTGTTTTTTTCTACCTTCCTGCAATATTTGTAATTCAATTTTAGTTTACCTATAGTATTTTAGAGTGTCTGTTTATACAGATTCTTTAGTGGTTGCTGTAGGTAAAACCTATATACACATAATTTATCATAGTCTGATGGTGCTATCAGTTTATTATTTTGAGTGAAAATGCGTCATGAATCATTACCTATTGAGTATTTCTGCAAATTGGTGAGATTAGTAAACCAATAATATAAACATCAGAATAAATGTAGCTATGTGAGATATTCTTCTTGTTTCCCCCAGCTAGAACTTCATGTGCAGTTATATCTCCACTAAAAAGATAACAGAAAAATTAATTGAGATGAGCGAGGGAGAAAAATACAAAGAAAACCTGACTGATGTGAAACACCAAGATTTCTGTCACCTAATGCATACCATTTTGGATAGACAACTTTAAAGATAATATCTAAGAGAATGTGCTTTCTAATGCATCAAAGTTAATAGAAATCAGAAAAGTTTTTGAAATCTGAACAAAGTTTTCCATTTATTTTACCTACCAAAGAATATGGACTACCAATAATTCATAATCTGTTAAAATTATAAGTAGGCTATTGCTCAACCTTTATAGAAAATACCTTTTTGATTAAAAAAAATTAACTTACACAAGAAGACCACAGGAAGATAAGTAACACAGGTGAGGCTAGAACCAAGGTCTGATGTTACTGAACTACACAACGAGGAATAAAAATATTAACTTTTAAAATCTAAACTGTGTCAACAATCTCTTGAGATGCAGTTAAGCTTCATTTCATTAAGAGCATGGCAGATAGAATATCGTCACTTATCCACACTGGAATCTAACCAGGACACCAGGGTTTAAACTTACCCACTTGCCAAAAGTATTAATTGGTAACAAATAAATGGCCCAACCATTGATATTATTTCAGGCACTGGCCCACAAGAGGTTCCAAAATGAAATGTTAAGAGTTAGCATATTCTGTTACATTGTATATCAATGAGTTTTTTTTCCATTCTATTCAGGTTACCACAGAGTAGCAAATTTGAGGGACACTGGCTTATGTTCAATCTTATGCAATTTTTACCTACTTTAGATGTAAAAACATTTGAATGTGTACAAAAGGGACTGTCCCCAATTCCCAAAATATTTGTTATACTCCCTGACTCATTTTAGAAAAGATCAAACCTTGTAGTCCTGAGTGACAGGCTTCCCCTTTTAGTCATGAATCTCCTATTATCCAAACTACAGAACAAATCCTCACTCTTTAGCTCCCATTTACACTCACAGTCAGATACTAAGATTAAATAATAAAGTTTAATTTACTTGGGCTCAAATCCACTCGTTTTTTTCATAATTCTCCTTATTTATTTTCTCTGAAATGTATCCCAGTATTATTATTATCCTTGGGCACACAAGCATATAGATCTGTGAATCGATATGAGATCTTCCTATTCTCGTAAATACAGATTTTGCTTTGATAGAGTGTCTAAATTGCCTCCACTTGGATGTTTTCTAAATTTGAACAAATACCTTATCTTTCGGGGGGGGGGGGGAATCATCATTTAACAGTTGACCTCCTGGCCAAGTACACACACATATTGTGTTTACTCCAGGGAACAACTCGGATCACAAGTTCACTTGGGTTCCTTGATCTGATGCCACCAGAGGGTGAATGTGCTAATGCTCTGCACCGAAGTGAGAATTCCAGTGCCCGTCCATTCCAGCTCAGTGGGCTGGCCAATGACAGAGCACAGTTCAGCATCATGTATGGCGAGAGACACCTGCCTCCCACTCAACCAGTGGTGGCCCATGAGATGAGGAGCAGGGAAGGAGTGAAGGTGCTAAATACCCAACAGGAAGGTATGTGACTCAGAATGAAAAACAAAACAAAACACTAAACCATACAGCTGCCATTGTGCCCAACTCTTTAATCAGATGGTACTTGCACACTCCTAGACTTCTGTTTTTACAGGAAGAGAGGAAGGGTGCAGAATTTGTATTCACACGTCCAATGTTGTGCTCTCACCACATGCCTATGAAACTCCCTTGTCAACAGAGCATTTACCCTCGCCTTGTTCTTTTTTTTCAGGATTTCTCCTCCAAATCCCCAGCACACTTAGAGCAGTGATCTCAGAGGCATCTGTATAGTCGATGCAAATGAGATTTCTTTGCCTCCTGAAGATGGGATGGGAAAGGAAAAGAAGTGTAAAAGCCCCAAAGTGGCAGCTAAAAGGAAAACAGCTAATGCAAATTCATGAAATTTTTTCACCAGTTTGCCGTGTAAATGCCCCCTGCTAATTTAGAAAAGAGTCTGGTTTATAACATTAAAGAGTAAAGTAGATATACCCCTGCACTAATGTTCATGGACCAAAGATGAAATTATACTTTACCAGTTAAAAATCAGTAGGTGAGTAGAGCAAATACCTTCACTCTAGAACATGAACTGTTAATAGGATAATTTATAAATCCATTTTTTATTGTTTATAGGCCACCTTTCAACATAAAAAGACTCACTCCCTTTTCCAGCCACAGTACCATCACAGGTTAAATGTAAACTATGAGATAAGTGACATCTGGTTTGAATAAGAAAGCATATATTATTTTAATGATTTTTACAACACAAAGCCATTATTCCTGATTAGAAGGAAAAAAAATCATGGGAAAACACCAGATTCTATATTCTAAAAGCAAAAAGTGATCCCAAATTAACCCCTCGTGCTGACATAGTAAAGACTGAATGAATAAAGAGGGTAAGAACTACATACCAATCGGTGGCTTTGGCTGGTAAACTTTGGTTCATCCTAAAGCTCTTAGCCCAGCTGAAAGTGCAGAGTAAAACAGTATTCAGACCACCTCTCCAAACAGGACGAAATTCCTGGTCCTCACATTAGTGTCATAGAAAGTTCAACCTATCTCTGAGTACAAAGTCAAATTAAATATATTGTTGAGCAATATCTGCAACGTACTTTGTTAGATGATGCGTAGAAAACAAAGTCATTAAAACTTATTAATAAAGAAGCTGTGATCTAACTACTTCAAAGTTGGAAAAGTCATTAACAGAGTAAGAAGGAAAATGAGGAATGCATTCCAGAATGTTAGGAAAGGGGCTATTACCACAAAACATATGCTTGTGTGTTAATATATAAAAAATGAAATAGCACCTAAAATACAATAATATCAAAAATTATAGAAAATTCTTCGTAGACATCTGATGTCCTTAGGTCAGAAGGAGAGGAAGGGGAAGTCTTAGAGTTGCAGTGAAGCAGTGGGTGGTCTCTCCGAGGCACAGAAAGGGAGGAAGAACCTGAAGAACAGGGCCTGCTGGCAGGCCCAAGCAAGAACAGGGCAGGCTGTGGGTTTTGGAAGGAGCCAGAGATAACAGGACCCATACACTTTCATCTCAGGAGCTCTAAGAATCAGGGCTTCAGCATCCACAGCTCCCTCTGTCCTGTTTCTTTCTTTTTTTTCCCCTCCTCATGGTTGGCCAAGTATTTCAACTGACTATTCTTGGACTAACCCATGTAACATATTCATGAATCTCCCTCCACCTTATACCTTGTCACCTTTGCAGGCAATTGGGCTGGCGGGAGGGGTGGGGGGGGGGGGAGGGTGTCAATGCCCAACCTGCTTCTCCTCAGGAAATGTCTCTCCACTGATAACATCCGAAATCCCTTTGTCAAGTACAGTGTCTTTGGAGCCTCAAAAAGCTATGAAATGAAAACTTCTGAATAAAGTAACATGGTGACTAAAACACAGCTCCAGGAAAGCAAATCGAGTCATTCAATTAGCATGCACCCATTTCAGATAAGCATTCACTTCCTGATTTGGCAAGAGAGATGAGATTATGTGAGGAAGTAGAGGCACTGAGTATCTGAAGAAGACTGTTACTAAAGATACATAGGTAAGGTCCATACAGTGTGCAGGCTATTTTTATTTTAAGCACTGATACTTAATAGTTTAACAAAAATATTATAATTATAGCAAAATGGTTTCTAGCATAAACTCTGGAGTTCATGCTGGGTTGAATCTTTCTATCTGGGTCATTATGGACAATCTCTAAGCCTGGGTCTTATCTATAAATTAGAAATAATGCTTGTCAGAGAATTGTTTTTTAGCATCTTTTTGAAAAACCATGCTGCTCCTATTCTCAGACTTCATGGTTCCACTAGGGTTCGCCCACACCCCATTTGCATTTTGAGCATGACTGCTTAGGCCTGAATAATCTCTTGCCACTTTGGGGGAAGGTATGTGGGGATCCCCATCACCCCAACAGTTGCTGAAAAGATTCCTCTCTCTCTCCTCTCTCTTTCTCTCCCCCTCTCTCCTTCTTTCCCTCTTTCCCTCCCTCCCCACCCCTTCCTTCTTTCCTGCCTCCCTTCTTCCCTCATCTTTCTCTCTGATTGAGATTACTGAGGACCATTCAAACATGAGAAAGTCAACTAAGAGGAAAGCAAAGGTAAACAGAGTAAGCGAGGGATACCTGGAGATACCCTGTGATCTTAAAGGTTATTTTCTGTTAGAGTACTACTATATTCCCTTACTGGCTTCAACTATTTTGAGATAGGTTTTTGTCTCACCTACTACTTGGAGATTTTTTTTGCGTATGTGAGGAAGAAGTGAGGTAATGCCCATAAAGCATTTGTGAGGCAGACAGCAAATGCTTAATAAATTTGAGCCACTTTTATGTCCAGAATGAGAGATACTTTAAACTTCACTTTCTAAGATGACTACATAAAATGTTTTCTTTTTCCCCCCATGGGACTCATTAAGATATCAAGGATTTTCATTTTCAAGAAAGTCATAATCAATCATAGATGTTATAAGAGCTCAAAAACACAGAAAAAGAAAGTCTCAAAAGGCAGCAGATGATTTGACCAACAAATGAATTGAATAAAAAATAATGATTGCCCCATTGCATGGCTTAGTGGTTGAGCATCGACTTATGAACCAGGAGATTATGGTTTGATTCCCAGTCAGGGCAAATGCCCAGGTTGGGGGCTCAATCCCCAGTGTGGGGCATGCAGGAGGCAGCCAATCAATGATTCTCTCTTATCATCGATGTTTCTATCTCTCTCTCTCCCTTTCCCTTCCTCTCTGAAATCAATAAAAATATATATATTTTAAAAATAATAATAATAACACTTAAAGTCATCATAGGAAAGAGAGAAAAAAAACATCCTGAGGCTGAGATTGTCACCAAAAGGCTTCATAGATGTAGTATTTGATCTGGGTTTTGAGAAACAGGAAAGATCTGGGAAGTTGGAGGGAAGAACACACAATATTCCAGGAAAAGGCTATAAAAAGGATGGTGGTGCTAGGGCCCAGGACACTCTTTGACTTAAAACAGAAGGTCTGCCAGGAGAAGCTCAATGTGGATGACAGCTCTCAAGGGCAAGTTTAATCCCATTTCACAGAAGTTGATTTACACTGAGCTCATCTAGAGGTACAAAGGAATGGCATTAGGTTGCCCATGTAATTCACACTCAGTGAAATTTTAAAAATAATAAAAGGCAGAGAAATTGTTTGAAAGATTTTTATAGGCAAATCACATATCTTTGGATATATGATATCATATAGTTTAGTTTATTTTCTTACTCCAACTGTAATTGTTCACTACTTTACTCACGTTCTGAAGCCAAACAAACGGATGCACATATATAAATAAGTTCTAAGACATAATTTAATAGATACTGTGGTTTTTTCCTAAATATTTCTTCCTCAGCATGTAAGTGCTGTGCAGTTTGAGGGAGTGAACCCAAACTCTGGGGTGGGTCCTGCCAAATTTAGGGCAACCATGGTAATCCCATCCTTGTTGCCAGAGGTTGGTTGGTGAGCCAATTTACTAATCTGTAAACAGCATCCCCTGCAAACACAATCTGGATCCAGGAATGGCCATATGATGCCATGTGGGCCAATTTGCTTCTGGAAAAAACATTTCCTCATTGTTAAGAGAGAACCCCCTCAAAAAGATGCTCTCTACCTCAAACGCTATGGTTACGCGGAAGTGCAGATGCCATCTGACTTTAACTATAGAATGAAGCGGAAATGTGGCGTTAGAAAGGGCAGAGCTCAGGGAATGGCAGAGAAAAGATGCTGAAAGCACTGGCCAAAGCCAACCCAATCACCTACCCTGCCTCTAAGATCTGGCTACGAGAGATATTATCTTTCTTTATCAGTAAATCGGTTAGAATTTTTTTACAAAAACTACTCTAATTTCTTATTAAAATACTCTAATGACCCAGTATTTTTTGTATCATTTTCACATGTCTGGAATCCAACAATATATGGAATCTTATGGCCCTCAGGTCAGTCTTAGAACCTCCAGAAGACTCCAAAAAGTAGGAATCAAGACAGATAAACACACGGAATGGAGGATCCATATGTCTTTGACAGCATCAGTCCAGGTGATCCATTTCCGATAAGCCAACACTATCCTCTGAAAAGATGGAAGTAGTCAGTTGTCAAAGTCACCCAGACTAGTTCAGGCATTCTTGTCAAACGAGGGCACTCCAAACTTGTACCTAACCAGGGTCCTAACAGACACAAAAACTTCAGATCCCACAACTCCGCCCTTATTCTTTCCTCCTACACAGCTGGTATGAGTTAGGGGCATATTATTCCGAAGTCATATTAGTTTAGACTTTTTTATAGATGAGGCCCAGCCTGAAAAGGGTTTTCAGAAAAAGCAAATATTATTGACTCTGTGACTTTGTTTCATTGCCAAATGATGCTTGGGGTGTAAACTATAGGAGTGCAATTAATCATTTAAGCCAACTATGATATGGACTATATTAGTTTGGTAAAATGATGATAATTCTGCTAGTGTTTACTCCCTTAATTTTTTTAAAAAAAATATGTTATTATTAATTTTAGAGAGAAAGAAAGAAGGGAAAGGGAGAGAAAGAGAAAGACAAACATTGATTGGTTGCCTTCTGCACATACCCTGACCAGGGATCAAACTGCAACCTTGGCATGTGCCCTGGATGGAATTTGAACCCCAACCTTTCCTTTCAGTGCATGGGATGACACTCAACCAGCTGAGCCACACTGACCAGGGTTACCACCTCAATTTTTTAAAAATAATTTTTAAATGTTTAACCACAGAAATATATAAGCAATATCAACTTCTGAAGAAATTAAGGTGGAACAACCAGAACGACCAGTCGCTATGATGCACACTGACCACCAGGGGGCAGACGCTCAACACATGAATGTACTAACTCTAATATTTCCTCACAGGGGGAGCGCAGATCATCCAGAAGCCGGGCTCACGGCTGGCAAGTGCAGCGGTAGTGGCAGGAACTTCTCTTGCTTCTGCAGCAGCGCTAAGAAGCAGGGAGCCCAGTGGTAAAGAGCCTGCCATTAAGGAATAGTGAGCCAAGCAGTAAGGAGCGAGCAGGAGGGCAGTAAGGAGCGAGGGGTCCCAGACTGTGAGAGGGATGTCCGACTGCCAGCTCAGGCCCAATCCTTGGGGGGATCGGGCTTAAGCCAACAGGCAGACATCCCCGAGGGGTCCTGGACTATGAGAGAGTGCAGGCCGGGCTGAGGGAACCCTCCCCCCCGTGCAAGATTTTTGTGCATCAGGCCTCTAGTTGGTAAATAATGACCAATATAAAACAATCATGCTACAAAATAAAAGTAGAACTCTGCATAAGAGGCTGTGAAGACAGTAACGTGTAGCAGATTTGATCACCATTAGTTAAAATAGAGCCAAGTATGAATAGAAATAGAAAAAAAGACTTTTTCCACAGCATTAAGACAAAGAAATACTAAGATCAGAAAAATGTTGAATGTATCCATTATGTTGATAGCTAGAAGATGACACTCTTCCAGGGCTGAAATAATGGTTCTAAATTTCTGATACACCTCATGTAGCATTAGGACAATTTTATTTATTTTTAAATCCTCACCTGAGGATATGTTTTTATTGATTTGAGAGAGAGAAGAAGGAAGTTACAGAGAGAGAGAGAGAAACATCAATGTGAAAGAGCAATATTGATCAGTTGCCTCCCGTACTCGCCCACAACCTAGATATGTACCCTGAGAGGGAATCGAACCTGCAGCCTTTTTAGTGTTATGAGACAACAGTCCAACCAACTGAGCAACCCATTTAAAGAATTTTAAATGTCTTTGTCTTTGTTTTGATATAACATTTGATATCTCAAAAGTACTGGAGGTGAACACTCTAAGCATACAAAATAGCACTGTCTGCTTAGAGCTGTAAATACTAGTGACCAAGCCAATTGCAATGAACATGCCTAGAATTCAGAAAACAAGGCTTCTTGGATAAGTGGACAGGCTATGCACGTAGAACACCTTGACATACCAGATATCTACAAAGCTATCACAGATGACTATAGTTATGTCAAAAGTATTCAGGAGCCACCTAAAAAGGTTTCCATTGGTCAAAGATGAGACAATTTGAGCTTCAAAAAGATAAGAATTGTAATAGATCAAGCTCATCAAATATGCTTAAAATCATGATTTCATGATGATATTTAAAAGAAATTACTTGGATACCTTCTGAAGATGATAGGAAGCTGTTGCAACTAAGTAATCAAATACCCTCCACTCCCATGTCAGATATACCCCTGTTCTCCTCTTATTTGCTATGCAAGAAAGATAAATAGGATACAAACTATTGTTACTGAATAAACACCTATTAGCTGCAGATACTCTTCTTTGTTTAAAAAGATAATGGGGCACTCATTACACTAAAAGTGTGCTCTCTTTTATTTGCAGATCCTATCAGAATGAGTGAAAGAATGTACTAACTCTAATATTTCCTTCCTTTGCCCATCAAACCACCTCCTTCCCAACCTGAGAAACTGTTCGCAGTGTATAATGTCACCAACCCTTTCAAACCTGGACAAAGGATATTCTTCTGCGATGTTTACCTTTAGTGCAGTTTGGTCACAGCTACATCTTAAAAGCTCACTATAATCCCATCTGTGAAGGTCGACTGCGCAGTAAAACCCAACAACAGCAAGGTCCATGGACGTCTATATAAATGGGTGTATCAATAAATACAAGGAACATGCTTATTGTTTTTAATGAAAGCCATTCATTACACTCCTTGCTATAGTTTCACCACCCATTATGAGCGGTGTTTCATATTTCAAAGGCATTCTCAATAAGTGGAATACACCAATACTGGATATAACCAATATTACTGATATTAATTAATATCTGGTTCTCCTACCTATTTTACATTCCAATGAAATTAAAAGTGATCATGTGATTAGTCCTACCAAAAAAACCCCCACAAAACAAACAAACAAAAAACACATAAATAGAAGTGCTGTTTGTCACTTGGGTAAGAAAAGTATTTAATGGCTAGTGCTCCACTCCGCAGACCTGTCTTCCCTGGCCTGGAAGTGGATGTCATTGGAGCTATCCTGAATTCAGAGTCTGGAAAGCTAAACCAGCATAGGGAGGATAGCTGACCTGCTACATCACTTGAACTCACAACAGAGTGTATAAATGAGATATTAGGGCTGTTTACAATAGCAGCATAACTTCTTCTAACCCAAATGATGTGCTAGAATTCTGCATTTTCTCAAGAATATTTTCCACAGAGATCTAATAAAACTACACACATATATTGATGTATTGAGGCCAACCAAATTAGTTAGATTATAGAAATGTAAGAAATTAGAATTAGTATTTGCAGGATTGTGAATTGTTTGAAAATGTTAACTATATTGGATAAATCGTGCGAAAGAACAACAAAAGAGCAAATCTATACCCATGTAAATAAAAATTTTTTCTAAGCTATCTCTGCTGGCACAGAGAATGGTATGAATATAATGTGCAGGAGCCCCCCTGAGCCCAGTTCTACCTTAAGAACTACGGAAGGACAGGTAAAAAGCAGCTGTTGATGACATTCATAAAATCTCTTAAGTCTCAACTGATTCTGAAATAAACTGGTATGGCTTATAGTTTCTTGATCTTCTAATCTTTGGAACCAAAATACTTCGTAAATAAAAGTTGTCTTTCATGATTCCCTCAAATGTACTAGCTTTGATTAGCTAGTAGTATATGATATCAAAGAATATTGAAACTATAAGAAGTCCATTGTGAGATTTTAATAAGACCAAGTCCAAGACTTTTGTTTGATGCATTCTCTATGTAGAAATGCACAAGAACTTTTAAAGTGGACGTTAGTATCTTCCCTTGCACAAAGAGCACTGCATACAACAAGCAGTATATAAAAATCATACAACATTCCCAGGAAATATGATTACCTTTTACCCAAAACCTCAGCAATCAACAATTTGAAATACCATTGCCTGCTGAACACACAGGTATTTTACCTGGGTCATGAATTACAAAGCTAATTGTCGCAAATATTTCTATTTGATGAGTGCCATAGGAACTTAAATAGACATGGTGGTGACAGCAATGTATGGACACTTGATTTGAATATGACTAAGGATTAATGAAATCTCTCCCTTGGCCACAAAGGTGTCCTAGGAGGTCTGCTAGCCCAAAATGACCTGGTGGCTTTGAGATGTGCTGGTACCATCTGACATGACACAATAAAGATAGAGCTGCAGGGAAAGTGGAGATAAGAGCTCCAGCATGCATTTTTGGCAGGAAAATTCACAACATTTCATTTTTAAAAAAAGACAATGGGCAATAATCATTATAGAGTTTAATTATCCCTTTGGGTTTCACAAAGAGCTAAAAAAAAAAAAAAAATGAAATAACCAGCTACCAATCCGCTACCTGTGGCAGCTGAAATATATTATAGTGGAATTTCAGGGCGAATATTGAAATGAGCATGTCCAAATTGTTTAGAAAAGGATCTTCATTCTAAGGAGAATTGACAGCATAGCTTTAAGAACAGATAAAGAACTGCCTCAAGGATCTGTCTTGCCTCCTTACTTTTTAAAAGTAATACCTTCATTTGCATAGTAATAACCCAATTATTGTAAGATTAGGTGACTGGAATCTCATTATTGCTATTTTCACAAAACAGTCAATATTCTATTCAATATCTTTTAATGTTATGCACCTTAAAACATAATTATTTCAATATACCCTCATTCATCTTTAATGTAATTTTCTTTAAAAAAAAAAAAAAAAAACACCTTGCCATAATTGTTGGGTTTGGGGAATATATTATGTTTAAACAAGCACTTTTCCCCTCAGGCTGCTATGAGAACAATCAGAAGCAACTAATAGCTTGGGGGCATTTCTTCCTCCACACCCGCCACCCCCTCACTCCCTCCTCCCCCACCGCCAGTTAGTCCAAAAGACTGAAAGCAAAAACACTGATACTGAAAATTTGTGGTAACAACCTCCATTCTCTTCCTAACACTGTAGCTTCCCCTCCTTCTCTTTCACTTCCTGCTCCATAATGAATTTTAGTCTAAAGCAACTCCAAAAGTGTTAGCAAATACATTCTGTTAAATTTCAAATTGTAATATGGGCTCTTTTCTTTTGTGTGTTTTTTACCTCCAGACCACATTGTAGTACCAAAAAAAAAAAAAAAAAAAAAAGCCACATCCTAAACAGATGACATATTGGGGAGACCATCTGCCTGCCATAGGTTTACCTGCCATAGGCTTTTACAGTTTCATTTAGAAGATAATCAGCACAATAAGTGGCTAGTTACCAGATTAACTGTGGAAGCACAGCAAGGAAAATAGAGAAGAGAGAGATAGGCCTGTCTACATTAAGAGACTAGAGAGCCATACAGTCTATTACTTCAAAATGATATCAAAATTAATGTACAGTGAAAATAGCAGTTAGATTTTGTCATGAGAGGAAGTAATATCAAAGGGCTGTGGTTTGGAATCTGGAGTTAACACTCCATGACTGGGGCCTTACTGACTACATATTCTTCAGGATGTTAATCCCTCTGTACTTTGTGAATGAATACTCATTATTCATGACTATAACAATTTATAGAAAGAAGCACTATGTTCCTTAGTCAACACCAGCTAAGTTTTCTCAGGATGTAAACTCCATCGATCATTAACATGATTCACTGGTATGTTTCACAGGTTTTGATGCAGAGACTCTCAACAGGCATTAGATGCTCCTGGGAGCCCACGTGACCACAACCTCACCACCGCACACCCAAAACATCAAGCCACACTCCACACTTCCCATTCTTGATTTTTGAAGGAAACAGCAAGGCTGGCCAACACCCTTCTGCATGTTTAATGAATTTTAGGGGATACTAACTCTGTATTTTGTCATTTATTACAACAATGGGGAAACCACCATTCTTTAAAATAAGTTGAGTGGCTACCAACAATTTTCCTCCCCAACAGAAAATGCATTAGCAACTTCCTGACTTTACTGGACTTCTGTTGCATGGTGTATCTCCTTCAAATCACAGGGCAACTCCTCAGGAACTACTGACAGCAACAAGGACAGGAGTCAGACATTTAGTACAGCCCCCTCCCCACTCCCCTTAGTGCAGAATAAACTCACAGGGCACAGTTTGAGTCAAGATCACCAGTCTCAGTTTGTGGTTAATGTAGAACTAGAATTCAGGTCTCCAAACTCCCATCCAGAGCTCTTCCTATTTTGTCTCCCACATATTTATATTCCAGGTTACACTATGTTGATTAAGTGCAGTTATGTTTTTATCCCTCAGTGAGAAATATACAAAAAAAAAATGATCAACTGCCCGGCCCGTGTGGCTCAATAATTGAACATCGACCTATGAACCAGGAGGTCACAGTTCAATTCCCTGTCAGGGCACATTCCCAGATTTCAGGCTCTATTCCCAGTGGGGGCATGCAGGAGGCAGCCAATCAATGATTCTCTCTCATCATTGATGTTTCCATCTCTCTCTATCCCTCCCCTTCCTCTCTGAAGTCAATAAACATATATATATTTAAAATGGTCAACAACAACAAAAACACACCAAAGAGCAAAGTTTAAAGTCATCATTATACTATCAGACAATGCATTGTTTTATATTCACTATCAGAAGCCTTCTTTACCGTTGAAAAGCTGAAGTTGGAGAAGTTTACAAAATTGCTCAAGATCACAGAGTCAGGATTCAAAACTAGGTCTGTCTTAAAGAGAAAGCATGAAGACAAAGATTTCATGTACAATTTACTTTGCTTTTGGCCTGAAGTCTCCTAACCCTCTGTCTTTGCTGAACGCTCCAGACACCCTCCCACATAGGAGAGAGATTGTCCTGGATGAGAGTGACCCCAGACATCTTAGATTCTCCAATAAACCATTCAGTCTCATGCAGCTTTATCTTTGGGCAGGATATTCCCTTTTTCTGTAATGCCCTCACCTTCTTCTATTGCCTGTGTCCCTCATTACTTACCTACTAAACTTTCATTTATGCCTAAAATTCCTGGTCACTCCTTACCTGTTCTGTGAAGCCTTGCCCTTTCCAACACCTTCCAGAAGAGTTCATCTTCCTTTTCTCCACTCCTTCTGAACGTTTAAAGCACATATTCAATTGTTGAATGTAATTATTAGTCTACATGCCATCACCCTGAAGAAAGCTTCATGAGGATTGGACTTAATGCATCTTGCTACCCACAGTAACTGTTAGCAATATACCTGGAGCAGAGGTGCTGTTTGTTCAAATGTTCAACTCTTACTGGATTAAAGATACCTGTCAGAATTCACTTATGGTAACTGTCACATTCTACCTTCCATGGTAAATTGCTGCGCATGCCATTTCTACATAAGAAATAATGCATTCCTTGTTCCTCTTACCACCCCAAGAAGAGTGCCTTCTACATAATAGGTGTTCTGGAAATGTCTGTAGATATGAATTGCTTACAGAATTTAAAAATGTGGGGGAAGTAAAGGCAAATAACTAAAATCTTACAGATCGCTTTAAACCTAGTTGAGAAATAATAGCAAATTTCTCCTTTCTTGGGTCACCTTCAAAGCATGAGATTTTATCCTGTGAAGAACAAGTGCACTGTACTTAAAAACCGGATGACTGAGTGGCTAAAATGTTACTTTTTTGTGAGGATTAATTGAGCGCAATCATTTATCTGTTTCTATTCAGCATATGTACTGTATGTCTGCTATGCATCCGAGGACAGCTGCCATTCTATTTACAGCGCTGTCTAAAAATGGCAACATTAAATCCATCTTCCATCTCTTTAAGATCTTTTTCAACCACAGAATCATCTCAGATGTTCTGCTTTTAGAGCAAAATATATGAGGTGTGAATGTGTGTAACAGTGAAAGACTAACAGGCAGAAATCCACGGTGGTGGAATGAGCCACTGGAGGTTGATAAAACTTCCCTCCTTTTCCTTTCTCAAGTAAAGCTAGGACAAGGAAACTAGAAAACATCAGGGGGAGAATAAAAAAGTTAGGAAACCCTGCTGTTATACTCCAATCAGAAGTCTCAGAGCCTAAATATTGATTTTTCAGGGCTTTGTTGGTTACTGAACAGGTTTTGAGCATAGACTGAAAAACATCAGAGGTGTGCGCTTACTGAAAAACATCAGAGGTGTGCGCTTAATAAACCTTCCAAATAATATATCATATTTCAGATTTTTTGAGAAAGTTAAAATTAATTTTTCAGCTATTTGGGGGTGGAGAGAGTTGTGACAAGGTGATTATTTTAATTCTCCATACTATACATCTTTATACAAATACTCTGTTAACTTCACTGACACCTATTATCAAAGAAGACACAAAACCTAATTTTACACAAGAACACATAGTACTGACTGCCTATCCTGACCTATCTGAGCAACTTGGGAAAGTTTACATTCTCTTAATTGCTCTCCTCCTCAACATTTCAAAGACACAAACTCTGCTGTCTTAACCAAGCTTCACTCTATTTGCAAAATCAATGTGGCAAACAGACATGACAGGACAACAGAGCAGCACTTTCATGGTGAGGATCAATTGGACTTGGGAAAAATTGAAAGTCCATTTAACTCCTTTCTTTAAGAAGCTAATTTGCTCATCATGGCATTGTTCTTATAAGTAAACAAGGAAGCCATCATTCTAAAAATATTTTGCAACTTGTTAACAGTAGAGTGAACTGCTTCATAGTGTGTGTGTGTGTGTGTGTGTGTGTGTGTGTGTGTGTGTGTTTGCGGGGGGAGGCGGAGTCAGACTGCCTGGGTTCAAATACCAATGCTACCATTTACTAGGTGTGTGACCTTGGACAAGATAAATAACCCTCTGTGTCTTAGTCATGGGATTTTGAGGGATAATTGAGTTCATGTTTGTAAATAGTACATGTCATGTAGTGGAAAGATGTTACCTGTTTTCATTAATGGCATAAACTCTGACATTTACTAAATGTTCAAAATTTAAAGATTTATTAATTGGTTTCAAGACTTTTCAAGTGGGGACAGGGGTGGGGAAGAAAAAGAAGAGATTCTATAAAAGAAATTGTAAGAATTTATTCACTGCCTATTGCTTTCTTGCCTAGCTATTTTCTTGGAATAATTATATGTACATATACATATACATATAAATACACATATACTTGAATTAGTGTATATAAAGTTGTTGGAATAGTACATGTATGTGTATGTATATATGTGTATATGTATATATTTGCATGTATAAATGTTTATGTATATATATGTGTGTGTGTGTGTATATATATATATGAATTTACATGGGCACAAAGCCTTCCCTTTCAAAATTCGAGTCTTTAGAGAAAGGCATTTTTTTGTAGATCATCCAACATGTTCTTTACAATGTCTAAGACAAGTAAATACACAAATACTTTTCTATCAATCAACCTCTAAATTATTTTTATTTGATTAAACAAACAATAAATCTAAAGGATCACCAGAATAACATCCAACACAGTATATATATATATATATATATATATATATATATATATTCAGTTTGACAAATGGCAACTCAAAAAAGCAGACAAATATCATAATGATACACTCAGACCCTATAACTGCCACTGGTATTTTCAACTATTTCACAAGTTAGGTCAAGTAAAACTGAAATTACCAGTTATCAAATTTTCACTTTATGAAATTCAACTTTTTATAAGAAAAATCAGTGTTATTCCAAAGAGCCAAATCCACTGAAGTTTTTTTCACCATGTGTTTTACTCTAAAATTTACATTGTCATCATCCATCAAATCTTTTTTTTTTAATCTTAGAGGAGCAATTTCAGTACACACCAAGAGTCTGTTTGAAACATGAGCTAAAGTTAAAGAACTAAAAGTGGAAAATATATGTTATGCCTTTTTAAAGAAAACCTAATGCATACTTTTTGCAAGATGCCAAAATCATCAAATCATTTATGTTATTAATCTTGGGTGTTTGCTGACTGGAAAGGCTTCTAGGGAGTCTATCTCTAAAGGACTATAAAGCTTTCAAAATACAGTTTTAAAAAGTGGTAAAACCACACTTTTATTACCTCTAAGACAAGAAGGTATGTTTTTGAAAACTAGTATAAAAATTTAACCACAACAAAATTATATTTAAGAAAATTCTAAATGTATGTTTATGAGTATATGTTCATTTAATATGTAAAATTAATTAAACTTAAGATTTTCAATAAATTAAACAAATATCTGCTCTATGAAGTAAACAGAAAAACATACTACATACACATATACACAGTTATAAACTTTTGCTGAGTACAATAACTGTGCTTCATTACAAAGATCCAGTCCTAAGAAGTAAGAGATCATTTTCTGACTTTATTGTATATTCCTTGTTGATATACTAGCAACCAAATTTCCAAGACTTGCATTTTCATTTGGATTATAGATATCAATCATGCATATAACTTGTTTTCAAGTATCATTCACACAATAAAGTTTCTTAAAGTTTATCTTCTTTGTCAGCCATCACCAGTAACTGTATTAATTATGTCAAGACATTGGACAAGATGGTAGAGTCTAGGTTCTGCAATTAATCAGCTTATTCCCCAGTTCTGAGTCTCAGATCCACTCATCTTTACAAGCAGAGTGCTGAACTGGATTATATCTGAGGTGTCTAATGCCTGAAATTTTTATAATTGAGTTATACTTTTCCAAATAGGAATGTAACCAAAATTCAACATTACTGTGGAAGAGGTGGTCAAAATATGCCCCCTATTCCACAGAAGAGCAAATACAAAGCAAAAAATTTCATATTCATTAGTCATCTACTGTAGAGCAGACAGTGTACATCTGTCTAGCTCTATCTATAAATCTATATCTCAGATGATAAAACAGGGGCTTGGAGAGATTATTCAATACACTAATGATTGTAGAGTTAGTAGGTGGTAAAGCTGGGGTCTGAACTCAGGCCTTTCTGACTATATAGCTTGTATGCTTCCCATCTCAGCCACAAGTTCACTAAGAACCATGATAATTGAGAGGTAACTCTACTGCTAAATCTATTAAATAGTCCACCAATACTAAAGTCTCCATCACTCTCTATTCTTCTTATTCAAGTTCTATCCATTGCTTGGTACCCAAGAAAGGAGTTTTTATCTTTAACAGGGACATAAAATTCAAGTATTCAATGAAAGCTGCTGATGGCTGGCCAGAGAGGCAGGAATTAAGGTAAGTGACTTGGTAGCTGATAATGCATGTCTTGGTGATATGGTACCTCTTGAAAATTTGAGAGAGATGTGGGCTTTGGTGACAGTGTTTGAGCAGAAAGAAGAAACAGAGCAGTGCACTTTATAAGGCTTTTCTAATAGGACTTCAGGATCATTCTATGAATTACCAGGGGAAATCATTCCACTCTTACTACTTGGCTTAGGGTTCCTCCCAGCTTTATGACAGTATTTCCCCACCTCAGGAGTCTCAAAAATTGGCAGATTGAGAATACAGAGCAAGCATACTCAATGTGACATTTTACTATATATATTCTAAATGCCCTCACAGTATCATGCTCCAGTTTTCAGCACAGATTGGAGCCCAAAGGCCTGGATTTGAATTTTGGTTTTGCCAATTACTAGTGCCATAGGTTTGGTCAAAATAATAAGTCTCTCTATGCTGTAGGTTCTTGTCTATTAAAGATGGATACCACTGCGAAGCTTATGGAATTGTAGTGAGTAGCCAAATAACATACATATGTAAAGTACTGAGCACAATGCCTATCACATGAGAAGCCCCCAATAAAAGTTTTGACAAATGGCAACTCAAACAAGTAGACAAGTATCATAATGTAACATAACTGAAAAGTTAGCTGTTGTACACCTGAAACTAATACAAAGAATATTGAATGTAAACTGTAATTAAAAATAAAATTTTAATTTAAAAATGTTAGCTATTATCAAAAGCAATAGAATATGAGAATTCATGTTTTTATAGCAATTTTGATGGTAGGATACTATTCCTAGTAGTAACTTTCTGAGTTGATGGAACAAAGTTAAACTTGATCAAAATCCAGGATATGCATGATATTTATTAAAGGGAAAATGCACGTGCACACATACACACACACACACACACACACACACAGAAAGAATGTCTTGTCTGATTATTAATTTAAAAAAAAGAGTTATATTCTAAAATATAAGCTTGGATAGTCCATATGCATTAAACAGTGGTTATTTGTGCATACAACGTCATTTGTTTCTCTTTTGCTCAACAGTGTTTCCTAAATCTCCTAAAATAACCAGGCATTTTATAATAAATATGTCATTTTTAATTTTCTTAAGATAAGGACTATGTTCACACTTCAAAAATTAAAGTAAAATAAAAACAAACCTATGTACAAACAGAATGTTAGGTAGTAAAATATCAGAACTTGATGCTCTGATATGATTTTATGACTGACTATATAAGCACAGGGGGTCTAAAAATCAAAGTGATTGTTCTCAGATGGTTAAAATGATGCTTAAGCCTTTGTCTTAAGCAACATAGGTGATAAAACAACATTAACACTAAATATTTTTAATATCTTGGACAAATCTATAATGCTTAATATTCAACATTCATTCATTTCTAACTATCTTCACATGGGTGAAATATTATAAACATCTTTTAGCACCAAAATATACTTTTGGTTTGTAAGGTGGCTTATTATCTACCCAAAGAAGGTGACCACAGTGAAATGTGATGTTCCTACAAAAGTGAATTCAAAAAATGACTACCATTCTTCTCAGTTGGACTGAAGAAAAAATTACATGGACCTTTGAAACATGCTTCTTAAAGCAGCCAAACTGGGGAAGTTAACTTGGTAAGAGCACTCACTTGACTAAAAATGAACTATGTTTGCCTTAATTTGGTCACTAGAAAGTGCTACGGATAGACATTTTCTTAAAGGTAGCCATGTGATAACCAACATTGAATTATTTTATGTTTGGAATGTAAGGATAATCATGCAGAGCAAACTGAGGGAAGAAATTCATAGCACTGGGAACTAAAGTCCAATTTGCAGCTACAGGTTTGAAAATAGAGCCATGTTCCTCTTCATTTTTCTGACCCACAGTGACCTCTCTACAGGCCTTCTCTGTGAATTACACAGACCAGGCTGTTTGCCAACTCTCTATATATACTTTCCCCCAAATTTACTTATTTCATTACAAATTTGTGTTCTTTTCTATCTAAAATTCAAGCAAACTAAAGCTGAAATACTAACTTCTTGACTATTTAATATGGACAAGGGCACCATCTACCATGTCCAATATCACTAACAATATGGGATTATTCCGGGATGCTAGTTAGAATATAGGATTGAGGCCTAAATAGGGGTTGGGGCAACAATAAATCTTCCTTGATTGCTGGCAAGATATAAATTATAAATTAAATTTTAGTGTGCCAGCAGTGAAAATAGTAAGAACAGAACAGATACAAAAATATCATAAGGGAAATGGTCAATTTGTGATCTTTATGGGTCATGGAGTTTGGGATACACAGTGAGGGATCAGAACTCTGGAACGGCTACTGGAACAGATGAGCATAAAGGTGATCATAGATGACATGAGAATAAATGGGATTGAACAGAAAAGAACATGTACAATGGGAAGAGAACCAGGCTTGAGCTCTGGGGAAAGGAGGCACTAAGGAGAGGTCAGAAATAAATAAGCCAGCAGCAGTGACTCAGAAAGAAAGGTGGGCAGAAAAGTGCCAGGAGAGAGCTGTGTCTCAGAAGGAGAGAGAAGGGAAATTTGCTAGAAGATGTGAATCATAGTGTCAAACATGCAGAGATACCAAGTTAAACGAGGTTGCAAAAAGGTTGCAGGATTTGCAGATCAGGAAGTCATCACTGACCTTTTCTAGGGCTATAGAAATGATATAGTATGAGTGGAATGGTGATCACAGTGGGGAGGAAAGGGGAAGGGAGAAACAGAAAAATATTATAGAGAGTGTATTACCTTCAATAGCTGCTAGGACTGGTAGAGACATAGAGTCATAGGGCATTGTTTGAATTATTTTTTTAGCTCTGTAAATGTCATGGATTGCCTCCTCTGCCTAACCGGGGAGCCTTCCTCTATGTTGCACCAAACTTTCTATTGAAATCTCAGAAGCTCAGCCATTACTGCCACTACTTCTTGTGCATCTTCTGCAGCCATTAGAAAGGCCCCTCCCTTCTCTGCACTGTCCCTCAACCGGCTAACAGAGATATAGTTGTTGCTTATATCCTTTTCTCCTGCTCTCTCTACTGGTGAAAGAACACCCCTTCCTTTTGGAGACTACATTCCAAGTAATTTGTCTGGAACCAGCCACCTCTACTCCCGAAGAGGGAGGTGTTTAATCAAGGGAGGTATTTAACCAAGGGCAGCTCAGTGGAAGCACTATCTCCCTGGGCACAGTGAATGATTCAGAAAGGGCAGAGAATCCAAAGCAGGCCAGTCACAAGGAACCTTCTAGGCCTATCAGAAATACAAAAACAAAAGCAAACAAACAAAAAACACATATGCATTCTTTTGTCTGGTTGTATCAATTAAAAGAGTAGCATAGCCTAAAGCTGCTTCTGTAAGAAGAAAGCTATCTGTGCATGAAGCTAATACAGAGATGAGCAGAGCAGAGTAATGGCAAGTGGGAAGTACAGCCTGTTCTGATGGTATTAGTTGTGCCAGAAGTAAGTATCATTCCCTGCACTCTCGAGTTGTGAGAGCAAATTAATCTCTTCTTTGGCAAAGTTATTTCAAATTGGTTCTTTATCATTTGCAATAAGAAGATTCCTAATATCATTCACATCACACTAATCATACGCTTCTGAATATTGCAGTCATCTGCACTAATGCAATCTCTTGACTCCACTAGATTATACTTTTCTTGAGGGCAGGAAAGACCTATTATCTTCCACAATACCTTACACACAGTACCTGTTCAATAAGTATTTACTAAAGAATCAAATGAGCAAAAGAAACTCTTTTACATCATAACATCCAGAGCTAAAATAAACAACTCAGCAATGAAATGATCACATGAATAATACATAGTTATCTGGTCTCTTGCTCTCCTTCTCCATCTATCGAAAGAGACTGTCCTCAGCATGCTTATTCCTGCCCAGTCTTCTCAGCTCAGTCACCTTCTTACCTTATTCACGTAAGTAGAAGTGGAATATTCATATTGTAAACTATATTCACAGATCTGGATCTGGAAATTATCTATGCAAATGTCAATTTTTTTGAGAACACTAAAATTACATTAAGGACTAGATTAAGGAAAAACTCACTACTAGATAGATTCCTTGAGGTCATGAAACACATGTGCTAGTATGAGGCTTTGCACATACTATCAGCTCAATAAATATTTACTAAATAAGTGAACATCTTTGTTGAAGACAGTTTGAAATTTTAGTCAGCAAAAAATCTTTGTCAAATTTTGACTGTGGTCTGAACAGAGAATGAGGAGGAGGGGAAGAATTAAGAGATAGAAAAGGTCTTTCTTGGCTGGGAACCCATATTCTACCACTGATGCACATATCAAGTTCCCTGAGTGATTCCCGGACTTCCTATTCATATGAACTTTTGGGGGGGATCAGAGAAAGGCTGAGGGCAGAGGGAGAGAAACACCTCTGCACTCTTAACTTTCTCCACAGGAATTCTTACTACCATACTTGTCATCTTATTAGAGTCTTCTTCCTTCTCCCCTAACACACCCTTTCCAGGTGAGAGAGAGGCAAACGGTATAACAAACAAAAAGTGAGGTTTCTCAATCTCCTAGCAAATCCTAAATAGATGGTTTGTCCCATGTTATTCTTGGTCCATTGGGGCCCTTCTGCAGCTCTGACACAACACAGTAAGTCCAATGTAACAGCCTATTATATAGGAGACATTATTGAAAATCGTGACCTTGCTATGACTTGAGTGGTTCAAAGACTTGATGGATCCTCCATTTACCAAATAATCACCTGAGGTTGCAGTTCGGGCAAGAATTCTTAATGTAGAACATTCCCATTCACTTTTATCCACTGGTAGGGATGGGATGAGACCCAGGATTTAATTCCCAATCCAGAGCCCCTCCTGTGACTCTGTCATAGGAAGAACAATAATTTTCTAACATAATCAGAAATGCAAAATAAAATTTAAAAATCCTCCCCATGTCTTTCTGTATAAAACAAATAAAGACTGTACATCATCTTCCACTGCTTGTGCGATAAGGGGGCTCCATCCTCTCTTGTGTCATATTTGGTATTTATGCAATCCTTCTCCTCCTACAGTCCACCTAATCTTATGAACATAATTCTTTTCTCTCTGCCTCCTCCCTACACAAACTTCATTCCTGATTCTCCTGAAGTATGTGCAAACTAGTACGCTAACCTTCTTTGAAAGCAAGCATCATATTTCAGCCTAAAACAGCAAGTGGACAAGTGCCTCTACTATTTTATATTCTCCAAGCTTGCTTTTAGCACCTTTTACAACAAAAGTGTTGACCCCCCTTGCCCCCCGCTCCTTTTTATAAAGTGACTGTAGCATTCTGTGGCGGCATGCTACAGGCCCAAGTTCATGGTAAGTTCAGAGGAAAGGAATGTTCAAAGAAAACCGAACCAAAAGCATTGTGGGTAGTGATATGGAAAGTTGACAAAACAATGATAAACAATGGGGGGAAAAGAAATAATTAAGTGTTCTGAAGCACTGTATCAGCATTTTATACATTGTTAAACTTTTTTTTTTTTTTTTAGGAAACTGTTTTGTTGTCTGTGGTTTCATGGAGAGATACTAACCCAGTCTGTTGGAACAGTACTCTGCATGTATAATGATTAAAAAACTTTTTTTAATAAAAAAGAAAATGGGCAAATATGTCTGCCTGAGATAAGGCTTTCTGAACAAAATATAATACATGGAAATCCTTTCTTGAAGTGCTTTGTGGATTTAAGGAGGTAGGAAACAAAACAGTAGAGCTACAATAAAGACGTAAGTCTAAACAAGGTGTGAAAAATTGGACTATATACCACAACAACCAAAGCAAGAAAAAAGAAGCAGCTCACAGAGAGAGGTAAATACTTTATAGATAAGTTTTCTCAAGGTACCTCTGAAAAACAATTTGAGTGCTGAGATTTATAAAAGAGACAACATTTTTATATTATTAGAATACAGTCCTATCTCAATCATATTTCAGCCTATATTTAATGTCTCTCGTTAGGTCCATTTCAAAATAGAGTATGTCCTTTTATTTGTACTTCTTGCAGTCTTTCAATAAAAAATTTATTTAGTTTTAGTAATTATTTCAGGCAGAATGATCCATGAGTGAACAGAACATAAAACCCCCTGCACCCATGAACATTATATTCCAGTGAGCAGAGAAGACGGTAAATAATAATAAACACATGGTATATTGGAAGGTGAAAATTAAAGCAAAGACAAGAGATGGACTGTTGTGGGGTCAAGGGGTGGGGTGACCTGCTGTTCCAGACTTGGAAAGTTGTGAAAGGAGATATTAATGAAAAGTCTGGTCATATGTGCTCAGACTCGAAGAAGGTAAGAACGCAGTCATTCACTTAACTGAGGAGTACATGAGGAGAGAGCACATTAAAAGGTCCTGGGGGGAGCTGTCCCAGGAGGTTAAGCAGATATGAAAGAAACCAGTGTGGCCGGTAGGAAGTGAGCAAAAGGGGAAACAGTTTATAATGAATTAAAAAAGTAACCAGAAAACCAAAAAGGTCAGGGTATTACAGGCATTGTAAAGGCATTAGTTTTTATTCTGAGGGAGATGGGAAGCCACAGGAGAGTATTCTACAAAATGACATGCTCAAAGATATCCTATGCTGACTAACCATTTCTTTCCAGAAATAGTTATAATGTGTAAGTTTTCCAAACATTTATGTTTAAGAAATATTTTTAAATACCTTTTACGCCTTGAACCCTAAAATGATAAGATAGGCCCAGGAAGATTGGAATGAGAGCATTTAACATGGTTACCATGACTTCGCTTTCTTCCACTGAACACCTAAGATGCTACATGAATTCAGCGATTTCCATCACACCCTATTGAAAATCGCTGATTGAATTTGTAGTACCTGCCAATAATGTAAACCCTTCAGCATACCAAACCAATTTGCTTCTGTCATATCTTAAAGAGACAATTTACTTCTTCACATAAACTAGATTCCTACAAAAAGGGGCATCGTTGACATCTATCAAATGCCTGTTTGTTTTGTTCAGCACCTGTAAGATGCTAGAACAAGAATGAGTTGTCACAGGTATAGACATATTTGATAAAGAAGCCCTGAGCCTGGTTAGCTGGAGGAAGGATAATATCTCCCAGCAGGCCAAGCTGCACACAATAATCAGTATTGACTCAAGGCAGATGTTATTGGACATTATTAGTGTAACAGGTTGAGACTAAGTTTCCTTTGCAGGAAAAAATGTTTTAAAAGAACAAGGAAAAGCAGCTTTTTCAACACACCTTCTAATGTAGAGTGATGTAATGGCTGCAAAAAAGAAATGCACTGCTTTCTTGTCAACTATGAGTAAAAGACTGGGTCAGTAAATCCTTAGATTATTACTCATTAAATGCTAATATTCAGGAATTTAACAAGCTTCCAGAAACCTGCAGTTTGTAAACTAGGGTTTAATAAAGAGACCAATGTTGAGAGGTGGGAAGGGTTGAGCTAGTTCTGGATAGGGGATTGCTGATTTTTCAAAATCCTCACCTGAGGGTATCTTTTATTAATTTCATTGATTTTTTAGAGAGAGAAGAAGGGAGAGAGAAAGAGAGAAACATTGATGTGAGAAACATCAATGGATTGCCTCCAGTACACCCCCCGACTGGGGACCTAGAATTGTGCCCTGACCAAGAATTGAACCCCCAACCTTTTGGTGCGCAGGACAACACTCCAACCAACTGAGCAACACATTTTATATTTCAACTAGAGGCCTGTTGCATGAAAAGATTCATTCAATAGTCCTTCCCTCCCCCTGGCTGCCGGCACTGGTTTTCTTCCAGCATCCAGGACCCAGGCCTTCGCTCCAGCCGGAGCCGCCTTCAGTCTTCGCTCTGCCACTTCGCACCTACATATGCAAATTAACCGCCATCTTTGTTGGCGGTTAATTTGCATATCACTCTGATTAGCCAATGGTAGACATAGCAAAGGTACGATCAATTTGAATCTTTGTCTATTATTAGATAGGATGCTATATCCTTCTTGAAATGTCTACAGAATCCAAGAAGAGGAAACTTTCAAAAAAAGGAATGGGGATCTGTGAAACCTAATTGCTAGAGTTTTAACCATTATTTAAAGACACATTTCAGATAGGTCTGTAGAGCTATAAACTTCCCTCTCAAGACTGCTTTCATTGTGTCCCATAGGTTTTGGATTGTTGTGTTTTCATTGTCATTAGTTTCCAGGATGTTTTTAATTTCTTCTTTGATCTCATTGGTAACCCAATCAATATTTAATAGCATGCTATTCAGCTTCCAGGTGTTTGAGTATTTTTGGTTGTTTTTATTGTAGTTTATTTCTAATATTATGCCATCGTGGTCTGTGAAGATGCTTTTTATGATTTCAATCTTCTTGAATTTGGGGATACTTTGCTTGTGACCCAATATATGGTCTATTTTTGAATATGTCTTATGAGCATTTGAGTAGAATGTATTCAGAAAGCCAAGAGACATATGAAAACATGCTCAAAGTCACTAATCATCCGAGAGATGCAAATCAAAACAACAATGAGGTATCATCTCACACCTGTCAGACTGGCTATCATCAACAAATCAACAAACGACAAGTGCTGGAGAGGATGTGGAGAAAAAGGATCACTTGTGCACTGCTGGTGGGAATGCAGACTGGTGCAGCCACTATGGAAGACAGTATGGAGTTTCCTTAAAAAACTGAAAATGGAACTCCCATTTGACCCTGTGATCCCACTTCTAGGAATATATCCCAAGAAACCAGAAACACCAATCAGAAAGGATATATGCACCCCTATGTTCATAGCAGCACAATTCACCATAGCTAAGATCTGGAAACAGCCTACGTGCCCATCAGTAGATGAATGGATTAGAAAACTGTGGTACATCTACACGATGGAATACTATGCTGCTGTAAAAAGGAAGGAACTCTTACCATTTGCAACGTCATGGATGGAACTGGAGAGCATTATGCTAAGTGAAATAAGCCAGTCAATGAAGGAAAAATACCACATGATCTCACTCATTCATGGATAATAGAGACCATTATAAACTTTTGAACAATAATAGATACAGAGGCAGAGCAGCCTCAAACAGATTGTCAAACTGCAGCAGGAAGGCAGGGGAGGGTTGGGGGGCAGGAGGTAGGGGGGTAAGAGATCAACTAAAGGACTTGTATGCATGCATATAAGCATAACCAATGGACATAAGACACTGGGGGATAGGGGAGGCTAGGGGACTGTCTAGGGCGGGGTGATAAAATGGACACATATGTAATACCCTTTGTAATACTTTAAGCAATAAAAAAAAAATAAAAAAAAATAAAATATCCTGTTACTGCAAAAAAAAAATAAAATAAAATAAAGACACATTTCAAAGTCTGCATAGAAAAAACTAACATCTATTAAGCACTCAACTATGTGCTAGGCCACTATATTTGTGTGTGTGTGTGTGTGTGTGTGTGTGTATGGATATGTATTATTTTTTTGGATTTTTTTATTGATTAAGGTATTACATATGTGTCCTTATCGCCCCATTACCCCCCTTACCCCCCCCCCACTCATGCTCTCACCCCCCCTGGTGTCTGTGTCCATTGGTTAGGCTTATATGCATGCATACAAGTCCTTTGGTTGATCTCTCCCCCTTTCACCCACCCTCCCCTACCTTCCCTCTGAGGTTTGACAGTCTGATCGATGCTTCTCTGTCTCTGGATCTGTTTTTGTTCATCAGTTTATGTTGTTCATTATATTCCACAAATGAGTGAGATCATGTGATATTTATCTTTCTCTGACTGGCTTATTTTGCTTAGCATAATGCTCTCCAGTATCCATACTCTACAGATGAGGAAACTGAAGAAGGAGGCATCCAGGGTAGATACACAACCTTGGTCAGGAACAGGAGAGTAGGGGCTAGGTGAGAAGAGTGAGGGTATTAAGCAAAGAAAAAAAAAAGACTCATGAGCATAGACAACAGTATGTGACTGCCATAGGGAGGGGGTTAGAAGGTAGAAAAACTTAAAGAGGGGATAAGTGGTGATGGAAGGAGACTTGACTTGGGGTGGTAAACATCCAATATACAGATGATGTATTGTAGAAATGTATACCTAAAACCTATATAATTGTATTAACCAATGTCACCACAATCAATGCAATAAAAAATAAATAAATAACAGGAGTGTAATAATCAAAGGGCAAAAACAAATGGCACAGAAGTAGGCAGTTAGGAGTGAGACATGAAATCCATTTGAATTCTCCTGTAGGAGGTGCTGTCGTGTGTACTGTCCCCACAACTGAAAATCTTCCTTCAATATGGAAAAATTCACTGCCCCAGCTACCAGCAGTACAATAGTCTTCTCATCTGTGGTTTCGATTTCCATGGTTTCAGTTACCCCCAATCAACCATGTCCAAAAATATTAAATGGAAAATTCCAGAAATAAACAATTCATAAGTTTTAAGTTGTGTGCCATTTGGAGTAGTGTGATGAAATCTCCAGTGACCCACTCCATCCCACCCAGGACATGAATCATCCCTTTGTCCAGTGCGTCCAAGCGGTATACACTCCCGCTTTTATTCACTCAGTAGTCATCTGCTGTCAGATGGACATATACTAATGCTTGTGTGCAAGTAACCCTTATTTACTTAACAATGGCCCCGAAATAGTGATGCTGGCAATTCAAATATGCCAAAGAGGAGCTGAAAAGTGCTTCCTGTTAGTGAAAAAGTGAAAGTTCTCAATAAGGAAATTTGAAAAACATATGCTGAGGCTCCTAAGACCTATGGTAAGAACGAGTCTTCTATCCATGAAAGTGATGAAAGAAAAAGAAATTCATGCTAGTTTTGTTGTCGCACCTCAAACTGCAAAAGTTATGGCCACAGTGCATGATAAGTACTTAGTTAAGATGAAAAACGCATTAAATTTGTGCAAGACATGAAATCTTATGGCTCAAGATACTCCTTCTGAAGTATCATCAGAATGTCAATAGTAGCCTAAGGCTCGGTAACCTGCCTGCATCATTCATCTCATCATGTAGGCATCGTATCACCTCACATATTTACCAGAAGAAGGGTGAGTACAACACAATGAGATATTTTCAGAGAGAGAGAGAGAGAGTTACATTCACACAACCTTTATTATATCATGTTGTTAGAATTGTTTTATTCATATTAGTTATTAAGCCTAATTTATAAATTAAACTTTATTGTACATATACATGTATAGGAAACAATCCACAGTTTCAGACACCCACTGGGGATCTTAAAATGTATTCCCTGCAGATACGGGAATACAACTAGTTAAACACTAAAAGTCCATATCTGAGCCCCTCTCTGGGTACTGCCTGGCTGAAGGGGGCTGCTTAGCCGGAGGCTACACTCCTCCCTAGGGCTAGCAAATGTCTAGTGACTGCTAAATGAGGAAGTACAAAGGAAAGCTCCTTACCTCAATTCAGGACAGCTTTGAAGGGCCATCACAGCTCTAGAACTTCTCATAGCATTGGTTGAGTCCTCCATTGCTAATGCATCTCAATTTAGTCTCTCCATCTGCTCATCCTGCTTCCCTTAACCCTCATGCATATTGTTCCCAAGAGTACACAACCTCACAGATGCAAATCTCAGAGGCCTAGAGTGTATTTCCAAAGGAAGCTGACCAAAGACAAGACCACAGCAAGAATAAATACTAGATGATCCATTTCATACCACTTGAAAGAACTGAGATTAAAAGTTAGTATAACTGACTCTATTGGGTACCTGTATGGACGAATGTTAGTTTCTAGTGAAATTCTCACAACTGGAAGCAACTCATAAGTATTCACACTGTGATAAACTGCTTATCTTTAAATTAGTTAAAACAATAATGAATCATTGAATTAAACAAGGAATTATCAATTAATTTTAAAGTGACTATAAAATGCTATGTAGCTCATGTAGGTCACATGGTGGTCAAATCTGCATGATATCAGCTTTGATCAGAAAGATAACTTTGGCTGCTACTCAAAGAACCAAATAGAGTGCAGATGGGAGTAGGAAGAATGGAAGTTCAGAGACCAGGTAAGAGGCTATTGCTATGATCATCAATATGATCAGATGATGGTAATGGATGACTCTAAGAAAATAAAAATTTAGTAAGGGTAATCGTAAGACCTGATTTTATGCCTACAATCCTCACAACACAGTATAAGATAGGAGATTCATGAGTCAGCAGTAACACAAGTCTTAAAGGTACAGGGAAAAACAAAATGATGGAACATAAGAACCAAGCTGAAAGAGCTCCTAATACCCAAAGCTGGAGCAATTTGAGTAACAAATAAGTACTATACTATTGGATTACAAGCCACAGACTCAAATAAATATCCTGAGTCCACACTAATATCAATAAATGACTGAATAGATAAATAAATGAGGAAAAGAGATAAATATCCCATATAGAATTCCAAATAATTTATGTAAATTATTAATGTTTAATTCCTTGCCTTTTGAATATGAGCCTCTCTTCTGAAGAGTATAGTATGGAAAGGGAGAATAAAGTGTATTTATAATGGGAAACCTCAATCAGGTGATCACAGCTTGTATCATCAGTGGTACGCTGACATCATATGATGGGAGTGGCACTTCACCTTCATGATCTCCCCACTCCAGACCCATTACCCAAGTCCAGTCATGAGTAAAACTTCAGACAAACACAAATTAAGGCATATTCTACCAAATACCAGAGCATCAAGGTCATAGAAAACAAGAAAAACCTGAGAAACTGTAATCCAAAAGAAGCTAATGAGACATGACAACTTAATGTAATGTGTATCCTGAATGAGATCCTGGAACAAAAGGAAATTCATATAAAGTATAGAGTTTAGTTAAATAGCAAGGTAGCAAAGTTGGTTCATCAGTAGTGACGAACATTATCACAGTAATATATTTTGTTAACAATAGAGGAAACTGGATAGAGAGTATGGGAACTCTCTCTACTATACTTCAACAATACAATCTTAAAACTATTGAGAAATTAAAGGTTTATTAAAAAGAACAACAACAACCACCACCAACCACCACCACCACCACCACCACCATTGAGCCTTTGACAGGTTCCCATCAACACAAGTATGACATCTAGAAACTGGGAGCCAAACCCACCTCTACTCAGCCATAGTATTGTGTGAAATGCAGAAATGCCAGGTGCCAGACTTAGAAAGGGATGCAGGAAAAATGCTCTGGAAACAAGAGTATCCATAATAGACAGAGCATAAAGTGGTATCCCATGGACAATTATGAGTGGGAAAATATCTATTCAAGAAAAGGAAGAATTTATAAACCTAGAACTGCCTGTCCTGAGAGGCAACAATGTGCCCTTCCAATACCAAGCATTCAGGCCTGGAAACACATTGCTGGAAACACATCGTCCAGAACATTGCAGAAGAGATAGATATTTGTACTCCAGGAGACTTTCTAGGTGAAAAATGTAAAAATTTAATATTTTCCTGCTTCTCTACCAGCACTTAATAAATGATGAGAAAACTGATTGTGCCCCAAATTTATAGTACACTATTACTTCAATAATTTATATTCTATATTCACTTTTAATTTAACAATATTAACAAATTTCTTCATTGGTTCATTTTTTTAATTTTCCTTTTTAAAATGCACTTTTAACTGTGATAGATTTTCTTGACTCTATTAATGGAATGTTAAAATAGATCTAATAATAGATATAATCTATTCCTATATGGCCAGTCCAGACAACACTCTTTCATTTAATACTCACTTATCCAATTGCTCATTTGTCCTCTCCACTTGAATGTCTAATAGGCATTTCCAACTTACTGTATTCAAAGAAAAACTTCAGATTTTCCATCCAAACCTGCACCTCCTTCAGTCTTCCTCATCAGCAAATACCACCAACCTATACCTAATTTCAGTCCTTCTATCCCCTACATCCATTTCATTAGCACATTCTTAAGAGCTATGTTTTCAATTGTCCACTTCTCTACATCATCACTACCACTCTTCCAAACTAGTCCTTCCTAGACTATTGCAATCACTTCCTAACTGGCCACCTGCTTCTATATTTTCTCCTTACACAAAGCAGCCAGGTCTCTCTCTCTCTCTCTCTCTCTCTCTCTCTCTCTCTCTCTCTCTCTCTTTCTCTCTCTCTCTCTCTCACACACCCACACACACACACACACACACACACACACTTGGTCAAGCCCCTTCTTATATATCGCCTTACCCTGTGGCCTGGTTCTTTCAATCTCTCTGAACTCTTCTTACCATTTTCCTCCATGCCAATGTTCCAACTACATTAGCCTTTTCTCTATTCCTCGGTAACCTCAAGTCCGTTGCTCCCTTAGGGATATTGTACCAGCTGCTCTATCTGCCTCATATATTTTCTTCATGATCTTAAAATGTCACTAAGGCAATGATTTATACATTTAAAATCTAAGTTAAGAAAAAGGTAAAACCTATAGTTTAAACAACTCTCCAATGTGTACCTCCTTCCCCCACTTGGTCCCTGAGCTAATGCACAATGCTGAAGAAATCCAAAGAAAGAAGAGGTCCCTTAGGACTGTCTGTTAATGCCAACTCCCAGAAGGCGGGGGGCAATCTTCCATGGAAGGAGCTGCTCTGGTGACCTCGAGAGGTTCATTTCACCCTTGAGTTTCTATGAAATCATTGGAATTTAAAATAGAGCACGAAAAGAATTTTGAGATCATCAAGGCCATCCCCCTGCCTGTTATAATATTTTTATATTTCCAGGTTCAATGCTGAAGTGTGAAGGCTCAGGCTGCAAGAGAAATCAATGGGTTAGAGGGCAGGAAAGCTGAAGGGGAGAGATGGGGAAGGAAAAGGAAAATCTGAGGATAAAGGCATTTATGCCCTCCCAATTAACCTTACCAAGGACCTCAAAATTCCCAAGGCAACTTTGATTCTACCTTTCTTTCTTTTGTTTTCAAATATGGAATTTTCCCCAGGACTAATGTTAGAATTGAGCATATTCTTCCTTTGATTTATGAGAACATTCAGGGAATATAAGGTCATGAAAGTTACCAAACCAGCTGGCTTCACTGCAAAGTAATTAAATAGAAAGTCTTAAAAACTTAAAATCCTTTCTAGACTTTTTTCAGAAGAGCGTTATATTTATTTTCCTTTACACTTAAAGTATCCACTACTTATATTTTTAAAATATTTATTCTAGATTTACATTAACTATCTCCTTGATGATAGGCATGGACCTAATTCAAAAAGCCCTATGAAAGGGTAGAAATGAGAGCATCTGTATTTGTGGTTCAAACTGCTAGTGGACAAGCACAACTCAGGAAATATGTGGTTAAAGTAATTAGATAACCAAAAATGCTTGTTAGTTCAGAAAAGCAAAGTTAAATGCTGGAGTTTTTCTTTAAAAAAAAAAAAAAAGCCACTGTGATTTCAAATAAGGGGAAAAAAAGCCAAACTGAATTTTTAATAAGTTGAACAAAAGTGCATGCCTAAGTGGTTATGCTCTAAACATGAGAGCATTCTAATCAGAGTAGCATTAAGATGCTGGTTTAATAGCTATCCACATATTGGGTAAAATACCTACACCAAACACTGTGCTGGACTATTTATTTTTCAATTCCTTTGATTCCATCCTTAAATTGTCCTTAATAATACCTTACAGACCAGAGCCCACCCAGCGGCTTTCCCGACGCTTCTATTCCAACGCCGTCTTTAGGAAAGGTCAGACTCTGAGAAACACCTCAGCTCCTAGGTCTGGTCATTCCTTTGCAGGGTGCATATTCAGATGTACATGGTTAGTATTTTTCTAAAAAAATTGATGTCTGGCGCTATACTCGTACAAGTGTAGTCCTGAGCATAGTCATACAAGTCAAGCACTCCGACAGCCAACAGCTAGGAAGTGGAGCCAATGTCTGGTAAATAAACATGATAGCCAGTTGGAGGAAACCAACCAGGAGCAAGCTTAGATGGCAAAACATGAGCCAATGTTCTGTGACTTGTGCCTGTGATACCAAAACATAATTTCATATAACGGCTTCCGGTGCTGAAACTCTAGCAGTGTCTACAGCCCTTTGATTGCACATGACATGACAGCACTCTCATTTTTGAAGGCCAAGTGTTTCCATTTGCTTGTGTCCTGCAGATATCCAAGAGCAACGGGAGTTGCCACATTATATTTCTCCAAATCAAACCATAGGGTACTCATATTAATCTAATTATATGTGACCCAATTTGCTGCTGCTGCTGAAAGCAATGTCAAAGAGGACCTCTTCTCTAGAGTTACATTCTTTGTTTCTTCAATCATTCTCTTCTTTCGTTAATTTGGCCAAGAAAATACCCTTTCATACAGAAGTGCACCTGCTTAGATATTTCATGCATCTACTTGCACTACTGAAATAGTGTGCTCTGTCGACTGGCATTTGGAAAATGCAATAATAGAGTCAAAGTTGTCGCGACCTTCAGCAGAGGGCTAACAAATTCTAAAAATTGATCCAGAGGCATTCTCACATTTAGCAATTCCACTCAAGCAAGTAATTCTCAGCTGACTACTAAAACAGGTTCAGTTATTGGTTCATCAAGAATCAGAAATTTCACTTGCTTGTAGATGTTTCCATGAAGTTGGACACAGTGTGAGTTTTCCACTGGCTTCTTTCTTATCTCATTTTTATCCCTCACTCTCCACACTATTCACTTTGGTCTCTGCCTCACAGATGCACATATGTGGCAGGGCATGGTATTCTAGAAAATAATTTTGAGGTCTATAAGTAACAGAGGTAAACCATTCTTTATGGGAATCACTTTCCAGTTACAAAATTACATTGATCTTTGGAAGCTAAAGAATTAGTTCAAAAACCTTTGTGGTTTTTTATTATTTTTTCCCCTCCAATAAACTGTCATTCTGAATTTTTAATCTTTATAATGAGCAAAATTACATGCTTGGATTGCACCCTTCAGCATAATGGTATTAAAACTAAATTTTTATTTGAAATATGCTTATGGTAATAATACGTAATGTGTTGTGTGTGTTTTTTCATGACATAGGTTAAAAGTCTGCAGACTCTAATTTGACAGGAACTCTTTTATCACTTTCAGCAAAATTAGACAGGAAATAATATTAAGACATCTAAAATCTGACACAAATAGAAATAAATCGCTTTCTCTAATTCTTTTTAAAAAAAAATAAGGAAGATGATTGTATACTTTTTGACATTTTATTTTCAGGCCAACTAACAGGATATAGAGGTTCACACTTTATGCCACCAAATAAGACCATTAAGAGAATTAAATGATATTTGAATAGACTGAACTACGTTAGATAGTAAAGTTAGATTTATTATTTGATGCTCTTATCATTCAACCCTCTCTTGCAACTAACAAAAAAATTCCTTGCTTGCAGGGTCCAGTCCAGAGGGCTTAAGCCACAACACACCATCCATGAAACAGACTTCCATTACTTGAAAAATGATCAGCTAATTAAAGATGGGCGAACAGTTCTGAGACAAGAATTCCCCTATTCAAAACTAGAGAAGAACCTGAACAGTTTCTTTATTTTAAAGTTCCAACACAGGCTGATTTTCTTGGTGACTCGTATGGCTGCTCTCACTCTTTCAGTGTCTGGTACTGTACTTGAGCACTTTTTGTTTTGGTCACAACTACAAATGAAACTCCAAAAGCCAGAGGGTCTTTTCATGGTGCCTTTGGAAAGATTTTTGTGAAAAAGATCCCTTAGAACTAGTTTGTCCTTCTGCAAAGTTCAGCAAAGACTTCACATCAAAGTCTACACTTTTATTAATTTCACTTCAGAAAAGGGCTAAGCGGAGACTATGCTCAAAATAACACTCCCAGGTACACCCAGAGATTCTGAAGCTTAGCATTTCCCCAAAACATCTCTGAAAAAGACAGCACCCCAATAAAGACGTCTCCTGCTGAGGACCTGTCCCTCACCCTCAGAAGGACCTGCCACTCACTCCAGCTGCCAGGAGGCCTGGCTACTGATAGCTTCATGTGATTCCTCTTCAGCACCTGTCCCCTGGAGGAGTGGGCTGTCTTGCTCAAAGTTATGCCCCTGAAAAGGATTTGGGGAGTTAGAGGCCCAGCACCCTTGCCTCAATTGCCAAAATAACTCTTATGGGCCATGCAGCGCCCAAGCTCCCAGTGGGATCAGCTGAGGCCTGAGCTCTAGCTGAACCTCATGTGAACGCCTCCTTTTGCCTGCTCCTGGGGGTCCTGACTCCCTAATGAGTGTTGATCCCAAGAGCATTCCCAAATCTCCAACCCGGCACCTCTGTGAACCCCGCCCAGGACACATTACTGCGAGAGGAGCGGGAGGGCAACGGAGACGTAGCACAGTTCTACTTCACTCATTTTGTAAAAGCAAACAAACCTCAGCCAAGAACAATGAAATAATATGCATTGAATTGAATGTCTAATTAGTCCCAAGACCCGATCCTCTACCTTTTGATTTATAAGTGGCTGTTCTTGTCTTTATTAGAAATCAGTTTCTTTAATAGACTTAAACTGGACTTCATCTAACAAAATCATAGTTGAGCTTAAATCTGACCAAGCAACAGTCGACAGTGTATCTCTTTTCAGCATCCCACACACTATACTATATTTCTAAAAACTCTACCAAGGAAGGACAATGGTCCCAATGGGTTGGAGGGATTTAGAGCATCAGGATGGTTGAGGTGAAAACTAACTTTATTCTGAATATCTATTGGACCCATGCAAGGAGCTTTGCATGTTACCTTACTTAATCTTTACAACAACTCAATGAAGAAATATTCCTTTTCTCATTTTACAAATGACAGAACCAAGGTCCAGTTAGGTCATCTGAGACTTGTCTATGACGCCACTGATGTGTCCATTCACTCCAGTGCCTCACCAGGATCACACATACACACTCTCTCTCCTTCTCTGATTTACTATGTTTGCAAGTGCCAATTATCATTTACCTTCCTGAGTCTCACTAAATACAGCTTCACTGCATAATATACCTGCGAACTTGACTCACTACAAATAAAAATTGATACCACACTTTCCCGAATGTTGATTAGCATTTATGATTTTGCAGTGGCAAAGTAAATCATTTCATTTGAAGGATCTGTAAAGCTAAGACACTTACTGTGTTTTTACTAGTATAAAAAAATTTACAATGCCATCACTTAACTAGGCACTTAAGAAATCATTTGGCAGTTTACTTTTTGCCAAATGCCATACATTGTTTTAATGTCAGATAGGAAGCAAAGTTATTTATAGATGGAAATATAACACTATTAAAGCTCAATCTTATATACAGCAACACATTCCAAATAGAGTTCTCAACACTACATTTTAAAGCACAAATCACTGCATGCAGTACCAGCATATAAATGTCTTCTGTCTTAATAGAGTACCAGATGTGTGACAGACTCTGAAAGGGGAGACAGTTAAAAGAAAAATGTAATAATGGCAATGGTGTAGTTTTTTACCTTAACCTGAAAATTAATTTTTATGACTAAACTTTTATAACCTGTTTTTGCAATGTCTGTGATTCATAGGAAGCCGGAAGCCAACAGGAGTCAGGTTAAATGTAAGTTTATAATAATAGATGTCATTTTTAACTATGCCTGGCTTTGGCATTTTAGTTAATCTCAGTAATTTTTGTAAAAGATTAGCATTTGTTATTTGGGTATATAGACACAACACTTTTAACCTTGTGGGACTGTGTTTTCATGGTCAGATAAGCCTTTGGATAATTCTCTTTCTGGGGGATTCTAGTATTTGTAGTTTTATAAGCACAACCAATTGTTACACTGTAGTGATAGCAAGGTGATTTCTGAATTCCATAAGTGAGAGGATTGTAAAATCTGTGACAATTTTTAAATAAATAAACTTAATAAAAATGTAAGATATTGTTCAATGGAAGCTAATTGTTGCCCTAAAAGTGATACAGCTGTCTCCTATTTTTTAATACATAGAACAATATGTCTTTATTTGTTTCCAATACACAGCATGACATCTTGAGGTCCATGAGCCAGTTTTATTTTTTATGGCTTAAAAATCTGGCAGCATTACTGACACAGGAAGATGAGGTGAAATGAAAGGTAAGATATTAAAAATGTTCTCTATTGATGGTAGGTAGCCATTCTGGCAGGTGTGAGGTGATACATGGGTGTAGTTTTAATTTGCATCTCTCTGATGGTTGAAGGCCTGGGGTGGGGCGGGGGCTGTGTGGAGGGGGACCAGGTGGGGAAAGGGGGAAATGGAGGGCATCTGTAACACTATGAACAATAAAAATAAATAATAATAAAAGTGTTCTCTAAACTCTGAATACTACTTTTTCCAGTTTTATTCTATACTGAAATACATGTTAATTCCTTCCTAAAATAGGGTTGTGATAAAAAAACAATACAAGACACTCAAGTTGACATGAATTGCAGATAAACAACGATTTTTTAAAGTGTGTCGCATGCGATATTTATGCGGTGCCTATTAATCACCTTGAGATCTTGTTCAAATGCAGGTTCTGATTCAGCAGATGTGGGGTGGCGCCTCAGAGTCTGTATTTATATTTGCTAAATCTGGCGCCTGTCCTAACTTATTTTTAAGAGAAGAAATTGCTGAAGACAATGTTGTTAAATGTTCACTTGTGGACTAACATTTGCAATTAATAAATGGAATGATGAATTGGTTTTATTGACATATTTGGTCCAGCATCTTCTCTAAACACTTCAGGTTAACAGTAAAAATAAAAACCACGAAGAGGGTTTGAGAATATTACATATACCATTATCATCTCTGGGTGTTTCTCCCCACCTTCACAGGTCCATTATCTAATCAGTGGTGTTCCACCTCGGCCGAACATCAAAATCACCTAGAGAGCTTCTAAAACTCCAGTTACGGAGCCACACTCTACTCAGTGAAACACTGATCACCCATCGGGGGAAGGATGGAACCCAGGCATGAATGTTTTTCACCGTCCCAGGGGATTCAAATGTGCAGGCAACATTGGGAGTCTGCCCTACATCCCTACTCTACAAGGTGCTGTCTGGGGATCAGCAAGGCAGCCTCAGTTGGCAACTTGTTAGCATCATAGAATCTCAGGCCACACCCCAGGCCTTTTGGATCAGAACTTGCATTTTATTAACAAGATAGTCAGATGATTCATATGCACATTACAGCTTGACAAACACTACACTAAATCATTTAGAGATAACAACTAAATGGAGCCACGCTTATCACTCTCACTATAGCCTTAACTGGAATTCTAGAATATTCCAACACAGTAAAACTTGTCTAGTTGAGCGCAATTACTAGAGCAGAGACCAAATAGAAATCATCACTAGTCTTCTCAATGCACATCGCTTTACTAGTAGACTTCCCACAGAAATCATACAAATTCTTCTGCCCTGGGTAGAATGCTAGTATCGGTTCTTCAAGGACAGCATACCTGGCCATAACCCTACAAACCAACAAAGCGATATCTAAATAGCAATTACTGCTTCTTTTTTCTCCTACTACTAATTCTGGTCGATAAGGTTTCCTTATAAAAATATAAGATTATGCCCCAGTCAAGGAGCTTTGCCCCCAAAGTGCTGGTGTATCTTCAGTGATCAGGGACTTATATGTTTTCCAGACATGAATTCACAGGTTTCCTGTATATGTTCCATCAAGAAACAGGATGGGTTTGTTTTGTTTTTTTTCCAAATAATGGTACTTTTTAAGAAGCTTAACAAATCAACCTCCTAAACACAGCAGAACCAAGCATTCACTTCCAGGTTGAAATCTAGTGCTATAATTTGAAAAGTGTCCAGAAGGCTTCCTATCAAACTGTCTTCCCACACTTATAACTACAGTTCTATTAGCAATAAGTTTTCTTGTGTTAAATAATATCCTCTGCTCCAGTTAAATGCAAATGCTATATTTCTAAGACGTTAACACGTTTACTTTTTCAAATATTAGCATTATATTAACTTCTCATTTTTATTTTTTTTTACCTAAAAGGAGATCAGCTCTGGGTTACTGTAGGCATTAAGACTCGGGTAAGGGGATAGGAAAGAAGCAGTCAGAAGCAGCACAAAAAAACAACTAAGTCTACAGCATCATTTTGCTTCCAACCTACCCTGACACCTCCAATCCATATGAGCCAAAATTAATGCTTCATACTTGTGTAATTTTGTAATTTATTTATAATTCATTGAACTATAAAAGAATTCTTTCAAGATATCCAACTACTGAGTTGATCTGAAAAAAAAAAATTTAAGGAAAGCTAAGGCATAGTAATTTTTAGTTTCCATACATTATATATTATACCTTACAGGAGCATGAAGCTGAAACAGATAAAAATTGAGGTTACACAGCGTGTGCCTTGGGGTGAATAAAGATTTCTGAGCATAATTTTAGTCTCGTTATATTTCATGAAGTGAGCAAGAGAAATTGTGTCTGCATCGCTGTAGTGAAGGAGTTTCTCATCTCAAAAGCCTATCTATATTGATATCAGAAAAGGATGGGGGGGAATAACAGCAGCTGGCCTGCCCTTTCCCCTTTCTAACGGGGCTGGTGGCAGCAATGAAGCGTAATCAATGCAGTGGAAGTGACATTTTGCAGTCAAATCAAATTAAATGGAAATAAAAGGAAAATCTGAGGTCCAACCTAAAGGCTGTTCCTCTTACCACTGAGGTCATCTCCATGGCAACTATATGCTACAAATGTGTAAGCGTAAGTCCTTAACAAATCTGCAGAGAGCATGTCCAATTGAGTATGATAGTGTCTGCCACTGTACTTTGTAGCTTCCTAAGAGCTTACATTAGACGGAGCAAAAAGGATGTCAGCCAGCAAGGAAGCAGGACAGCACCGCTAATCGGACCACTCCTCAATGGCAGAGATGCTCAACCAAAAGAATGAACTTCTAAGCAAGTGGCGACTTAATGACAGACCAAGTCAAGCGGATCGGCTTCAAGTGACAATGTTTTCCAGAACTGTTTTTACTCGAACTTATTCAGTTGGAAATCTCCCAAATAATTTGTATGGGCTTACCTCTGATCATTCCACTTTTCTCTTCTCGTGTACTCCCTCCTCCCTCCCCCCTTCCACCTTCACACACTCCCAGGCGCATTTCTCCCTCTTCTTGAGGATGGGTTTTAGGCTTGGGAGGAAACAACTCTGTTCTGGTACCAGCAAGAGATCAGCAGGGATGAGAGTCCTTCTTGGTAGCTGCCTCCACACAGACTCTTCCAGAAGACTTCAGGTCACTTCTACGTGCCCTCAGGGATTTTTTCTGTACCACATGGCTAGTCCAGACAGACTTGGGTAACTCGGAATTGGTTTCCTGATAGACCCCATTTTGTTGGAGAAAGGAGATTGATATTACCAAGTTGATATTTCCTGCAATGAAATATCCATTAGTCTTGCTCTCCGGAGAACATGAATTCTCAGGGATTTGTGTATGCTTGGCTTTAGATTTCAGCACCCTCCACAAATGATGGTCCATTTATAAAAGGAAGAATAAGGATAAACGTCTAGGCCCACCAGGTCCACCCAGTGATTCATACTGAATTCGGGGTCCAAGCTGCCAACAAGAAACATTATGTTGTAGGATTCATTGCACGTTGTTTGGCATGCTCTAAGCTGTCATTTCATGAAGTCATAAAAGCGGCCACTCTGATTCCTGTTGTGAACACACTAACTTTGAAGTTTCTAGTGACGCTGTCACTGTGCAATATGAAAGATGCCAACAGATTTATACCTTAGAGAAGAGAAATGGGAGCATGACAGTTTGATATGAAGCAACTGACAGTTTTTGCTCAAGTGCTTAAAACCCAGGGTCACCGTGTTCTACCCCCATTAAAGTAGCAATTGCCATGACATAATTAATGTCTGGGAAGAGATTTCTGCTTTCTGAATGGTGGTGAGAATAGCAACAATGTTGCTAACTTAGTAATGGTCCTTTACCATAAATATATCAGAAATTATCATCTCTTTAAAAGTAGCTCTAATTTACTTTGGCTTGGGTGGTATGTCTAATAATTTTTCAAAATCTATGTAATAAAAGACCTAATCTCCACTGAACACTCAACTCTGGCAGTGATCCTAGCCAAGCAAAATCAAAGCCTGTTGTTCTCTGAGACACCTTTCTCCCATGTAGCATCAATATTTTAAGGTTTATAATAAATCACCAGCCAATCATGTTTCATAAAATGATCTCCATATTGGGTGAAGGGGTTAAAAAGCACAAACTTCTAGCTGTAAAATAAATAAATCATGGAGCTGGGTAGAAAGGATGGAAGGGTTAAGCATGAAAGGAAAAAAAGAGAGAGAGAAATTACATTGACACGTGTAATGTGTGGTGACTGCTGGGGGGAGGGATGGCCGGGAAGAGGTGGAGGAGGATATAGGGGGGATAAATGGTAATGGATGAAGACTTGACTTGGGGTAGCAATAATTAAATAAATAAATCCTGGGGGTATAATGTGCAGCATGGTGAGTACAGTTATAATACTATATTGTATATTTGAAACTTACTAAGACAGTAGATCTTAAATGATTTCATCACAACCAAAAATCTGTAATAATGGATGTTAACTACATTTATTAAGCTGATCTTTTCCCAATCTTGGGTGTCCCCAAAAAAATGCATATACAATTTAACAGCTGATAGCTCAATTTTGAAAATGAAATGTATTTTAATAAACAATGCCTTTGTAAATTATTCGAAGTGTGTGCATATATTTGGGGGGTGGAACATCAAATATATATATATATATATATATATATATATATATATATATTCGAATCAGCATGTTATACACCTGAAACTAATGTTATATGTGAACTGTATATAAATTTTAAAAACTAAGACCATATTTTTCCCTATAGATTTTTTGCCCCATTTTACTAAAGAAGCATTGGGGGAAATTGGGGGCATTTCAATTGTAGATTCTAAGTTTCCAGTATGTCACTTGCTCTGCTCTATGTATAACTGAATTTGAAAACAAAGACAGGAAGCCCTGCCAGAGGTGATCACAAATCACACACTCTTAAGGAAACAGAATGACAAGATGTAAAAGTTACCGTGTCATATTTACTTTGGAAATTGCCCTTATAACTGAAATACGGTTTGACAACACAGTTTTAAACTTCTAAACGCTGAGAGATTTTTATCTAACTAATAAGCTTGTGGCTGTATAAACCCACAAAGCTCCTGTGATACTATCTTATTTGAAAAGGGGGTGTGAGTTACCAGGTGTAAGGAAGCAGATGCAATCGGATTGGTGAATCACAAAGTGTCTATCAATTTTCAGAGATTATAGGGATGGCACTGGGGCCACTGGTTAAGATAGCAAATTGATTTCTTCAATAAACTAGTGCTCTCATCCACTCACCAACATTTTCTAAAATTGCCCTTTTGATCTGAAGCGCCCAGTCCTGGTCAGGCATCATTTCTTTATTTTGGAACACTGAAAATGAACACTATCCTCTTCAAGGCTTTTTTCCTTACATAACCAGAAACACAAACCTTTCTCTCCTCACTCACTCCACAGAAACTGAATAGTTCTCTTTAAATGTGCTTTATTGGCTTTTTAAGAGAAATACAATTTTAACAACTAATCTCAAATTTTGTAAGTTTAAACGTCTGTTGACAAATAGGGGTTACCTACCTGGCAGACATGTGCAGTGATATCTCCTCCTGAATGAGCACAAGGTGGCAGGAATTGTGTTTTATATCTCATTTAATGCTCAGCAACTCTGTGAGGTAGGTGATCTCTTCATCCTTCTCTCCTTGATGGGAAAACTGACGCTAGGATAGGCTAAATAACTGACTCAAAGTCACACAGCTAAGAAATGACAGAACCAGAACTACGCACAAACCCCACCGCTGGCACCTTTACTCTTCATGGTTACAGTGTTCAGCCTTCAAGTTAATAATAATTGCTAACACTTACTGGGCACTTAGGTGCTAGACACTCTACTAAGTGCCTTTACACATTATTTTGCTTTCTAAGTTAAATTATATTCCAATTTTAGAGATTTGTGTTTTCACTCAAGCAACCAATTTTATGGAGCACATCAAGTAGTCCAGGCTCTGTGTTGACTGCTAAAAATACAATAAGGAGAAAAAAAAAAAGACTTATTCCTGCCCTTCTTATGCTCACAGTCCAATGAGAAGTTAACTTGCGCAAGTCCCAAAACGGGTAACTGGCACACTTGAGACCTGAACCCAGGCCGACTGCTGGTCTCCTATCTTTTCTGCACAGCTGTGTCATAGTCCCAGAAGTGAAGGAAAAGCCAGGCAAACAATTCAACTGCAAAATGAATATCAGGTGGGGTAAAAAAAATGTAAGATACAGACTAATTTGGCAAACAGCACCCAAAATTCTGATGAAACAGGTTGAAATGGTTGGTGAAATGATTGACTGCAAATCATTCCTGGTCCATCAGCCCAACCCCGCAGAAGCTTTAGAGAGCTTTAAGGGGAGCCTCCAATACAAAACCTATCAGGACAGACATGATGTGCCACAGCCCTGCCCCATAGATGGGAAATGCCCCCTTCTATTATGTTCTATCACTTCCATATACCGATGATACTATGATATCATTATAGCATTTACTCCAATAATACTTTTGTAATTATACCCCACTCCAGGTAAAGGCTTTTTTAAAGTTTTATTTATTAAATTGATTGGGGGGTGACATTGGTCAACATGAACATATAGGTTTCATGTGTGGATTTCTATGTTACAAGACCTGTATACTGCACCATGTGCCTACCACCCAAAGTCAAATCTTGCCGTCACCTCATATTAGGACCCCTTTATCCCCCAACCCGCAAAAGGTTTTCTTATTTTGTTTTAAGCCTTGTATCTTTTTTCCATACATTTCTACACATTACAAGGGAGGGAAGGAGGCAGGATATGTATAGTCAGTAATTAAGAGATCTTAGAACGTTTTACTCCAAAACCCTTAAGTCAGCCTTTTGGAACAATCCTTCCCTCTTGAAATTCTCATTAATTGGGAAGTTATCTTGGTCCTCCAAGGATCCTGGCCTAGGCACAAGTTTGTAGATCAGACATGGGTTCGTTTCTACTGGGGTGCAGACAGCCGTGGAGCAGCCTGCTGACTAGAGGCCATGACCTAGCGGTAGTCTCTGTGGTCCCATATGGCCAAAGGTTTCCACTAGGTACCTTCACGCTGCACCAAAGAGCAAATGTGCCACTCCCACCCCACCCCCCAAGGACAAGCTCCCAATCCTAACTGGGCATCAGAGTTACCTATGATGCTTCTCAAAAAAAACTCAGTGTGTGGGCTCCCACACAAAATCTATTAAATCTTTAAGGATAAAGTCCAAGAAATCTGTAATGTGTAAAGCTCGCCGAGGAAACTGACATGCAGCTGGATAGAGTCTTGGCCCCAGGATATTCCAGTGCCGGATTTGCCACAAGCCCAGAGTAATGCATGTCCTCTCCTACTGTGTTTGCATTACTTTTATATGCCTAGTCTCTCCGTGCTTAATGTCTTTATGATTTTGTTGTCTATCATCTGTAGCTTTAGCTGTTTAATTTTTTAATATCACATTTCTCTCCGCACTTCCATTTTCTTTTCTTTCTTTCTTTTTAAATATATTTTATTGATTTTTTACAGAGAGGAAGGGAGAGGGATAGAGAGTTAGAAACATCAATGAGAGAGAAACATTGATCAGCTGCCTCCTGCACAGCCCCTACTGGGGATGTGCCCGCAACCAAGGTACATGCCCTTGACTGGAATCGAACCTGGCACCCTTCAGTCTGCAGGCTGATGCTCTATCCACTGAGCCAAACCGGTTAGGGCTGCACTTCCATTGTCTTGATCTCTGGGGATTTTAATGATTTTTTTTTAAAAAAAAAAAAAAAGATGATTTATTTATCTATGAGCGTCACAGCACCTGGCCTGTTTCCACCCTAAATTTTGCAATCTAAACTTGTTTTCCTTTATTTCTGCACCACCTTCATTACATTTTAGGGTTCTCCTCTGGGTTTTTCCTTTTATATGACTCGTTACTCCTGGGCTTAGCTTATCCCCTTTGTGCATTCATGTTCTAGGGTCACAACTCTGTGATGCTTTTCCTTTCACTCATGCCTTTAGAACTGCAATTGTGTACAGAAACATAGAAAGAACTACTTTTTCTTTAGAGCATTACGCAAACGTTAAACAAAACAAAACAAAAAACTCCCCAGACCCAAGCAGCTTATGAATAGATATCTATTCTCTGTGGAAAGAAGAAATCTGGTTTTACTTTGTCAAACTCACTTTGTGGGTGCTCAATACACTACACTAAGCTTTAAATTACTATCCTGGGTATCCACAGGGGAGCTGAATGCTGCATACCAAAAATCTTTTCCTCCATCAAGCTAACTGATTACAATTGGAGTTTTCTCAAATGAGCTTGTTTGATAATTTGCCTCATTACTACTGAAAAGGAAATGGAAATCAAGGACTTGAGGGCAGGAAGCTGTAAGCAAATATGATCAAAGGTTATTTTGTATGAGATGTTGATTTAGTGCAAAATAAAAAAATAAAAGATTGGTGTCATATCAAATAATATATAAAGAATGAACATTTCCACTATTAATTAGGCTAGCATACACTAATATGATGAGCTATACAGAATAACTGTATGTAAATAAGCTTAAAACATCAAATACAGATGTATTTCAATGTAAACCCAAGTACAGATGATGTAGAAAACCAACACTGAGTGCCATTTATTACTTTGCTACTAATTCTAGGTTTACAATGTACTTTGAATTTGATTGCCCAATTACCCACATCCATATTATATCATCTCTAAGCATCATTACAACATCAGCTTCAATCTTGTGGGAAGAACTATAAACAAAGGCCAGTTGGCTAAAGATAGATTATTACTGACACATCCACAATGAGGGAGGTAACTAGGAGTAATGAGTATAATCACGAGAAGTAAATTTAGGCTAAATACCAAGAAAGAATGTTCAACAGTGAGGACAGATGAAGGCAGGAACCTTCTGAGATAAGTGATGAAGATCACCTACATGCCTAAATCCAGTAAGAACAGCTTTTTATTCATAAGGGTGTTTGATAAGACTCCAAACAGTGCGAGAGCTGGAAATGGGAAAACTCTCTCTTATTCTCTTGGAAAAGTTAAACAAAAAGAAACAGGTTGATGATGTGATTTCCTCACAGAATAAGAAATTGTGCCGCCACTTACCGAGGGAATAAACTTTTTAGCAAGACAGTTAAACTTTCCAAGCCTCAGTTTCCACAACTGCAAAGGAATATATCAAAGCCTGGTTTGCGGAGTAACTGTAAACTTAACACTTGGATTCATTTATATGTTAACCTATTTAAATTCCTTACGAGCACAGAATACAGCCTGAAAGGCAGTAAACATTAAGTAAATGGTAGCTGTTATTATCTTTAGATTTTTTAACTCTAATCTAAATAACACGAGTGAGGCATTTTGATCCATTACCATCCACAAATAAGCATTTTTAAAATTCAAAGTAGTCAGCCAAAACTCAAGTTTCATTGCTATTTTAGAGATGATCTGGGGGGCATGTGTTTTATTTTTTTAATATTTTTTATTTTAAAAATTTATTATTTTATTTTACTTTTTCCATCACCATTTATCCCCCGTATTCCCTCTTCCACCTCCACGCACTTGCCCTCCCCTCTGAAATCACCACACTATTTTCATGTGCATGAGTTCTCTCCCTTTTTCCTTTTTTTTTTTGCTCAATCCCTTCTACCCCTAATCCCTCCCCCGCCCCCCGACCAGAGCTGTCTGCCTTCTCTCTATCTCTGAGTCTGTCTCTATTCTGATTAGTAGATCAGTTTGTTCATTAAATTCCACATATAAGTGAAATCAAATGGTACTTGTCATTCTCTGACTGGCTTACTTCACTTAGCATAATGTGTTCAATCCAAAGGCTTCCCAAAGTCAGGTTCAAGTAGGTGCTCCTATTTTAATGTAATTCATAAACTTTGCACACATCCAGAGAGCTGGGTCTTTTGTTCCCTGATACCCCTGTCAACCTCTTCTTTTCTATTGAATATGAAAAATAAATTATGGATTTTAAACTTCAGTTAACCAAAATGTTAAAGAGCTGGATGCTCTAGCCCAGCCGTGGGCAAACTATGGCCCACAGGCCGGATCCGGCCAGTTTGAAATGAATAAAACTAAAAAAAAAAAGACTGTACCCTTTTACGTAATGATGTTTACTTTGAATTTATATTAGTTCACACAAACACTCCATCCATGCTTTTGTTCCGGCCCTCCAGTCCAGTTTAAGAACCCATTGTGGCCCTTGAGTCAAAAAGTTTGCCAAACCCCTGCGTCTAGCCAATTACATTTTACTTTAATTTATTTTTCTGGCTACCTAACTAGAAATTTACTCTTGTGTAAATCCTCAATATAAAACATTTTATTAGTTCATACTGTTACAGCTTTCTGCCTTAGTAGTAATATATCATGAGAATAATTTAATCTTTCTTTAAAACAGACTCTTATAATACACCCATTGTCATTATTCTGAACACTAATTATCAAGATAACGTCCTGAGAATGTTAAAAGTCAGCTCATATCAACCCATTCTTGAGGTTGTTTTATAATAAATAAATACCTGAAATCTACTTGTTTCTTCTAAAAGTTAAATGGGATGGGAGGTGTACCCAGGAGAATGACAATGTAAAGTTGTTTCTAGAGTTCTGGTAAGTTGATAATTTAATAAAAGACATGTTAGTATGTGTTACTAATGAAATAAATAAGCATACTTTGTACTCCTGCTTATAAAATTATAAACAAACCAATTAGACGAAAATGGTGTAGCTTTCTAGCTTTCACACATCAGTTACATTAAGTTAGCAAAAAAGTTTTTCAGTAAGTTTATGCACTTTTAATAAGCAACAGCATTAGTCAGTGAAAAATAAGAACTCTGATGCATTCAGAGCCTATAGATCTAAACCAGACGAAACAAAGCCTCACAAACGTGTTGTTCATTAATTTTTAAAAAGCCAGACTTTGAGTTGTTATCATGTCAACTGGCACCAAACCATACTCAATTTAGTGCAACTACAAAGTGGAACCCATAGTCTACAATGGCAGGGTTTTTGATCACACTAATTAACAACCATTTTGTTTAAAATAAAGAGATACGAGTCTAATTGCCTTTTTTACATAAGAAAGAGAAGATCATAAAAGTAAAAAAGATCAGACAAACACCATTCAGACAGATAAGCAAAGTGTGTGTGAAAGGAACCCAGAGGAAGTCGGGTTGTTCTTGGGATTGACAGCCCAGTGGAGCAAAGAGAATTAGTCTCTCAAAGGTTAAAGGAACTTGAGAGGCACATGGCCCAAAACTACCCATCATTTCATCACTTCCCCTCAAAAAGGATTGCACCTTAGTTTTTACTCTGGTAAGCAGTAGCAAGCCTGATAATCCTAATTAGGAGAGAACCTCTGATTAGGAACAAATCCTTCTTCCTACCCTAGCGTACATTGCCAGAAGAGGACATGGTGCGACCCTAAGTTCAGAGATCAATTGTGGACTGGCCCACGAAGTTCCAGACGTGTTACTTGGATTTTGTGTCCGAACAAATAAGCCCCTTGATCAGTGGCCTGTGTTTTTCTAGGGACCCAAATGGGCAATGATATAAAGATTGTACTTGGAATTCATTTTGATTTATACATCGACACTCGGGTTTGTGTTCACGTTGAATTTTCACCTCCTTAGCCTATAAAAGCAACTCTTGGAGACACTCAAAGAAGGCTTTGGTTGCCAGAGCCATCAATAAGAACATTACCAGATATTAGATACATGGCCTTATTTTAATTAAGAAATAATGTGCTAATTAAGTATTACTATATATATAAAATGCTGTATGTGATGTAAGCCAAAAATAACTTACACATAACTTTTTAAAAAATAACCTTTGGTGCACAGGATGACACTCAACCTATAGTGAGCCATTTTAATGCATAACCAATAATAGGCATGGCATTCATCCTGCAGTACATAATACCAATGAGTATATAAAATAATGTTTAAGTCATTATATGATTTTAACCTCTGCAAAGAACATTTCCCATTTGGTTACTCACAGAATATTGACTACTCAAAAACATTCATCTTTCTACTAATCTTTCTATCCACTGTTCCTAGAGTAATAGCAGACTAAAGGAGCGTCTTTCTAAAGTGTCTGGAAGAAACACTTTTAAAACTAAGTAAATATAATCAGCTTACACTATGCCCACATTCATAATAATGTTAAAGCTAAAACTAATACTGTGTTGGTATATGTTTAACAAATGATTCTCCAGGAGGGAAAAAAAGCCCCGACTTGTAGCAATTGCCAGTTTCATGGTGTAATACCCCACCTGGCCGATTTCAAGCTACCACTCCACCATGAAGTCACTGGACAGAGTTGGGAAGCAATATACACATGAGCTCCCATAAGATGGTGCAAGCCTGCAAGAGCCACGTTTGTCACACCCCCATCTGAATTCAAAACCTTCTGAAAGTACAACAGCAAATTCCCCCAACTAGGAGTTAAGTTGACTTGATGGTGTTTTCAAAGAATCTATGGAGCTACAGTATTTCAATTTAAAATATTTAAATCAGTTGTCTTCAGATCTCACAAAAACCTTGGGAATGTTTTTAGGTTTTCCTCTCCAGATCAACCAACCTTAAAATATATAGTCCATTTGCTCTTGAACGGATCCAAATGATACGCATCTTCATGAGTGTGAAGATAGGTGTGAACAGCCTCCCAGGTTTGATTAGAGCTGGCCCTCAGTCAGAAAGGATTCTGCAAAGGTCTAGCCTCTCTCGTCCTCATTGAATACCTTAGTGTATTTTCTAATATCTGAGATTTAAAGAGAGATTTGCAACCTAAAAAGAAATTGTGTGATTAAAGTGTTAATATATCAAGTTATTTTGCATATCTGACTGCAGTTTGTGGACATATAAAATATGAAAAGCAAGCAATACTCAGAAAACTAGAAAATCACTTAATGTGCTAAAAGTCTTCATTAATCAAGAATGTCTTATAAAAGTGACCATTTTATAGCAAAACACTATTGTGACCACTTTTAACAAAACATTTACATAAATATGTTTAATTTGTAAAAAGGATGCTATAAATCAGCAGTTCTCAACCTGTGGGTCGCGACCCCTTTGGGGGGTCGAACTATGCTTTAATTATGTTCAATTTGTAACAGTGAAATTGGGGGTCACCACAACATGAGGAACTGTATTAAAGGGTCGTGGCATTAGGAAGGTTGAGAACCACTGTTATAAATTATTGTCATGTAAGGGACTAAATGACTAGAAGACATCAAGCAGATATGAGAACAGTTACCAGAGTTGAAGGATCATTTTTTATTTGAAATAAAACAATGTTATTTTATGCTTTTTAATAAATCCTCACTTAAGAACATGCTGAGGGGAAGGGAGAGAGAAACATCACTTGGTTGCCTTCTGCATGCGCCCTGTCTGGGGATCGAACCAGCAACCCTTTGGAGCACAGGATGACACTCAACCGAGCCACTCTGGCGAGGCTTTTATACATATTTTGTTACATAAATAATGATACTATATAATCATATTCAATTATGCTTTGGACAAATGCTTGGTTTAACAAGATTTATTAAACAAAACCCTCCTGGAATGACTTTTCTAGGAAACATAACTTGGATTACAAACTAAGAAAATTGGTTGCCTATATTTGGTGCTTTAAAATCATATTCAAATAACTCTGTCTGTATGACACACCCAGTGCAATGTCATTTTAAGTCAATGTCTACCATGGAGAAACTAGGTCTATAATAAAATTTTAAAGGACTACTATATCACAATTTTAAGGGTTTTCAGATAAGCTTATCTAATAAAAGGGTAATATGCAAATTAACCATCACTCCACCACAAAGATGGTGGCGCCCAGTCCTCTCAGCCCCACCCAAGTCCCCCAGTCCTGTGGGGGGCAGCTGCTAAGAGCGGGCAGTGTGAGTGGCCTGGCAGAATGCTTGCTTCATTGCCACGGCAATGAGGCAAGCGTTCCACCCTGGCCGCATAGGGCCTATGGGCAGGCTGGGTGCAGAATGCTTGAGTCGTCGCCCTGGCGATGAGGCAAGCATTCCAGCCCAGCTGCAGAGGGCCAAATGACAGAACAGACTGGTACTGATTCAAAATGGCACCTGTTCCATTGGCCTTCACCCCAGTACTAAGTTTGGAGAACTGTCTTCTAAGTAAAGTAGATCCCCTACATGACCAATTAGGACCGAAGGCTCCACCAGACCAGAAGTCAGTGCTGGGTTGCCATGGCGACCCAGCACTGACTGGGGCCACTGCAGGCGCCCTGACCCAGCACTGACTGCCTCGGGGCTGCGGATCAGGCCCGGAAAGAGGCCTGCAGAGAGAGGGAGGGTCTGATCCATAATCTCTGTGGCAGCCATTGATCAGAAGTTGCCTCTCTTTCTTTCCCAGCCTGGCTAACAGCCGTGCCTCCATTTCTCTCCAGGCCTCCATTGGGGCTGTTGATTAGCCCCGCCTTTGTGATCAGGCCCCATTGATAGGCCCAGAGATGCTAACTGGCATAGAAACTGAACAATCAGAACCAAATCTGGGTGAATATAGGGATCCAATGGCTGCCTAGGAGGTGGAACTTTTGACGCTGACTGGTATAGAAACAGACCAATCACAACCAAATCTGGGTTAACTGTGAAGAGCCAATGGCTGCCTAGGAGGCGGAGCTTTTAATGCTGACTGGCATAGAAACTGACCAATCAGAACCAAATTGGCCAGCAGAGGAGGGCAGTTGGGGATGAGATCATCCCTGCAGGGGAGGGCAGTTGGGAGCAAGATCAGGCCAGCAGGGGAGGGCAGCTAGGGGTGATCAGGCAGGCAGAGGTAGTTGGGGGTGAGGTCAGGCCAGCAGGGGAGGGCAGTTAAGGGTGATCAGGCAGGCAGGTAGAGGCAGTTAGGGGCAATCAGACAGGCAGGCAGAGGGGTTAGGGGCAATCAGGCAGGCAGACAGATGAGTGGTTAGGAGCCAGTGGTCCCAGATTGTGAGAGGAATGTCCCCGATTGGAGTGGGTGCAGGCTGGGCTGAAGGAATCCCCCTCCCATGCACAAATTTCATGCACTAGGCCTCTAGTCCTATATAATAAAAGGCTAATATGCAAATGAACCGAACAGTGGAACGACCAGTCACAATGATGCACACTTACCACCAGGGGGAAGACACTCAAGGCAGGAGCTGCCCCCTGGTGGTCAGTGTGCTCCCACAGGAGGGAGTGGCGCTCAGCCAGAAACTGGGTTCACAGCTGGTAAGCGCAGTGGTGGCAGTAGCAGGAGCCTCTCCCACTTCTGCACCAACGCTAAGGATCCCTCGGGGGATGCCCACGGGGAGTGGGTTGGGCCTAAGGCGCCAGCAAGCAGACATCCCTGGAGGGGTCCCAGACTGCAAGAGGGCACAGGCCAGGCTGAGGGACCTCCCCCCGCCCAGTGCAAGAATGTCATGCACTGGACCTCTAGTTTTATTATGAAAATTAATAATGATAATTCTGAATGGGCTAATTTATACTACCATGTGCTTTCCTCTATACCTACATTTTTAAAAATTCTATAACTCATTTGAAATACAAAGTCATAAAATTGAAGGAACTATCAAGTTCATAATGTTGAGATCATCTGTGTGATAGTATATTAAAAATTTAGTATATTAAACATACATAAAACAGAGCTTTTGGCCAGAGTCTCTCACATAGGAATGAAAGTACTTTGAGGGTAGGAATTGTGTGCTATCTGTCTTCACACCCCCAGCGCCTCACACAATATCTTGCAGAAAGTAAGTGGCAGTGATGAGTCTGATGTGGAAAAGAGTGAGAGACACTATGGACAGATGGTGAGGACCAGTGCAGTCACCCCTCCTGCTTCCTTGGCTCTGGCCTTCCTGTGTGCTGTCAGAGTCCTGGAACAATGAGTGCCTGGCAGGAGATACACCACATTTCAGAAAGTACAAGAGAACATTTTACAACCAACTCCCTGGGAGGATAGCCTAACATGCTGAGCAGTGCTACCTGTGTATGCTCTGAGGGCCACTTGCCCTTCACAAACTGTTTATTACTGGTTTGCAGGAAGAGGCAGGCATACAGCATCTAAGAGCAAGACATAGAAACATTAACACTTGGACAGATTAGAAATGAAAAAACAAAACAATACTGGGTCCTCATCACAGATAGTTTGCAAAGCACTAGCATGGAGGAGAGGGCTGCTCTGAAGAATCTGACAAGCACCCACATACAGATATTGTAAGGTGGCCAATTTGGGGTCAACCATGAAAGCAGAACAAAAGAAAGCAAGAGATTCTAACAATGCAAACCAATCAACAGTAGAAATGGCTGACCTAAAATGGAGTGAACTGACCACGCTTAATTGTTCCAGAGGAAGGTGGAGGGAATGAGAGAGGAGCGGGACCCCTCCTCCAGCCTGGACTCACAGTGCTCTGCTTCCCTCTTCCCAGTTAGCAGTCTGCACTGCATACATCTCTATGTATTGGCCTCCCCATTAGACGGGGACTCCCTTGAGGGCTGGGATATGTTTATTCACCTTTGTTTGGTCTCTGAAAACAATGGAGGCTCCTAAAGTTTACTGCAAAAATAAATTTCTGACACCGAGATCAAATAAAATAGTACTGGAGATCTATCTACTCTGCGGCTCAAGGATTGATAAGAATGAGAATTCCAATCTGAAGACAATGTCATGACACATTTCAAAAATAAGGTTAGCCATTCCAAAATTAAGGAGTTAATGGTCTCCCACTATCATTTCTGTTTATATATGCATGTTTAAGTTATAGGATAGAAATCTGAATATTTTTATATGTTGCTACATATTAGAGTTGGTGTTATAATTTTATAACCCATATGCAAACATAATTTCACCACTTGAATGTTAAAAATGACCACTGTTCAGCAGTTTTTAGAAACATTAAATGTGCTGGATATGAAGGAGGCATTGACAAGATAAATTCTTCACTACTGTATGTGAACGACAGTCTCAGTTGAATTATAAGGAACCACTTTTAAAGAAATAAATTCCTTTAGTTCTCCTGGTTTCAGATTCTCTTTGGAATGAGAGAAATATTGTCATAACTTGCATCAAATACTACTGTAAATTGAAGAGCTTGGTTAATACTGTTTACCTATATGTATTCATCTATTATGTATTGTTATTTATACTTAGGTATAAATATTAATCATTTAGATTCAAATTGAGCAATACAATTGTCTTTCTCTTGAAGTCTATTTGAACAAAACAAAAAAGGCTAAATAAAGTTACCTTTAATGGAAACTACAAGTTAATAAAACAGCTTGCCTAAGAGTCACTTACTTTATTATCAAATTGATTTGTTAGTAGTTAAAAAACAACCAGCAAAACTTTCCAAAAAGAAACACAAAATCCTGAAAATAAATAGAATTAAACATTTAAAAAGTGAATTTGTCCAATACCTAGGACATCCAGAATCAAGTACTATCTATTTTGTCACACACCAAATTATATGTTTGGTAGTATATTAAAAGAGCTTTTTAAATTACTACTAAAATATTAGAAATAACCTCAAATTTTCTTATTTTACCTGTCTTATCATAAAACCTTACCACTATTAAAACATAGTTTATTGTACTTGATATTAAAATTCCAAGTTCATAAATGATCAGATTTCCATTGATCCATTAAGATAACTGAACACATCTACATTTCCTCTGTGTAATCTCTCTCATTCTATTATTTTCTTGAAAGAAAGAAACAAAGGTGCTCTCCTATTGCACTGTAACTCAATAGTTTTATCAGAGCACTGCAATATCTACCTTCCACCCACAGACTTCACAGCTCATAAAAGGAATTGTAGCACTGGACGCTTAGAGCATCAGCCCACAGACTGAAGGGTTGCAGGTTCATTTCCTGGGGCAAGGGTACATACTTTGGTTGCAGGTTCAATCCCCTGCACCGGTCTGGGTGTGAGTAGAAGGTAACTAATCATCGTATCTCTCTCACATTGGTATTTCTCTCTCTCCCTTCCCCCTCCCTTGCACTCTAAAAATCAATGGAAAATATCCTCACTCACACCTGAAACTAAAAATTACCTGAAATTAAAAATCTTGGAGAATAATTTGTTTATCTTCTTGATTTTGTTCCAAGACTTACAGTTGCCAAGTCTTAACATTTCTTCCACTGATATCTCTTTTATTAGTCTGTTTCTTCCACTGCAGTCCCACTTATATTACTAGCTCACGACTTCATTATATCTTGCTCGAACCATTACCCAACTCCTTCTCCATTCCATCTTATTGTTAAATCAGTGGCCCGGTGCACAAAATTCGTGCGGGGGGGGGGGGGGGGGGTAGAGGGGGAATTGGGGGGGGAGGGGGGAGTTCCCTCAGCCCAGCCTGCACCAACTCCAATTGGGGACCCCTCAGGGGATGTTCGACCTCCGGTCGGATATCCCTCTCACAATCTGGGACTGCTGGCTCCTAACCGCTCACCTGCCTGCCTGCCTGATCGCCCCTAACTTCCCTCCCCTGCCAGCCTGATCTCGCCCCCAACTGCCCTAACCTGCCGACCTGGTTGCCCCCAACTGCCCTCCCCTGTCGGCCTGATCTCGCCCAGTCTCTGTCTCTCTTTGTTTTTCTCAGCGGTCCTCCAGGCCTCCCTGCCTCCCTGTCTCCCTCTTCCTCTTTCCTGGCTGAGAAGGGGGTGGGGTCAGTGGGGGCTGCTCCACCCTCTGCCCACCCTCCCTTCCATCCAGGCCTCTTCAGGCCCAGTCTGTTTTGTATCCCCATTCTCAGAGAGTCTCCTAAAGTGAGCTGGGAGGGAGGGAAAGAAATGGAGAAAAGGCTGTGAGCTGGTGGGAGCTGTGTGTGTATGTGCGTGTGTGCGGTTGTGAGTGAGTGTGAGTGCCGACCCCACCTCCCCGCCCCGTCTCTGTAGCCACAAGTCCCCACCCACTAGAGCCTGCTGTGCACGCAGCCTGGGTGTTAGGTCGAGCCTCTGGTCATTGTGGATGTGATGGACCCAAGGTTTTTATATATTAGGATACCTTTGTTTCCAATATCTTCATCTCGATTCCATCTTACTTATAAAAACCAAGCGAAACTTTCCTGAATTCATATTATATCATTCCCCTGATCAGAAATCTTAAATATTTTTCAAATACCTGACAAATAACACGCAACTTATTCAAGAATTTCTCTTATCTGGTTCCAATTTACCTTTCCAACTCTAGTTCTCATTAGTTTCCCTATTGGTAGTATGTATGAATGTCTCCTTTAAGCTAAGCACCTGAGGTCTGAAGTCTGAGTCTTCATTTCTGTTGTTTCCTCTACTGGAAATGCCATTCTCTGCATGGAGAATGTCTAAATCCCATGCACTTTCCAATGTACAAGTCAAATGCCAACTCCTCCTAACTTTCCTTGACCACTCTTCCCCATCTCCCACTGCTGCACCTTGTAAATATGCTCAACTAACGCATTAATTTCTTTTATTGTGTCATTTCTACCCTGTATATTTGTTTTATGCATGTACTACCCCCCATACTAGAAAATATGCTAACATCTATTAAGTGTTTACTATACCCATCACTAGGTAAGTATTCTGCATACATACATCTACTTGGAGAGTATCATTGACCCTTTGCAACCACCCTTTTACAGTTGAGAAAAATGAGCTTAACAAAGGTTAAAGAACTTACCCAAGACTACACACTTCTTAAGTAGCATGTGTAATGCCTCTCCAACTCTGAAGTGATCATGACAATACTTACACATACCATAATTCCAATGAAGGATGCAGTAAAGAAAAAAGAAGGCCCATAAAATTTTACATTGGAAAATATCTAAGGGATATCCAGGTATTTATTCAGTTTTGTGTATATTTACTTAATATAATATCACCTAATATGAAGATAGGTCTGGGCTAGGTGCTAGAGAATCCATGAAGAAATATAAAACAACTAATGCTTATTGGATACCTACCATAAGCAGAATTCTAAGAACTTGACCAGTATTAACTCATTTAATTCTGAGAGAGAAACCATTCCTATTTTGGAAGTGGATAATTGAGGTACAAAGACAAAACTAACGAGCTAACTCACCCAAGTTCCCACAGATAGCAGGATTCAGAGGAAGAGCCTGGACCCAGGTGCGCCGGCCCTAGATCCCACATGCTGAACCATGGTCATGCTGCTTCCTTAACCCTGTGCTTCCATCTCCCCTCAAGGATCGCAGTACCTTCTGGACTATCTACTAGAGGTGACCATTTACCTAACTTCAGATTTATTTTTAAATTAATTCTTTAAAATATCTTGGTAAATCTGTCTCATGTGAACTGGTAGAACCCTTGCTTATCCACAATCACAGTAGTTAATATAGTCATCAAAAGCCTTGCAGGTTGAAAGATTTCAAGTAGAATCACAAAGCACATGAACAGAACTATCTTTAATTTCAGATATCAGAAGAAAATTGCCAGTCCCCTCAGTATCCGTCCCACCAGCACCTCTCAGTAGCAATGACTCCTAAGGCAACAGGAGAAGCAGCTAGTGCTGCCATTTATGCATGGATAAACTGTGCACTCACATGCTGAGAGAGATTCCCATATGGGAAAAGAAAGAACACAAACAAAAGAAATATGCCAGCATAGGAACGGAAATTGCCCTTAAATGACAGTTTCTCCTGACACAGAATGAAAGATAAGTATAATTCCCCAGAGGAGAGAATGGGGAAATCAGGACAGCTTTCATTTGGCGATGATAACATATTAAGAACAATTTTACTCATAGATTTTTCAGTCTTTGAAATGCTGTCACTTATCAGAAATGACATTCTCCCCACTGTTACTATTATATATCGATATATGCCTGAATGAAGATGTAAGTAATCCTTGATCCATGTGGAATGTTAGATCTCCTAAGAGATCTCACACTTTTTCATTGAAATTCCATTTTGGTCTGTCCAATGCTTCTATTTATAAACAAGTTTATGCTAAAAAAGAGATTCCAAGTTTTCATTCTAGAATATTTACATTTCAGAATATTCTTCATTCTTGCGATTTCATTCTATGATACTACTTTTAAATTGGTGCAAAATTTATTTTTAAAGGACCACACAGAACAGAGAAACCATGTAAGTGCGGATTATTGATACACTATGTACGCACACTTGAAAATTTACAGAAAGAGTACTGTAAATAAAAGGTTGTTCTACATCATCACATTGATATGATGCTACATCCATTGATATTTGTTTTTAATGGATAATCAATTTTGGATGTTTTGATTACCTAACGTGTATGTATGTAAATATATAAGTACACATATACATATATAAATATACATATAAATAAATATATTTTCTTACCATCTCCACACCAGTGTAGTTGCTAGAGTAAAAATACAGAGAAGTAGAATGAAAATACAGAATTAAAATAATATTTAGGGCAACTCATATTCAATTACAATGACAATTATTTCCTCAGTTTGATGACTAATGAGAGACATTTTAGATAGATTCTTTCATTTTCCTTTCAAAAGCATCAGGCTTGTCCTAGTCGGTGGGCTCAGTGGATAGAGCATCAGCCTGTGGACTGAAGGGTCCTAGGTCCGATTCCAGTCAAGGGCATATACCTGGGTTGCAGGCTCGACCCCTGGCCCTGGTCAGGCCCATGTGGGAGGCAACCAATCCCTATGTCTCTTTCACACTGATGTTTCTTTCTTTCAGTCTCTCCCTTTCCCTTCCACTCTCTCTAGTAACCAATGGAAAAATCTGAAACCTTTCTGAATGGCTATCATCAACAAATCAACAAATGACAAGTGCTGGCGAGGATGTGGTGAGAAAGGAACCCTCGTGCACTGCTGGTGGGAATGCAGACTGGTGCAGCCACTGTAGAAAACAGTATGGGGTTTCCTCAAAAAACTAAAAATGGAACTCCCATTTGACCCAGTGATCCCACTTCTAGGAATATATCCCAAGAAACTAGAAACACCAATCAGAAAGGATATATGCACCCCTATGTTCATAGCAGCACAATTTACCATAACTAAGATTTGGAAACAGCCTAAGTGCCCATAAGCAGATGAGTGCATTAGAAAACTGTGGTACACCTACACAATGGTATACTATGCTGCTATAAAAAAGAAGGGATTCTTACCATTTGCAACAGCATACATGGAACCAGAGAGCATTATGCTAAGCGAAATAAGCCAGTCAGAGAAAGATAAATATCACATGATCTCAATCATTTGTGGAATATAATGAACAACATAAACTGATGAACAAAACAGATCCAGAGACAGAGAAGCATCGATCAGACCGTCAAACCTCAGAGGGAAGGTAGGGGAGAGGGGGAGAGATCAACCAAAGGACTTGTATGCATGCATATAATCCTAACCAATGGACACAGACACCAGGGGGGTGAGGGCATGAGTGGGGGATGGGAAGGGGGGCAATGGAGGGATAAGGGCACATATGTAATACCTTAATCAATAAAGAAAAAATAAAATAAAATAAAAAATAAAAATATCCTCGGATGAAGAAATAACAACAAAGCATCAGGTTTTACTAATCTTCAAAAACAAAACTGTGTGTAGAAGAAAATAATGATTCTTTTTCTTTTATGCAAAACAAAAGAATAATATCACGTAGAATTTTTCTGGAGTGTGAAAACACGAGGTGAATTGACAGTGCTACAGCAACTTTCTCTTTCAGTGAAAGTTCTTATGGGCCTCTCTGAATCACTCACTACAGAAACTAAACCTTGTTTTGGGCATCCCCATTCCTTGTCATTTTAATTTAGTTATTTAAATGCACAATATAAGTTTCCCTGGCAGATGAGATGCTGATCATGGGAGCAGTCTTCTGAGTCAAAACTGAAAAGCAAGTGAGTACTTGTGTATTTTACCATCATTCCAGTTTGTTAAAGAAACTCCTTTGTTTCAAAGCTGCATGAATGATCATCCACAGTCTCTCAAGCTTCTTGTAACAAAGACATCTGCCGGCATAGGACATGTTACTATAATGTGGTAGGCTCATGGGATCAACACCCAAATTATCTACATGTTCATTTCGCTTTCAGGTGATAAAAAAATTTGGCCACAATGAGCCTAACTTGGCTATAAGTTGATTTTCTAAGCCTTTTTCATACTTTAAACTCCACACAAAACTCATTTTGCAGTCTTTTGCATTTTCTTCATTGGTTCTGTCTCTAAGTAACACAGAAGTCTTCAAAGTGTTTTGCCTAAATTAAAATAATAATAATAATTCATTATCTACACAAGTGTGCTGAATCAGATGTGCATTCCATCACAAAGGCAGAGATTAATTTTATTTGTGTTGTCCATTGCATTTCAAGTTTGTATATGAGCTGCAAGAAATGTATGTACGATGTTTATAGCATTGATAAACATCATCTTGCCTGTATGGACAGTCTTTGGACTCTAAAGCCTAACACAGGAATAAATTTGGCTATTTTTCATGTCTCCTACCATAGGACTCACTTAGTCAAGTTACATACATTTAGTTCTTCTAATCTTTTCTCATAAGTCAATCTGTTCAACTCATTAATCTTTCTTGCTCCTTGTCTCCGGTTGTTTACATTTGGTTTACTAAGAAAGTAGCATTTTACTAAAGACTTCCCTCTCTTCTTAACTTCGATTCAAAGGATTATAAACTTCTTGAGAGCAAGAATCATGTTTTCTTGAATTAAAAATGAGTTACAGAAATAAGATGCCTTATTGAAGATAATCTAGCATTGTCTTGCCTTATGCCAGCTGACAATGTTTTAAATCATATTAATTAGGAACACTCCATTTGTTGCTTCCTTCTAGGAAGAACTGAATCACAGCTGAGCATCTTCAGACCTTCACGCTATAGAGGAGTTGTGTGTGCATTTGCGTGTATGTGTATGTGGTGTGTGTGTGTGTGTGTGTGTGTGTGTGTACTACTACTGAATGCCTTGTGGTAAAATAATTATCTTAAAAGAATTGAACTACTTTGTCCCAGTGGGAATTATCATTGTACATGCATCATAACAAGCAGTCCTTGTTTTCCTTTAAAAAAATCATTTGTGTCAAAAGATTTCTGAATTTTCAGTGAAGTAGCATAGCATTCTGTCCATCAAATAATTATAGCCATAATTAACATGTGTTCTTCTCAACTCACTGCTTTGTATAAGATTAAATCCAAAAAGTTTAAATTTGGAGGTAGAATAAAAAACAAATGATAAAGGTAAATATAAGGCCCTTTACTGAAAATAATTTAAAACCCATGAAGAAAAAAAAAATTCTTTTGTATTCAGAAGGGTGGGGAAGTCTGAGGAACAGAAAAATTTAAAGCAGATTTAGGAACTAGAATTTAAAGGAGGATTCATAAGATCCTGACAGGTGGAAAAGGGAATGAGAACTTTTAGGTATTGGGGAAATGGCCTATAAAGAAAAATCTAGATGTTTTAAGTGAAATACTAGAAGGAAATAGACACAAATTATTCAACAGAACACTAATAATATATCACAGCACAATGAAGACTGCAAAATGTGAATACCAAATCCCAATAAATAATAATGTGAACATAGGCCAGATAATTAAATACCATTTTGGGGGTTCTTGGCTTCAACTTGTATGAACAGTTTCCAAGATTTTTCCAGCCCTCAAAATTAAAACTTCAATCTTGAAGGGTATTAAAAAATACCTTTACCAGTAGTTCAGATTAAGATATGAGTAGTTCAGAATTGGCATTAAAAGTACAAAACTGTCCAAACAAATTGTTAGAAAGGCTTTTTATTGTTAGAATGGAGAGAGCAGACTAGGCCAGAAAGACTTTGCCATGACTCTGCCCTTGGTTCCCTAGGTGGCAACCATTCTGCACATGGTTTTTTCTCCAGTCTCTTCCTCAAGTCCCCTCATTCTAGTTGCTCTCTCTTGTAATCCTTTTTTAAAAAAAATATATTTTATTGATTTTTTACAGAGAGGAAGGGAGAGAGATAGAGAGTTAGAAACATTGATGAGAGAGAAACATAAATCAGCTGCCTCCTGCACCCCCTCCCCGCCCCCCCCACTGGGGATGTGCCTGCAACCAAGGTACATGCCCTTGGCCAGAATCGAACCTGGGACCCTTGAGTCCACAGGCCGATGCTCTATCCACTGAGCCAAACCGGTTAGGGCTCCTGTAATCAATCCTTTTTAAGGTGTGACTTAAAATTAGTTAAAAACAAGTCTCCTAGAATGTTACCTACAGAGTAGTTTCAGTTCCGTATCAGTATTAACAGCTCTTGAACAGAAGTTCAACTTTGTTAATGTAACCCAACACCACACTATTTGTGGGGTAGCCCAAACAGTGTTAATAATACCACAAAGCTCACCCACACTCAGTCCCCTGAAGCTATTAACCTTTTCCCTTGCAATACAAGGAAACCACTCCTTTTCTTTTTTTCTTTTTTTAATATATTTTATTGATTCTTTACAGAGAGGAAGGGAGAGAGATAGAGAGTTAGAAACATCGATGAGAGAGAAACACCGATCAGCTGCCTCCTGCACATCTCCCACTGGGGATATGACCACAACCCAGGTACATGCCCTTGACCGGAATCGAACCCGGGACCCTTCAGTCCGCAGGCCAACGCTCTATCCACTGAGCCAAACCGGTTTCGGCGGAAACCACTCCTTTACTATCTCCTTGAGTTTAGGGATTTTATGTTGATCCCAACAACAAACATAGTTGATAACAACAGACCAATTCCATCCTGTTGAGATGAGATTGAGCCCTGATACTATCAACCAACAGACTGTTAATTTATTCCAGTCCTGAACGCCTTCTAATCTGACCATCCAACCAGCAGGGCAAGTTGAGAGTGAAGCATATACTATGATCAGGGGTCTTCTGGCAAGACACTAGAAATTTTCACTGTTCCATGGATTCATGTAATCAGCATTCATTAGCCCTAATGCCACAGCTTTCAATGTCATTAACAAATTCCTTGCTGATATCTAAATACATTACAAGTAATGTAGTCCCTTCATCAACCACGTCTGTTATTTTTAAATTAGAAAAGAAATATAAAACATCTTGTATGATGCTTTGGAATCTAAAGAAAATAAATAAAAACTGGTTATAGTTGCATATACCACCCGGGGGGGGAAAAAACAAAAACCACTGAACAAACTACTGTGCCACAGGTATCTGCTAAAATCAGAAGTTGATCAAAAAAGCTGATCAACTTTTATCATTGACTAGTCTAGCTCCCTAGACTCCACCAGTAATATAAGTCATGAATTATTCCTACAAATCTAGAATTAGAACCAAAAGATTTATGCCTTGCTTCATTTGTCTGAAAACAAAATTTAAGCTTAAAATTTTTAAATATTTCATACATTTTATAGTAGTTTTATATAGTTTATGTACATGTTTGTTTTGATTTTAACTTTTCAAAACCCAAGCTGCATTATCTAAATATGATCAATGTTTCTTTTACAAAAATCAAAAAGTAAATACTGTAGACTATAAGTCTGAATAACACAGACTATTTTATGATTATTTATTGAAAGGGACACAAAACAGGTATATGAGGAGACTGTATTTGCAAGAAGAAGCCAAACATTTCCCTACTATCTCTCTGAATAGTTTACATAGCCTACTTCTTCATTTAAAAATATAGGCAATCCTCCTTAACATTCCATTTAAAACAGGAAGTTACTCCAGAGCAACAAAACCCATCTCTATAATTACCAACATTTTCCTTTTAGAGACATTTCTCCCAAGGAAAGACAATACATTTTCAGTTCAGGATCCCATTCAAATAAGTTGTCATCGTCACAAATTCTAATGTCTGCTTTACTACAGTAGCAGCTGCCAGCAGCTGAGCAAATACCTCGGCCCATCAGGTTCATAGCGGCCAGTGTCTTTCAATAGAGTTTTAGAGTGGAGACGACATTAGGCTCCAGTACATTCCATACCCTGGGCACAGAAGATAATAGGCATTTGGCTCTTGTCCTCCCATGGCAGGATCGGGGAGCACATTTATCTCCCAATTACCACAGGAGAGGAAAACTAAATGCGTACTATTTCCCTGGAGCAAAGCTAAAATATTTATTTTTTAGTCTGTCAAATTGTCAAGGGAGTAGACTTTTAAAAAAAGTAAAAATGCAGATAACTGAATAATTCATCACGGATCTATTCAGGAGTGACTTAACATCCTTGCTTTTACTTAAGGTTAGAAAAAAATTCCTCAGCCACTTAGTCTATCGGTCATATCCTCTTATTTATTTGCTACGAGTTGCCAAGTTCCCAGATACAACGCATGTCTTCTCAATGTGTTACAAAAGGACATACAATATCACTAAATCTGCAGTAAGATCTGACTAAAGAATATTGCATTCAATTTTCAAGATGTTCAATGTTAAATCTTTCTTTCTGTCATAAGTAAGAATTGTTAATACTTAAAATGTCTCCTGGAGCCCTGATCCCGCTCTTACCCAGACTCCTGTAAAGTGTACCCACTCTAAATCAATGTGTTCTGAAACACACAGGGTGATACAAGGAGAATGCCATTTAGCAATATTATCATAAAATCTCCCCAGAATTCAAAAAGTAAAGTATCACAAATTAATTGTAATCCATTGGGGATTTCAAGGATTCTATAGTTTTAAAATATTCTAATAGAAACTTAAAGCCAAGATGGATAAGATCCCAGCAAACCATATTTATTGAGTGAAGGTGCCATTTGTCTTCCGGGCAAGTAACTAAAGGTCATTTGTTCTTCATGGCAAGTGTTGAAAATAGTTTACATTGAAGGTCTGACTTAAAGGAACAATGTGAAACCCCTCTGGCCTAAAATGACCTTTGTATGCCAACCCAGATGTCCAAATCTCTTAACAAGCAAGTGGAGCAGTGATGTTTGCACTCTGATTTCCAGTTACTGCAACTCCCTTTTCCTAAATGTCTCTGATGGAGAAATTAGACTCATCTCCTGCGTGTAGATTTCAATGTACTTGATCAGCTATCGGAGCCCCGCATCAAACTCGAATGTCAGACTGAAGAGGGGCAAGTTCCCAAGCTCTCATTTGTCAAATGAGAGGGAAGTTGTTGGAGAGAGAGGCACTTGGTACACTGTTTAGGGTAGGGGGCTGCTTCCATTCCCCAGTGGGCTGAGTGGGTTTCTGTGTAGTTATCCCACACAGGACTGGCAGAAACCCAGCAAAGCCTCCTCAGAGTCTGCCTCCTTCAGAAGATGAGGGAATGCCAGAAGAGAATAAAGAGAAAAGAAGAGGCCTACAATTAACACAGTGCATACCGCATAGAAATCTCTAAGACATATGCCAGGGACCGCACGTTTTTGGGCAAACTGCACGTTATTTAAATCATCATAATGCACTTTAGGTGTTGTTTTTCAATAATTATAACATTTTTATTTACAAAAACAATTAAACAATTAAAGTTCCTAGTACTTTTTTAACGTATAGTACTGCGTAAAACATTTTCCTCTATGAAGAGGGACCAAACAAAATTTACATAAGTATCTAGATTCGCTCATTTTTCCATGGGCGTGAAAAACGAGAACGCTAGTGAGTGGTCCTTAACAGATGGCACGTGAAACACGAGAAAACTCCTGAGCGGTACGAAATGTGTTAAGGTTGCAGGCAATTTCACTTCCCTAAAAACCCTTGGGCTTCCCAATACCTGGGGACTTTAAGGAATTCTTGCTTCCAGATCTTTCAGTAAAATTCAGAGTTCCCAAGTGGTATAAAATATATACATCTGTCCAATTAACACCAACCCATCATCAGGGTCAAGTTGGCCATATTCCTTGCTGTCCCAAAGACAGGCACCAGGAGGTCTCTTAAGAGAAAACAAGACTCTGATGGATAAAGAGGGATGTATGTTTTCATTTTCTCTTCCAGATCATCTGGGGCTGATTTTTCCCTCTGGCTTTTCTAACCACACATTGGAGTTTCTGTCTGTGAGGGGGGAAAAAAAGCCCACAAATGCACCTAAAACTTTTTCTAACTTTTTTTTATTATATTAATACTAGAGGCCCGGTGCACGACATTCGTGCACTGGTGGTGGGGGTGGGGCCCCTCAGCCCAGCCTGCGACCTCTCGCAGTCTGGGACCCCTCAGGGGATGTCCGACTGCCAGCTTAGGGAACAGGTCTAAGCCGGGAGTCAGACATACTCAGAGGGGTCCTTAGCACTGCCACAGAGGTGGGAGAGGCTTCCGCCACCACCACTGCACTTGCCAGCCATAGCCCGGCTTCTGGCTGAGCGACACTTCCCTTGTGGGAGTGCACTGACCACCAGAGGGCAGCTTCTGTGTTGAGCGTCTGCCCCCTGGTGGTCAGTGTGCATCATAGCGACCGGTAGCTCCGCCATTCGGTCAATTTGCATATTAGCCTTTTATCATATAGGATATAGTTTTTATTGATTTGCAGAGGGGAAGGGAGAGGGAGCGAAAGATAGAAACATTGCCCTAGCTGGTGTGGCTCAGTGGATAGAGTGTCAGCCTGCAGACTGAAGGGTCCCAGGTTCGATTCCAGTCAAGGGCATGTGCCTGGGTTGCGGGCTCGATTCCCAGTGGGGGGAGTGCAGGAGGCAACCAACCAATGATTCTCTCTCATCACTGATGTTTCTATCTCTCTCTTTCTCTCCCTTCCTCTCTGGAATAAATAAAAATATATTTTAAAAAAATAAAAAGAAAGAAAGATAGAAACATCAATGATGAGAGCAGATCATTGATCAGCTGCCTCCTGCACGCCCCCTACTGGGGACAGAGCTCACAAACCAGGCATGTACCCTGACCAGGAATCAAATCAGGATCTCCTGGTTCATAGGTCAACGCTCAACCACCAATGCTCAACCACCCAGCAACGCTGGCCAGAGTCTAACTTTTAATGTGATATAGAAAGACACCTAAATTCCAGTTCACTCCATACTGCTCACAGAGACAAAAGCCTAACAGCAAACCTCGCTGCAGCTCATAAGTCCTCCTGCAGTTCCTGGCAGACTCCGCCTATCCGTGTGCCGCTTTGTCACATTTGGTGGACAAATAATGGCACAGAACACGTTGCCATCAACAGCCCCGACCATTTGTACCACAGCACAGTTTTCTTCAGGCTCCACGTTCTATCAATATTCAGGACAAGAAAAGCAACCAGAGCACCTAGAACAAATTCGGATTTTGGTTAGAACTTGTATGGAGTTCTTAATTTATAAATTGCTTCCTGGAATGCTGCCCTTTGGTTTCCCAAGAGTGTTCTTGAGTTGGGCAATCAACATTCAGGGAGGAAAAAAAAGGAAAGAGATAGATTGCTTTTATAGTATGCGTAATATGATTTTCCTTTTCCTTACTGTACAGTAAATTAGCCTGTTGTCCTTTTTTATGAAGCATTTTCTTTAAAGATGATCATTAGTACTATGCAAGCAAATTTTGAAACAGGTATAAAGCCAGTATGGCTGAGTGTGGCTGAAACCAGAACAGCTATTTTTTTTCCACTTACACAGGAAAATTCAGGGAAAAATTGGTTACATGGGCAACTCACAGTTTCTTTTGGAATGCCTTCATGGAAACTCAGGCTGTATTTGATACACACACCATATTTTTTAATGGTGTCGTGTGGGTGGGTTGGAGACACATGAAGAGCTCCAAAATCCATATAAATATCCAACATGGGCATGGAGAAACTCTCTCATTTCCTTTTTATTGTCTATTGCTCATTTGCTAACTTACTGGTAGCCTGATACTCTAATATTCCTTTATATACATTTTAACTTAACCGTTAGCACCAGGTCTCTAAAACATATGGCTAAAAATGCTATTGCTCCCTCAAAAAGATTTTAAAAATAAAAACACACCAAAAGAGCTGCTGCATTTAAAACAAGAGGTAAGATGAGCTTACGCCTATTCTTTTCAGCCCTAAGCCATCCAAGAGAGACACACAAACCAATAAACAATAAACCTAACATCTCTTTCTTTCTTTCTCTCTTCATGCCAGGGTTGCTGCCTGGGTGGTAGCCATTCATTCTGGCTTGTGTGCACTTGGAGTGAAGGGACTAGTTAATGGGGAAATTACAGATGGCTCCGTATGGTGGGTTCTCTTATTTACATTTGTGGTAAAACCCAAGGCAACTGATCTGTAACCATGACTTGAATTGAGCCCTTACATGGAAATTTTTCCAGCCTGTGGTAGCACCTAAACAGGCTTTCTGGGAAGGGTGTAGGAACCTACTCTTCCTACGGCAGCCTTTGCCAGAGTACTTTATTATACTAATCATGATTGTCCTGAACAGCCCTCCCACACCCATCCTCAAAGCAATGTTTGCTAGAGTCACATGCTGGTGTCTGGTTTAAAAAAAAAAAAAAAATTCTCAGGCAATGCAAATTGATAAAGTTTTGGCTCTGAATGTTAGAAATAATATTGAGTCAAAAACTGAAGATGTACAAAAGTCCTTTGAGGTAGAATAGTAACCAAAGCGGATTAAATTGACTAATATAACCATAAAGAAGAACAAAGGGAGAGGAACTGATGATAGGACAAAAGGGTGGATGTTATGAAGCTCTGATAAACACTGGAATCACATTCAAATCGAAGGCTGTCTACTGCAGTCAACACTCATGCTAAAAGTACATGATGGAACTCAGTTTACCTTCCCTGCACAGTTTTCCTTCATGGCATAAGGAAATGCTTTGCCTCACACCGTTGTAAGGACTTGCTGCTTCACACTCCTCACAGAATTTTATTTTAAGGTCAATTATGAGCTAGCAAGTCACTACACGTTCGGAACACATTTGCCAAATTAGGAACTCAATGTCTTCACTCCAATTAATTGCTTTGAGGAGATAAGTATAAACAACTTTGGTTAAAGCAAGAACTATAAGCAGATACACACTCTCACCCAATTTTTGGTCATAATGAAATCCTTAAACTCAAACTAGTGAAAAGAGGAAGGAAGGAGTACCATCTGTCTCTCCTTCATGTTAGCCTGTAAGCTTCCTAGTATCAGTACCAACGAAAGCTCAACAACTGAAAGAGCTGTTGATGTCGGGAACTAAGTGTCAGGTAATAAAAGAAATAAATGCCTTCTGATTGATTGTCTAGCCTCATTCCCCCTGATTTCAAAGTCCCTGAGAAGATTCATCCTCTTGGTGTGAAGCAAAGATAACAACATTTTCCCCCATAGGAAATATCTTGCCTAAAGGAAAATAAATTGTATACGATGGCACATCCATCTCAGAAGTTTAGTAAAACTGAACACCTGTAAAAAAGTGAAGGATGGGTTCTAGGCCATAGGGGGCAAGACCAGTAATGATTGTGAAAGGATGAAAAGAAATCATTTTATAGACTTTGGTGAAGTTGCTTGAAAAGTCAATGATTCAATCCCCTCAAGTATTAATAGAAACAGATACTCAGGGTTATAATAAACACTTAAAGCCATCTTGTCTCTGGCAAGTGATGCTAAACAATGTTACCATAACCGAATCACTTCTTGGAGTCTACAAGTAATACTTATGTATTTTGTTCTTGATACTTCTGATGAAAATTGGCCTTTTATGAAAGAATAGGCTGTAAAAGCGTATAGATTTATTGCTCAACACAAGGTCTCAGGTGTTGGGTTTAAGATGTAAAGTTTTATGATTATATTAAAAAACTGTTTTAAGAAATAATACATTGAAATAAAATTCTAATATATATGAATATTGTTATAAAGTAAGAAACATTCAACCTGTAAAGATTTTTTTGTGATTTTATTTGAGCCAAACTGTTGACAATTGTCAGGAATCAGAATCTCAACTGTATTGAGATAATGCTCCAGAGAATGACAGTTTTTCACCTTGTTTTATACATTACAATCAAAGGAGACATAAGTGGGTTACATGAAATCCACTGATGATAGATCAGGGAGGTAGGAAAAAGCAAAGTGGGGAAACCTCTGGGATTGGATAAAAAAATAAAATGATAGACACATGCTTCTTTTACATAGGTGGGTACAGGATAGTCATAGTCAACAATTAACAAGACAACAACAGCAATGAGGAAATCTGTGGTCTGTGCCCTGGCCTCATTTGTTGTGCCCTGAGGCGTCCCGAAAAGGGGAAGTTACAAGTTACCGTGACATTCCACAGCTATGATATCTTAGATAGAAAAAGACAGTGGGCTCAGTAAAGATGGAAGATGATCTTTGTCAGGGAAGATACTGGCCTGAGACATGACTACCCACTATAAACTGCTTTTCAATTAAAAGGTTGTAATTTCAGGCCATCCTTTGTGGTTACTTTAGGTCTCAAGTTTGCAAGGCCGCCACCCAGGCCTTCCCTGAGTGAGGCTAGCATGTGGCCCCTTTTTGTACTATTCAAACCTTTTGATGACTTCTTTCCCTCTTCTACTTCATTAAGGACAATATTTTAAGTGTCTTGAGTAAAATTGATAATGTAACAAGGTCTTTCCTGTTTTTCAATCCCTTTATCTACTTTATAAATTGATTTGCCAAAAAGGCGTGGTGGCCTGAAGGAATCCCATCTTTTGTTAGGACTCCTTGCTGGGACTTTGTGAGGCTTGCCTAGCTTACAGCTTCCTCTAAATCAGCCAACCTGTGGGTCGAGACCCCTTTGGGGATCAAACAACCCTTTCACAGGGGTCGCCTAAGACCATCGGAAAACACATATATAATTACATATTGTTTTTGTGATTAATCACTATGCTTTAATTATGTTCAATTTGTAACAATGAAATTGGGGGTAACCACAACATGAGGAACTGTATTAAAGGGTCGCGGCATTAGGAAGGTTGAGAACCACTGCATACCCTTCTTTACACTATGGGGTTTTATTTGTGTGTGGTGATTCAGGGGTTGGGGGATCTATTATCATTTTATTCCATTGAGAAGCCTTAAAATCTCTGTTTAAAAGTCAGTGTCGGCAATACTCAAACTTGTCAAGATCATCAAAAACAAGGAAAGTCTAAGAAACACTCATAGTAAAGAGAAGTCTAAGAAGATGTATTATTGAATGTAATGTGTTATCCTGGATGGAGTCCTACAACAGAAAAAAAAACAAAGGATATTAAAGAAAAACTAAGGAATCAAAGTATAGGCTTTAGTTAATATCAATAATTATTCCTTAACTGTAATGTAAGTAATGTGCCATATTAACGTAAGATATTAATAATAGGGGAAACTTTGTTGGGGTTATATGGGAACTCTTTGACCTGCTACTCTTCTAAAATCAAAAGTGTGTTTTAAAAAGTCAGTGCCAGTAAAAATACAACTGAACCCTCTTTAAATTTAGAAGTATTTGTGTCGTTTGATAACTTGGTCAGTTGTAGAATGTATTGGGTGATGTCAAAGAACAGAAAAAACTGACACAAGCTCTTTAGAAATAATGATATATACTGAGATTCCCTGCCCACAGTGAAAATGATGCTAAGGTTTTCATGCTCTTAATAGAGGGAAAATATCTGGATGAATCGTAGCAATGTGTAGAGCAGACACATAGAGTGGGAGTAACTCTGCACCCTTCTCTTTCCCCCACAGCACATAGGACTAGGCAGGGAAATGAAACACACACATAGCTCCTCTTGCACTTATAAACTACATAAAGGCAAGACCATCGTGAGCCCTGATGGGTTTACTGCTCTCTAAAGAAAGGCAAGGCAAGAAACTGAAATATGTTTTCTAAGCCAGGCCTTCCAATAAAAATGACAGTGGATAATAATACCTTTGAAAGCTTTAAAGTGCTTCACATTTATTATTTCATCTTATCCTCACAACTGTATGAAACAGACAGCATAGATTATTATTGTTATCATAATATATGGAGAAAACAGAGACATGAAAAGGTTATGAAATTGATCTTAAGTCACATCTTAAATAAATAACTGAATTCAAGTGAGGATCCAACTCTCCCAACTTCAACCTCCCACCTGAGAATAATGTACTTTCAAGAAACAAATTTTCTTATCTTAATATTGTGTTTTATAGTCCAACACACACCATTCCTAGTATAACAGAAGTCTATGGTGAGGCAATTCCAATGAACCACAATTTCCTATAAAATATTAATGTTCAACAAGGTGAGTAGGCCATGCTAGTGTGAGAGAAAGTTGATCACTCTTTCCCTCAATATCAGTGCAATAAAAAAAAAAAAATACTGAAAATAGCATTGCTTACAAAATTATTTACAGAATTCAACAGATTCATCTCCAAGCATTACAACTAGAGTGCCATTAATGTTGGATCTGACTGTTGCATGTTATCTTTATCTTAAAAAAGTTATTTTATCCTCCAATACCATGAGAGCATGGCAACTTGGAATATTCACTTGCTAATTTGCCATTAAGAGGCACATTTTGAAAGTTTCTAAAAAAAAAGGGTTAAAGTCCAACTTGTTTCCAATGAGCCACTATCAAATTAAAGATATCCAGGTATAAACTGGTATTTACTCAAGGCAGTGAAATTTAGTTCTTGTGCAATTCGGCCATAACTAAAAAATGTATCCAAGTGGTTTAGTCATTCAGTGCAGGATGGTCTTAGGCGACCCCTGTGAAAGGGTCATTCGACCACCAAAGGGGTCACAACCCACAGGTTGAGAACCGCTGGTAAAGTGAGGTTCCAAGAGAGTCCTTTCCTGGCAAAGTCAAAGACGGAGGTGGGATTTGACTCTGGATAATTTCATGGGCACTGCACCTGAATATGGACCTAATATGAATAAAGCATAGCCCCTGTGTATTGGGAACATAAGTCTAATCAAGGGAAGCCAGTATAATTAGGTACAGAATCAGAACACTTGAAGGGAATAATATTCATATATTCCTCTTGTTCTATTTCCTTCCTCTACAAATGAGCCCCAAAACTAAAGTCCTAAGAAAGTAATTCAGAAAAGGCAATTCACAGAACGTTTCTCAGGAACTTTTTAACCTGCTTTCACTAAAGAGTATCAACCAATAATGAATCTGGATGCAGGTTTCTTTTCAGTTTCAGAGCACATTTGAGAACAATGGCTACTATGAGGTCAACTTCCAGAATAACAACATCAAAAACATACAAGTCATTTCCGGTTTAGTTTCAAGGATCTGATTAAAGACTGTGTTTTAAATTGTGAAGTGTATCTCATGACATACTAACATCTGAAATTGCATCATTTATGAATAATTACCTATTAACTAATATACCCATACAAGCTATAGATTTGAGACTAAAAGTCAAAAGAACCACAGGGTTAGGGAGAGTGTGCTAGGGCAAGGAACGCAGACATAGGTCTAAAGCAGTGGTTCTCAACCTTCTGGCCCTTGAAATACAGTTCCTCATGTTGTGACCCAGCCATAAACTTATTTTTGTTGCTACTTCATAACTGTAATGTTGCTACTGTTAGGAATCATAATGTAAATATCTGATATGCAGAATGGTCTTAGGCGACCCCTGTGAAAGGGTCGTTCGACCCCCAAAGGGGTCGCAACCCACAGGTTGAGAACCACTGGTAAAGTGAGGTTCCAAGAGAGTCCTTTCATGGCAAAGTCAAAGACAGAGGTGGGATTTGACTCTGGATAATTTCTGTTATAAATTACTCTAGGCTTTTAAACCATATTTGAGAATAAACATGATGTAAACCCCATAACTTTAACTTATTGCCATAGAATAAAGTTACATGATTTACTTTATGGGACTGAAATAGCTTAATCTCGTAACCAAACAGATTTGAAGCTGAAGAACAGTATCCTTTATACCCTTTGATCCAAAAGGTATGGAGGGTTTTGTATGTGTGTGTGTGTGTGTGTGTGTCTTTTGGGGCGGGGGAAGGGGTATAGAACTCCAGAATCTTAATAACTGCAATTTCTGCTCATTTTCAAGCAACCCCTACACAAGCAAAAATACCTATAAAGAAGAGTAATGACTAAATATTGAGAGGATATTTAAACTTGACCCAAACTTATTGAAAAAGTCCATTTGAACTACAAACCCCTGGAAACATGGTTTGCTTCTGTCCTTCATGGCTTTGTCTATATGAAAAAGAACATTAATTACAGAAAGTATCATTCATTTTTAACACTTCTCCCAGATCCTTTATCTTCCAAAAATAATCCAGCTTTACTCTCATGTTTAAGGAAATAAGAATTCCAGAAATCTTAATCGCCTGGCTCAAAGTACCCAAGCACCCCAATTTCCAGGTGACTTATGTAATATTACTGGGAGTAGCAGGAGAGAAACAAAACAACTGTACAAAAAGCCTTGAGGGATTTTTCTATTTGGCTGGTTAAAATGTTCAGAATTATTTAAGAGTTGGAAAAGGAACAATAAACCACACCCTCAAAGTGCTCCAGTCTGAATTCCACCATTAGTTTTGTACCATGTTTTAACAATCCAAAATTTCAGTGTATTCATGAAACTAAACGGAACGAGCACGCCAAACCTGTGCTGATGTAACCTGAGCTTGCCTGAAATAAAACTTCTAAAACATAATTTTATTAAAGAACATAGACTGAATTTATTAGTTAACACTTACTGCTTATGCATATACAAGTTCACTGGCTTTTTCCCAAGGTAAAAAAATGCTCATCTCTCCACTATTTGTGGTTTCTACAAGTGCCATTAAGCATGAAATTTCTTATGACACAGAGCTGTCTGGGACTTCATACTGAGGAAGCTGTTAGAAAATGATCTCACCTATAACATAGTCCTTCAACAAAGATGCTAAAGATAGTGCTAATAACACACATAATGATACAAGTTCTACAACATGATATCAGCAGGGTTATAGTTTCTCACATAATTTTATAGTTGGATCAATTATGGAGGAAAATTAATAAGTTATACTTAGATAGTGACTTTTACCTCTCTCCGAAATATTGTTTGCTATATGTCTCAGATGCCACACAAGAAAAAAAAAGTTTTTGTCACTCTGTTTCACCTTATTAACTACCAATAGAATCATCCTAAAATCCCAGATAATGTGGGCAAAGAGGTCAAGGATTGATTTGAGAGCCTGGAAGAATTTTAACAAGAGGCTTGCAACAGTGACATTGTGGAGAGCCTTTGTTCTAATGTTTTGGTGATTTATTTATTAGGTCTTTGTCATATGCCAGGCATCATTCTCAGTGTTTCGCATGGCTGATTTCAGTTAAGATTCATGGCAGACTAATAAGGTAAATAATAGTATCACCATTTGACTCATGTGGAAACAAAGTCCAAAAGAAATTAAGTAACTTTCCAAAGATCCAGCAAGTCACTGACAGAGCTGAGGTTTCTGCTCAGACAATCTGACTCCCTAATTCACCCTCTTATCCCCTTTGCTGTACTACGCCTATCATATTAGATTATGCTCTTTCCATCTCTTTCTTCTTCAAAGGATCATGATTATGGCCACCAGTAAAGTTCCAAGTATAAACTTGACTCTTTCTGCTTCAGTGAAATATTAATTTCAAACACCTACGACAATAATTTCTCAGAATCCCCCAATTCATTCATTCAATAATCCCACAAATATTTACTGACTGCCTCTTATATATGAACAAAACTGACTAATACATCATTCCTACCCCAAAAGAGTTAATAATCCATTACTTTAAAAGGGCTATACAAATAATTGACATAAATTAAATGAATTGCAAAGAATCAGATCATTACCCTCTTGTGCCTAAATCTTTGCCAAGAGCTTCAAATCAACACACTTTGCACTGGTTCACAAATCCCTACATGAACTTGCCTCTCCCCAGCTGTCTCAGGGCATCTCTTACTACTAAGCCCTTGGCTCAGTGTGCTGCAGACACTTGACCTTCCTCTTATTCTTAGAACTCACCAAGATTTCTACTGTCTCAAGACCTTTGTGCCTTTTTCCCCTTCTCCCAGATCTTCCCAGGGCTGGCTCCTTGCTTTCAAGTCACAGCCTAAAATGACCTTCTCCAAGAGACCTACCCAGAACCACCCAATCTAATCTGGCCTACACTCTCTTTCCCCCTACCCCATAATTATGATAATTTTATCATTATTATCTCATGTATTCATAGCATGTATTGCCATCAGAAATTAAAGTATTTTAAAGTTGTATTTGCTTATTTATGGTCTGCAACCCCACCCTCAACCAGAAGGCAAGGCCCATAAGACCAGGAGCTTTGTTCTTGCATTTCCTGGACAAGAAAGTTTTCACAAGTTAATAGCATGAGATACGCACTTTAAAAGAGAGGTGGCAACTGAGCAAAGATGAATTCTATGGGCACTGCAAGGACAGAGAATAGCAGGAGCAAATACGCAGAGGAGGGGGTCTACAGCATGTTCAGGAAAGATGGAAAGATAAAAGTAGAACAGTTTAGATGGAAGGTACACGCCCAAACATAGGAGAAGTAGATTGAGAGAACATTATGGAAGGTCTCCAGTGTCAGGAGGGATCCACAGAATGCTTTATAGCAAAGAAGTGGCATAGGCAAAGCATAGCATAGCATTGGATAGATTAACAGCAAAGGATACTAATAACACTTTTCAGTGGTTCTCAACCTGTGGATCGCGACCCCCTGAAAATTCATCCTGCATATCAGATATTTACATTACGATTCCTAACAGTAGCAAAATTATAGTTATGAAGTAGCAATGAAAGTAATTTTATGGTTGGGGGTCACCACAACATGAGGAACTGTATTAAAGGGTCGCAGCATTAGGAAGGTTGAGAACCACTTCAAGTCATTCTGATTAAAAAAAAAAAAAACTAAAAATCTCTGCCTTTTTTAAAAATAGAAAACTCTCAAAAGAGAACAGAAGAACTATGAACTTGGTGCTATTAACTACTGGAACAGAAAGTACAATGTTATGAAGTATAAAGTTGAACATAATGATGAAATGTGTTTCTCTAATATCTGTTCAAAAGCCTTTTGCAAAATAAACACAGATTTATTATATCAAACCACCCAGAGTGAGTCATCTCTTTGGAAGTGCGTTTCTGGCCTCTTCTTTCCTCGGGCCTCGAATTCTTTCGGAAAGTCACGCAGATTAGTGGCCTGATGACAGTACAGAAGTCAGAACTCAGAACCCTAAATCCACTTCTGCCACCGATATGTTGCCTGACATGGAGCCTTATGTCACTTTTGCATTTGCAAAATCTTTATGTGGCAAATGTTTTCTAAATTAACTCATCAGTGACTGGCAAGTAATATAAATTTTCTAAATAATCACACTAATACATCAAAGTACATAGTTAGCCTTTTAATGAAGTCCCTTAAAAAGTAGTATTGCACTACCCTATACTTAATTTTTTTCTCAATGAGGCAGTGAAAGTAGAAGTATTCACATTGACGTATAGGATAACCCAAAAAATGTATATACACAGTTGGAGTAGTTATAAAGGCTATGTGTATTAAAATACATTTCATTTTCAAAATTGAGCTATCAGCTGTTAAAGTATGTATACATTTGAGGGGGGACACCCTGTATGTGGATGTGTGCCCTACAAACAGTGGCTCAGTCCTTAAAATTTCCCAGATAACAAAATTGAAAAAAGTGCTTTTTAAAAGACATGACGATGTAAACACAAGGAAGTTTAAAATAACATTTGTATAAACTGTTTGAATTGAAGAGAAAAAAACACACACCCAAAAGACTTTTGTCAGAATAAAAAGAAAACAAATCCCAAATCCTGACAGCAACATAAAAGCCAAATTCTCCCCCTTCCTTTCATAATGGCTTTTCTATTGAGTTTCATTTTGACCTTTCATTACTTTCCCAACGTTGAAGGATATTGCCTTTCAAAACTCCCCATTTCTCTGCCGGTTGTACTAGTCTTCTTTCCCCCATTGTTGAGAGTTCTTAGCCACCGCCATCCAAGTGTTGGCCTCCCCTAACAAATAGAAACCAGCATTTTTACACACTTTCCACTTTAAATTCATACCCTGCATTAAAAAAAAAAAAAAGAAAGAAAGATAACCACTAATCCATAAACATACTGAGAAAGAGAAAAGGTGGTTATTCTTGGCTAGAAAAGAAGCCATGTGTATTATATTCAGTCAATAGCCAATGCCCCTTTCCCCCCACCCCCTCTGCGGCAACAGGATGTTCCACGTAGGAAAGAAAAAACAGCCTTCCTTCATCAGTCAGAGCTGCGAGGAGGGTGAACCAACTGCATGATCTGATTGATAAAGTTTCATCACAAATTAGCCCATCTCTTTGATGAAAACAAGCAAGGCAGCGACTACCACAATTTCGTCCTCATAAATTAGTCAACCAGACACACACTACACAGAGCTTGCCACATGAGGGGCAAACTAATTTAATTAATTCATACACAGCACCTCATTAAGAGCAGGTTTAGCACTAAGGTTGTGATCTTGTTGAGTCTGCATTATTCTCCACAAAGATGCCCTCTTAGTTGTCAGGGATGAGAGGCCCGGAGAGGGGCAAGATATATGTCTCTGTGTAGCTCTGCAGCTGAGAAAATCTAGCCAAGGGAAGAATAACATGAACAGGCTCTATATTCCCCCAACCCAAGGGGGCATATTCAAGACTTTAAGCATTAGAGCATTAGTGTTCATGTGAATAGGTTACATTTTACTTTTGCTTTTATTATATGTTCCAAACTTTCAAATAGTACTAAAAACAAATACATGTCCTCACTGGCACAGTACAATTCTTAGCTGATATAGTAAACAAGGGGGGAAAAAAGATAGAAAATGGATTGTATGTAAAATGAACTTGTATGCATAGTTTTTTATCAATTCATAGGACAAGATCTTAGTTTCTAAATACCTTTCTCAATTGGTATGTAGCTGCAGATAAGAGGACTCTTTGAAGTAGCTGATTCCAGTGATGGGGCAGGGAAAAGACAAGATGAGCCTGTAACTTCTTATGGTGCCAGAAAGTAAGAAAGTTCTAGAAAAACACACACACACACACACACACACACACAAACAAAAACCCAGGAGCCTCTTAAAAGAACCCAGGAATCAACCTGAACAGTTCCCAAAGGCCAAAAAACAAATGATTTGAGCAACAAAATAATAGTTATTAGTAGATTATAAATCATAAAATAAAAATAAATATCCATGAGTCTGAGATGTGGGATTAATTTATTAGTGGTGCAAATTAATTATTGAATATGCAAACAAATAAATTGGGGAGAAGGAACAGCTCTTCCCTAAGAAAGGTTCCAAATAAATGAAGGCAATGCAAAATCACCATTCGAACACTATAGTAATGATTGTTGCAAGCAAGATCTATCCATGGGTGCTACAACCAGTGGGAAAAAGTTCAAAAAGAAACAAGATATTTGCATAATCTCTTGTATTTAGCCTCAAGACATTTATTAATTCAATGGGTAAAATAGAAAATTGGCAATGAAGAAATAGAGCAAATATCACCTTAACCAAGTTATCAAGATGAACATAAACATAGTGTCATAAAAACAGTGTACTTCCTCATACGATGCCCTTAGAAAAACATGTCACTTCTGTGGTATTTGGTCAAAAATGCATATCCTCAATCTGATCATGATAAATCAAACCCAAACCGAAATATGTTCGACAAAAGAACTGACCAGTAATTATCAAAGTTGTCAAGGTCATGAAAGACAAGGTCATGGTGGAAGACTTATCACCGATTGGAGGAGATGAAGGAGATGCAATGCAATGTGGGATTCTGGATAGGAACTAAGAGCAGAAAAATAACATTAGAGGAAAAACTAATTTAGAAACAATATTATATACATATTAATTTCCTGGTTTGGATCACTGTACTATAATTATATAAATTGTTAACATTAGCACAAGCTGAATAAAGGATACAAGTAAACTCTATATCATTTTATAACTGTTCCATAAGTCTAAAATCATTTCAAAATTAAATATGTTTAAAGAAAAAAATCACAGACCAAAAGGAAGAGGGGATAGTGTCAGAGATTCTACAAGGAAGCTGATAAAACTCACTGTAGAACCACTAGTGTAAATGAATAGTCATCCAAATTAAATAGTTACTTTTTTTTGTTGTTTCTCATATTAGAAATCCAAAGTTTTTCAAACCATTTTATTGGAGAAATAGAGTAAATGTTTTACTTTCTTTAACTCTAAGGCTATTTCCCTGTGGCCTTGCTTCATAGCGGTCTTTTAAAATATAATTAATAGCTGCTAGTTGGTTAAATTGGCTCCCTTATAATCTAATTTTCTTATGAGACTATTCTAATCATTATTACACATAATACTTTCAACACGTATGCCTTTAAACTGAAAGTATCAGATGCTAGGCCATGTCAACAGCTCCAATGTGCTTATTCTTACAGGACTATTTGGTTACTGATCTAAATATGAAGCCAAGACAAACTTTAGGGCCCTAAAAATAATGTATTCAAAATATTAAACATTTTCAAATATATAAAAATTATAGGTCACTAAAAGGCTTTTCACTTAAAAATATACCTAATTCGCAGGTATATATATATATTTTTTTTAATATATTTTTATTGATTTCAGAGAGGACAGGAGAGGGAGAGAGAGATAGAAACATCAATGATGAGAGAGAATCACTGATTGGCTGTCTCCTGCACGCCCCCCCACTGGGGATCAAGCCCAAAACCCAGGCATGTGCCCTTGACCGAAATTGAACCTGGGACTTTTCAGTCCGCAGGCCAACACTCTATCCACTGAACCAAACAAGCTAAGGCACAGGTATATTTTTAAGAGTAAAAATAGTTATCAATAAAATATGCAAATATAGCTACTTTAAGTAGAATTAATGTTATTACACAAAAAATACAAGTATGCCACAATCTCTTTCATGGCAAACCTAATATTTAAAGCATATGTAAATTATTTTCAAAATACCCATCATGTTTCCAAAATTAACGACAAATGCAAAAAGAGTAGAGAACTACATAAATAAATTGTATACAGAGACATTCAAACAGAACCTACTCTTCTTTCTTTTTGCTCACAATGGCTAATGATATGAACTCTAACTCTAATTTTCTTTCTTTTTTAAACAAAACCTGATCTTCTTTGAGTTCATATAGACCTTGATGAGTGAGTGGATTAAAAAGCCTAGCAAACTGAGCCTAGAGCTAATCCGAAAAGGTGCAATTGCAATATTTCCAACCACCGAGGCTGTTCTCACTTTTTTTTTCATGCTGCATTTAAGATAAGATGAGGTGCAAATGAGGAAAAAAAAGATCAAAACTATTTCAAGTATTACCTCTCAATCCCAGGGTTTGCAAACTATGCAGAGAAAGGAGGCAATACAGATAAGGAAAGACTAAAAACCAGAATCTTTGTAGGAGTCTTTGGGGATTTAATGGCAGTAACTAGGAAAATAGTTTGAGATCTGACCACGTTGTGCACTTATGCCTGAATCAGGAAAAGACAAGGAAGCCCCATTGTGGCCTGTTTGTTGTTGACTTATTTTTTAAGCTTCAGAAACAGTGGCTCAAACTGCTAACTTGGATCAGTACCTGTATAATATCACTACTGGGCTTGGAAAGGACAGCTTGCAATGTGGAAAACCTTGAGTTCTATCAGCAACAAAGAAAGAAGCCATAGAAACAAAAGAGACAGTTAGAGGAATAGGATCAATATAGAGAACAGATGTTATGGAAATGAAAAAAATAAGAAAAAGGTGGTGGTTTCTTGAGATGTTATTGAATTATGTAACAACTGAAAAAAATTTAGAACAGTCAGTATGTGCCATGCTTTTAGCATGGACCTTCTTTTGAATATGTCAATATTTAGCCACCAGGTAAATAAACCTAACCATAAGAACTGTGTAAACACACCCAGAGAAAACAGGTGCTCTGGTAACAAAACCTATTCACAGCATCACACTACTGTTATACAGCTAAGTTCCTCTCCATCTGAGGCAACCAACCAGCCAAGTGGATCCAAAAGCAATTTTTTCTTTATTTTACAGGCCATTAATACACAACTTCTCAAATACATGCCCATGAGTGAATCAATATTTATGTCAAACACTGTCCTAATAATGTATGTCATTAAGATTAAGATTTTACTGCTCCCACACCTGGAAGAGGAAGGTTTGGGGACCTGGGGGTGTTGCGTATGGTGGTGGTGCAGCAAGCGGAGGGTAATTTCTCCAACAAATACACACTTCTATATTCATTGGCATTTCCTACCTTTCCTATTTCTCAAGCCCTTTCTACAGCTCTGTCCGGTACAGCTGAAGCACACATTTACTGCATTTTGTTCTAAGCATTTCATGCATCTGTACTAATTTAATCCTTAAAAAACTACTATGAGGTTAAATTACTAGAGATAATGAGATTGAGATATGGGAGTCATCCAAGGTAAATAATGGTCAAGCTGGAATTGAGTTTAAGGGTGTTGGTGCCACATCTGATATTCTTCAATCTCTACTATCTCTTTCATAGTTTGGGGAATTTCTACATGTTATCTTTTGGAATGAGTGAATGGTACCAACACATGACTCACTTCACTCAACATGCCTTTAAAGCACTAACCGCCCTTCCCACTTCTTTGTCATAAAAAACCCCGTTGCAGTCCCTAGACCTGTGGGCTCCGAGCCTTTGACTCACTGCCACTTCAGGTTGGGCGAGTCCCTGCCTCTTCGGTTCCACTTCCGGAAGACAGAACTCCCCATTGCCATCTCCTTACATCCCTGAGCTAGTGTGAGATTTTTCTTACCCCATCTGTTGAGTTCCTATGGATAATTAAAGAAATAAGACTTACATAAGAAAATAAAGAGCTAGTTATTATTCATTGGAAAGCTCAGAACTAGTTTTTTTAAAAGTCGGACTGTTAATTGAAGTAGTTTAATTACTTCAAGCAGCAAACACATAAAATATATTGTCTAAATGGGTATGTCATATTTCATGTGCAAATGAAAGAAGGTAAAATGTGGGTCTGTTGGGATAGGACTCTCACAGTATATACTTCTGACTCACACCGTAAGTGGAAGTTATGAGAAATCGGAATATGTCTTACTATGTGTATGAGGTTGGCTTACTGATCGAGTTTTAAGGTCAGGCAGATGTTTTCCAAAATTTCACATGAGTAGAAACCTGTTTTATTCCATTTCTGGGCACAAACATTAAGGGCCCTATTTTAAGGAATGGACACCTTTGAGAATCTGATAAAGGCTATGATTTCTTCACACACACACACATGCACACACACATACCCACACAATACATAGACCTAAAATTGTATACACAATTTCATGGAAGCCGTAAGCCCCTGAAAGTCATCCATGGACTGGTTTAAGAACCCCTATTCAAGGCATAAACAGCACAAAAAAAAGCTTACACTTTGAAAGGATAGCATTTACAAAGTTCATTTGTGTATCATGGCTTTAAATTTAACATGGACCACACTCTTCATAGATATAATTTTTATTAATAATGATTTCATCAGGACAAGCCCCCAAATCTAGCTTTAATAATACCTTTTAGACCACAACCATTTATAGTTTATTCACGTAGAAAACTTATTCTGTCTTCCACTTGGGGCCAAAAGTCCAGCCCACCCAGGGAAACACTGGCATCGCCCTGGTGTGTGTCTTTCAGATCTTTTATATGCAAGCAGAGGAGCAGCGTCAGGACGCATTCTCCTCCCCGGCCTGCTGTCCACCCAGAGGGCTGTGCGCCTGGCCTTTGGAGGCAGAAGACATAAGCTTAGAGCTCCGCCAATCAGTGCAGCTTCCTGAGGGCTCCTCCCAGTGTAAGTGAGCTTCCTGCCATTTTAAACGTATTTATGGGAATGTTGAGAATAATTTGACACTAGACATTTTTACCTTGTGAATTAACTTTCAGACTTTTCTTCATGGAATAACAATAACAACAACAACAATATGGCAATATTTCTATATGTGATTTAAACATTAATGGGTCCTTTCACATTAAAAACAATAATGAAAAGATACAAGTAACTACAGAAGAAAAAAAAAAAAGCAAGATGCTAACATGCTTAAGAAATCTGTCCTTGGATCCTACTGTGGCCAAATTGTTCAATCTAAGGTTAATTCATTTTAAAAATCTGTGCAAGTCAAAGATGAGAGTTCTGTAACAACAAAGAAACTTTCAATAACTACTTCTAAAGCCCCCAAACCTCAGCCTATAAACACCATCAGTGAGACAGTGAAAAGTCACAGAGCCTCAATGTGATGACTACCACCACATTTGTGAGGACTACATCTCACAACGAACAACTTTTGCATCCTCCTATTAGAAGTCACCACAATAATAGCCATAACACTCAGGACTACCTGAAACAAGGCATCAGTAGAACCTCTGCCAATGTTACCATTCGGAAAGGGTCTCATAAGAAAGAATCACTACAATTAAATCCAGTTTTATCTAGTGTCAAAACCAGTTCTTCTCAGGAAGTAAAAAGAAATAAGACATCAAGAAGCATCACATCTGAAATCACAGCCAGGCTTGCTTCATCTTCTGATATAATATCAAACTGATAGAAAAGTCAAAAGCCATTGACCAGCGCAGACATTCTAGTACTAAAGCAAAAGCAACTATCAATAGCAGATGGGCTCAGCCCAAAGAAACCCTAGAAAAGGGTAAAGCTCACCTGAATGAGCAGAGAGCTAGCAAAGGTAGAATGCTGAAAAGGCCTCCTAGCTCAGTAGTTACACAGCCTGAACCTGAAGGACAAAATGAAAAACCAGTTGGGTCCTGTCGGACTACCATGGCAGAAGATGAACAAAGATTATTTACTGAAAAGGTAAACAAGACATTTTCTGAATGCCTAACCTGATTAATGAGAGATGCCCAAAGGAAGAAATATTGGACACACTGAATGACCTGATTAAAGTTTTTCCAGATGCCAAAAAACTTGTTAAATACTGGATATGCCTTGCACATGTTGAACCATTCTCAAGCTCTGTTGGAAGTATCATCTCAGTCTATGAGAAGGCCATTCTGGCAGGAGCTCAGCCTGCTGAAGAAATGTGACATGCTATTGTAGGTATTCTAACAGTGACGATTTGAGAAAAAGTGAAATTTGGAGAAAAATTTAAAGAGACTTGTGCAACCGAAGAACATATCCAAAAAGTCAACACTGAAGATATTGGTCTTAATCTAGAGTCAAGGAAACCTGAAATGGAAAATAAACATCATAGAAATGTGGTATTTCAAGATTTTGAAAAAGAGCAAGTTGATAAAACAAAAGATTCAAACAACCATGTTAAAAATCCCAATACAGAAACTAAGGAGGGTTGCTTAATAAAATATAATGTGTCTACTATACCATAGCTGCAAAGTGTTAAAAAGAAAATGCAGTTTGAGGAAATAAATTCTAAGTTTCTAACACCAATTAGAGGTTCTTGATGACTTCAAGACAAGACTTCTAAATTGGCCGATATGTTAAAAGACCATTTTCCTTGTGTCTTCATTGGACAGTTAGCAGAGTGAGGAGATGAAACCAATGCTTTTATATGCCTCCCTAACGCAGGAGCACTGTACCGATGTACTTGGAGACTGAAACAACAGAAGAGAGAGAAAGCTATGATAAGAAGTGAGTTTTTATTATTTCTGGGGTGTTTTGTTTGTTTGTTGTGGATTCATATGTCTCTGAGATCAGGAGTTGGCCGAGAACCTAAGTATTCAAGGCATAAGTCTTCGACTAACATTCACATAATAGCAGGAGTTGCCTTCTGGGTGTCAGAAAGCTAAATCCTACATGGTCTATCTCAACATACTAATATTTTTCTCTAGTAGGTAGATAAATGTTGTCAACTAGTTCACTATGTTCCTTTAGTATAATTAATAAACGTCATTCTAGTTTCGGTGGTATTTCTAAAATAACCAGTACTTAAACTGGCTTTGTAATATAAAAACTTAACTGTTAAATCATGCCCCCCTGAAACATGGTAGTTATATACTGTAAACAGTTCTCTTCTTACCACACATATAAGTACCACTAATAAAACTGTTTATGCCTTTGAACTGATACTTAAACAGCATATATCCTCTACCAACTCTATGTTTTCAAATAAGTAATTAGTCATTGTAAGAGATTAGATCATTTTAAAACTGTAATGTGAATGTGGTTGAAAATCACATACATAGGCTCATTTATGTTCATATATTCCATTTGTATAGTAGCACCTTTTATTGTCTTCTCATGTTCTAGAGAGTAGGATTTTTATTCTTTGTTAAACTGTGCCTAATATGTAAATAATAAATTAAAATATCTACATAAAAATTGATTGGACTACCATGTATTTTTTTTTGTAATTACATGTTCTTAGTTGACAAGATAAAAATTCTGCTTTATGGAAGAGATCCAACCAGGAAAAGTGGGGGAAAAATCATAAAAGTATAAAATATGTTGCAACCCTTAAAAAATGATTCAATCAGTGATAAGCAATGGACTAAACCCTTAATTGCACAATGATTGATGGTGAATTTTATAAAGAATAGATGAGGCTGTCACCTTTTGAAGCCTCTGATCAATCTTATCCCAGATAGATAGATAGATAGATAGATAGATATTAGATAGATAGATAGATAGATAGATAGATAGATAGAAAATGGAAACTGAATTTAACAAAAACCCTAGAATTAATGCTTATTTATAGGAAGTATAGTGGATACAGAAACAAGTAACATCACAAGAAGACAATAAATAAGTACAGACTATGGAATATTCTATAAGACAACTGACCTGGTTTTTACAACAAGAAAATACCATTAATAAAAGAGGGGAGTGGGAACTGTTTTTGATCAAAGAAAATGAGAGACTTAATCAAACTTCATATGTGGTACTTATTTGGATCATGATTTAAACAATCTAATTATAAAAAGATTTTTTGCAACAACTTGGAAATTTTCATTATGTTCAGGGAATTAGATAATCCCAAGGCATTATTGACAATTTTGATAATGACTTTGTTAGGTATGAAAATGTCCACACTTTTGAAGCTGCATATTGAAGTAGGGGTGAAGCTGTGCGGTGTCTTGGATTTGTGTTTAAGTACTTCTGCAAAGGAAAAAAAGGAGGATGATAAATGAACCAGGGTATCAAAACCTGAATGTTGCATATAGGCATTCTTTGTATATTTCCCTCTCCTTTTGTGATTATTTGAAATTTTTCATAATCATTTTTTTTAAGTTTAGCCTGTGATACAGAGTAGGGAGGCATGAGCTGGCGGGGGGGGGGGGGGGGGGTGGTGGTCATGTAACAGGCAGAGAAAACAGCATAAGCAGAAACTGTGACTCAAGAAACAGCATGACATCATCAGAGCAACAAGCAATTGGGTATGAAGTGTAAGCAATACAGGTAGGACCAGATCACAACAACCTTGAGTGCAAGCTAAGGATCTCGGGCTTTACACTGTAGAATATGGGAAACCAAGCAAAGGTTTTAATCAGAGACTTACAAGGTTAGATTACACTCTAGTCTAGACCATCACTCCAGCAACCCTGTGCAATACAGGGCAGAAATAGGATCAGGCCTGGAGAAATGAAGTCCGGTTAGAAGCCCACTACAAAACTGAAAGCAATGGATGACAAAGGAGTAAAAGAGAGTCGGGGTAAAGTACAGGGGCCAGGGATTAGTCATTGGAAGGAGAAGAAACATCCAGAATCAAGGCTGACTTTCAACTTTCTGTAGAAGTGGCTACGTGATTTTGACACTGAGACATGAAATTCAGAAGGAAAAGCATGTTTTGAAAAAAAAAAAATGGGAGTGAGGAGAAAAGGGAAATGATAAAAGTCCACGTAAGCTTGTCAAATTTGAAGTGTCCGTGGAACATCTGAGGTAGTAATATGTGCACAGCCCAGGGCATTGATCACAACCAGAACTACGGATTTAAGACTCCACAGAACTTGGGCAGCAGCTGAAACCCCAGGAATGGATAAGATTACTCACTCAGGGATCCAGGGGTTGTGTCTGTCATTATCTAGCATCTGGCACAGTATGTAGCATGGTATGGGGCTCTCAGTAAGTACTAAATAAATGGTAAATGAGATTGCCCAAGGAGAATATGGAGAGTGCAAAGGACAATGGACTAAAGGCAGACAGACTCCGCAGGCCCAATGTTAAGGAATGAAACCATAATGAGGTCCCTTGAAGGCAATAAAGAATAAAACTCAGACTAGAAGGATGTCAGAGACAACACAGCGATAGAAATGAAAAGAATAGAGAATTTCAAGAAAGGATACATGTTATAAGGTTTGGAAAAGACCCATTCACTGCACAAAATTGAGATGCCTGATGATCTTAGACTTCCTGAATCTCTGAGGCAAATGAGCTACTTTGCTCACCCTAAAAATAAAGATGGGTAGAGGCATGATGGCCAGGCAGTAGACAATGCCACTATTTGTGTGACCATGACCATGTCATTTACACTTTCTGAATGAAGCCTATGTATGATCTATAGGACCTCTAAGGTTACATTCAATTCTAAACATCGACGAAAGCAAATCCTTTGGTTTAAAATGTTCTGAAGATAGTAAGAGCCAAGTACCCACTTTGAGATCTGTCATATTTTATGCCTGACTTCTGCTCTACTCACTCTCTTTCCTTTGCTTCATCCTCATTTTCTCTTCCACTTTTATTTTTTTTTTTTAATGAGTGGTCTCTAAATTGCTTCTGGGTGCAAGTGATGACATAAACATAAAAATGACCATGACATTTATGGCAACAAATAAGAGACAACAGATGGAGGGATATGTCAGGCCCCGCATTTAATTATGCCAGTAGTTCACAAATATAAGAAATACTAATAAGTAAGTTCCTAAAGTATTTTGGGGGGATAAAGAGTAATTAATAGTGATTGCCAAAATGCCATCGAGCCAACAAGTAATCATGGAAGTATATAGTACTGAATGTCCTGAGCTATGGGAAGTCAGAGATGCATTGATGTGGAGTGTGCTGCCTCTGGTCAGCAAGCTATAAACAGGCCCTCACTTTGATTTGCTCTGCACTTATGTATGGTGTCATGCTCTTGGCCCAGCAAATAACTGGAAAATTAGTTCATGTTACTCCAGCAAATCTGTTAACTTGAGTCTTATCTACACTCTTTCATTCTAATGATATTCTAACATTAAAGAACCAGAAGTCCACTTACAGTCACAAAGACCAGACGTAGAATCTGTCATTCCTTCCCGATCTTACTTTCACTCATAAATGTTGAGAACATCGACCACAAAATATAGTTAAAAATTACCTGATTTCTTGTCACTGAATCTGCATTAATGTCTTCACAAACCATTTTAAGCATAAATAAGAAGAAACGTCATCTGATTAAGAAGTTTTATGCTTACTACATCAGAGAAATTATCCAAATAGACTGGAATCACTTTTTGCAAATTACTTGCATAATCAGGTAGCTACAGAAACAAGAGTATTTTCATGTTCATAATAGGCATTTGTGCATCTTACTATCTATAATCAAGACACAGGTAAGTCTAACCAGTTTAGCTCAGTGGATAGAGCGTTGGCCTACGGACTGAAGACACAGGTAAGTAAGCACAGTGTGTTTTGGATGCAATCACAGAACACAGACTACAGATACACAAAGTAGGATATTCCACATAAGGATGATGGAGTGAATAAAAACATATCCATGGACCTTAATAGACGCTATGCATATGGCAGAGATATTTATCTGAGGCCTGGTTCTCTGTAACTCAATCAACTGGTTCCATTTTTTAGATTTTGAATGATCTTAAAAGAGTGTGCCCCAAAATGTTGATTAAGACAGATCAAATTAAACACCTAAAGGAGGGGATATTATATAGACATGAAGAGAATAACTGGGCAGAAAGTAAGGACCCGGTAGATAAGCAAATGATATGCAGATCACTGGCAGCAGAAGTTGGATAAAGTGATCAGGAACACGTGGACATATCTTTTTAAAAATGCACTTGCTTGGGCCACAGCCACAGAAATTCTGATAGTGTTTGAATTCAGAATTCCACAGGTGAGTCCGATGGTCAGCCAGGACTAAAGTCAAAGGGTCTAAGACACAGGTAGGAGATCTGAAGAGAGGGAGCACATGCCAGGTGCCAGCATAATTCTGAGGTGAGGACCTGGCCCAAACAAAAATCCCCTATGCACATGAACCTCAATCAGGAGCTGGTCCCAGGATACGAGCACTCATGGTGAGCAGCGAGGATTTCTGGCTGGAAGGAGGGATGAAAGAAGCAGCCAAGGACAACCTTTAGAATGCATTCCACTTTATTCACAAGCACACAAATCTTAGGTAGTTAAAACAAACTGCTTCATATGTGTCTGACTCTGTCTCCACCCTCAAAGAAAAAATTCCACTGACCTATACTTCATTTGAATAGGCTAGGTATAGAAGACATGCCATAAATTACTGTAACTACGTTGTTCCAAGTAAATCTCTAAACCACTCCTCCTACCTTTGTTCTCAGGCCTCCTCCCTGAAATCACATGAACCAGAAAGTTATTTTTTTTTCTTTTGAATTTTTCCTTTTAAAAAATATATTTTTACTGTTTTCAGAAAGGAAGGGAGAGAGGTAGAAAGACATAGAAGCATCAATGATAAGAGAGACTCATTAATTGGCTGCCTCCTGCACACCCCTTACTGGAGATCTAGCCCTCAACCTGAGCATGTGCCCTGACAGGGAATCAAACAGTGACCTCCTGGTTCATAGGTAGATGCTCAACCACTGAACCACACCAGCTGGGCTGATTTTTACTTTCAAAAATACAAATTTCATTTTAAATTCAATTTTAAAATTAATATGATGTTTAATTTCCTAAATTAACATTAATTTGGTCATTTGTTCATGTCCCATTTAACTTATTCACACCTCTTTCCCCATAACACCCAAGGTTCCATGATTATGTTAAATCTCTGTTAATTTATAAGGCATGAATATAGGGAATTACTGATGAGAAATGGTCGAAAATATTTAATTGCATCAATTTGATTTATTTCTAAAGATAATTAAAAACATTTATAAGTTCGCTTTTCAAAATCTTAATGGAATTAATTTAATAAACATTCATTGAGCACCTCTGATTTTTTTCATATGCAGTACTGTTTTTACGGTAATTGGCTCCCAGTTAATTAGTTTACATAAACATGTTAAAGAGGTTATACTTCACAGTGTACATAAGTTATAGCTAATGGAACAGGTGACTGAGTGTGGTATTTGGGGTTATTTCCATAAAAAATTGGAATCAAAAATAGGTCCTTAGGAAAGTATCTTCTCCCCCCACCCCAATTTCATTTTGTATTGGTTTTAGGCATACGGCTTAGTTGCTAGACAATCATATGTTTTACATAGTGTTCCCCTTGATATTGCCAGTACCCCAACTGGCACCACACATAATTATCTAAATATTATTGACTATATTTCCTATTATTTGCTTACTTCCCAATGATTATTTTATAATTATCATTTTTTTTCCTTTTTATTGAATTTATTGGGGTGATACTGGTTACAAAACTATACAGGTTTCAGTTGCACAACACATCATCTGTACACTGTATTGTGTGTTCACTACCCCAAATCAAGCCTCCTTTCAACACCATTTATCCCCTCATATCCTCCTCCAGCTCACCTCTCCACCCTCAACAATCACCACACTGCTGGTTTGTGTAACTACCAACCTCAAACACCTCTGATTTTTATCATAAATTTCAGTGAGTGAGATACTCATTTCAAAGTTTGCGCAATAAAAACCACATTGAATTTATCACTGCAATATATTTTAACTGACAATCCATTATTGTGATGAAATCCAACGTGAGTCAATTATTGTTGAAAACAATGAGTACCACTACTTAAGTCTACATTCCAATCAGAAAGCAGAATAAATAAAAGAATCATAAGGAAAGAAATTTTAACTCTTAAAGATTTTGCAGCAATTTTGCAGTATTCAAGCAGGTTGACCTTCCAATCTGCCAGAATTTCAGAAGCCGGAATCAATTCTAGGTAAAGTGATATTCTGTTCAGATGTCTTAGATTTGCCCAGCTTAAAAGCTGTCCTAAAACGCAGACACTTGATCTAGCTACTGGGATAGTAATCTACATAATTTAGGGAAGTTGCTAAGACTGACATAAACTCTAAATCCTTTTGGAAATTAGCAACAGGATCCTATTTCCATCCTGTCTGTTTTCACCAGAAGTTTAACAACTGACTCTTATTTAATTTCCAGAGATCAAAGTTTAATAAAACTGAGAAATACTTAAAACAACTATAATACCTTTAACTAAATGGAAACAAGGCAGACATATGATCCTTTTTACATTCTGTATTGTGACACAATACATACCTTGAGCACAGTTTAAAAGAAGAGATAGATAGTGTGGTACAAGAGAACGGGGTGTGAATTCCCTAGAAGCCATAAGAGACGGGTTCTAATCTTAACTTTGTTTCGAACTAAACAGAATTGCCTTGGGTAAGTCATTCAATAGCTCTAAAACTTAGTTTCTGCTTCTGTAAATTAAAGAATTTCATATCAGTTTATCTTCCAGGTCTTTCCCAAATCCTGGATCCCAGTGTACAGTTATCTCTATATTCAAGTAGAATCTGTTCAACCAAAGACTATAATCCACCCAGAGTCTTTTGTGTTTTCTTGATAGAAAAAAATATATATATCAGGTAACCTAATGAGGTTAATTTGAGCAACATTAGGAGTGGTTTTTAGGTATTTAGAAGCCCAGCATGGTTTCTTCTTATAGATGAAACCTCCATATTTAACTCAATACAAAGGCAAGGATTGTTGGTTTCACAAATGAGACTTCTTGTTTCTAACCCGACAAGTATTTCTTCAAACAAAGAAGCAGCCAAACACTAGGGAATAATTAAAGGGGTCTCCAATATATGTCTATGTTTTACGTCTCAGGCAAACTAGGAGTCAAATTCAGCCCACTGTGTTTCTTTATATACTTTTGTATTTATCTGGGAAAAGCACAAGAATGTTTGAAGGAGAAATGCTATAGCCACTCCCCACTCTGACTTTAATTACAGTCTTCAGGATTGCCACTGAGTTTGATGTTTGTTTTTTTCAAATGCCCCACTCTTGTGCATATTATTTCCCTTGAAGCAAATTCCTCTTATCTACTCAAATTGTCATGACAAGTTTGTGAAATGATAGAACTATACAATTTCAAAGACATGAAACCTTAAAGATTCCCTAAGACAATTCTTGTCCTAATATATATGACCCATCCCTTTTTCTATAACAAGACTCTTTCTGCTTTACAAAGCAGTCCTCTCCATTGCTGGACAACTTTGTTTTTTGGAGGTTTTCCATTTTATCACATTAAAATGATCGTCATCTCTTTGTCTGGCAGTTCTTTGAGAGCAGCACAAGCAAGTATACTATCTCTTCCACATGCAAGATCTTCAAATATTTGAAGACAGTTATGGATGCCCCTAGTTAGGCCTCTGGACCTACTCAAGTTTGTCAATAGGGCATAGCAGCAATTAGCCATTTGTTTCTTTTTTAATAGTACCATCAATCCACTGCTTATTACCATTTAACCTTCACATTCTTGCCTTAGCCAATTTGGCTCAGTGGATAGAGCGTAGGCCTGTGAACTAAAGGGTCCTGGGTTTGATTCTGGTCAAGGGCACATGCTGGGGTTGTGGGCTCGATCCCCAGTAGGGGACATGCAGGAGGCAGCCAATCAATGATCCTCTCTCATCATTGATGTTTCTCTCTCTCTCCCCCTCTCCTTTCCTCTCTGAAATAAAAATATATTTAAAAAAAATAATAAATAAACAAACTTCACATTCTTTTTTTCCAAGGAACTACCTCAAGAGATCTCTACCATTTTAGCCTTACATACTACTTTTACATTTACCTAAATATTGAATCCTGATTATTTGATCGAATATATAAGCTACCCCTGCAAAATATGTCATATAATGTCTAGTAAGTTCCCTTTCACTAAGGTTGTCAATAAATACACAAAGACAAAGGCAAGATAAGAGTCCATATTCCATTAACATTGATCCATGAATCAATTATCTATGAGTTCAGTTGTTCTACCTGCCAAAAATCTACCTAAATATCTCATGCTATTATTTACCCAACATTTTTTTCTCACAAAGATATGAGCAAGGTTTTTTTGTAAGTTAAAGTATACTTTTGTCTGGGACTGGAAGCTTGAATTCATTTTAAGAAGTTCATATTCTATTCTTTACCCCAGGCCGGCTTGCACTTCTACCTACATACACTAAAGCTCCATTTTCCATTTTGGAAACAAAACAGGGGTGGAGGACTTCTTCCTTTGGTGCCAATTATTAATATCATAGTCCAGTGCTAACATAGTAGATTTTGAGAGCAAAAAACTGGTATCTTTTTAGTACCCACAGTGCAAACAAGAGAATCTGCCATAGAAAAGGTTCCCACTAAATGTTTGTTGAATGCATGAATGAGTGAATAGATGACCATAATCATTAGCTCTCCTAGAGTTCCTGCCTTTCTTAATAAGTCCTAGATTTGTACCTGTTTTCTATCTTTGATACTTATTCCTTTAAATTCTGAATTTATCAAAGAGCTCCTGATATAGTTACACTTTTATTTAACTCCCTTCCCTTCACAGTAGGATAATTCTCAATTATATAGTCAGAATTACAATTGTAGAGCATCTCATTCTTCATGAGCTATATTTCTTCTTTATAATCTCTGTATATGGAATTATAAATCAAGCATCGTTCATGCTTAATTGGTATTTTCAGCATAATTTTTTGTTTCTTTCCCATTCTTTATGCTTCAGCTTCAAAACATTTAGGCTCCTAACACTAGAAAAGATAAAAAATAATAATATAGATTTGTTCTTTTGTATCTTTAAAGCTTTTTTATTTTAGTTCCAATGCTTTCACTCCTTAAATTAATCTGTGAAATGATTTAAAATCTTAATACAACACAATAAACAAGGGAATAAAAATGTATTATAAGGAACTTAAATACCGTACCTAAAATATCCGTTAGCTTTCAAAAGTAGGCATATTATAACTTCTCCTTTAAAATAACACTTAGTAATTTAAACGATAATAACGCCTCCTTTATGTAGCAAGTGTTCTGCAGACCTCAGCCACCTGAAACAGTTGCAATATCTAGCTAGTTCTACCCCCTGTCTTGCTGCCCTTTGAACACAGAGCAAACATCTTGAGCAGCAAATTAATAAAGTTTGAATAGCTTCTAAAAATGGCAATCTCCAAGAACACCTAAAATCATTCACAACACGACAGGACCATGCAGCCCAATAAGAGGAGCCACATCACTTGCTCGGTGTGGCGCGGCTCTGAGGACCACATTCACAGGCACTAAGCCCAGAAGCATGGACAACTCGGTAGACAAAGGCAGAGAGGAGATAAGACAGGGGCGTGGGATGGGAGAATGTAGCAAAAGAGAGAAGCAGAGGAAGTTAAATGCAATCATTGTAAGCAGATAACAGAAGCCGGGAGGGGGGAAGAGCCACATACCCTTTGCAGTGGTCCTTGAGGATCTCAAGAGATGGTAGTGTGGGAGAATAATTCATGCCCTGAATGATTACCCTGGACCACCAAAGGATGTTTCATCCTGACCAAGGATGTCATCTAATCAAAACTAAAACACTTTCCAGCCAAGAAAGCATATTTCTATGTGTGTTTTGTTTGTTTGTTTGTTGTTGTTGTTGTTTTTACCATCTCCAAACCCAGGTTTAGAAATCAGCAATAGGTCGGTTAGCTTATATGTGTATCACAACTCTCTCAGCCAAACACTAAAAAGCTGTCTTTTATCAGGACTCAAAAATTAATAACAAAAAAAGGGAAGAAACTGTACCGCTAGAAAAGTCTTGAAATGTTATTTATCCCAATTGCCATTATGTTCAAGTAGAAAATCACTCTGAATTCACCTCAGTGAAGAGAAAATTTAGACTTCACATATAGAACAAAGTGCAATTTAGTATTTTGCATCTATTGCAGAATCAGTTTCTCACAAGTTTCAGGGTTGTTTTATATACCACTTATTGATCCCAAATTTTATTAATCAGTTTTTAAAGAAACCTGATTTTAAATCTGCTTGGAAAAGCTCCATGTAAAAGCTCAAATTCGCCCAAAATTACTTAATCAGAAAATGTGGGGAAAAAAGAAGTGATAAGAAACTAAAAGGTAGTTTTTCTTTCCTCCAGAAAATACAGAGAATCACTCATATCCCAGCCAAATATATTTAGAATATTGGCAGCTCAAATTGGCATGATTGACACTAGTTAATAACACTAGAAACAAACCCAGAGCTGGGGAAAATTGTTAGCATAAGCAGTTTTGTGATCCACTTTTCCCCTCTGTGAAACAGGTAAAAGAAAGCTCAAACTTATCACACATAGTCATTTACATACAGTATCATTTTATGGAATTTTCCAAGGTGTTAATTAAAGTTTTAATGAATGTTAATCATCTTCAATTTCATTGGCAATCTCTGTTCAACCATATGCTTCTCCTTTACACCTGAAAGTTTTTTTTAATAAACATTACTTTAAATTGTTTTACTTCCTTAATATGATATTTATATTAATGTTTAGGAAATAACATTTCTGCAGCTTATACAGAAATGTTCTACAGTTCTCTTATGTGTTTCTAACTTCTTTAAGTAAGGTATGAGGATGTAGGATTTGCATAATCATTATATTTCCAAGAGACAATCTAAAAAATCTTTAATTCTTTTTTTTTATCTTTATTCTTTCAAGGTTAAACTGGTTTTATGCACAGGAAACAAGACTGAGCTAGAAAACTGAACATGGCATTGCATTCTAGACCTCTAGAAATGAAATTCTATCTCATTAAATCATTGTACAACATTTTCTACTCAAATTTTTCTCTAGTTCTAGAGAATGTTCTCATATTCAGTCATTCATTCATTCATTTAAAAATATTTACTGACTAGAGGCCTGGTACACAACATTCATGAACTGGCGGGGGAGGGGGGGGAGGTCCCTCAGGCTGGCCTATGCCCTCTCACAGTTCAGGACCCCTTGTGGGAAGCCGGCAGGCGGGCATCCCTCAAGGGGACCTTAGCACTGCCCTGGAGGCGGGAGAGGCTCTGCCACCACCCCTGTGCTCACCAGCCATGAGCCCAGCTTCTGGCTGAGCAACACCCCCCTATGGGAGCGCACTGACCACCAGGGGGCAGCTCTCGCATTGAGCATCTGCCCCCTGGTGGTCAGTGCACGTCATAGTGACCAGTCTTTCTGCCAATTGGTCTATTTGCATATTAGCCTTTTATTATATAGGATAAGTCTTCTAAGGTCTCTTCTTGAAGAGCTTACATTCTAGTTGAGCAAGGCAGGAAAATTAAAAAAACATATAGCAAATTTAAAACGGTAATAAGAGCTAAGGAAAAAAACAAAGCAAGAAGCAGCAAAGGGGAAGAGGGAGTGAATGTGTGTTCTTGGAGAGGGGTGGAAAGGATGATGAAATTTTGGACAGGTGGTCAGGAAAGAACACATTTGAATAAAGACATAAAGAAGGAGGGGGAGCAAGTCCTATAGAGACCAGGAGCAAAAGCAACTAGTGCCAAAACTGGGGTGGGAGGATGCAGAGAGAGTTGCAGGAACATCAAGCATAGATGGGGCTGTAAACAAAAGGGAAGATACTTGGCTATGGGGTCAGAGACATAAGGAAATAACAAATTGTTAAGGCCTTATAGGCCATTATATTAACACTAGAGGCCTGGTGCACAAATTCGTGCATAGGTGGAGTCCCTCAGAGTGGCCTGAGGGAATCAGGCTGAAACCTGCTATCCAATGCCGCCTGCAGTTCCTACCTGCTGCTCCTGCTCATCCTGGCCCCACTGCACCTGCAGCAGGCTCGCGTCCAATCAGTCCTGATAGGTGGAAGCTGGCGCCACCACAGCAGCACTCGCCAGCCATGAGCCCTGAGTCTGGAACCCTCCTGAGGGGAGTGGCCTGTGGGATCGGGCCGAAACCAGCTCTCCAACATCCCCCAAGGAGTCCTGGATTGTGAGAGGGTGCAGGCCAGGCCAAGGGACCCCACCAGTGCAAGATCAGGGTGGGGAGAGACCACAGGAGGGCTCCAGGGTATGTCCGGCCCCATCTTGCCCAGTCCCAATCAGCCGGACCCCAGCAGCAAGCTAACCTACTGGTTGGAGCATCTACCCCATGGTGGTCAGTGCACATCATAGCAACTGACCAGTCGGCTGCCTGCCCCCTGTGTGCACGTCCTAACAAGCAGTTGAGCAGCCTTAGCATATCATTAGCATATTATGCTTTGATTGGTTGAACAGTCGACCAGTCACCAGATGACCAGACACTTAGCATATTAGGCTTTTATTACATAGGATAGCTATTGATCCATGAGAAAAGTGAAACCATTGGAGGCTTTGAACAGAAGAGTAAGATGATCTGTGTGCATTTTAACATTGTCATTTTGGCTATGTGTTAAAAATTGGCTAGAGATGAACCATCATGGTGACAAAGGGACACCAGTTAGGAGGCTATAGAAATAATCCAAATGATATCATATCTTGATATCATATCTTGAACTGTGGTGGTAGCTAAGGAAGTGATAAGAGGCTATCTGAATTTGGGTATACTTTGAAGGTAAAGAAGACAGAATTTCCAGGAGACTAGACTATTAAAGAGTGGCATTAAGAATGATGAAGAATTTTCAACTAAAGGATGGAGTTGCCATAACTAAGCTGAGAAAGACTGTAGGGAAAGAAGGGGTGTAGGGTGAGCGGATCGGGAGCTCATTTTTGTAACTATTATATTAAATTGTAGATTAGACATTCAGGAGATGTCAAGTAAGCAATGGATAGGTGAGTTTAAATTTCAGGAAGGAGATCTAGGCTCTAGATATATATTTAGAAGCCCTCAGTATATGTGTGGCATTTGGAGCCATTAGACTGGGTGACAACTTTTTTACTTCAATAGAAAAGAGATGAGGTGCAAGATCTAAGCCCTAAGACATGCCAATGTTTAGAGATTATGGTAGTAAAGAGGAACCAATAAAGAAAAGTGGCAGCTAGTAGGTAGAAGGAAAGTTAAAAAAAAAAAAAAAAAAAAAAAAGGAAACACAATGGAAAATGTGTTATGAGGCAACAAGAGTAAATAACAGTCTACAATGCTGCTGATGCAACAAGTAAGGTGAGGCCTGACAACTGATCATTGACATAGCAACATTGAGGCCACTGTTGATTGCATGAAGAGTAGTTTCAGTGGCTTTCTAAAGTCAAACGTCTCTTTGGAGTAGTTTCAAAGGGAAAATTTGGAAAGAATTTATACAACTTGTCAAGGGATTCTTTAAGTAGACGAAGACAAATGTGGAGCAGCTGGAGAGAAGTGGCATCAAAAGTGGTTTTTCTTCTTTTTTTATTTATAGTTTTCTTTTTAAAAATATTTTATTGATTTTTTACAGAGAGAAAGGAAGAAAGATAGAGAGTTAGAAACATCGATCAGCTGCCTCCTGCACACCCCCTCCTCCTGCTGGGGATGTCCCCTCTACCAAGGTACATGCCCTTGACTGGAATCCAACCTGGGACCCTTCAGTCTGCAGGCTGACACTCTAGCCACTGAGCCAAACCAGTTAGGGCTCTTTTTCTTCTTAAAATGGAAGAAAAAATAAGTTGCTAGGTTGATGGGAAAGATAGAGAGGGAAAATTTGATGATGCAGGAGAGAGGAACTTGGGTGGGTGGAGCAATGCATGAGCAGGCAGAGGGACTAGACCAGTGGTTCTCAACCTTCCTAATGTCGCGACCCTTTAATCCAGTTCCTCATGTTGTGGTGACCCCCAACCATAAAATTATTTTCATTGCTACTTCATAACTGTAATTTTGCTACTTTTATGAATCGTAATCTAAATATCTGATATGCAGGATGTATTTTCATTGTCACAAATTGAACATAATTAAAGCATAGTGATTAATCACAAAAACAATATGTAATTATATATGTGTTTTCCGATGGTCTTAGGCGACTCCTGTGAAAGGGTCGTTCGACCCCCAAAGGGGTTGCGACCCACAGGTTGAGAACCGCTGGACTAGACGGTAGGATCTTGGGCACTAGTGGGAGAGTCAGCCGTTATTAGGATCACCAACAGTTTATACATCGGAACAGGAGAAGGCAGAGTACATGCGGGTAGGTGCACAGCTGTGGTGAGAGAAATTTCAACAAGTCCTCTTTCCTTTTCCTTTGATTTTCTAGAAGAAATACGAAGCAAGATCATGAACTGGGAGTGCAGACGGGAGAGGAGGCATGACAAGGATAACAAGTGTGAGAAGAAAGGAGAAAACTGGGCTCTCTCCAACCAGAACAAGCTAGGCTCGCTCCCACTGGGCCTCAGAGCCTGGTATTACTTTTCCCGACGATCACACAGATTCTTTCTTCTCAGAGTTCAGGTCTCATCTGTGATGTCATCTTCTTCCCCGACCACCCCAAACAAAGCAGATCCTGAGAACTATTCCCTATTATATTATGCTATGTATTCTTCTTCATATGAAATTACCCTATTTCTTTATTTATACTGTATTTTTTATCATGCACACTAGATTTTAAGCTCCTTGAAGGCAAGAGCTATTTCATTCAGTGCTTTATCCCACTGCCCAAAAGAGTCATGGCACACAGTAGCTAGTCGATTCACCTCGCCATGGGCTACATTTGCCAGGGGTGTGTGTGTGTGGCGGGGGGGGGGGGGGGGGGGGGGGGGTCCGCATTAACTTCCCCAGAAAAATGTTGTCTACATGGAACATCTGCTTAGAGTAGGTTTCTCTCTATGCTGTGATTCCAAATGCACATAACCCACATAAAGGATCTGAAGACAGGTGAAAATAGAGTTCTATTTTTGTTATTATAATCCTTGAACAGTTAGTTAAAACTTGCTGCATCAATGTCCTTGCTGAGACTACCTACAAGAACACTAAAACTGGTTGTAACCTGGCTTGGGACATGGCTTGATCTAAGCTTTAGATATGACACGGAGACAACAATTTAGTTTTCAAAGTCTACAAAAAAAAAAAAAAAAAAGACCAGTAATGGGGACTCTGCTCCCATATTTCATTTTCTCTACTGTAGATTCTGTTTGTCTCTCTAAGTGTTGGCAAATATAATCTAAAGAAAATCAAGAAAGTTTTGGCATTCTGCAAGAAGTTAACATCTCATCACTCAGCATCGCATTCAATCATCGAGGTCCATCTCTGCACTCTGGACCAGCTGGGGGATACGTTCAGATAAGCATTTAACCAACCCCTGAATGTCCCACTGATTTCTTATGGAAAAACCACAACTATTTTTCCCCTTGAGAGAGACTGAGTAACCACAAGTTGTAATAAGTGTAAATGTCAATTATTTTACAAAAGGTGAATTAAGTCTACATGATTTTTAAAAGTTACTTTTTCTTTGAGGCACATGACTTATTTGATTTAAACTAGCAAAACATGCGTTTACAAAGAGCAATCTTCATCACACACTTCCATATATATACGCATGTTTAACAATTTTTATTTTTTGTTTTATTTCAGCGCAAAACACAGGGAAAGAATAACCTCCTTATGGCTTATTATGCAGCATTTTTATGAGAAGAAAGCGAACAAATTCGAGGGACACTGTGTTAATGTAAGCCGTGACCAACATGCTCTCTTCATAGCCATTTCTCAGGATCTCATTTACACAAAGTGGCAGCGTCGGCTCTGCTGGTTTTGAACTGAACATCCCCTTTTATGGAAAATATCAACAGGGATTTTTTTTTTTCATGGCTGGAGGTCTTTTCCTCATCTAAATATTAAAGTCTGACAAGTCTTTCCAACTTACTACTTATATAATCTTGCTCGCTACTTGTTAATTAGTAGCAGGGTGATAACTATTAAAAGTTGAAAGAGTTTCCTGGTGGTTGCAACAAGTTTCAACATGATCCCAAGCTTTGGCAATAACCACAAGGGGAAAAAGAAAGCAAAAGGAAAATTCCTCTCCAGAGTCCTTCATTTCTGAGAGAAGGGTAAATGCTACTGACATTACATCACGCTCACTTGAACGACTTCTCAATGCCAAAGGAGGCCAAATGGTAGACCTGGTCATGTCCAGCGTGCAACATGCACTCAGCGTGGAAGCCGGGAGACCTGGGTTCTGTGACCAAGCCTCCTGTATCCCTGTGTGACCTTAAGCCTCCAGCATCCCTGGATCTCAATTTCCTCCAGTGAGTGTGGAGGCAGGATGATAGGCTACGGAGCAGTGTCCCCATTCTAAAACTCTATTTCTACCACCCAATTAAAATTCTCGAAGAAACTTTTTTCAAAACACACCTGAAAGCCTGGGCATTCCAGTTTCTCTCTTTCAACAAGCACATAGTCAGTGTTTTGATAGCTAGTACAAATATGCCACTTTGCAATTTTAGAATATTTGTGTGTGTGTGTGTGTATATATATATATATATATATATATATATATATATATAATATCATTTACTTCTGTGAGCAGTTTTGTGAGTTATGTTATCACTATTTCTTTGACAAGTTAGGAAAGAAAAAAGAATGAAGGAGAAAGGAAGATGAAGTAACTTGCCTAAGGTCAGAATGAAGGTGCCACAACACGGAGTTATTTGGCCCCAACCCTTCATTTAGAATTGCAACTTTTCAGTACAAGCCCACAACTAAAGGCCAATTACTACATAGAAAATAGAAACACGCAGCTAATATAGGGGGGGGGGGACACCCTCTGAGACAAGATTACAAATGTGTCCCATGAACTCAAATAATATATCATATTATCACCTAGGGTCCTCCCCCACACCACCACCACCATTTAATTCACCATTCTTCAGAGAAGTCAGTCTAAAATAAATTTGTCTGCAGCGGCAAATCTCCTAAAACAAATATTAAACACAGCTACTGGGAGGCTTGTAGCATGTTATCAAAATAATGAAATATAAATACTCAATTTATATACCACATGCCTATTAACAAAGAAAAAATATATACACATCATTCCCTAGGCCTGAACTAAACTTTGTATTTCCATTACTCAAGAAAAAGAACAAAACAACAAGTAGACTCTCAGGAGAGTTCAAGTATAAAGGTCATGGTAGGTGCTGCCGGCACTCAGCGGTACCATCAGAAACCTTATTGCAGAATGACTAACATGAACATAACCCAAAAGCAGATCCTGTTTTTTCCAGAGATTATAACTTGTATGACTAGTGTCATTCCAGTTGAGAAATGATAAAGCTTGAACTTCATCTAAATGCATATGACATAAAAAAAAAAAAAACTGCAACTCTAGCTGCAGCACTTTCTGCTTTGTGTTTCACCAAAGCAAGGAATGAACAACTAACATCTATTTGATTATTGCAGTTACAAAATGTGTTCATATGACTGACATATTCCACTCTTTCTAAAAACCTAGGCGTTAGATCCAATTGTATAAACAAGGAAAGGGCAAGTCAGAGAAATTCCGTGACCTGAGTACATAAACCCAGGTCAGAGCTTTAGATCCTCGGCCTGCCATGCTATTTCCAAAGTGACAATACAAAACTGGGTGGGGTGTGTTATGGAGCTGGTGGGTACATACAGTTAAGCCACTCCGAACGAGGAAAAGTCTTATAAGGATAATATTTGGAATTTTCCTAGAAAGCCATTTTTTTTTTTAAATTTTGAAAGCCAATATTTATTAAGGCCAATATTTATCCAACATGCAATAAGAGCTAGCTTAGGGATTTAAAGTACAAAAAATCAGAAAGAAAGTATGTAGGAACAGAGGGAGGATAAATGTCCTCACTTAGCTAAGTGACGGATTGTGGCAGCAGCAGGCAATTGTACAGAGTAAAGAGTGAGATTTCAAAAGTTGAAAAGGAAATATGTTATTGAAATTTAGACAGAAATATTAAGATAAAGAAAACTATTAAAATCTATTAAAACTGCCAGGATTCCATGATACTTTGAAAGGTTTATCTCTGCTAACTCACTGCATTAGTATGGATGTAACAAAAATTATTTACAGAGCCTAATCCAACTTAATTCAAATTAAAAAAAAAAAAAAGATGCCTTGTCAAAACTAATCCAAGCCTTATCTTTAGTATTAATTTGAATTTCCCCCTTTAGTCAAGTCACTAGGGGAAAAGTGTTCTATTTCATAATCCTCCTCAAAAAATGCAAATTCCTTAAGTAGTATGAGTTTTCAAATTATCTGCAGTAAGATGAACTAGTACTCAACTATTTTCTCGTTATCCAGCATCCTTGTTGCACCTTCTCTTGTTTATATCAACCTTCCTAATATTATTCCTGGCAGTGGAACATTTCAAGGAACTTTGGGGCTACCACAATGAACAAGGCGGTATCTGAGCTCCACGGCAAAATGGAAATCATATGACCTGGAGATTAGTCACTTTCCTTTTAAATAAATCTCCAAAATCATGGTCTTTTCAATGTTATTACTGTTGACATTAGTCATGAAACTATGTGCATATATGTGTGTATATAATTGTGTATGTTTCTTACTCTATCTATGAAAATGAACTATTTGCAAGCAACCACACCAGTCTACAAGTGGCAACACTGGTCTTGACAAGACAACAAATAAACTCAAATGAAGAAACTTCCTGAAATAAATTTTATTATTATGAAAATTGGAGTGACCTCGGACCTAGAATACTAAGCAGGAAAAAAAAATCTACATTTAAGATACTTAAAACTCTGGAAATACTTAATAATCTGAAAAAAGTAACCTGAAAAACTAAAAAGACAACAAAATTATTTTTCCATGTCAACAAGTTAGCTCAGAATTATTGGTTTTGAAAGACTGTGTATTTTTCATAATTTAGAAAGCGCAGGCCCACCAATCTAAAAATGGACAACATTAAAAATAAGAAAAATGGACACAGTTTTACATGGTCCTCCAAAGAACTGAACTTAAGAAATGACAAACTCCTCTCCCTGATGCTACTGTTGCTTAAGACCCTTTTGGAGCAACTGTTCTGTAATCCTCCCGTTTATGATTGACCTGAGAAAACAGACCGGCCACTGGAGTTCCACAGTGCATGCTACTCTCTGCTCCCACCTCCCTTTTGACTACCTGCCTGTTTTAAACCAGGCTTGGCTCAAATACATCTTTTGACTATTTTGAAATATAAAGCCTTTCTTCAGGGTTAGCAAATTTTCCCACTGAAGTTATCAAAAAGAGGATGCCTCGGGCTCTATGGCAGCTACAAAGAAGGCAGTGAAAGACCTTGAAAGTGATTACTCTGAATTACATTAAAACCTCTTCCTATAAAAAAAAAAAGGTTATTTTTTAAAAAATTGAATGACTTCCTAGTCATCTGACTTAAAATGTATCTTAATCAATAAAAATTATAAACAAAACATTTTCCAGCATTTCATTTTCCCCAGACATATACACTGAGAGTCAATGAGTGTTTTGTTTTATTTTTAATTGGGGGAAAAATAACCAAAATTAACACGAGGATACTTTTGTGCAGAGGAACTATTTAAATTGGCAATAAAAGTTGGACAAAGTGATCAACTTTGTTAAGCCTACTGGGAGGAACTATCCAATGAAAGTAGAAGGAATATAGCCTGTTAGAACAGAAGTTAATTGGATACTTTTCTTCCCTCTATTTCAGAAAAGCATCCATTTAAGTTTGGACTCTTATCTGCCTCTCTAATACTCAATTTATCTCTCTTTCTCTGACAAACTCTTATTACTGCAGACAACCAAAATATCTAGGTTTTGGGGTGTGCATATCCTTCCTTATCTGTCCTATTTTGAGGTCTGGCTACTTGAAATTCAATACATTTGGAACTATATTTAGATTTAGAAGTGTGGGTTTTTTTAAATTTATTGCCTTCCCAATATTCAGACATGACCCCAACAAGTACGTGAAGACCAATAGGGAAGTAGAAAATAATATACTGATGTAGGCAGAAAAATATATCAGTCAGATTTTGCATCAAATTTATATTTCTTCCAGATTCCCAATGAATATGGATACTATTAAAAGTGCCATTTTATCTGGATGCATAATAACAAGCTTGCTGAAAAGAGAAGATGAAAGATGGTTTAAAATATTATTAAGTGGGTACACTTTACATTTGCAGTGATATCATTTAGTTCAGGGGTGGGAAACGTCTAAAGCCTGGGAAATCATTGGTCTGGCCCTGCTAATGTATTAGGGATGAGTTAATTAACTGTTTGGTCAAATATGGCAGCTAATTTTTAAGTTGATAATTTTGTATGGCCTGCGAATAATGCTATATCCAAAGGGTTCTAGGCAGAAAAAAAAAAAAAGGTTTCCCAACTCTGATGTATCTGAATCAAATTCACCAATAATCTCTAGTAAAATAGATAAATTCCATAAGATTGGTTGTAAATAAAACAGATTGCTGATAAAAATGTCATTATCTTTTGAGGTAACTTCATATTCTTTTCCACAGTGGCTATAGCAATCTGCATTCCTACCAACAGTGCATGAGGGTTCCCTTTTCTCCACATCCTTGCCAGCCATTCTGACAGGTGTGAGGTGATATCTCATTGTAGTTTTAATTTGCATCTCTCTTATGACTAGTGACATTGAACATCTTTTCATATGTCTATTGGCCATCTGTATGTCCTCTATGGAGAAGTGTCTATTTAGGTCCTCTGCCCATTTTTTAATTGGATTGTTTGTTTTTTGGCTTTTTTTTTTTGGCATTGAGCTTTATAAGTTTTTTATAAATTTTGAATATTAACCCCTTATCAGATGTATCATTGGCAAATATGTTCTCTCATTCAGTGGGTTGTCTTTTCATTTTGTTGATGGTTTCTTTTATCATGCAAAAACTTTTTAGTTTAATGTATTCCCATTTGTTTATTTTTTCTTTTGTTTCTCTTGACCAAAAATATATATATATTTTTGGTCAAGCAATATATATAAACATATTGCTATGAAAAATGACCAAGAATTACAAATGGAAATCCCTTTTGACCCAGCAATTCCACTTCTGGGAATATATCCTAAGAAACACAAAATACTAATTTAAAAGAATATATACACCTCTTTGTTCATTGCAGCATTATTTACAATATCCAATATTTGGGAGCAGCCCAAGTGCCCATGAGTAGATGAGTACATACAAAAGCTGTAGTACATTTACACAGTGGAATAAGACTCAGCCATAAAAAAAGAGGAATCTTACCTTTTGCAACAGCATGGATGGACCTAGAGAACATTATGGTAAACAAAATAAGAAAGTCAGAGAAAGACAAGTATGATTTCCCTTATATGTGGAATCTAACGAACAAAATAAACTAACAAATAAAATAGAAGCAGACTCATAGAGACAAAGAACAGATTGTCAGCTGTCTAAGGGATGGGGAGTTGGTGAGCTGAGTGAAAAAGGTGAAGGGATTAAGCCAAAAAACAAACAAACGACAACAACAACAAAAACCACTCCATAGACACAGACAATACTATGGTGATTACCAGAATGAAATAGGGGGTAAGAGAGGAAGAAAAGGGTGAAGGGGGAAAACTGGTGATGCAAGGAGCCTTCACTTGGGGTGTTGAACACACAATACAATGTATAGATGATGTATTATAAAATTATACACCTGAAACCTATATAATTTTATTAACCATTGTCACTCCAATAAATTTTTAAAGTATCATTATCAATAAAATGACTAAATAGTCCTTCAAACTAAGACTACCAATTTTTATATGTTCTAACTCCAAATCTGTTCCTAAATGGTTTCATAAGGAAATAAAAAGTGGTCATGTGTAAAAGTGCTGGATTTGGAGAGCACTAAATTATTTATAGTTTTCAAAGCAAACTTTCTAAAATGAGTGTACTAGTAGCTAACCAAAAGCCACATGACTTCAAACTATTGAAAAACCACCAGCAACCCTTTGAAAAGACAAGGCTTATAATTTCAATGAATACTTTTACTATATTCTGCACTATATTACTAAGATTTTCATCATAGCATAACTTTTAAACCAATTATCATATAAAGTTTTAAATAAATTCTTTGTTTTCTTCATAACTGTGACATAGAGGTGTATTTCTAGGCTTTTTTTCTTTCTTTCTCTTCCAAATTAGTTTGTTTTTAAGACAATAAATCTGATATCCTCTTGCGATTAAATAGTGTCATTTCCACTTTGCAAGCAAGATGTCTGAGATAAAAAGATGAAGTGCCAATTCCTTAAGTGAATTAGAGTCACTGTTGACTTTAGAACTCAGAACCTATCTTAGATTTGGAAGCAATTTGATGCTTATAATTTGATGTTAATTTCTCATATACATAACACAGTTCTTGTTGCTACACGGAACACGGGCTCTTTATAACAAATACCCTACAGATCTTTAATTGGTAGTTAGGAAACATGCTTTTCCTAATCATCGGGTCTCTTTTAAATATTATATTTTTAAATACTCATTTAGGGAAACTAATGAGGTAAGATATGAGAGGGATAAAGAAGGTATGTTGTTTTCAAAATTAAAATTTTCAGGACATCAGTCCAGCAGGCATAAAACAACATAAAACAAATAACTAGATAATCAAACAATAAAATCAAACTAGAAATAATATGAAGGCTCTTTTAGAAACTATTATTGCACATATGCAATAATTACTTCCATCAGGAGTTTTATTATACATTTGTTTTTATGGAATCATAATGCATAAGTGCATGCTATTGTTTAAACACATTCACCACATACCCCATAACAGAATATGATGACAATATGTATTAAGGATAATACAGAAAATGCATTCTGTATTATGGTTCCATAATACAGCATGCAAATGGTTCTGACTAAGCAGACACAGGAGACGGTCGTTAGTGCACACGCTGTGAATGTATATTATGAATAATGCATAAAACTTGGCTAAATCCTAATGAGTCCATTGACATCCTATGGGGTCCAAAGGAGGCTCAGATCCCAAAGCATGGCCCTGGCACATTTCTACCCACCAATCATTATAAAAAACAGTACCATGTAAACAAAAGCCATTAAATGACACAAATGCACTCCCATTCTAGGTAACGGTTTTGAAATAAGCGCAAGAATTGGAAGAAACTTTGAAAAGAGAGCTAAAAGTTCATCTTACATCATCTCCCCACTTACAGATTTTCAAAATGATCCCTTGCAATTTAAATGGGACAAAAGCTGCGGTGGAAGGTTTAATGTTGTTTCTTTTCTCTGGTTTTCTTCAGGGAGCTGCTATTACAAGGAAGATCTGAGCAATCCCGAAGAAAAGTGACCACACTCTTTGACCACGGTGGTAGAGAGTCTTTCTGCTCTCAAAGAGTAACGTTTACAAAATGAGTTGTAGTCGATTAAATAAGGAAATAGACGTAATGTGTCTGAAAGCAGTCTTTATGGTAGAAACTCCTTAACATTCTAGTTCTATACAGCTTTTTAAAGAATAAAAAAAAAAAATGCCGTGAGCATGCTACTTGGAGCCATTTAAAAATATGCATCTTTTTCTAATAGCCATTAAAAAATGAGTCCTTGCCCTGACCGGTTTGGCTCAGTGGATAGAGCGTCGGCCTGCAGACTGAGGGGTCCCGGGTTCGATTCCGGTCAGGGGCATGTACCTTGGTTGCAGGCACGTACCCAGTAGGGAGTGTGCAGGAGGCAGCTGATCGATGTTTCTCTCTCATCAATGTTTCTCTCTATCCCTTACCCTTCCTCTCTGTAAAAACAAAACAAAAAATCAATAAAATATATTTTTTAAAAAATGAGTCCTTGAAAGGAGAAACCGTAGGCATTACCCCTCCATGGGTCTGACCCCATGATGGACATCTATAGGAACACGTTCAACGTGTTCACTGAGCCAGAAATGCAGAGCTGAGCAGGCTCTGCCTGAGATGCACAGATTAAGAATGTGGCGACGCCTGTGCACCCAAGCCTCTCCTTGGAGCGGGGCTGGGAAAGCCAGGACCACTGCTCCGTCCTGGCGCTCCCAGGGGCGGGTGGGAAATGGGCATTCTGAGAACGCATCCCCAGAGTACCACGAAGAGGCGGACAGGCAAGGGCTGGCCACTTGGGGAAGCAGCAGGCCAAGAAAAACCCTGCATGCTCAGAAAACATGCAAGAGCAAAATGTTGAAGTTCTGGGATGGAGTTCTTGACAATTTGCCCAGTTCCCTGTGGTTTTCCCATCCCTTTACCAGGTCTAACAACCGGGCACAGTCTAGGCAAAAGCCGAAGCTGGAGGCTACCATAGAGTTTAATACCTCCATCACTGAATTCTGAAATGTGAGTCATATACCATCCCATATTTGGGCTAAACTCAGCTCCAGGCTTGGCTGTTCATGGTAATTTAGCCTACAGGGTGTGAACAGGGGGCTCGCTGGGACGGCCCTTCTGTGAAATCTTATTGCCATATTTTCCCATCTCTCACTACCAGCACAGCCAGACATTCTAACTCTAAACATTTATGAAAAACAACCCTTCATACGTTTCTATTTAAAGTACAAATACTCCTGGGTATAGTTAAGTAAGAACATTTATGATAAATTTGCATGTGCTTTCTTTTGTGAAAAAAACTAGGACAATAGAGGAGCCTAGCGTATTGAGGGCAGGCACTGGTGATTTTAAAATAGGGTGAAAGGTTAAAGATAGGACATGGTGGCAGACCAGCTTTGCTGGCTTTTCCGATTGGAATGACTCTGGCACCATCAGGGGTTCTGTGATGAGGGACTGAGACGTTCAACTGATTCCAAGTTTAAAACTTCCTTGGCACTGTATCGTCATATTTGTATTTACACCTGGGTAGGTGTGCCGCAGTGTTGCTAGAGCATGAAGTATGAAAATCACACAAAAAATAAGCTACCTCTTGAAACCACTTCTGCTGTTTGCCATCCCGTTCTAAAATTTGCCTCGTACCAAGTACAATAGAACAAAGTTCGGCTCCTGGTACGACAGTTCCATAAAGCTATTCCCCCTTTGAAAATCGTCCTCCACCACAGCTTGGCCCAGCCACACGATAAGCGAGTGACAATTGCTTCCTCCCTGCCGTGTTTCGTCACCCCTCCCAGATGCCACCAAAAGAATCACAGAAAATCTCTCAGCAGCACTTTGCTTCTCAGCGGGAAGCTGCACTGTTTGTGATATCCATTTTGATACAAACCTAAATTAGGCCTCTGGAAATAGGTACTGCATAAGAAGCAGCATTTTGTGTCACCAAATTATTATTACAGGTTACTGTTAACCCTTGGAAGATAGAGGTGAGCTCTGCAGCTCCCCACTGAGGTGACTATTTGTCATGAAATCATAGGTCCCACCTCAAAAGATGTTTCAGGTGAGTGTGCAATGAGGCCAGCTATCTGGTTGACCTATAGGGTTCTGATAGCTGGTTTAAGTGGGAAGCTACGGGCAAGGCCAGTTAAACAAAAGGACCAGCACAGCATGAGGAGCCAGCAGTCAGCACACGTTTAACAGCTGACAGAGATGTAGGGAAAAGAGACGAATCAGGACATGTTACTATCAGACCGATTTAAATCGCTCCTTTTTCAAAAGCCTTTTGCAAAGACAGGTAGAGGGGCAAAATTCAGAGCAACACCTTTTTTTTAAAAGGTCACTTGTGATAAAACTATTAACTAGTCATGTTGAAATAATAAATTAGAATATTGAGTTTATTGATTTTTTAAGTATTTCTTCATATAGTTCAAATGGGAAATAAATTTTGCTTTTGAACTTTCCTGATCAAACACTTAAACTTCTGGTCCATAATTGAGATTCAGAATTCTGTCTTATAATTATGGCACCAGTTCTTAAAATATTTATTATTATTATTTTATTTTGTAATATTTGATTCACTCTTGTTCTTCTTCCTTTATTACCACATTAAAATAAGCAGCATTCATAATGCTAATAATTATAAACATAACTGAATTCAAGATTCTAAATCTAAAACCACTTTCTGTTAACCTATGTTAGTAAAGAAAACACATAGAACATGTCTGACATCTCACCTTTCGGCTCAACTTGGGTCATTTTCAGATTAAAAGTTGCATGAAAGTCATCATAAAGTGTCTTACAATATACATACAATAATATCTCATGTAATAATAACTTGGCTTTTCCTTCTTCCTCATGTGTTTTTATTCTGTGTTTTGGTAGAAAATTATCATATGTGCCTGGCTTATCTCATTAAAATAAACAGACATGACTGAGTTCATCTCTCTTGAGACACAGTAAACACAATGCAAAATGTATTTTCTCGAATTGGAATAACACATTTATTGAATAAATAACTGCATAATTAAAGCTTTTTTAAAGTGAGTATCGTAGATTTGTGAGGAAGAGCCACAGACTTATTCTGCAACTGGTATCATGGAGAATGAAGTAGCTGATAAGAACCACCAAAGTTTCATAAGGATTTGAGCAGACTATGGATACCAGCCAAATTTCATAGCTACACGGAGTTTTTAGCTGAGTCTCTAGATTTGAAGGCAGAATAAATGCTCCTCTCCCCTTTCCTAGATGCACCCCATAAAATGATAGGCTCTTTTAATGTCTCAGAATGTTGTGCAGGTCTCATTCTAGTCAGCAACAAGTTCTTCAGACTGAGAAAATTGCCTACTCAACCACATTTAAGCTGCGGTATAGAACATCTAATCGTGAAAAGTATAAGAATCACACATTTCAGGGGGAGGCCGACAGAGGATCCCAATACAATCTCATTCAGGAAATTCTGACCAGCAATTACTTGGCATTCTCGGGACATCTAGATAGCATCTGAATGCCAGCTACTGAAATTAAATCTCCTAGGTTTCCACGGTCTAAAATAATTCCTCAATTCAAATATTCAACAGCATTACATCTGGTTCTAGTTAAAGCACCTTGCTGTTGACCAGGCACTTTCTTGAGTTCCTGCAGACTCTCTGTCACACTCCGTACGTACCTGTGCAGTCCATTCCCTGGGAAGTTGCTTTTGCCATGGCTTCCGCCTTAAAATATTCCTACGCCCATGCTGATGTTTGTATCTGTTCAGTTCAAATTTAGAGTCATTAGTACTTTTCCATAGTTACATTTCTTGTTCGGCTGATGTGTCCTTTTATTTATTTTGAAGTTTTCGATGTAAGACAACCAGGAATACCACCTTCTGAAATTACTACTGTCCTACCACCCTCTGATGGAACATTAGCGGGAAGCAATATTCTCCAAAGCTATGAAGCATAGACTGCCCTAAATTACATTGCAGTCACTGCCCTGAGCTCACACATTTTTGAATAGCAAGGCTCCCAGGGATCTCTCTGTACTGACTGCATTTACTGCTTTGAAATATTTTTAACCCAGACGCTGAAGTGCCAGCCTTGCAGTTCCTCATGCTAATCCCAGCCTGGGTGGCTGTTCTGAAGGGAAAGCATTCAAAACATTGTAACAGTGCATCAACTTTGACCCTTTTCACTTAAACATGAGACTCTTTAAAAAAAAGTCTGAATTCCAGAGGGAATCAGTGAACTTTGACCTGCTTAAAATTAGTTTTGTTTTAGTGCCTTCATGGTGACTCAACAGGCCAATTTTCCAGACACTTAAGACGTTTCTGCCCCTGAAGATTCCAGTTCAAGTCCACAGCTATGTTTGCAGTCGGATCAGAACACTTTGTCCCCGGGTTTCAAGCAACAAATTCCCAGGTCTCCATCTCTTTGCCAGATGTTGGCATTAGTTGGTATTAAGCTGGATCTAAACACACAGATATGCACATGCTCACACACACTCACGCACACACACAATACACACAATCGAGGACAGGTTCTTTTTTTTTTTCCTCAGAGGCTTTTAGGAAACAAAGTTTTCCACTCAAAATTCAGTCATGAAGAAATGTTTATCAGGATTATATAAACATTACTTGCTAGCCTAACTCCTACAAGAATAAAACTCCCAGCTTTTGGTAAATAGTACTATAATACATTTATAATACAAGCTTTCTGAATCTACTTTTCCTAAAGGGAACAAAAATACGGCTCAGCTTTTATTTTCTATTCTATTACAGATTTTTACGATTTGCACTGAATAAGTACATTGCAAATGAACACTATCACAACACTATACTTTCCTGCAATGGAATTTCAAATATGACATCTGTTGTCAAAAATCCATGACAGTTAATCAGTAATATAAGATTACCTGAGAACTAAAGGTGTCAAACATGTTCAGTTTCAAAACTCTTTTCCCTTTTCGGAAAACAAACGTTTTGTCCAAAATGAAACAGCACCCAATTTCATTAATATAAACTAAGGTGTTTAATAGGAAGGAAATAGCTATTAGTCTGGAATATTCCTGCATAAAACCTGTATTTTAAAACTTTTATAATAGTCAAGGACAAAGGCATTCACAAAAAGAAAACCCAATTTAGTTCTATGAAACCAGAAAAAAAGAATATTGACATGTAAGTTAACCAGGATAAAAGAATCAGTATGACACAAATTCGTCTACACAAATTACATACCATGTTAAACAAGAAGCCTTTTTTGTCTGCAAAGAATGAGCTATACTAAAAAGTGGTGCAAAAGTATATTCCAGATCTTCCTGTGCAAACACTGGTTTGCATTTCAATTTATCAATTCTCAGAGCTACCAATGACATTCTTAAAAATCTAGGCATTTGATTCCAACTGTTAATGCGCAAAGCTGGAGATCAGAAACTTTAGGGTATAGGGTCACAAAAACTGATCACAGCAAACTTATATTTGAATTGTCAACTCTCTCCTCCTATTAGATAGCACTAATTCCAATTCTAATACTCAGAAAATAAAAACTATTCAACTGAGTCTCTCTGGCAATCATTTCTTGCATTTCCTTCCCATTGGAGAGAGAACACTCTAGCAAAGATGTTCAAAGTGGAGGTGAATGGCAAGCGCTCTGGATATGTACATTACCAGTTCGTTTTCATTTTATTCGTAAATCATTCAACACATAAACATTGCGTGAGTTGTACTGAATGGACACGGATTTCTTAAATTAAGAAAATATTTGGAATTCAACCCAATTATTCTACATTTCAAGCACATGTAACTACCTGGGTTCTTAACCGGGGGTTAAGAAAATAAATACTAATCGTTTTGAAAACTGGGTCAATAACTTATAGGAAGAGGTCAGCTAAAATGAAAATTTCAAATGCTACCAAACAGTGCCTTCTAATAACATGAAAATAAATATAAATTATGCAGGAGTCTAATTGAAATGCACATACTCATAAATCCGACAGTAAGTGGCAGTATTTAAATAAAGTAAAATTTTACAGAGATGGTCCCATAAAGGGCCATTATCTGAAGAATCTGCCAACATTGGATTAGCATCATAGTTGCTTAATCCTTTAATTGTTTTAATAATAAAATATGCTACTAATTGTGTAAGGTATTTTGGCCTTGCATTCCAAAAGTCATTTGCATTTTTCTTTGTATACATTGTAAAAACTAATATACAGTGTCATTAAAAAGTAACACGACTGGTTTTTAAACAAACATACCATGTCATCCAAATAGTGGCCACCTTAGAACAACCACTGCCTCTGAAGATCAGCCATTCCTGCCTCTGCCTGATTTTGAAACTGCTTTCTAAGTCTGTAACACACACACACACACACACACACACACACACGCATGCATACTTCTAAATATCCTCAACGGTGACAAATTTCATAATTTGAAAGTCAATTTTAGCCATTTTCATCATTTCTGAGAGACATTTATAGCCAAGTCTGGTGAATAGAAAAAGGATGATGAATCTTGGTATGAAATGCGAATAGAAAGTAATGAGATGGATGTTTTTAGTCAGGCTTGCAAATGACTGAACAGACAATTCTGAGAGGAAGTTTTCCAAAATGTTTTGAACAAGGGCATCATTGGAATCAGAGTTTTGCTTCTCTGGGTAACAATTTTGAGAAAAAAACATTAATATGAATGCATAAATTATAGTGCAATCATTGTTTTTAAAAAAATCAAGCTCCGTACTTTTCACTTATACTCTGCCAATAGGAAATAGAGCTGATGTACATTTCATTCAGATGGTTATAGGTCTACATTCTGAAACTCCCAGTTGGTTTGCAAAATATTATATGTAATGTAAACTTAACTGTTATGATCTTTCAAAAAAGTACACTCAAAAACTCTGATTTTCATAGTCATATTTACATTCAGCCCTGATCTATAGGCCCCTCTAAACTTTTTTCTACTATATATAGTAAAAACCTGACAAGAGCTCACTGTAGAATTACGCACAAAGACTGAAAATTTAAACAAGGTGTGATCGTGTACTTTTTCACACATTATTGTATCCTGCTGCACCAGTACACTAATGTATGCACAATTCCAAAATAGCTTGGGCTATTACAGCACAGTCTTGAAAACTACTAAAACCCCAACAAGCGCACCTCTCAAAGGCTGTTCCTTCATTATTGCAAACTAGTAAAAGGTTGATTTCACTATTTGTACAATACAGTACAAAAACTATATAGAGAAAAATGTCTCTGTCATTGCCCCATAATTCTGAGGTCTTATTTCTTATTAGACTCTTTTTAGTTATAAAAGCTGTTTCATCAATATAAATATGACAATGGGACTCAATACTATTTAATCGACTCAATTATGGAACAAGTGTGCTTTTTTTCCTCATGCTGCCCTACTTTCTTTTAAATTTCATTTGAATTATTGATGAAGTTACAATAAAGCATTTCTTGTTACACATTATTTAGAAGTAGAAAATGATGTTTCATGGTTAGTTTTTGGACCCATAGTAATAAAATAAACACACTTGCTGTCCTTTCAAAGAAAGTCAATAACTTAAAAGAATGAATTTTCCTCTTTTTTCCTATTGTCTTGAAAATGTAATGTGCTGAAATCATGAATATAAATACAAAAGTAAAAGGAGAAAATGGTCAGCAAAGTGCACTATAGAAAATACTGTTCCAGGGCCTCCTGGATATTGAAAAGATTTACACTTTGATACATTTAGGTTCTGATTTTCCTCAAGTATTTTGAGGATTCATTTGGTCATGGAGCAGGATGAGGCCCCCCCAAAATGGTAGAACAAATAGTTTTTGGGGCGAGGGCAACGTTTCTTAGTTAGACTACTCTAATCACTTCATAACTCATGCCTCGCCATCCCATTCTCCAAACACCCAGAGAGATCTGTTTAAAATGCAAATCTGAATCCTTTCATGGCTTGCCATTGCCTTCCTGATAAAAACCTAAACCCTTAGCATCACCTTGAAGACCGTACAAAGGAGGACTCCTCCCTCCTCACAACTTTTATACTTCTTCTTTTTTAAGTATGTTTTATTGATTTCAGAGAGGAAGGGAGAGAGAGAGATAGAAACATCAATGATGAGAATCATTGATTGGCTGCCTCCTGCATGCCCCCTACTGGGGATCGAGCCCACAACCCAAGCATGTGCCCTTGACTGAAATCAAACCTGGACCTTTCAGTCCGCAGGCCAACTCTCTATCCATTGAGCCAAACCAGCTTCTTTTATGTGTCCCAACCACTCCTATCTCCTTTACTTCCTCACTGTTCTAAGCATTAACACTTCAGAGCTTTGCACATGGGGTTCTTTACTCCATACTCACCCACACTTTCTTCACCTACTTTGCCCTTATTTTTCCTCACATCCCAGCTCAAATGTCTCCTCCTGATGAAAGCCTCCTGTGAGTTACCGAATAAGTCATTCTATCTTCTGTCTCCTTCAATCTTGTACTCTTTCTCCACAGTACATATCACGAGTACTATAGGTGCAACTTTCTTAATGAACTTACATTCACCCAGTCACCAGTGTAACTGATGTTTTGCCTTCCCTCTGCAAAACATACTAATGGCACTGGCACCCGAATGGCAAAGAGGCTACTGGAGCTCACCCACACTTCCACTCTAGCCACTTCGCTTGTCTGCTTGATCCCAAGTCTGTTTATGTCATTTCTATTTGTTATTGTATTTGGGTAAATTCGTTAAATAGTATATAACTAATGAAATATGAGGGCAAAGAAGAAAGCTTTTAGTGACATTAGATTGCATGCTTTAAAAATAAAGGTAAATTGTTTTTAAAAACCACTAAATTGGGTGTCAAACAACTTAATAAAATTGGGGAAATTAAAAAAAAAAACCTGGATAAATGCTGCACTTAGCTTCCTTGCCAAATGCCTTTAAGCCCTCCTGACAATTTTAGTAAATAAAAGGTAAAAATAGAAGCATATATTATTATGGGTTTAACTTCCCAAAAAAGATGGCAAGGACCATTACTCAGCAGACGCATACTTAAAAGCCCCGACAATCCATTAATTAATTGGCTCACTGAAAAACACTGATAAACAATGAAACATAATAAAATACATTATGTTTAAAATCCTAAAACATTTAAGGTAGATATCATTTCTTTAAAATTCTATGTTTTAACTATTTAAAAAATACATAAAACAGTCCTGCTACCAGTCACAATTACACTGGAGAACAGAATGTCTCTCTATTATCTCTACTTGTTGGAACGATTAGATGATCAATCCTATCTTTCTTATGCATTGAAAGCTCCATTTGAACAGGGACCAAATCTATGTTGGCCTACCAGTATCACCCCATTACTCAACATTTTTCATATGTGACAAAGAACAGGCTCACAATAAAAATATTTTCAATAAGTGAATAATAGTTAAGATTAGTCAAACACAATATTGTTTCTTTTAAATTATTATTAAGATCAATATGCAAATAGTTACAAAGCGATCAAGTACAAGTATGGATAGAATCACGTGAAGATTGCAAGGCACAGTTGTTTTTTGTGAGAGACAATATATGTCTTTTACTCAGTGATGGTAAGATCATTTGTACATATATAAAAAGAATCTTAGTTTTTTGTTATTTTTCAAAGCACTTTAGCATAACAAGATTTCTACCTTTTAACTTATAAACTATATTTAGGGCTATGTGATTAAGTTTCCTTAGGAATCCAACTTTGACTGCCATGTCCTTATTTCTATATACTGGTTCCAAATCCCGCTAACTTTTAATTTTATCTGTTATAAAAAGTAATAATAATGCTACCTGAAATGCATCTATCTCTTTCCTTCCAATAAATTGAAAGCAACAATTGTCTGTGAGCAGGCACTGTTAAAAAAAATGAGAATACAACTAAAATGAAATTTTATTAGCAAAATAAAAGACATGCTAAGGAGACTAAGCTATCTAAAGTTCAGGCGCAAGATGAATCTGGGATCATTGTTTTAAGCCAGGCTGAGTTTTTCCAGAAAAAGTGCTTATAAACATTTTAAATCCCAAAAGGACATAAAGGAATGCACTACATTTATGCAAGGTTTTGTCTTTTCAAGTTCTCTATTACTGAGACAACACGAATAAAGATATCTTTTAATTATTGCATGTAACTGATTTATAAATTTATGAGTCAGAAAAGATAAGCAACAAGAGAGCATTCAAAAGCATTCTGGAATATAAGCCAGGATATGGCTCATAAATTAAGGCCAGATATACAGAGGGGTAATAGTGTCAGTGTGGCCCCAACCTTTTAGTTAATAATGAGGAATTGCTAAATAGGAGGAAATGCTAAGTCATTATGACCCTGGCTAGCGCACATGCACACAAAAAGACAAACACATGCATACATAGACACACAAGCTCCCTCCAGGGTTCTAACAATATTTTAAAGCATCACAATTATAGTCTAAAATCTTACTTATTTTTTAATGCTTGGGGTGCATACTATTTCATTTACATAGTTGCATAGATCAAATTCATAAAATTGTCAAAATTTGTCTCCAATGCATTTTCTTCCCATTTAGCATATAACTGAAGCTCTAGAAATCTAGCTCAGAAGTCTTCAGGGTTGATGGGGGGTGGGGGTGGGGGATGGGGCAAGATTATCCATTGGAATACGGTAAGAAAATATTATAACTTCTCTTTATGTTTCTTATTCTATTGATATGCTTTATTCCTTTTTAAAATTTATCCTTATTGTTGAAAGTATTACAGATGCCCCCTCTTCTTTCCCCATTGACCCCATCTACCTACCTCAACCCCATTTTTGTGTTTCCTATTAGTAAATTAATACTTTTTATTGATGGTGACTATACAGATTAAAAAAAAAAAATAGGAAAGCGTTGACTTAGATGCCCATCTGGGAACCAGAAAAACCTAGACCTACACTGTTGTCTGCATACTGGCCAAGAATTCTTCTACCATCATATGTCTACATCCAATCAGCTGTCTTACCTCCAGTTAAAATGTCCCCTTGGTTTCATTCCATTAAATTATTTTTTCCAAAGCTGGAAGTTCAAAATGATCCACTTGGTTTTATCTTCTAACCTAACTACTAAACGATTGTCACAGTGCTCCTCCTATCACAACAGGAAGGAGTTCACGGTCATGCTCTTCTCACTTCTGTTTCACTGTTTTGTTCCGTGCTACATTTTCCATATGCTTAAGGAAGTGGGTTATGGATTACATTGTCTAATTTTTAGCTAAATTAGCCCTCACTAAGTTAACAAGTGATTTAATATTGTTCTTTGAAAACAAAACAAAAATCTAGGGATTTTCAAGTAATATTAATAATACAAATATAAGTGAACACGGGAAAATGGCAGAACTATATCTCTTAGACCCACCTTTGTCAGCCATATTTCATGAAAAAAAATCTATGAAAATTCAAAAAAAAAATAGAGGAAGAAAGAGTGTCAGGAAGGTTGTGTTTAGTGGATGCTGTGGGGTGTTACCTAGGGGCATTCATGTCCCAGTTGCCAGGAGTGTTGGCTGCTGAATGCTCACATCTAAGGCCCTTTCCAAGAATTGCTTTCATCCCAAGTTCCACCCCCACCCCAGGGGTGGCACACATCCAACACCAATGTGACCTTGCAGAGGTCTGGTCCCCTCGCCTCCCTTCAGGGCATCTCTGAGGAGCCACCCAGTTCCAGAGCTCCCCATAGGTCAGCTGAAGCCTCAGCTGCATCACAGTCAGATTCTCCTTCAGCCCATCCTGCTTCTCTCCGCCCCTCACAGGTGCTGTCCCCAAGGCCCTCCCAACCTACCAAACCTACTGCATGCAAATCTACATCAGAGTTGGTCTCCAGGGAACTCGGATATCACTTGTACTATCATTTAGTCTGAACTTTGCTCTAAGTCTTATTGTGCCCTGGATATTAACTAAAGTACAACACATGCACATAAATTATCAATATGTATGTATATGTACATGTACACATGTATACACACATTCTGGATTCTCATGTGCCTTATGCTCTCCGGAAACCAAGCTCTCTATAATTTCAAAAACAAATCACGCTATTTCCCACCTCCTTTCCTTTTAACTCATGTTGTCCTGTCTGCCTGGAATACCCACCTCCTTCTCAGAGCACCACCCCCTGCCCTACTCAGCTGAACTCAGAGCCTTACCAAGGGCATGCTGGTGGGGGGAGCAGTGTGCCCAAGTGAGGCAATAAGAGAGTGCAATATTGAAGAAATTTTAAGAAGCATAATATAACTGACTAAAAGTCAGTGGGCTTCTTATTATCATCTGGCTCCAACAATTCTAAATTATTCCAATAATAAAATGGTCCGTCCCACCAGAGCTGACACCTCCATGGCCCACACTAGCTATGCCACCCACCCACTTTTAGCCTTGACTCAGAAATTCCAGTAAACATTGAGCACTTCTAGTAAAACCTATACGTTTGAACATAGGCCATTTTTATTCAGGAACACCAAATAAGTTGTATACAAAGTAAAAGTAATCAGTAAATAATATTCTCAATGATAAACAACATTAACATAGTCAAAGTAACCATGTTTTCTGAACTGATTTAACTTTCCCCAAAAAGGGATGAAATTATATTGGGACAATAGGAAAAGGAGTATGTGTGGTATTAGGAAATAGAGGTAGAGTGTGAGTAGTATAACAAAGCCAAGCTGTAGAGAGTCAATTGACAGCTAAGATTTTTTTAAAAATAAGAAATATAAGGAGTAAATATTTTATTTAGATATACAGAGTTGAAAAGAGTAGGAATGGGGTAGGCATGATCAAAAGTAAGACAGGAGCACTACTTTACTCTATAGCTTTGAGTTTTATATGATCTACACACACATTATTTTAATATGTATTTAATCTAATAAAATGCTCAGCTCATACAATTCATTTAGAAAACCTTCCCCAAACTCTCTTCTGTGATCTCAAAACACTCTATCGCTATACCTATCACACTGATATATTATAATTACCAGTTTATGTTACTAACTCCCGTACCAAATCCAGGTTCTTGCAGACAACAACTATGACTTGTTTATATTTGTATCCCCTGGCAGAAAGGATGCTTAAATTCAAATCTGAATTTAATAAATACTAACTGAGCTTCAAGTAGACAAAAGTGGTAATAAGATACAGGGTTCCTGATTTCAAAGAATAACATTTATAACCATAAAATGTCATCACACAGTAGAGATTATTATGTGCCAAGGATTGTTTTAAGTACTTTGTATTCAATCTCCCTTGAATCATCACAACTGCTTTATGAGGTACACATAATTATCCCCATTCTGCAGATGAGGTTACGTAAATTGCCCAACCAGAAAGAGGTAAATCATGACCCAAAATAGGAGTGTAACATTGAACTACATCCAGCATCCACATTCCTAGACACAAATTCACAACATCTCTCAAAAGATAAGGCATGTTCACAACATGCTTATGATATGGCACAATACAGAGTTAAAGCCATAAAAGTGGCTATAGATGTAAATATCATAATATCAGAAGGATATCTTTGGTCAGTATATTCTGGAAGCATACTGTAGAAAAGTTAATTTTAATTTGGAAATTAAGGGATGTGGAGGGCTTTAGGAAATCTATATGAAGGGATGATATATAAAGGAAGACACAGAAATATGAAGGCAAATACATACATGTAGACAGGAGGCACTAGATATAGTGTGTCAAGTCTCTCTGCCTGAACACACAGGGGCTAAAGCAGGTACAGACCCAGCCAGCAGAGTCCCTGAGAGAGCTAAGGACTTAGGCATCTCTTTTCTGAACCTATGGACATGGAAACAATAGGTAGTTATCACATTTAGGAGTGTCCCATTAGGTTGGTGGAGTAAGAATTTGGGGGTAGAAATGTTGTTACAAATCACCTGAAACTGGATGATTTTCCCTCTGTGTTTGTTTCAGAAACCCTCTTGTCTGCATCTCCAACACCACTTAGAGTCCAAAGTCCAAGCGCCATCTGCCTCTTGCCTGATCTCTGCAATTGCCTCCTTATTAGCTTGCCCCAATTCATCCCTGCCTCTCTTAAATCTGATCCACATGCTAGAGCCATAAGTTTTATTCGTTTTATTCGTTTAAAACTATTCAGTGGGTTTCTTATCACCCTTATTGTGACGATTCAACTCTCTAACGTGGCCCATGAGGCTTAATGATCTGATCCCAACCCAACTCTACAGCCTAATCAAGGGGTGGGCAAACTTTTTGACTCGAGGGCCACAATGGGTTCTTAAACTGGACCGGGCCGGAACAAAAGCATGGATGGAGTGTTTGTGTGAACTAATATAAATTCAAAGTAAACATCATTACATAAAAGGGTATGGTCTTTTTTTTTTTTTTTTTTTTTTTTTTTTTAGTTTTATTCATTTCAAAAGGGCCGGATCCTGCCCGCGGGCCATAGTTTGCCCACGGCGAAACTGTACCCTTTTCCCAGTCACTCTGTTCCAGCCACACTGGCCTTCTAATTTCAAGAACACAAATTTCCTCCCTCTCTGTTTGGAACCCTTGGACATGCTATTTCCTAGATCTCAAAAGGTTTTTCTCTTGTCCGCTTTACCTCATTAACCATCCTTCACATGTGACTTCATCATGGCAACCTCCTCTGACTACCACCCACATGTATCATTTTCCTATATGTTGTATGTACTTCTCTAAAATACAGTCCCACAATTCTCAATCATAAGTTGTTTGCTTAAAGTTTATCTTCCCTAATAAACTTTAAATCTTTATGTACAAGGTGTGTGCCTGTTCCACACATCCCTCACTCTCTAGTAGTTACTATGGTATCTGGCTCAATAAATATTTGTTGCCACAAGTTTTATTCAATGTTGATTATTGAGTGAATGAAGAGATAAATCAAAAAGGGAGAGCCAAAATACAGAGTCAAGTGGATTGGGAACCAAGAAAAGTCAATTGATGAGGAGGTCTGAAGTAGATGGAAAAGGCAAGTCTAGAAGAATTCCCTGAAGCCGACAGGGTTCAGGTGTGAGCAGTGGCTTTGTATGCAATGCCCATGGCCTCTGGCATGAGCATCCTGAGAAGAGTTGATAAGATTGATGTGTTTTAGACAGTTTGGGAGTCCTCTGGGAAACTGTGTTCAGCTTGAATCCAGATCAGAATCTACTTGTTCTCAATGGGAAGGTTTTAAGCGTGAGCCTGAAAAGATAGAAGATTTGGAGATAGACTGTAAGGCCTTTAAAAAACAGGCTTCAGACTCTCAGTCCCAGCCATGTGTAGTACTCAGGCACTTTGAATTTTTTGTGAAAATGGCTACATTATATAAATAGCATGTCAAGTCCAGCCAGTGTAGCTCAGTTGTTGAACATCAACCTATGAGGCAGGAGATCATGATATGATTCCTAGTCAGGGCACATGCCCAGGTTGCAGGCTCAATCCCCAGTGTGGGATGTGCAGGAGGCAGCCAATCTATGTTTCTCTCTCATCGCTGATGTTTCTTTCTCCCTCTCTCTCCCCCTTTCTCTCTGAAATCAATAAAAATATATTTAAAAATAAATAAATAAATAAATAAATAAATAAATAGCATGTCAGGAAGATTGGCCTGACAGTGGTAAATAGAGCAGATTGTAAAGAGAAATCCCAGTGTGAAGAACTTTGCAATAGCTCAGAAATAAGCTGAAAATAGCCTGCTCTAGAGGGATAGAGTTGCATACATAAAGGGAAAAAACAGTGTCATTTTGAGGGCTGACTCCCTAGGACTTATACCTACTCTATTGCGATGGGTAAGAGCCCCGCTTTCAAAATCAGACCAGTTTGGGTTTAAGTCTGAGTTCCACCACTTAACCACACGTTCAATTTCTGTATCTGTATAAGGGGCAACGTTTGTGTCTACATCAGAGAATTCCTGGAAAGAATCAATACAAATAAAAATAAACTGCTCAGCACAGCCCCTGGCAACAGTAAACTATCAATTACCATCAACTATTCTTTCAAGCTGGGCCAGAGAAGGTAACAGTGATGCCAGGAGACTTACTTTGGGTGGGCATGTCTTCATGACACAAGCAAATAGCCACCTATGGCAAAGAGTTAACGTTAACTCTTGTTCTGGCTTCTGATCTGGATTCAAGCCAAGCACAGTCACCTCCGACTCCTTCAGAGACTTTCTTCGCAAGCTGCCTAAGCCATTGCTAAACTCCCGCTTTCATAATGTCTTACCAATTGCCCCTTCACTGCAATGCCGCCCCCTAGAAGGTATCCGAGGCCCTCCGTGGCTAACTACACCACTCCTCTCTTCCCAAGAGATGTCAGAAAGATTAAGTTGAAAGCAAATGAAATGTTAAACTCGGTTTTTAAGAGTTAACCGAGAGTGATTATTTTTTCCCCTCCAAGGATAGGTAATAGCATCAGATTCTGAAATTAAGCACAGCAGGAAGAAAGAGGCTGCATAGATTTCACAGTATCGCAAGCCTCTGTAATAAAGCACTTAAAAATGCCTTGTACTGCTAATTCTTTACACAATCTCCTTTTATTTCCAAAGCAGTGTGCGGGGCTTGAGCCATGCGAGACTCGCATTGATGTTAACATGACACTGCTTGAATTACAGCCGTTTTTCTACTGAAACTCCTGTTACGTTTAGATTCACTTTTTACCTTTTTATTCTCATAATACATTTTCCAGCCTGACTTTCCAGATCAAATGAATGGTTGCCTCTTCCAACAATGCTGAACCCACCTTTGCAGTCATTACCTTTAGCGAAACATCCTGGCCCTCAAGCAATAACCAGGCCTTGAGCTAGCGGGGGAGCCTGCCTATGTGAAGGTCCTGGATCTCTGGTCACTCTGGGAACGGGACGTAAAGGAGGACAACTCTCTTAGTCTGCGTTCAATTTCCCACCTGCCCTCCACCCCCAGGCCCAAGTCAATCCTTTTTATTCGCTGACTGAACTCTCCAGCCAATGCTTATTAAATCGTTAATATCGGCCAGGCACTGTACGAGGCACCATGGTGGATTTGCAAAACAGTAAAATGAAAGTGTCCTTAGCAGCAAAGCTAATTCAGAATCTCTGCCTCCAGGGAGAACATGTTTCTTTAAGTAAAGTTTAAGCAACATGCCGCTGTGTGTTGTATAAATACTTTTTGGTTAATGAATGGATTGTGGGGACTTGATAATAATAACCGAGGTTTAGAAATCACAGCTCAGGCATCACTGTCAGTGATGACTTCTCTCTCACCCATCCCTCCTATTTCCTGTGAAAGTAAGGCAGGCAGGGTTAGTGCCCCGTTTTATGGATAGCAACTCACACCAGTATCTTGGCCACTTTTTTTTTTTTAATGAAAAGTACAAATGAAAAGTCACAAAGACTGAAATCCAGGCAATGATTTTCCTGTTCATTAGCTGAGGAAAATGAGCAAGCTTATCACCCATTGGAGTTTGTCTGCCCACCTGTGAAAAGGGGCTAATACCCACCTAATTGGAAGGCTGTGAGGATTAAATAACATTTTCCGCGTAAAGCACCTAGCACAGTGCCTGGGACACAGTCAAATGCTCAATTGCAGTTCGTTTTACCACGTAGCCATCATGCAGGGCTGCTCTGAATCAAAACGGAGCTTGGGCCCAACCAGCATGGCTCAGTGGTTGAGCATCGACCTATGAACCAGGAGGTCATGGTTCAATTCGCAGTCAGGGCACATGCCCAGGTTGCAGGCTCGATGCCCAGTGTGGGACATGCAGGAGGCAGCCAATCAATGATTCTCTCACATCACTAGTGTTTCTATCTCTCTCTCCCTCTCCCTTCCTCTCTGAAATCAATAAAAACATTTTTTAATGGAGCTTGGTATGCAAGATATGTTGGCTTGGCAATCATTTATTCAGTTACTGCCCTGTTCCAGGCATCATAATTGTGCTGGGATACAACCCGGTACCCTCAGCCAGCTTACCTTCCACATGTTTTGTCACCCTGTGGTTACCCCTTTCAAACCATGCAGCAATGCATTTCACACCCCTTCCCCTTCTCACTTCATCTAGGGAGATTAACACAATGCAGCATGGTCAATGGTGCCATGAGAATCAAGACCTCATGGTAACAGAAATGTTTAATACGGCACAATAAATAAGGAAAGGGAAGAAGGGAGAGAAGAACATTGGGGAGCGGGGGACTGAGAAAGTCCTTAGAAATAAATACTGGGCCCATTAAGTTTCTTTACATCCTGATAGCTTTATTTACTTTTGTTTAGTGTGCATTAAAATGATCACTTGTTTCCTGACTTAAAATAGAAAAGACACTACTATTCTACTAGTAGGGAAGGTATGATGGAGATGAGAGTGGAGTGATGTAAAAAAAAAAAAAAAAGCCAAGAGAGAGTTATAAGAAGTAGTATGCACTTGTTCGAAAGCAGTGCCCAGTGCAAGAGTGAATGAGACTGGTTGAGCCAGATACATATGATAGACTGCCAATACTGCATAGTAACACCAAACATCGCAGGAACATACAGGCTGCTACCACACGTCAAACTCCAGCTTCCATCAGCCACGGGTTACACCAGGAGATCTTGGCAGACATCAGGTTTGAGGGCAGGCCTTAACCCAGAATAGGAATGGAACAGCAACCACTGTCCAGAGTGTAAAGCCTGGCTCAGCAAAGAATTAAGTCAGAAGTTTAGTGAAATGGCATCTAAACAACATGCCATCAGAAGTACTAATTTTTTCTCACAACTGTTAGGTTTGTCAGCCTTTTTAACTAGAGACATTGAAGTAACCAGCGCTCAGTATTTGAGGAAAACTATGCCAGAAGCCTCACAGTAAGCCGTCTTTATCCTGGGCACAGATTCCCCAGAGGGGTCACTTGTCTGAGGAATGTGTCAAAAATTAGCTCTCTTTTCCTGTCTCCCATCCTCTTTGGATTTTGAAGTTGTCCCCGGGCCAGTTTCCCACACAGTGCAACATACAGAACCACCTAAAAAACAGAGGCAAAATACCAGTGGTCTCATGACTCCCACTTGAAACTGACATACTAAGGCAATGTCTTATATCAAAAAAAAAAAAGCTCCCTCCTCTACAGAAGAATTGCTCTCCATTAAGTCACTGAGAATCAGTCTGACTAGGTCTAAATGTCATGGTCTTCATCCTCTACTGCAAACGCCCCCCCCCCATGCAGCCCCACCCCCCAAAATAGCAACAACTCAATTCTCAGTCCAATAACGTCTTTTCTCAGATGTTGTTTTCCCAGTGGGTGGAAGAATGAACTTGCTGCAATGCCACCAGCTCCTCTACAGTTTCTTTTAATTTAAAGTTACAACAGGAGGGAAGAAAAGAGACTTTCTATTAAGGGACAACTCCCTGAAGGGTCTCTTAGCTGACAAGCGAAGGACTAGTCATGGCAGTGATCAAATCTAAAGCAACAAAGTGCTACTGGCTCTGTGACTCATCACAGCAGGCGCTCGCGCTGAGGGCCACTTGAGTTCAGTGCTTTGTGGTGCGGCAAGTTGGTTTAGGAACAGTAACATGAGGGAGCAAAGACTCACAAGGTGTTTGAGGCTCGAGATAAAACGCAGACTTACAGTGCAAGTTCCTTCTCAACTGAATAGGGAGCCTGGAGGGGTAAGGAAATGAAGAGAGGGTTCTGTCTACCTCGTACTTTAAGGCAATTTACCTGAAGACGGTCAAGGTCAGTTGGTCTATCTGTCCTAGGGTTTACAACCGGCTGAAATTAAGGATTGAAGGGTGAGAAATTAACGGTGCTATTTATTAAAAGGCAAACATTGGGGATGTCTGCTTGCTTGCATAAACAACGCCTTCTAATTACATGAAATACCAATTGATTAAACATATTTATGATCACCTGATACAATTCAGCTATACCTCTCCGTTGCAATTTATGAGGACATTAAAGACAGTCAATATATATTGAGCATTTCTTCTATACCATGCATGGTACTATAGATTTACATATACTCTCATATAACCTCATTTAATCTTGACTAGGACTCCGTGAGGTGATACTAGCATTATGCTCATTTTACAATGAAGGCAAATAAAGCATCAAAGTGCTCAAAAAGGCCAGGACTTTTTTTCAGTGGTAGGTCCACCTGACCAGAGTGATTGCTGCTAATCCCTGGGCAATACTGCCAAACCACAGCTACACCACTCAGATCTCCTGTTGCAAGAACATAATGGACTCAGTGCCCCAGTGGCTGCCCCTATGTCTCTAGCATAGTGGCTCTCAACCTTCCTAACGCCGCAACCCTTTAATACAGTTCCTCATGTTGTGGTGACCCCCAACCATAAAATTATTTTCATTGCTACTGCATAACTGTAATGTTGCTACTGTTATGAAAAGTAATGTAAATATCTGATATGCAGGATGTATTTTCATTGTTACAAATTGAACATAATTAAAGCATAGTGATTAATCACAAAAACAACATGTAATTATATACGTGTTTTCCGATTGGTCTTAGGCGAGCGACCCCTGTGAAAGGGTCGTTCGACCCCCAAAGGGTTGCGACCCACAGGTTGAGAACCGCTGCTCTAGCATTATTTGTGCACCAAGGCCATGCTTCCAGGGTTCGCTCCTAGTCAATGAATGAGCACAGCAAAGGGAAACACACATTTCCCCACAAAGATATATCTGTGTCTATGTGCAAAAACAATAAAACACCCACCTACCCTGATTTTTTTTCCCCAGACTGGAGATTAAGGATACGCTGTATTTTTGCCTAATTTCCCTGCCTCTAGGTTCATATTGAATTCAAGGTTCATGAGGAGTACAGTTACAAAAAGAAAAGAAAAGAAAAAAGCAATCCATTTCTTGGGAACAGAGGACTCCTCCAATGCCTGTCTCTCATCTGCCCAACCAAACTTTTCTTGGTCTGTGCTATAGTCAGTTTCTTCCTACCATCTCTGTTTTCCCTTCCATCTCTCCTTGCATAAATGTCAAACCTGGATCACTGGCAAAAGACTTTCCCAGCCTTCTCCTGCTCCCTCCCCCAATAAGCTTCTCACATGTCTAATTCCATTTTGGCATCTGCTAATTAATTACAAAATTGATAAAAACAACTACATCATTTATTTGTGTTTTAAAAGCCTTTCCTTTACCTTTGGTCAGTGTACATACAGAGAAATTCTATCATTGGGGAGAAAATAACCCCTAATTTCTCCATGTTATTACTGTACCTCATCTTTTCCAACTGGCAATGGTATATTATCGTGCCTTTCTCTTGCACCCAATTTAAACAAATAAACACACCTGTGTAATTGAAGGAACTGTTGACTCCATAGGGCAAAATATTGCAAAGTCAGATTTATTTCTTTTTCCAAGTGGAATTTCTCTCTAGCCACATGTACTATAACTTAATATAACCAAGAGGTGGATAATTATCAATGGATAAAATGACCCAAAAAGTTTTTCACTAGATTATAACTGCAATGAGAAATCAAAAAGGACAACAGAAGAGAGATCTACAATTAGTTCCTAAATTTTTTGGTTTGCCTTTACCTATTATGTAGTAATTAAAATGTTAATTACTAAAGGAAGATTTATATGACTAAAAGGTAAAATTCACACTTGCACCAAATACAGCATCTTAATATAACCACGTTGTCAGAGATCATGTACAGATATTAATGGAATCACCATTTTAAAGTGTTGATCTCAGCCTCAAGAAAGTGATATATTTTCCTCCTTAGACTCAAATAAGTTCAAAGCAAGTAGAAAATGAGGCTTCAAAGATTATTAATGATTAAAAAGACTCGATTGGAGGAGAGAAGAGTGCAGCTAACATTTACTGAGCACCTCGTACAGGGGAGACCCTATTCCAGGAATTTGACAGGTCTCCAGTGTAATTCATGCATAGCCCTGTAAGGAAAAGTGTTATAATCCCCAGCTTTAGCGATTAAGAAAAGGGACAGGGCACTGAATGTTCAAAACTCCAACTCATGAAAGAATTATAAATAGGCCTAAACTGAGACACTCCGAAAGCTAGTGGGACCACCTCTGCCACATGCTGGTGCCTCCCTGAACTCCCTGCCTCCGAGCCTTCCTTGGTGCTGTAGTGACAATGCAATGCCTGAGCCTCCAGGGAACATACCTGGAGGTCCCACCAGCGCCCTCCCATCCTGTTGACCATTGCACTGTCTGTCCCCTTTGGACACGTGATACCACATAATCATGAAGCTTAAGTCAATGATGAGTAACTAAAGGCAGCAAAGATATAATCAGTTTTAAAACATTAACTAATAAAGAATGAATGGTCCTATACCTGTACAAATCAATACCACTACCATGACCACTCCTGGAAATACATTTTTTCTGAATTTTTTACTTTCTAAGCCTCAATTTTTAAAGGGTGGTTAACTTCAATGTATTCTTTAAATGCATTCATTTTGCCTCTAACTTTGTCAATATGCTGCCCCTCCTGAATGTCATCCTTACCTGTAAGTGGAGTAATCACTTGCCTATAAGGTCTGATCTGAGTGGTACTGAGAAAAATCCCAATGTTTGTAAATATTTCTTCTTGGCAGCTTCACTTGATACTTGTAATCCCCACAAGTCTTTCCCTAAGTAATTAAATGGTCATAATAAACTGCAATAATAACAGTAATAATAATAACTCCTGGAGAATTAAACCATAATAAGCTATTAATACCTAGGAATTAATTAATTTCTGAGTCAGAGGTTACACTGGGCAAATGGGGCAGACATTCAGAAGGGTCCATCAAAGCAAACTGGGCTGTTATCAAAGGCCCATCCTAAGTTCAGGCCCCTGATTGGGGAGCATTCAAAAGCACCCATGTAGGCAGCTAAATGGGGAGAGGTTTGGAGTAAATAACCCAAAAAGCATATTCCCCTTAATTTTAAAGACAAGGATATTAAATATAGTAAAGTTCATTAAACAGTACCACTCAAATGTCCCAATATGGGCCACCTGAAAATGACCAAAAGTGCCTTAGTGTCTGCCCTACTCCTGAGCTTAAGTGCCCCACTTCTTCCCTTTAAATAAATAAATTCATTCTTTTTAAGCAAAAGATTAGATCCTTGCTTCATATTCTTAAAATGTCATTTTACTCTTCTATTAAGAACATCTTCTAGGTTTAATTGAAGATCAATTAAACTTCCCTACCTCTAAATTCCTTCTCCTAAATATTAGATATGAGTAATTATGTTTCATCACACACAGGAAAAAAAAAAAACAGCAAAGACCCAACGCACATTTGAGAATCATTTACCATTCCCACTCTCCCAAATGGGAATTGGAATAACAAGACTGATCATAATTGGATTAAGAACTATAATTCTTTAATTCATTCACCAAATTGAGGCATTTGGAATCATTTATTTACAGAGCTGTTTAGACAGTTTTGTGTAATGTTTTTTAAGATAAACCAAAATGCCTTTCTGAAAGAAGTTTCAGAGCCCAAATCATTAACATATGAACACCAAATGTAGACAATTTACATATGGGTGCTTTAAAACAATGTTTGCAACAAAAATTGGACTTTTATTTTATTAACTGCAAATCTAAGTTCAGGATATAGTTTATTTGAAACAGCCAAGAACTTTCTTCACCCTTAAGATAAATCTACATTTCACAGGCTAAAAATTGTGATGAGTGCGTGGGGAATGTATTGACTTTCAGGCCTAGACATATAAGTTTTCCAGGTTACTCTCAAAACTCTAATTATAGCCTCCTCTACCACTGGAGGTGATTAGATATTGGGTGAATCATCCAGGTATTCCAATCAATCATATCCAACAATTTTACCTGCTGGAAATCTAAACAGTGTTCAGCATTGGAACTCTAAATTATTTAAAATCTAGTGCATTTTGGATTACTAAAAACAAGTTTTATCCTGCCCGATATACTACTTTTTTTATTTAATGTGAACATGCCTTCAAGATAATGATTGCCTATCACTCATAAAAGAACAGAGCTTTTTCAAGAAGACAGTATATTCTTTTAATCTTTACATCACATTTTTCATTTGCTTTATAGAAAAAAAATTGTTCAAACGTTCAAATTCATTCTTTTAACTGGAAAATGAAATTTTAAACTCTCCCTATAGCTCATGCCTTATCCCCACCAATGTCAAAAAAAAAAAAAGAAGCCATCACTCCTGAATATAAACTTCACTTTTTTGTTCTTAGTATTCACTCCATATACTCCACAGATAAAATCTTTATAAGCATATATTCATTTTTTCCTTTTAACACCACCATGTGTCAGTCTAAACAGGATGTGCATTTACATGCATAGCACTAAGTTAACTTGAAATAACCACTGGATCTCAAATGCCCAGTTATTTACCAAATACCTTTGAAAGTTTTGAATCCTGTATACAACATACCATTCAACCAGAACTGTTTAAGCTCAACAACCAAACTGGTACAGGGTTTCTTTATTAAGAGTTGAAGTTCTTTTTTTTTATATATATATATATTGTTTACTCTTTCAAGTCTATGTCAGATTGGTTCATTACCACCCATTCAAAAAGGCTACAAAAAGGGGATTTTAAAAAAAAACAAACCCACAAGCAAATAAGAACCTCTATTCATTTTTCATGTATATGGTTGTTAGAAGACCACTGAAAAGAAAAGGAGGAAAAAAAAAAGAATTTCAAGCGAGTAAGCTAGTATATAATTAACACAAATAACTAAATAATTATGCACATCCCTTCCCACCCCCACAAGTAAATGTTTTTAAACAACTCATCTGATGAAAGATCCACCTTTTAGGCAAACAAAAGCAATCCCTACCAGTTTAAGGATTTCAAGCTGTATTGCATCAGTTTTAAGTGATGCTTATGATTTTTATCTTGTATAGTTCTGAGGAGTAAACAGTTGATGACATAATTAGCAGGAGAACTTTGCACAATGCCTGACAGAACTCTCAGGGTAAGTGCTTATGATTTTAAATCATTGTGGCTGACTGTACTTAGGCTTCAGCCTGGGAGCTATATTTAAATCAGGAAGAAGCACCCCCAGAAACTTTGTCCCAAGTGTCTGCATCTGAAACCAGATTCCTCCCCTATCACAGCGAACAGCAGTTCACAATCCAGCTGAGTTCTTCCAAAATTAGACCAAAATTCAGCAGTTGTGTAAAAGACCCTAAGAAATCGTTCTCCTTTTATATTTTATAAAAGCCAAACTTAAAAAAAAAACATTTCCATTTCCGTATACTTTAAAACCATCTGGTCCTTAACCGGATCACTCTTGGCAATCGAGCCTCAGTCCTGTTAATCCTGATCAAAAATTCTGCTCTGGTTTTCCTGATTGAAATGTCCAGTGCCTCTGAATCTCCCACGCGCCTACTTCATTGGCCTGTGTGTGTGTGTGTGTGTGTGTGTGTGTGTGTGTGTTGTTGTGGTGTTGGGTTTTTTTTTCTTTTTAGGATACTAGGGAACATTATTTATGAGCATCAAAGAAACAAATCACTCTGTCGAGTCCCTTTGCAGATTCCCACACTTATTACCCAAAATCCCACATATTTCCCTTGGTCTTGCCCTGGACTCAAAGAGCTGAGCTGAGCCTGCAGGGAGCCTCTGGGGAAATGGGCTCAAGCCTTTCTGGACAAGGACTTCGGATATCTGGATATTGGGACGCTCTCGACTGAGACAGCACAAATTCCTGAACTTTTCTAAGGAAGTACAGTTGACTGCCACCCAGAGCGGCTGGGTGGGCTGCCCCTGACAGTCTCACCCTGCATAGTCACAGAAGTTCTCATTTTTGATCTGCGTTAGTTGAGAAGGAAAGACATGGAAATGGACTCACATTCACCACACTCAGATCTGACCCCCCGGAGGCCAGCTCTTGGGATTTCACCAGGGTCAAACTGTTCATTAATATATTCGTTTGCAAAGTGTAAGGGAAATTACTACTAAAATATGTAAATAATGCTTCGTGTGCATCTGGTGACAGCAGATCAAAGGGCAAGAAACTGCTGCGATCAATGGAAACATTTCCAAGTCCAGTTTGATCTAAACTCCTATAACCTCTTTTCTCTGCTCATTATTGTAGCCCTAACGTGCAAGCGAGGTGTCCCAAACCCGCGCTTAAAGGGACAACACGTGAGTGGTCTTCGCTTCGACTGCGCAATGAGGTGGGGGGCGGGGGGAGGTAGTTGCAATTAATCAAGCTTCCGGTCCCTGAAATCCCTAGAAGAATCCTGAAGGATGAGACTTGTTTCCAAAATCCGGGGCGGGAGGGAGGGGAAGTGGTAGGGAGAGGGATTGCAGAAAGCGAAACAAAAAGACGAAAAGGGGGGATATGCAGGTCGTGGGGTTGCCTGGGGGTCGCGCGTCTATCCTAGGAAGGGGCAGGAGCTCTGTCCAACTTTGTAGGGTCTGGCGTTTGGCGTCCACCGCGGTGCACAGACGAGCCTAGGATCCTCCCTGCACTCCCTGCCCTCAGCTCTCATCACCACCTCCACCAACACCACTTAGAAAACAATACCGGCCACAGCTCGCAGGCTCCCCAACAGAAAGACAAAGTTATCCCAGGTCCTGCCCGGGGTCCGCGCGCACACGCCAGGGCTCCCCCCGCCACGGCGGGCGCCCCCCGAGGATGACAGAGCCACTTCCAGCGTCCAGCCGCCTCTCGCCTCTCCCCCCCTCCCGGCCCGTCCCCCTCCCTCTGTACTTGAGGAAACTCCCGCGGCGGCCCCCTCCCTCCTCCGCGACTCTCCAGCTGGAGCCGGGGACGGGCGCTGAGTGGCGGGCGCGGCGGGCGGCGGAGGGGAGCTCTGCGCCTTGGAGGGCTGCCCACAACAACATCGGGACGAACAACAAAGTTAAAACGCGGCGATCCACGCACCTTACCGGCTCTTCCGACCGTCTCCTCGGGCGCGGGATGCAAAGTGGCACCGTGGCGGGCGGGGGGCCCCCGGGAGGAGACTGGAGATGGGTTTTGGTGGCTCGCCTTTTTCACTCTGTGTGTGTGTGTGTGTGTGTGTGAGTGTGTGCGCGCGCGCGTCCCTCTCCCCCCGTCTCTCGCTCGCCCGCTCGCCCGCGCTCCCCGTGTAGCTCTCAAGGACGAGGTGAAATCCCTGGGCTGGTCATGAGGCGGCTTCAGAGACAAACAACACAATGCGAGTGCAAATAACAAAAGGCAAAAAGACAGTAGGAACAATGGGGGAGGCGAGGGCAGCGCACCAGCCGGCGGTCACCGCGCCCGGCGCCCGCCCCCGGGGGCGGTGGGGGGGCGGGGGAGGGAGTGCGGCGGGGGAGGGCGCGGGGGCGGCGCCGGGGGCTCGGGCTCCCTCCAGGTCGCCCCGGAGCTCCCGCAAACCCACCCTGACCTCCTTCCTGCAGCTCGCCGCCCGGCCTCCCTCTCTGCCCATCCAAAGGGAACGAACCCCCGGAGTTTGCTTCCCCGGCTGCTGCAGAGTAACTAGGTGGTAAATTACGGTGATTGTCCACACCGTGCAGGAATGTTTTTTTTTTTTTTAAAAAAAATATATGTTTGCCCTCCACTTCCAGGAGAGATCAAATGAAATGGCAGGAGGCGAAGGAGCACGGAGAGTGCGCTAGCTCCAGATCGCGATGGACCTCGCGTCTATAAATACGCATTCGTGGTGGGTCAAGTCCCCTTTGTCAACTTCCCCGCGCTGGACCCTCACCCGCTGCCCCGTAGCCGTGCCGCGGGCCCCTTCTTGCCCTCACCCCGGTTTGCACACAGGAGAGCTGCTCCCGAGAGCGCGAGCGGGGCTTTGCGGTGTGCGCGCGCGGAACCTCCTCGGAGGCGGCCGCCGCCTGCCCAGCGCTGGGGCTGGAGCCGGGAAAGGTTCCGTTTTTAAAGCGACCACCGCCTCCCCGAGCCGGGCTCGCGCCCGCACTGTATCCACCTCCTCCTGGGGGGTGGTGCGGGAGGCAAGAAAAGTTTTCAGGCACTCTCCTCTCTGCCTCCGGGGTGGTTGAACTGGTTTTGTTTGGTGTGGGTGAAGCCAAAAAGCCCAGTGCCCAAGAACCAAGGAATGATATGCGGGGAGAAGAAGGCTCCGCGCCGGGTTAGGACTCCTGCGCCACAGGAGTTGGCGCGTGAAGGCGAGAGAGAGACCCCCCAGTTACATCCCGGCGGAAGGAACTCCGTAGGTAACGCCCAGAAGAAGAGGTGGGCTGATGTAAGTGTGCACCGACAGCTCCCGGGCTACCCCAGTGCTTATCTCTAACAATCTTACTTTCATTGACTTAAAACAGCTGCGGGTTTGCGGGGGGGGGGGGGGGGGGGGGAGAAGGGATACTGACTGATCTTCTCAGAACTGGTGTCCAGAAAGGGACGAGAAGGGAGGAGTCGCGAGGGAGACAGTGGGTCTGGAGGAGGGCGCTGGAGAAGGGGGCTGAGACACGATGCGAGCAACACGTTTCTTTTTCTCGCTGTTCCCTTCCTCTTCTCTAGCTGTCTACCGATTTGCATGCTCTCTGGCCTCATCTCGGCGATTTCTTTCAGACGCGCATCCGTGGAGGGAGCCACGTCCCTGAGCACTCCCAGCATTTCCCAGAGTGCAACACCACCACCGGGGATCGATGACCACAGTCTGTTTATTCTTCTCGCGCCTGGGAGAGCAGGGCACTGAAGCAGCATGGGAGAGAGGCTTAGGGCTTACCTGTCTGCGCGATCCCTCCAGATGTCTGGCTGGTTTCTCAAAGGCAGCTCAGCTCCTAAGCAAATATAGCTTCTTAATGCATGCAACACACACCGATCACAATGTATTCACTTAGAAAAGTGATACATCCTTTCTCCCACCCTTTGTAGATTTGTTTCTTCCACCCTTTGTAGGTTTTTTTTTTGGTTTTTTTTTTTTTTTCTGGGGGTGGATTGCTAATACCTGAGATGTTGCACTTGTGTCGAGTGGAAACTTTCTGGGGTGTTTGCTGATTGATTATTTGGTACCTGCTTTCTAAAACAGGCTAAACACCTTTCCTTAGAACAAAAGTGAGAAATGCAAATCTTAATAACTCAAGGCAAAAATTTCAAAGTGTAAGAACAGTTATTATCCACTCCCACAAAGAAAAGCTTCCTCTTTTACAAATATTTGATCTTGATCGCAGAGAGCCCAGTAATTAAGAGAGCAATCAAATAAACGCGGGGCTTTCACGGGCACTCTAAATTATCATCTGCCTAGAATTTATAAGCAGGGTAATCATTTGCCACTTGGAGGTAGCCCTGGATATAGCATTCTAAATGTGTATCCTTAAACAATTTACTGTTTTCTTAAGTATTTAATGAGCGAGACCTGTGGGTAATAATATTTAAATTGCTGGATCAATGTGCCCTCAACAACTGTGTGAAAAAAATTCTCTGTGAATGTCCATGAAACACCTTTCCTACATGTTACTTTTTCTCACATTTCCTTGATCATTGAAGCTTCAAGTCAGAGACACTTGTGTAATAAGAATATAAGAGTTTATCAATAATTATACTGTACCCTTAAGTGTTAGTTTTATTTTAAAGAGCTCCTGGCAGCATGAAGTGATTTATTCTCATAATACATATGTAGTTGCTTTTTCACAATTAGTTATTACTATGTCTGATCCAGGTCCTTACATGATGTGCAAGAGGCAAATCAGCCATACTACCGGAAAAAAATGAAAAAAAAGTCCTCTCACTACCAAGTATATGAAAATATATCTAACATTTGCCAAAAGATATTCTGTTACGGTGAATTTCCCCTCGATTTTAGTTTACTTCTCTCAGACCATACTCAGTGAAAATAAAGGGACAGAGGGAGTCTTTTACCCAGGGTCTCTGGCCAATGGGTGACGAAGCTGCCAGCTTGGCCTAACCTCGCCAACCAGAGAGGTGCCACCTTCTCAGGGTTTCAGCATCTACTGCTTCTTCAGTATACCAGCTTTTGGGACCAGCAGGCTTTGTATGGGCAGGAGAGGGGAGGCCTGGCAGAGGGAGAGAAGGGGCAAAGTTGCAAGCTGCCTGGTGAGATATTAATAAAACCTGAATTACACCAACCTCTTTGCTTTTGCTTCTACAGGCAGCGATACTTCAAGCCATTATGGTTATTGAAACCACATGCCCTTAAGACTAACTGATGATTATTATATAGCAACAGCATAGCTGATCAAAAACTTCCAGTGGGATGTTTGTTTGGGTTGGGCTTTAAAAAACACAAAAACACCCACAATGGAAGTGGGACTGACATATTAAAGATCAGTGTTTCCATTTATCAAGCATTTACTATGTGCCAGGCTCTTGGCCAAGTGCTTTTGTTATGTATGTGGTCTCTACTTCTTACCATAAACTTGCAAGAATGGTACATCTCTGTTTTGCAAATAAGAAAACTAAAGCTCAGAAAGGTTAACCGACTTGCCCCAGATCACACAGCTTCTAAGTGGTTGCACCAGCATGGGAATCCAGACTGCTCCAGCTCTAAGTTTGTGTTCTTTTTATTTGCTTGTTTGTTTTTATTGTTTTCAGAGAAGAGGAAGGGAGAGGAAGAGAGAGAGAGAGAGAAGCATCAATGATGAGAATCATCTATTGGTGGCCTCCTGCATGCCCCCTACTGGGGATCTAGCCCGCAACCCAGGCATGTGCCCTGATTGGGAGTAAAACTGTGACCTCCTGGTTGATGGGTTGATGCTCAACCACTGAGCCAAATCGCTGGGCTAAGCTTGTGCTCTTTTCATCTGGATGTCACTTATATTTTACTAGAGGCTTGGTGCATGAAATTTGTGCACTGGGGAGGGCGGTTCCCTCAGCCAGGCCTGCGCCCTCTTGCAGTTCAGGAGCCCTCGGGGGATGTCCAACTGCTATGGAGGCGAGGCGGGAGAAGCTCCCACCACCGCTGCTGCGCTCGCCAGCTGTGAGCCTGGCTTCTGGCTGAGCAGCACTCCCCCTGTGGGACTGCACTGATCACCAGGGGGCAGCTCCTGCATTGAGCGTCTGCCCCCTGGTGGTCAGTGTGCATCATAGCAACCAGTCATTCTGCCATTGGGCCAAAACTGGTTCTCTGACATCCCCTGAGAGGTCCCAGACTGCAAGAGGGTGCAGGCCGGGCTGAGGGACCCCACCGGTGCATGATCAGGCCTGGGAGGGACATGGGAGGTTGGCCAGCCAGGAAGGGACCATGGGAGGACTCCAGGGCATGTCTGGCCAGTTTCACTCAGTCCCAATTGGCCTGACCCCAGCAGCAAGCTAACCTACCGGTTGGAGCGTCTGCCCCCTGGTGGTCAGTGCACGTCATAGCAAGCTCTTGAGCAGCCTTAGCATATCTACACTAATAAAAGAGAAAAATGGTAATTGGCGTACGGCGATACCGTTTTCATTGGCTAATCAGGGCTATATGCAAATTAACTGCCAACTAAGATTGGCAGTTAACTGCCAACTAAGATTGGCAGTTAACTGCCAACAAGATGGTGGCTAATTTGCATATGTAGGCACAATGCAGGGAGGCGAAAGGGAAAGCAGGAAGAAGCCCCCTGCCACTGACAGTGATCAGAAACCCAGGGGGGAGCTAAGAGCTGGGTGGCAGGGCAAAGGCGGCCCTGGGGCCGCCTTTGCCCTGCCCCCCAGCCATGATCGGAGAATCAGGCGCCTTTGCTGCCCTGGCCAGTGATAGCAGGAAGTAGGGGTGGAGCCAGCGATGGGAGCTGGGCACGGTCGAAGCTGGCAGTCCCAGGAGCTAGGGGTCCCTTGCCTGGGCCTAAAGCGAAGCCCACGATCACGGCGCCCCCCGCTGCCACTGCAGGTCCCCGCTGCCTGGGCCGGACGCCTAGGCCAGAGGAGTTAGGCCTGGGCAGGGGCAGAGCCTGCAACCGCGGGGAGCTGGGGGTCCCCTGCCCAGGCCTGACACCTCTGCCGGAGGCCTCAGGCCTGGTCAAGGGGCCGATCTGGTGATTGGTGATCGGAGGGTGATGAGGGTCAACTCCTCTGGCTGAGGCATCAGGCCTGGGTGTGGGGCGGAGCCGGGGATTGGGGGGATATGATGGTCCCCTTGCCCAGGCCTGAAGCCTGGGTCAGAGGTGTCAGGCTTGGGCTGGGGGTGGAGCAAGCGATCAGAGGGAGATGGGAGTCCCCTGCCCAGGCATGATTCCTGGGCCAGAGGCCTCAGGCCTGGACGGGGGCCAGAGCCAGTGATCGGGGGGAGATGGGGGTCCCCTGTCCAACCCTGACACCTCTGGCGGAGGCGTCAGGCCTGGGCAAGGGGCCGATCAGGCGATCAGAGGGTGATGGGGGTCAACACCTGAGGGCTCCCAGTATGTGAGAGGGGGCAGGCTGGGCTGAGGGACACTCTCCCCCTGCCCCCACACCCAGTGCACGAATTTCGTGCACCGGGCCCCTAGTCATTAGCATATTATGCTTTGATTGATTGAACTGATGACCGGACAACTGGACACTTAGCATATTAGGCTTTTATTATATAGGATACTGGGGACTTCTAGCAAGAAATATTATTTCATTAAATGGGTAGATTTAAAATACCAAATTTATACTCTGTAACTCTGTACAGTCTAGTCATGAGCTGTGCTGGTATTTTTACTAATATTGGTCATTAGATAACTGAAATTTCCAAGAAAATCTATATGTGTCATACATGGAGCATGCATGCATACATATCACAGATTAAGTTTAAAAGGTATTGAACAATATAAATGAAATTGTCTAATTTTGTAGTTCAGGCAATTATATAGTACAATGCCTATCTATAGGGTGGGGCAAAAGTAGGTTTACAGCCAAAACCAGTTTGGCTTAGTGGATAGAGCATCAGCCTGCGGACTAAAAGGTCTCAGGTTCGATTCCGGTCAAGGGCATGTACCTTGGTTGCGGGCACATCCCCAGTAGGAGATGTGCAGGAGGCAGCTGATGGATGTTTCTCTCTCATCAATGTTTCTAACTCTCTATCTCTCTCCCTTCCTCTCTGTAAAAAATCAATAATATATATATATATTTTTAAAAAGTTGGTTTACAGTTGTGAGTATGCAAAACAGAGTTTGTTCTTGTATTATTAGTTATTAATTATTGTATTATTTTCTATACAAACAACTATAAATCTTCTTTTTCTCCACCTTGTATATATCCTTATGATGTATATAATAATAACTAATGGCCCGTTGCACGAAGATTCGCACAATAGGCCTTCCTTCCCCTGGCTGCCGGCACCGGTTTTCCTCTGGCACCCAGGACCCAGGCCTTTGGTCCGGCCACAGCAGCGAGGCTTGGCTTCTCGGCTCCGGCTACTCCCAGCACCTCCTTTATTTTTTTTTCCAACTTCTTTAGCGGAGCCCAGGGTGGCCTGGAAGCTTGGCTTCCTCTGTCACCGGGAGCAACCCAAGCCTCCTGCTCATTCCAGTTCCATGGCCACCACCATCTTCAGTTGTCTTCAGTCTTTGTATGCAAATTAACCGCCATCTTTGTTGGGTTAATTTGCATAGTTGCTCTGATTAGCTGGTGGGTGTAGCAGAGTGGCAAGGTGATGGAGTGATGATTAATTTGCATGTTTCTCTTTTATTAGTGTAGATAGTTACTAAAGTTTTTGCACCCCTGTAACTTTAACAGGTATTGTTCTGAAACCTTTATGTCTATAAACTTAATTAATTCTCACAACCACTCCATAAGGTACATAATTTTCTTATATTATTTTACAGATAAGGAAACTGAGGCACAGAGAAGTTATATAATTTGTCCAAGATTATACCAGTAGTGGGCAATGAAGTCTGGACATAAACCAAAGTAATCTTGCTTCAAAATTCGTAATCACTTTGCTGTGCTACATTTCAATGCATATACATTCAGATATATATACAATATATTTATGTGTATTCATGGACAGATATATATTATATGTAGCTCTCAAAATATGGGGTCAAAGAAAGGCATATCAACTGAGCTGTAACAATCTGAAGCCCCATATCCTAGCTGCATCCTATAACTAGAAATATTGATGGGAGAGAGCTTCACATTTATCTAAGGTACTCAAGATTCTCTAAAAATATTTGAGGCAAATATTTATAGATATTGAGCGAATGCTAGTAAATATTAGGGGTATATAATATTGGACCCTGGCTGACTTGCACAAAGTTCATTTTGAATTTATTTGATCATATACGTTAAAAATCACAGAGACAGGGTTAAGAATACTAAAGAAGGTAGGTAGGGATACAAATAAACAGAAATATCGGTTAGCTGAGAAGTGGAGGGAAATGTAGGTAATGTGAGAAACCCAAAAATGTCATCTTCATGGCTATGAATTATCCATTTTTTAAACATTAGGGTAATTTGTCAACCCTCCATTAACAAGAGTATATTATAAACTGGTAATTGAAGGTTAATAATGGTGGACTCAAGCACTGATACTGCTCAAAGGAAACTGAAAATATTTAATAAGAATCCCAGGTATGTGAGTGGTTTATTTCAGGTCTGTTTTCACCCGTCTCACCAGCACAATACCAGTATGCATATCAAACTTTAGGAGTGAGCTACTCCAAATCCAGCTTTGAGAAAGTATTTTGAGATCTCTTTCTCTTCTTTTCTCCCTAAATGCAATATACAAGTTTATGTATGGAAGAAAAACTGACAATAACCTTCCTCCCTTAGGCACTCTAAATCCCGATAACTCCTGAGATACCAACATCTATTCTAAACTATTAATTTGGCCGGGCCCAACGTGCCCCTTCAAAAAACTGAAAAAGACACTCTGTACCTAACAGATGCCACACATTAAGTTGTTACGGGGAAAAAAAAACTTTTAAAGCCCTATTATAGATACATATGTTTTCATTTAGAAACTACTATGAAATGGAGTGTTCTTTTATTTAAGCATTCCCCTGTGGTTGTACGAATCAAGGGTGGGTAGTACTGTATTAACAACGGAGAGCCAGATCGAGCTGAACTGGTTAAAAACAGTTGGTAAAACTGCCAATGCTGGTTTTGTTGCCGAGGGTGACTGAAATGCGAGGCAGCATACAGGCTGAAAAGTAAGTTCTAATGTGTTTAAGCTTTCTCATTTTGGTAAATATTTGGGATGAACTTTTAAAATTTCAGCCACAGTTTTGAAAAGGGAAGTAATGTATAAAGCCTTTACATTACACAGCCAAAACCACAGCTGCATTGCTCTTATTAGTTAATTGTGTTTATTATTCTGATAGTTAAATTTTCCTTTCCTCAGAGAAAAACCAGAGAGAACAGGCTTGATTCTATTTAAGTGAAACAACTTGTAATCCCCTCCTCTTGTCTCTTAATTTACTGTTTTTCAATTTGATTCCTGTCCTTTAATTTTAAATAATGAGTATATAATGTGGGGTGATTTAAACATGTAAAAATCAATTTTTATATGTGGATTTCTTTTAGGCTTAGCTTTCACAATGTATTTTGTGCTCTATTGCTACAAAATGTGTATCATCAATATACATATAAACCTTTGTGTGCAATGACATAAATTGACTTTATTGATAAGGAAAAGGATAATGACTGATATATTTTGACTGATTTAGAATTGGTATCAGAACTAATTGTCAAGCAAGGCAACAATATTTTAAGCTTGCATCCCAGTAAGGTTTAGGTATTTGGGTCTATGTCCTCATAATGATGCCTGTTTCTGTTATTTCTTTGAGATTTTTGGTACTGTTTTACCAATGGCATTGTATAATATGGGAAATATGGTGGGCAAATGAAAGAATGACAAAACAAAAGGTTGAAAATAGCACAAAGACTATGATTTTTTTAAATCACTGAAAAGGTGCTTACTTGAATCCCAGTAAATTATTTGAACAGAGTAAATAAAATTTCAATCTCTAGATATCTGGAACTTCTAATCTAACCCCCATCTTCTCATTGGTACTGATGACCTTAAGGAAATTTAGAATTCAATTCATAGGTTGATTTTTTTAAAAGAATATGTTAAATTATTGCATCTTAAACTAAACTGTTTTGCATGCTCAAAATCACTGCTTTTCAGGTAACTTTGCCCCAGGCTAGAGTAACCAATCGCATCACTATCCCACTGGTCAGAGTTGGTCATACCACTTCCAGTTATTTTAACTACCCCCTTGATTGTGTAATATGCCTATTAATTTTCCAGCTACTGTTAAATTTTGTTGCATAATCAAGTACATGACAAAACATTTATACAATAAAAATTTTGATTCCTGTCAGTAGCTTCTGAACACTGAGTGTTGATCTGGATGGATATAGCTGGGGCTCACAATAGACTTTTTCTGCCTTCCTATAGCAGAAACTTATAGCTATAAACCCTCATACATTTTTTAGTCCAAAAAGAAATGAAATAGTGAGGTGATTTGTCCAAAATAGAATGATGGTCAATGGACACTATTGAGTGGGGTATTGTTTGTAGGGGGGAAAAAATAGCTTTGAGGTGGTTACTCAGTAATATACATATCTAAAAGGTCTGAGAATGTTGAATTGGCCTGGGGAAAAAAAAGATGAGAAGAAATCTTCAAATTAACATCAGAGGGTCTGGGTCTACGTGTACAAAATATAAGAAAGTCTGGAGTACAGAGCAAAATGACAAAACTGACTAAACCATTGAAAACAGAACCAACAGGGTAGTGACAGAGGAGAAGACAGGTGACGGGTGATTGAATAACTTTCCTCACAAATTTTTAAAGATAAAAATATGGACCAGCTGTTCTCCAACTTCAAAGAGAGTAGGACTGGACACAATATAGAGCACTGGCATCAGAAGACCTGGATCAGAGTTCCAGCTAATTAAAAATAAAAGGTATGGATCTTTGATACAGTTTTAAATGAAAGAAAAGAAAAATGAGAGAAAGGTATAAAAGAGGAATAAAATGGAACCAGGAGTGAGTTCACCACCAAATGCACAACCCACGGTACAGTTCTGTATCCATCGTGAACATTATTTATTGTGTCAGAGACTGTGCGTATTTTATTTCCACCTCTTCAGCAGCCAGGAAAGAAGAAAAAGGGCCCATTTTTATATTTATAATGGTTAGGGAGAAGCCCAAGTATTCGTCGCATCAAGACCAATAGAAAGTTTTCCTAGGGGGTCTTCGCAAGAGCACTGAGCAATGTTAAGACATACTCCCTACTGGTCGAGGCAGTTATGAGTTTCAGAGGATTGTTTCTTGTAGTTCTTTTTGGGAGAGACACTCCTCCACGGTCTCTCATGTTCTTCCAGATCATGGGGGGTAGGTCAAGAAGGCAATTCCCTCACCACTCTTTAAGCAGACCATTTCTCAGGGTCATGTTTACAATGAGCAGGCTTGGAGGGATGGATAGTGTCTCCATCCAAAACAAAGAGTGGGTTTTTACTGCTTGTTATAAAAGCAGGGGTTTCTCCAAGCTCAGTGTTCCTCATCTGCCCTGCAAACCCTCTGCATGCAGAGCATGTAACCCTGATGATTCCTAGGCATGTCAAGTCTTTCTTTCTCTAACGGCAATCCTGGGCCATTCTAGTTGGCCTACTCTTTGGGTGGTAACTCAGACAAATGTGGGTTCAGGGAATTCAAAATGAATTCTGGTTCAGACACCCAGACTATCTCTTGGGATTGATGAGCTTCTAGATCAAAATGTTGATGACCACTTGGTTGAGTGCATGGCTTACTGGGCTCCCCCCGTGTGGCCCACATAGGTCAAAATGGACAACATAATGGGTCTCTGTGAGTTTTGTAAAAATAGTTTTGTTTTAGTCAGGTGCACCTCACCCTTTTAGACAAAAGGTCTAGGTCCAAGTGAGAGCTGATTAAAGAAAGGTGAAGTTATAGTGATGGGCGTGGACACACCAATTTCACAGTTAAGAAAGAACAACAGTCCCAGCACTTGCAGAGGGAACACCTCTGATCTGACAAGGTGCTCAGGATGAGGTGGGAAACAACTCCTATCTCCCTAGACCCTCAGGCTGGCCGTTTGACCTGCTGCTGGTTCATCATCCCCATCTACGTGCTATGTATGAAAACAGAAAAACGCCTGTTGACCTGGCTGGCCCCATACTCTTCTGCTGTACCTGATGCCATCAAGAGCAGCCTCAGTTGCGACTCTTCTCTAATATGTACAAACATAAACATGGACACAACCTGATTGCATTCTGACTGGTACAAACCCGTATGCTTCTCCTGATGCCCCGCTTCCCAGGGGTATGGCATGTATAGCATCAAAGCTGCAGCTATTTGGTGATACTTCATGTGACTCAAAAAAATGTAACGGTGATTCAAATCAAATGTCACAGCACATCCCTGACCAGAATGACCTGGACCATCGGCATGATGTTAGAGGTTTTCTGACCAAGAGTGACAAATACATCGTAAGGATGGTTGAGAAGACATTAGGCAGTGATTTAGGTTCTAGGAGTGATTAAGAAACTTCCCAAGACTATTCAACTGCCTACCTCTGGGTTTTCCATTATGTGAGACAAATAAAACCTTAATTTTTATGCCACAATTTTGCTGTTTCCTGTTACTTGAAACTGAGTACAGTTACTAAACACTTTGGGAGGGAGGGCCCAGCATCCTCCTCATCTTCTGGAAATTGCTTTCCATTATAGATGTGAGAAGGTCTTCCCACTATGGTAGCTATTGGGTTATTTTCTTTCATGCGCCACCTCCCTGGAGACAGGGGTAGCTAGGAGGAATGGTCCTTTCTTTCCTTGGGCCTCCTTTGTGAGACTTTAAGTTCAGGAGCTGCTTTTCACTGTGGATCCACGTTTGTGATGGCAACCAACCTGAGAAAATAAGACAGACACACAGAAAGCAACAGAAAAAGGTTCTCAGGGCATTTGAGGCCATTATTCCATCCTGAAAGGTCATCTGAGCCACCCTAGTCTCTATTCACATTTATAGTTCTTCTAATCCTTAGGCACTCCAGTGTCATAAACTTTATTTTGTTTTAGTCAGGTCAGGTTCAGTTTCTGTCATCTTCAAAAGTAAAGCAACTAATTAAGAATTCAAGCAAGCTCCCTATAACAGACTGAATACTTGTGTCCCCTCAAAAATTTGTATGTTGAAATCCTAACCTCTAATGTGACAGTATTAGGAGGTGTAACTTTGGGAGGTGATTAGGTCATGAGGATGGAGCCCTCGTGAATGAGATTTAGTGCCCTTCTAAAAGAGACCCCAGAGAGCTCTCTTTCTCTTTCCACCATATGGGGATACAATAAAAGGACGGCTGTCTATGAACCATGAACCAGGTCCTCACTAGATAATAAATCTACTGGCACCTTCATCATGGACTTCCAGCCTCCAGACCTGTGAGAAATAAATGTTTATTGTTTAAGGCACTCAGCTTATGGTACTTTTGTTATAGTAGCCTGAGTGGACTAAGACACTCTTAAATGACCAGCATAGAGCTCATTTAAGAGACACTACCCTTAAGCTTATTCATATCAAACCTGGAACTAATATCACAGGGAGAAGTATTTATGATGGAGTCCCTGCTGTTTCTTAGGTATTATTCTAGGTGCTGTGGATTCAGTGATAACCAAAGTTATCACTGAATAACCAAAAAGATCAGCCTTTGCTCTACAAAATCATAAATTATACAAGAGCAAGACAAATGCTTCGGAAGTAAATAACAACAACCAGAAATATCAGAGAGCAGTAGGCACTTTAAATAAAATAAAAAGACATACAATGATAGTGATTGACTGAGGAGATTACTTTGAACCAGGAATTACTTTGAATGAAGAAAGACCTTTTTAAAACTGTGATTAAGGTGATTTTTCACTCCTGCTCTGGGGTCAGTTCTCTGCTTCCAGGAGTACTCTACATCCAGCCATCCTCATGCATGCCAAGTACCAGAGATTAGGAGCAAACTTGGCCTTTTCTTCTTGGGTATGAGAATTCTAGAGGCATAGTATGCAAAATCCTCTGTGCATTTCACCAGGAAACAGCAGATCCTTATGTAAAAACTATTCCCAGACACTGCCTTAATGCCCCACATTTCTAGACAAGCATGCAGATTTGGTTATATCAGAATTCTAGCAATAGCTGCTTGCTCTTTCTCGTTCTTGTGTTATAAGGATCAAATGAGATGATGGCAACAAATACATTTTGTAACCTTCCAAGATGATTACATCAAGTGCCCTTGGATAATAAAATAATTTTTCAAAATTAAATATGCTATACACTCATCAAAACAATGAAGAGGTTGTAGAATTGCATTTTTATTCATTTTAAAGGAAACCTAGAAAACACCAGTCTTTGGTAAACTCTTATATTGGCACATATTAGGAACTGGATTAGACAAACTTTTACTGTTTCATCAAGTGTCCCACTAATAATATAAAAACATTAAACATTAAAATAAACTAGTTGAAATCTTTTAAAATATAAAAAAGTGAAAAGATGCAAATAATTGAATATAACAAAAAAGGAAAGAAATTCTCACATAGAACCTAGATTTCTTCTCTCCTATATATCAATGCAGAAAAACTGCCTATTAAAAGTTCAGGTCAAGACGTTTTTTAAGAGTCCAGCATCCTTTAAAGTTGGATTTCTTTAAATGTGCCCTGGTTTGCATGATGTTCATCATCATTCAATGCCACAGTTTTCAAAGGAGAATGCTACCCTATGGCACTGTCTGAACTTCTAGTGTTGGGTCCCGTTGTGAATGGAGTTTTGGAAATGAACTTCTGATTATGCAGTTCTGAATCACGTAAAACCTTTATTGAAATTGCTCACCCCACACTCTGGCCAGTATGCCTCAGTTTGTTGAGTGTCACCCCATGCACCTAGGGTTGCCTGTTCAGTTCCCAGTGAGGGCACATACCCAGGTTGAGGGTTCGATCCCTGGTTGGGGTGTGGGAGGCAACCGATCAGTTTCTCTCTCATATCGATGTTTCTCTCCCTCTCCCTTCCTCTCTCTCTAAAATCAATTTTTTTAGAAAAAGAAATTGCTCGCCCCACCTCCCCTCCGTTACCAATACCTCAGTTCCATACAGTACTAGCAACATTGAGAGAGGATGACTTCCTAGGAAAATAGAATTAAAATAAACCAGTTGAAATCTTTTAAAGTATGGTATTTGCAATCATAATTGAAGACTAAAAAGCTTCTTTTTTAATTTCAAAAATTTTTTTAAAGTCTAACAAGAATTCTTAGTGCCTTTCTCCAGAGCCATTTTCCTGTTGAATTGGTATGAAGCTATTGTCTGTGCCGTATTATCCTGCCAGCATGAGGAAGGGACAGGAGAGTTCAAAAGAACTAATTCAGTGAACTGTGGCCCCAGCAGACAATTAGGATGATGGCCCATCATCTGGCCCAGTTCCAGGGTGGTCAAGACTGTAGCACCCACATCTCTACCACCAGCTGCAGGTCAAAGTGCAGAAAATTCTAAAGCAAAAAAAAATTCAGAAGTGAGAATTGCAGTTAAAATATTTTAAAACTTCATTTTCTCCATCTGGAGAATGAGGTTGACAACCAAAGTATTAATAAGAAGCTAACAATATTTAGGACATTTTTTGTGCCAGGTATTTACTGTGCTAAGTCTTCATATATAGGGTGTCTCAATCTTCTTATCAGGATACCTCTTCCTATTGCCTTAGCTCACCTTTTAAGAGTTTGAGCTCCTCCATGTAGTTCTCTTTATGTTTTAATAGGCCACATCAGAAGCAATGATTAAAAAAACACACACTCTAGGTTAATTAATGAGGTGCAAATTATATGTGAGAAGTTTGTCATAAGGTGGAAATCAAGAGCTATAAATTGAGTCATTCTCTTCTCCATTTTCCCAAGGTAACATTAATATTCACAAGAAATAAAAACTTTCTAGACACTTAATAGCCTATAACTACACTATAGCCCTAGCTAGCAGACAGTAAATGAGTTTTAGGGCTTCTTCAGAGTTTCTGTGTCATGCTAAGTAGTATAGATGATAGATAAATAGATAGATGATAGATAGAAGATGATAGATAGATAGATAGATAGATAGATAGATAGATAGATAGATAGATAGATAGATGATAGATAGATAGATAGTCAACCTTGGTAGCAATAGAGAATACTAAAAGATGACTCAATACAAAGATTGTCCAAGTCAAACATAAACCTTTTTAACAAACCATTTCTATCTACCAGAGTTGGAATGGACCTAAATCTTAAAACATCATTTATTAAGTAATTACTCTGTACTAATCACTGCATGTGTATTTCTCATTCAATCCTCCTCATATTCCTGAGTTAAGTTCTATTATTTTTACCTTATAGATAAAGAAACTGGGGAACAAAAAGTTATATATTTTGTCAGTGTCAGGTAGACTCTAAATGTTGGGTCTGATTTGTTTTACTTCAAAGAATATAGCTTTACAGCCTATAGTATACTGTCTCCCAGGCCTTAAGTATTATTTAATACATTTATCCTTCTGATGTTGAATTCTGTAACATCCAGCCTAGTGGTTTCCAGACTATTCTTGAACTCCCCAATTGGGGAACTCCTTTAAAGCAACCTACTTTAACTTCAGACAGCCAGATTTTCTTTAATATTGTGCCAATAGCTATCTCCTTGCAGCAACAACATATTAGTTCTAGCTCTACCATTCATGAGAACATGTCTGATTTCTTTTCTATTAAATACCCTTTCTGATCTCTGGTGAATAATTTGAAGTTAACTACCATTGCCCAAGAATAGTCTCATCTCTAGGCTAATCTTTCCAGTTCCTTCAGAGGAAACTCACAGAAAATGTCTTTGATTCTCCTCATCCAAGGATTATTCTTCTTTGAATATACTTTCCTTTGTCTATGATTCCCAGGTCTTCAGACCTGAATGTAACACACCAGGACTGTTCAAACCAGCTCCCAGATCAGCACCATCGCTTCCCTCATTCAAACCTTATAGGTCTATTACCACACACAAAAGGTGCATTAGCTTTCTTAGCAGCCACATCATATTGCTGGCTTTTATGGAAATAAATCCATAAATCCTTGCTTTACAAGTGCCAATAAGTCATGTTCCCCTCAGCTTATAGGAAAGCAGGTATGTGTGTGTGTGTGTGTGTGTGTGTGTCTGAGAGAGAGAGAAAGAGAGAGAGAGACTGTGTGTGTGTGTGTGAGAGAGAGGAGAGAGAGAGAGAGTTAAGTTCCAAATTTACTCATGTTAAATTTCATGTTGTTAGATTTGACCCTTCTTTGTATATATTGGAGTTTTTGTTTTTGTGTGTATCTTAACTCCATCATACATGGAATCCTCTCAACTCCCACAGTTATGTGCCATTGCAAATTTGATAAGCATTTCTTTTCTTCATCTAAGTCTCTGACAAAAAAGAAGAACAAAAAAAGATGACCTGGACAAGATAGAGAGCTTAGGCCAGAGACCATCCTCAAGGTTGACATAAGAATGTCAGTCCATGCCTGGCCGGCGTGGCTCAGTGGATAGAGCGTCGGCTTGCGGACTGAAGGGTCCCAGGTTCGATTCTGGTCAAGGGCATGTACCTTGGTTGCAGGCACATCCCCAGTAGGGGGTGTGCAGGAGGCAGCTGATCAATGTTTCTCTCTCATTGATGTTTCTAACTCTCTATCCCTCTCCCTTCCTCTCTGTAAAAAATCAATAAAATATAATTTTTTAAAAAAGAATGTCAGTCCTATTTTTTGGACATATCTATAATAATAAAAGCATAATATGCTAATTAGACCAGACGTCCTTCCAGGCCAAGTCCCGGAGGCTGGGGGCAGAGGCGGAGGCAGAGGCAGAGGCAGAGACAGAGGTTCCCCCCTACCTCCTGGCCATCACAGCAGAGGCAGAGGCCCCCAGCTACTGCAGTTGGCGGGGCCAAGCCCCTTGCACAAATTTCATGCATCGGGCCTCCAGTAAGTAATAATGTGTAAAACTGCAAGGGCATGTAGGCCATAATTCTTCATCCCAGCGGGGTTTGATAAGGGCCATGCACAAAAGATAAGCAGGAGACAGAGGGAGAAATGGTGGTTTCTTACAGGGAAGTGCTGTCCACCAAGACCGCTCACTGATTGACGTGGGAGATGGGTTTTCGAGGTGGGACAGTTGAGCAGCCCTCCTGCAGTTCCCTAGAAACGCAGGTTTTCTCTCTTTAAAGTTGAACTAAAACACTCTTGGGTCATCAAGGCAAATTTTCTTTGTTGTTCATTAGTTTTGGAAACAAAACAAAAAAATGCAATTTTTCAGTGAATCCCTTCCCCCATCTCTCCACACATGCACAAAATACATGTTAAGAATTGAAGTTATAAGTAAAATTTATTTTCAGTATATTCCAATGTTTTAAAAAGTTTATTCCACTGATCAGTGTGGTGTGGCCAAGCGGCCACTGAACTAAGCAGAGCCTGAGGTGGAGAAGCCAGTTCTTGGCTTATAAAACTGCCTGGCAAGCAGTTATGTAGGACTCTAGGTAAATGTTACAGGAGTTTGAATTAGATGAACTAAAAGTGCTACTCTTGGTCAGACAGAGAAAGACAAATACCTATGATTTCACTTACAGATGAATTGGCAGATGACAATGGGATTTCTAATTTATGTGTAAGAAAGGAAGTTCAGGCAATGAGCAAGAAACTGAATAATGATGACATGTAAGAAAAAAATGCATAAGCAAAGACAATGTTAGATATTATAGCAGGGCACAAAACTAGAGGTACTCATTTATTTTTAGCTTTTCCTTAAAAAACAAATAATAAAAAGGAGGACTTTTTAAATACGTGTTATTATAATCAGACAGAGAAAGACAAATATCTATGATTTCACTTATATGTGGGATCTAAAGAGCAAAATAAACAAACAAAATAGAAACAGACTCATAGATACAGAGGTCAGAGTGATGGTTGTCAGATGGGAGCGGGGGAAGGCAGACTGGGTGAAAAAGGTCAGGGATTAAGAACTACAAATTGGTAGGCACAAAATAGTCATGGGGTGTAGACTACAGCATAGGGAATATAGTCAATAATCCTATCCTATATAATAAAATGGTAATATGCAAATAGACCGAGTGGCAGAACAACCAACCAATCAAAGCGTAATATGCTAATGAATGCTAAGGCTGCTCAACCGCTTGCTATGATGTACACTGACCACCAGGGGGCAGATGCTCCATAAGGAGGTTAGCTTGCTCCTGGGGTCCGGCCGATTGGGACTGAGGGAGATGGGCTGGACATACCCTGGAGCCCTCCCGCAGTGCCTCCCCTGCCCGATTGTGCACTGGTGGGGTCCCTCAGCCTGGCCTGTGCCCTCTCACAATCCGGGACCCCTCAGGGGATGTTGGAGAGCCAGTTTCAGCTTGATCCCGCAGGCCACTCCCCTTGGGAGGGCACCAGATGCAGGGATCATGGCTGGCAGCAAGCCTCTCCTGATGGGGACTGATTGGGCACAAGCCCACGGGAGGCAAAGTGGGACAAGGATGAGTGGGAGTGGCAGGTAGGAGCTGAAGGTGGCATTGGACTGAGGGTTTCGGCCGATCCCTGTAGGCCACCCAGAAGGACCCCACCCATGCACAAATTCGTGCACCAGGCCTCTAGTATTGTAATAACTACACAGTGCCAGGTGGGTACTTGAAATATCAGAGGGAACACTTTGTAAAGTATATGATTATCTAACCACTATGCAGTACACTTGAAACTAATACAAAATAATATTAAATATAAACTTTAATTGAATTTTTTTAAAAAGTGTTACTTATCTATGCCTGTTTCATGGTTGGTTAATGCCTCAACACCCTATAGGAAGGAAAAACAAGTGTTCCAACTTAATAATATGACTTTTTGGTATTCTATATTCTTGTCTACGTAGTTTGGGAAGAAAAATATCTATCGGGAACAATCTGGAAAGAGCAACCATACACATACAAATTACTATGTCACCAATTTGAAAATGTTACCTTACAGCCTACAATTTTCATGACATGCAATATTTATTTGATTGGACTGTCGGGCCTTGGAGGGAAGGTAGGGGAGGGTGGGGGTAAGGGGGAGAGATCAACCAACCAAAGGACTTATATGCAAGCATATAGGCCTAACCAATGGACACAGACAACGGGGGGGGGGGGGGTGAGGGCATGAGCGGGGTGGTAGGGGATAACGTGGGGATAAGGTCACATATGTAATATCTTAATCAATAAAAAATATATTTTAAAAAAAGAAAAAAATATTTTATTATTTTATTTTATTGTGGAGGGGCCTACCCTCTTTCTGTTCAGTACAGTATTGCTGACTCTAGGTGTCCTGGGGTCCGCAGAGCTCTAGGACTTACTCATCTGGTTTGACAGGATCGCCCTGCTTCTCCAACCCCCGGCCTCTTTGATTCTATGAATTTGACTACTTCAGAAACCTCCTATAAGTGGAATCATGTAGTATTTTACAGGCTTGTTTCACTTAGCATAATGTCTTCAAGTTTCATCCATATTGTTCCATAGTGCTGAATTCCTTCTTTAAAAGGTTGAATGATAATCCATTGTGTGTAATATTAATTTATTTTTAAAGACTTTTTTCTTGCCTTAGCTGGTTTGGCTCAGTGGCTAGAGCGTCGGCCTGTGGACTGAAGGGTCCCAGGTTTGATTCTGGTCAAGTGCATGTACCTTGGTTGTGGGCACATCCCCAGTTGGGGGTGTGCAGGAGGCAGCTGATTGATGTTTCTCTCTCATCAATGTTTCTAACTCTCTATCCCTCTCCCTTCCTCTCTGTAAAAATCAATTATATATATATATATATATATATATATATATATATATATATATATTATATATATAATATATATATATAATATATATATATTATATATATATATTTATATATATATATATATATATATATATAGACAGAGAGAGAGAGAGAGAGAGAGAGAGAGAGAGAGAGAGACTTTTTTCTTAGCCCATGTTCCTTCCTTAGCACTTATCTTTGCCACACCATCCAAATAATCAGTTTTTTTCCTCGTGTGTGTTAGTGTGTGTGTGTGTGTGTGTGTGTGTGTGTGTATCTTCTGCTGCCCCTCTGTAGCCCAGGTCTACTTCTCTTACTCCAATTGACTCTCCTTTCTGTGGGACTGCTGACCAGCTTCTCTACTTTGTCTGTACTGAGAAGAGCAAGGTGAAAACTCTCTGTGTACCAGGGTGACTGGTGACAACAGCAACACCAGTAGCAGCAAATGATCAATTGCTTGGGAACACAGGTGGGGAGGTGGGAGGAGAAAGGGCTCTGTTACTCCTTATACTTCCTCAAGTCTCATTCAATTTCTTTATCTATTGCTTTTTCTATTCTGTTTTTATCAACTTTTCATTCTTACCCTTTTTCTCTTTTCATTCTTTTATTCCTTTTATTTGCTTTCAAAAAATTTTGCCTCTCCTATCTCTTAACTTTCTTACTTCCCATCTCATCTTCGTATTGATGTATTCAGACAACTTTCTCCTTTAATCTGTACCACCCTCTACCTTCTGTGTAGTCTCTGTGATCTCATGTTCACCCATTCTGATTCAGTGACTGGATTTTGTTCATTCATCTTCAGTCACTGGTCATTGGTTCAAAACTGTCCTTTTTTCTTTCATTCTTCTTATTTTATGCAGCTCATTTGTTCAGGGAAGAACCAGCCTCCAAACAACAAAATAGTGAGTTCAGTCTTAAATTAAAGGTCAGTAATTGATATTGAGCACATGGGAAGCTTTGACAAAGCCATACAAAATACACCACTACCTCAGCTTGCCAGATTTAGGGGGAAATATTTTTTTATTATATGTATGTCCCATTAATATATTTTTTATACTAAACCTTTTTTTGTTGTGTATATGAAATTGAAATTTAACTGTGTTCCCTATATTTTACCTGGCAAGCCCACCACTACTACATTTAGTCATAGTATCAGTTAATAAACAAGTACTTACTAAATCCAGATTGGGTGTCTAAATAGTACATTAGACAATATCAAAGGTATGACAAGTGCACAACATCAATCCCTGCCACCAAAGAATTCTCCATGTATAGGGTTAAAAAGTTTAAAAATACAATCAACAATTTTAAAACAACGCCAAATAGCACATGATTAAATGTTTACTGGTTCCAATTACAAATCTAGTACGAATTCAGGTATTGATCTGAGTGAAACAGCTCAGGAATTGTTCCTGGAGGATGTGATCTGGGTGTAAGGGATGAAATACCCTCTCCAAGCAATCTGGAGAAATACAGGGGTCCGGGTCTCCCCGTCTGTCTTCTGATACTATCTCTTTCTCCAGAAACAATCCCACCTGGACTTGAAGGCTTTCAATGCCACATACTTCTTAGAGATCTTCCCTTCTTTAAACAATCTACCGCACTCTCCACGTTACTTATGATACTCTGCATTGTTATTCTAATTTGGGACACATCTCTTAGGGATTATCTGACTTTTGAGGGAAAATGCCATGATTGTGTAAATGCTCCACAAACTTTGGTAAAATAAATGAGTGAATGAATGAATGAATGAATCCTGGAGCCATTTCTGACTCTTCAATGACTGTCCACAGTTACCACCATCACCATGTCTAGACTTCTTATAGGCACATTGGGTATTTTTTCCTCTGGGTACCCATAGCTCCCAGCATCTGTAATATATGCATAATTTGAATAGACACAATTATTTGAATACATATTAATTCCTTCCACTGGCCTCTGACCTATGCCCTGTTGCTCTCTGTAGTTATAGTGTCTTCTCAGTGTGTTAAAAAATGGGGTGGAAAAGACTCTCTAGAAGAAAAATATATAACTTTTTCTGTTTTACAGTAAGTTAGTTCCTAAACTGATTAAAGTAAATCATATACTGTAAGTTACTAATAGGTATCTAAAAATATATAGAAAATTACATTTATAGTAAAATAAATTACAGGTAAGATATTTCATCGTGGAAAAGGCCAGATTTTTTTTAGATGCATATAGCTTAACTTCCCATGGCCTCACTCTAATTTGTTTTAATGTATATAGTAGATAAACATAGTATTCACTTTTTAAATATCTGTATTTTATGGTAATATATTTATAAGAACACAATGGTTATTTATAGGTTTTTGGGCCTGTTTGGAATTTTTGTTTGTAAATATTTTTTCTCGTCTATAGCAAAAATTTTTCCATGATGCTCGTCTACGTCCTTTCTACAAGCTTTGTTTGCTGTACTTGGAAGATCTCCAGGCAGCACAAATTACTAAGAAACAATACAGGACTTCAAAAACATGTTTATTTGCACTATAATGTGGAATTCACTATTACACATAGGTATTTTGAGGCCTTTACTCTTACTCAAACAATAGGAGATTTTCCTGTAAAAAGTCATAATAATTCACTATGATTTTCTTCTTTTGCCTCGAAAGACATTTTAGAACTATAGCTTGCAGGGGTCAAAAAACAAGGAGAAAACCTAGTCAGGTACAATGAACTCTTGTGCAGTTCAGTGATGCTCAATGAGGCCTGCAGATTAGAATATGGAGATTTTTTAAAAGCCCCATGCTGAGATCCCACCTTAGGCCTGCAGAGTCAGCATTTCTGCAAGGGGGGCTCTCGGCATGATATTTACAAAAGCTGTATGGTGAGGGGGGTATTCAGCCTCCATTTGAAACCACTACAGCAGCTATTATTTAAGGGGAGTAATCTCCAGGAACTAGAAATATATTTTATTTTAGAAAATGATTCGAATTTCGCAAAATATGGTTGATGTGACATACTTGCTTTTCACAAATTATATCTCTTCCTTTCAACTGAACTAATTATTCTGTATTTTGATTAGGCTTTTTCTTATTCATAGAAATAACTAAACAACTGACCTAATAGCACAGTTAATTATAATTATGACATCTCATCAATTTGGCAACTGGTTATTTCTAACCAATTATTTTTATTATCTTTTAACAACTAAATATGATTGGCTATTCTGCAATTCAAACTATTTTACAGTGGGTTTAAAGAAAAAATAACATTCTTGTCTTATTGACTTGAAACTTATTAAAGGAAAATTGTTACTATGATAAACAGAGACAATTTTATATTTATACTTTAAAAATCCGTTCTGTATATAATTTTATTGATTTTCAAATTTCCAAAGCCTGTGTCACTACTCAACCATGTTATACCATGTGTAATTTATGTATTTATATTTATAATAAACTCTAAATCCACTTAATTCCCCCATTATTTATTAAATACATCCTTAAAAAATAAATAGGTGATTTGCCTCCCTGCTGAACCAAACAATTAAATTATCAACTCTAATACAATGAAATTAATCACATGAAAAAGTGTACAGTATCTTTTGGAATGCTCATAGAAAGCATTACTTTATGTAAATTGTATTCTCTCAGCTAAAACAAATTTACCCATACTTACAGCCACCGATTTTGCAAAATTTTAGGATGGACAAGAACAATAACTATTTCTGGTCTATGGATCACAAATGTTTTTGAGGAAACTTTTATTGATAGTTTTGGTATCCATTGTATATCATTTAATTAACCTAGTTTCAAATGAATGAGGTCACTGTGCATTTAAATCTTGTTGGGATAATTCCATGTCCTTTTAGATGGAAGAACATTACCCCCTCTAGTGGATAAAGGCAAAACACATGGCCTTGATGGGTGGAAAAGATAGACTGGGCTTCCTTAAATTGTCATCATCTAATAGGTGAATGGATTAATTTCCCTCGTTCATACTTTATTTCAAGCATGTTGTCTCAAAAAGGGTGCTTTGTCACATATATTTCTTATATTAAGATATATACCAGTCTTGGGAATTTAACACAGTGCGATAAAGGAAATTAAGTTCATGTCAGGCATCCTGTTTCATATTGAAAAGAATGGGCTTAGAAGACGTCATACGAAAATGTTTACTTCTAGTGAGCAAAGCACCATAAGAACAGATTCTTTCTAATCAGAGGGAGAAAAATAGCAGACATAAAACTCACCTTTTTTTTTAACTGAGAAGTTTTAATCATTAGGTATACCTAAGTACATTTAAAAAATTAAGTTGAATGAGTCAGCCTTTTGACTCTAGCTTCTTTATTTATATAGAAAGTTGTTTAGAACCTATCATTTAAATATATATATTAAAGGAACATTTGTTTTTAGAGTTGAGTAGAATACTATATAATACACACACACATTTGGGATCTCATTTATTTTCTGGAATTAGTCTATCAGCGAATGGTCTTTTAAATTCTGCTCAAATATGGAGACTTACAGTCATTCAACCTAATAATAAGGTTGACTTTTAACTTCAGATAAATAGAATAAACAAATCCCTACTCAGGTATATACAAGTTTTGCTTTCTCTATTTAAATCATCAAAGCCAAGTTTCAAAGCTAGTGTGTGATCATGTCCGTCATTATCTCATCTATTGTATTCATCACTAGTGAAGTTATCCTCAGTTACCTCATTGCTAATAGATTTTTTAAATGTGCTGCAATTCATTTTGAATTATTATTAATATATTACCTTCATTGAGTTAGATTTGATTGACTTATTTAAATACATTTTGAAATATTTGCAAACAGAACAAATCTTACTTACATGTATGTATACACCCCCTCAAGCAGCCCACATAAGTGAGGCTTATCTCTTTTCCTTGGTAACTCCACCATAGCCTCTTTATTATAAGGTATGTGGCTGCCAACTAACAGACAAAATAAAGGAAGAAGAATTTTAGGCTCCTCTGATGGAAAGGTGGAATCATTAATCAACTATGCTATATACTGTATATCAAGATAAATTCAAAAAGATTTACAAAGCAATTACTAACTTAACAACTATCATGATATAAAAAAATACATAAAATCATTTATACCTTCAAATAACAAAATTTATTTGGACAAAATATTAAGATTGCATAAAATAGAAGATTTAATAGGAGGTCACAATCAGACAAAACTACACATTTTCATGGTGGTTTCTCAGTCTACAAATATGCATACAAGTTATTGCCTCATTTTCCTTATCACAGAATCATCAAAATATTTTAATAAGATAACATGTTACCTTGCTAAAACTAGCCAAGCCTATTTGGCACATAATAAAGAGTCAATAAATATTAGTTTCCTTGATCTTCCCGCAGACCCTTTGAGAGGACAGACACTGTGAAACTTCACTTTATGGTTGAAAATCAGACTCAGAGACATTCTATGAATGGTCAGAAGCAGCATAAAACTTAAATTTATAGTCCTTCCCTCCCCCTACCCCCTCTCTTTCTCTGTAAAACCATTATGAGTAAATTGTTGGAAATGATGGGAAAATGAAGAGTGGTTAAGGACTAAGGAGTAGTGAGTAAACCATTTGCACTGAAAGAGAAGCCTTAAAATGAGTAGTTCTGCATACGATGGCAAAGGCACGTTGAGGACAAATGTAATACCAAGTTAAGGAGTTCAGATTTTATCTGAAGCTCAGCAGGATTAAAGGTCTGTTGTAGCACAAATTGTAACTGAGGTACAATGAGGGCCTGAAGGTAAATTTTAGGAGTCTTTACATTGATTGCACTAAAGGCACAAACAACATCATCAAGATAATGTCATCACGGCAGTTTTCAGGATGGGTAGAGGGAACTACTGAATTCAGGGAGAAGAGAAGAGCTGTTGCCTGGCCAGTGTGGCTCAGTGGTTGAGCAATGACCTATGAACCAGGAGGTCCCGGTTTGATTCCCGGTCAGGGCACATACCCAGGTTTGGGGCTCAAGCCTCAATGTGGAGCATGCAGGAGGCAGTCGATCAATGATTCTCTCTCATTATTGATGTTTCTATCTCTCTCTCCCTCTCCCTTCCTCTCTGAAATCAATAAAATATCTTTTTTTTTAAAGGAGAAGAGCTGTTGATACATTAAGTCAGATTAAGGTGAAACATAGGAAAGAAGGAAGGGAGAATGCAAAGGAGAATGAAAAGAACACGTCCAAGCAAGCAATATGGGAAGCGAGAAAGAGGATTGGAATGTATAGTCAAAGGTGACTTTCTGATTTCAAGTCTTGTGTTTCCTACCATTTACAAAATAGAGCAGTTGGCTTGATCAGGAACATGAAATTTTCAATTTTACATTTGCAGAACATTTGCAGCTTAACATGTTGAGCAGCTTCTTTGGGAGACTAATTAGATTCTGCCACTAAAGCATTTACTGTATCACATTTTCTAAATGCGGAGGAAAACTTGTTCTCAATCAATGAAATCATGGACTCTAGGGAATCCTGTATTTCCGAAGTCAACTTCCCTTTTTCAAGGCAGCTTTTGCACACTTCACCAGCTGTGGCTGAGGCTGGACACCTGTGGGCACCACCAGCGCCAGTTTTAGGCAAAACTGTAAAGTAGCAGAGTTGGATTTGGCAAATCTCTTTACCTTTTTCTCCTTTTTGGGCACTCTCCTCAGCTTAGTGTTCTGCTGCCAACCGAGGTGAGCTACTCAAGGGCCCCCCTCAAGATGTTCATCTTTTAGAGAGGGCTTAGCATATAGAAGGCTCTCTATTCATTTCAGCTTTAGGAATCAATGAGATGAGTGAATGAATGAAAAAGTTAGTGAGTGAATAAAATATCTGAAAAACCTACTCACTCTAAGATTTGGGATATTTAAGTTGGGCATCCCTCCCTAAATGATCTGTATTGAAAACCAACCATCAGGAGAAGTACTATAATCCATTGTACCTCCAGTGGAAGGAATCATTACTGAGAGATTTCAGAAAATAGTGGAGACTGAAATTTGAGAGCAAGGGCCTCAACTTACAACTTGAAATCACATGATAAAGGCAACATCCACACACAAATTTGGCTCCTTTTGACAGTAGTCCTCGTATTGGTTGTCACTCACTGTTTGGAAACTGTTGGTGAAATGAAACTATATTACACGAAGATAAAATTCTGTATAATGGGTAGCATTCATTCAGCATCACTATCTGGGCCAAAGACATAGCTCTACTCTCAAAAGCTTTTACAATAGGGAACCTGAGCCTCAGGTTGAATGGGAATGTCAGTTTTGTGCTGTCTCTATACAGGATGCCAGGAGGCTACCCTTGTCAGAGTTGTCAAGCTGCATAGCCAGGGACCATCAATATGAGGATTTAGTTTAGGCATTGGTTGCTTGAGTTAGTCACTGAGACAAGAGCCTTGACTAAAAATGGAACCAAAGTTCAAGTGCTGCTAGGGACACTGTCCATAGAAATAAATTATAATGCTGTGGCCACTGATTTTTATTGCTTACATAGAAACATTTTAGTGACATTTCTTATAGTCAGTCATGGATAGATGCATAATAAATATTTGGAAACACAGTTCTAATGCATAGCCAGGGATTTTCATGGCTCTGAATCCCTCTAATTTTGAATTTGTGGCTGGAGGTCTTGAGAAAATGACTCAGTTTCCAGTCCTTTTCAACAATGGCTTTTCTGAGAGTTTTTGGTGCTTCTGCTTGTGGCTGTGCATCTGGCCAAGAACAGGAAGCACTGTCAAGAGAACGGAAAGTGCTCTAAACAAGTGTTCTGAAACACTGAAGAATTTGAATGAAATTTAGCTATTGGTTATGTTAGATTTTAATGGCATTCCCTGGGTGACTCTCTGGTTGTTATTACTCATATTCTTGGTTAAAATAAGTTCATATAGTTTTCAAAATCTATGCATATATTAGCATTCAAACATGTATGAGTTTAGAGTTCTTACTCTAAAACAAGTGAATACAAAGGGTCTTATAACTAACACATGGGTCTTATAACTCACAAAATTATTTACAGCACTACATTTATTTAGATTTATTGGTATTTAAATATGTTTAATAGGACTGGGCAAATCACAATTCTGTATTTTAAAGTATAACAAAATATTAATTCATAAAATTGCAACCATAAATATTAAAATAAAATTTTTCAATGCATTTTAGATTTCTTTTAAAAGGATGTACACAATTTTACTTACTGTGTGGATATTTTTAAGATTTAAGAACTTATAATCTTCCCTATGAAAAATCTTGAAGAAGGAGTAACCAAAGTTCATGTGACTTTCTAAAGATGGTTTGATGAATTTCAGAAAACATAGAAATAAAATAAATTAATAGAGCTTGAAGTGTGTTTAAGGCACTCATCTTGTTTTGCAAGGAAACTAAGGCCTAAATATTGTATGCCCCAATATTTATGTACTAGAGGCCCGGTGCATGAAATTCGTGCATGGGAGAGGGATGTGTGTGTCCCTCAGCCCAGCCTGCACCCTCTCCAATCTGGGACACCTTGAGGGATGTCCGACTGCCCATTTGGGCCTGATGCCACCAGGACATCCTTCTCACAATCCAGGACTGCTGGCTCCCAACCACTTCCCTGCCAGCCTGATCAACACCTAACTGCTCCCCTGGCAGCCCGATTTCCCCTAACTCCCCTCCCCTGCCATCCTGGTTGCCCCCAACTGCCCTCCCCTGTTGGCCTAGTCCCCCCCCCAACTGCCTTCCTCTGCCTCCCAGTCACCCCTAACTGCCTTCCCCTGCCAGCCATCTTGTGGTGGCCATCTTGTGTCCACATGGGGCAGCCATCTTGTGTGTTGGGAGTGATGGTCAATTTGCATATTACTCTTTTATAGATAGGATAAATACTTCAAAGTCACTTTGTTTAGAAAATTTTTATAAATGTTTTATTTATTTAAATATAGTTTTAAATTTTTATGTATGTGTTAATTACTTTAAAGCATTACCAAGCTATGTAGCTCTTTATGGAGTCAAATACTCAATAGAACATATTTAATCTCACTTAACATGAGACTTAGCTATTAAAAAGTTCAAAGACTAAGTGCTGTTCATATGACATCTATTGAAGATCCTTAATGTCAACATTTCAATGTTCAACCCCATTATGTTACAGGAACACTAGAAGGTCTTTTTTTTTTATGTTGACATTTACTAATCAGGCTGTTACAACAATATAAAAATAAGGCACATAAGGAAAAAAGTATATTTAAAGAGAAAATTTAGTGATCCACATTATAAATTTATTTTTAAAAAGATCCTGAAGTGCTACATAACACAAAAATGCTTTTCAGTTTTATGGTCAGTGAAGTATGAGAAACATTATATAATATATATAATAAATTATATATATATATATGTATATATATATATATATGTATATATATATATATATAATTTCCCAATATATACATGTATATTGGGAAAGTGAAAAAAAGTGGGGAAAAATAAAAATAAAAAGAAAGTTTGAGATCCAGTGACTCGGGAGGATCTGGAAAAGACATAGAAAGAGTGAATAGCCCACATTAACAAACTTTTAGGGAATAATGTTCTCATTGTAGTGTTTTAGGGTGTTGCTATAGCACTCAAAAAACACGTTTCAATTTTATAACCTTGGATATAAACAGGTAAATTACACCTAAGCAATTTTTTTTTTTTTTTTTTTTACTTAGATGAACTAGCTCTGAAAAAACTGGAGGCTAGAAGTAACTCACAGAACTGAAGTTTCTTATTTCTCTTATTATAAAAGAAGGAGAATGAGGAGGAGGAGGAGGAAAAGGAGAGGAAGAGGCAGAAGAGGAGAAGAAAAAGAGAAGGAAGAGGAGGAAGAACAGAGGAGGAGGAGAAGGAAAAGGAGAGGAGGAGAAGGGGGAGAGGAGAGGAGGAGGAGGAGGAGGAGGATATTGGTCCAACCTTTGACATGGAAGTTGAAAATTTAGCTTATACCAACCTGAAAATGTTGGTGTGTTTTGGTTTTAGATAGTTTAAGGTGAAGAGAGAGCTTCCCATATCTATGTGTATATGTATCTTTTCTCCCAGTGCTATCCTTTTGAAGCAGAAAAACTTTGTGTTGTATATGTAGGTGTACCATTGGTTCCTCGAATCTCTCCTCTATGGTCACCGTACTTATTAGAGCACATTTAATATAGGGCTGTCAGAAAACACAGGGAATGTGCTTAGCATAGAGTCACAGCATAAGCAGGACTGCCAGACATCAACACATCTCATTGCTGCAATATTTTTTTTAAAGTGTGATAGTGCCATTGAAGTTAATCTGAAAATCAGCTGTGAAAATACTGTCTAGAAAAGGTTGAAACACACTGACATTTCTGCAAAAAATAAAAAAATCTCGTAGGATTGTACCTTCCGTAGTCTTCAGAATTGTTTTAATTAGCTTTGCCTACTTCCTAATTTGTTAGCTGCCCATCTCTTATTTTATTATAGCAGATATTTTTAACACAGAGTCTATTTAAAGCATCAAGATAGGCAAAGAGTGGAAAATCATTACCGGAACATTTGGTTGTTAAAAAAAAAAAGATTTGCATCTTTATTTTTTTATTTTTTCCTTTAAGAGATAGTGCTAACAACTTTTCAGAATTTCTAATAATGTTACTGGCCAATTCAGGGTTGACAGGTTATGGTATCCATTTCATGGATTAAGCAAGGGATGTAACATTTTTCATGGGACTTTATGCTCATTTTAAAAACAGAGTAGAAAAATACCTCTTAAATGAGCATGGTATTGAAAGGAGCCAATTTCCCATCTCTAAAAGCTATAACTGCGAAGACATCATGACTAAACCATGGTCACTCATTTTGGATGTGGCTGCTCTGCCAATTCCTCTTCCAAATAACAGTCTAGTATTTTCTACCCTTCTGCTCAATGGTTTCAGTGAACATCATTGTTTTCAATAATGTAGTCTAAAGGGACTAATTTGTTACACTTAATGCTTTAATTGTTTAAATTTCTAAGCATTAATTTTCAACCACTGATATGATCTCAGTTCATAACCACTCAATATTATATGTGGCGGATTATATTATTCTTTCCATTATTCTATAGCGCCCATGTATTATAAATCCCTGCCCTTTGCCTTGTAACTCCTCATGCCTTCCTAGGCAGGATATATATATTATGCTGTCACATTGTTGGATTGGCTAAATGATTGACTTTAGCCATTGGAATGTGAATGGACATGATGTATGCAACTTTTGAGAAGAAACTATAATCGTATTTGGATGGTTCAGTTCGACCTCCTGTGTTCCTGCCTGTGCATGAGAATAACATTTCCAGATGAGGGCAGTACCTTTAGCCACGGATGTGAAGACATATAGAGCAGAATTGAACTGAGAGGGGCCCAGCAGAGCCATAGCCAACTGACAGACCTGTGAACCAGAAGTAAATGTTCAATGTTGAAGGCCAGTGAAATTTAGGGAATGTCTGTTGCCACAGCAAAAATATTTACTAGGTAACTCCATAAAAAAAGAATTTAGTGGTTCAAGTTTATTCGTAAAAGAAAGAGAGAAAGGTAGTACTGAAAAATGGGGTAGAGATAATAATAAACCTCAGCTAGACAAAGCTTTGGGATACGTTTCAATGGTGTGTGCTCCCATTACGCACTCTGAATATTGGGTACTACTTCAGCTTTCTATTGCTTCTTAAAAATTATTCCCCAAACTTGGCCATTTAAATTAATTAACATTTATTATGTCACAGTTTCTGTGATCAGGGATCCTAGTGGCTTAGCTGGGTGTCTCTGGCTCAAGGTTGGTCCTGGATTGCAGTCCAGCTGTCAGCCAGTAGTCTTATCTGTAGACTTAATGGGGAGGATCCATTTCCACACTCACATGTTGTTGGCAGGCCTTGGTCCCTTGACATATGGATTTCTCCATGGGGCAGCCTTACAACATGGCAGGTGTTTTCCCTCAGGGCAACTGATCCAAGAGAAAAGCAGGACAGAGCACTCAACATGAAGCTGCAGTCTTTTATACACTAATCTCTGAAGTGGCAATCCATTAGTTCTGTCATATCCTATTCATTAGAAGTTAGTCAATAAGTCCAGCCCACACTCAAAGGGGTAGGCGGTGAAGAATACCAAAGGATGTGAAGACCAGGAGGCAGGGCTTATCAGGAGTCATATCAGAGGCTGCCTATCATTGACACAGCACTTGAACTTTTTGATCTTCAATATCCAAACCTATAAAATGGGTATAGTTGTACCTACCCTGTTTATGCCACAGAACTCTTCTAAGCTCAAATGAGCAAATATATGCAAAAACTGCTTTAGAAACTGTAAAGTACAAGCACATAAATGTAAGATGCTTTTACTGGTCTTGGCCTTCTAAGAAGCAGAAGCCAAGATGAAATTAAAGGTGGAAAGATTTTTTTTTTTTTTAGGGGAAACATCTGTGAGAGGAAATGAGGAGGAAGGGAAGTGGGGCTGCTGGGAGAGTTGTCAGATCGCAATAGAAGATGAGTGAAGGAGAGAGGAAAGGAGTGTTGGGTGGACGCTTACTATGCTATCTAAGGAAAATTTGGCAAGCCTTCCTGTCCAAGGAGCGCCATATCTCCAGGCCGTGGTCTGCCCTAATACCCCACCACACTTCGTCATTAGCTGGAAGTAGTAGGATGGTGGAAGGGGGAGGGTATTGAGACTTTTGGTGATGGCTTCAATCTCAACAGTAAGAGTAACTAGGTTCTAGTCTTTGCTTAGTGCTACTTGTAGTATTTCTAGTTTTAGAATGGGGGCCACCCTGAAGAGGTTGCCTGGGCCCTATTGATAATTGCCTGTCTGAATCTCCTCTCAATACTCCTGCTTGACCTGCTGAAACTCCTCAACCCCAGTCCGAACCTCTTTGGGTCTGACTGCTGGACTATACAACCACCTGTTCATTTTACCACACCCCCTGGACACCATGCTCTGCCCACAAGACCAAACTTCCTCCCTGCACCTGCATCTGAGTCTGTTCTTCCAGAGATTAGTTCCATCCCAAGGGTGGTTTTCATTTTGGTCTGGGTTTGTTCCAGGCTACAGCATTGGCCTATAGTTGGAGCCAGATTTCTTGGGTTTTCTTTCCTTCTCTGTTGCTCAAGCTCTGTGACCTTTGGCGAGTCACTTAAACATTGTGTATCATCATAAAATGGGGATAACAGTGTCCATATCACAAAATGTTTTTGCTGCTTTTTGTTTTGTAAAAATGCTAAGACAGTGCCCAGCACATAGAAAGTATTCTATAGAGGTTAGCCATTACTATTATTTACTTCAAAGACTCCCCCGTGTACAAACTAAAATACCCTAGGCATTTAGAGTTCTGTGGCAACTCTGATTTGTGGCAATCCAGTTTCAGATTTGGATAAGAAAATAGATAATTGCAGGGAAGGTGGGGATAGAGTGTGGGGGGATTTTTTTTAGGTATATAGGTGCAACTTCTGAAAGCCTGAATAGCTCAATCCCAGGCCCTTTGTGCTTACTTACTAACTCTGTTTTGGAGGTTAGTTGGTTTAACTCCTGGCCTGCTTATTCATCTCTAGTTTGGTCCAGGGTCCTGCCACCAGCTCTTGCCTCCTGACATAGAGTTCTCATTACCAGGTCCTGGAGCTGGACTTACCTCCAGTCTCAGCAAGAGAGCCAGGAGGTGGGGACTGAGGAACAGCAGCACTCATTGTTAGGTGTTTTTGTGCAATTTGGTCCCTCCTTCATCTGCTTGCACAATGGCTTTGTTTTTTAATTGCCTTGTTACTGCCTGAAATGGGACCATCAGTAAAGAAAAATGGTGTAGCATTTGGACTGGAAAAGATGGAGGTGCTTTTTGCCAGTCCAATTTGTTACAGTGTCTGTGTGTGTGTGTGTGTGTGTGTGTGTGTTTTATATTATACCCGTTCCCAAAGGCACTAATTCAGTATTGTATTTAGGTTTCATGAGCACTGGATGGAGAGGTTTAATTAAAAACACTTTTCAGACACAGCCTAGTAGGTTAACACAGAACCTCCACTGCCACCTTCTCCTTCACAGTTGTGCTCCCCCCACTGCTCCTTTTATCACTTCATTATCTCAAGCCAAATGTTGATTTGGTCAATTTCCTGTTTGAGTGTAAGCCAATCCCTTGAAGTTATTTCAGTATTGTGGCTCTTAAAATACAAGGTTTCCCTGTTACATTTCCACCATTTTAACACTTCATCTATTGTTTCTTTTTTTCTTAATGACAAGAACCCATGGATATTTTCAAGTCTACCACTTAATAACCCCATGTGTTTTTGATACCCTAAACTCCACGGGTATGTGTTGATAGTGACTAATCCTCAGAACTGTTAAAACATTTTGTACAAATAGAGGTACATCAGAGGAGGTTTTTATATGTATATATATGTGAAATCTTTATTTAGGGAGCCACTTTCTTTCCTGTATTTGCTTATTCAACCTTCCATTTCAACTTGTTTTGAAATACTGTCAAACTACATAAATCAGAATTTCCTTTTTCAATTGCACTAATGCTGCCTGATAAAATGGGACCAAAATTCTTGATTAAACATTCCTCAAAATTGGCTATCCTTGGTAGAAAAACACATAAACTTTTTGTCAATTGCAGAGCTGTAGAGAAAGCTCATTTTTGTTCAGTCTCCTTGGTTTATGTCTGAGGAAACTGAAGATCAGAGAGGCTATGTGATTTGTCCAAGATTGCCCGTTTAGTTAGTGAGATAATATTTTCTCTCCAGCAGGCAATCTCTCTTGACGAAGGCATGACAATATCTTTACTGTTCTCTTTAATTCCTTCCTTCACTGGTTTTCAAAATCGGTAACTTTGAGTCAATTTTTAAAATTAGATTTATTTAAGTATAATTTTCATGCTGCAAAATTAACCAATTGTAAACTTTAATAAGTTTTGGTCAATGGGTACAGTTGTATAACCACCACCATAACTGAAATACAGAACATTTCATCACTCCCAAAAGTCCCCTGGTGCCCTTTTCTCTATCTGCTGACCTGAGTAGTTAGTTTTCCTTCTCTCACTATAATTGTGCCTTTCTAGAATTTCATACAAATAGTATCTAGCAGCATGTAGTTTTATATGTGTGACTTTTCTTTCAGCATTTTGTCTACATCCATACTTGATTCTTTTTTGTTATTGAGTAATAGCCCATTTTATAAATATACCATAATTTCTTCATCTATTCACCAGTTGATAAAGTTGTTTGTTCCCAGTTTCTGAACATTATAAAGAAAGCTACCATAAACATTCATGTACAAGTCTATGTGTAGTCATATGCTTTTAATGCTCCCCAGGAAAAGCTTATAAAAGTAGAATTACTGGGTTATAGATTAAGTGTATGCTTACCTTTATAAGAAATAGCCTCATTATTTTTCCAATTGGTCGTACCATTTTACATTCCCACCAGCTGGGTACGAGAGTTCTAGTTGCTCTGCATCCTTGCTAACAACACTTGGTATGGTCAGTCATTATCAATTTAGCAATTTTAATTGGTACATAGTGGCATCCCATGGCAGTTTTAATTTCTCTAATGAATAATAATATTGAGCATCTTTTTATGTGTTCTTTTTCCATCTGCATGTTTTCTTTGGGGAAATGTTTATTCAAATATTTTGCCCATTTAAAATTGGGTTGTTTATCTTTTTATTATTATGATTTAAGAATTATTTGTGTATTCTGGATTTAAGTTCTTCATCTGATATATGATATGTTACAATTTTCTCCCAGTCTATAGCTTGCCTTTTCATTTTCTTAACAATGTCTTTCAAATAGCAAAATATTTTAATTTTGATGAAACCCATTTTATCAATATTTTGTTTATGGTTTGTGATTTTTATGTCCTATCTAAAAAAAAATAATTGCTGAACTCAAGGTCACAAAAACACTCGCCTATGTTTTCTTCTAGAATTTTTGTAGTTTCTGGCTTTACATATATGTTTGTGATCCACTTCGAGTTAATTTTTATATGTGGTTTTGAATTCATTTTCAATCTTCACTCTTCTCATCACATTTCCCTCTGCCTATTCTATCACCTGCTTCATCTACTTCTTGGATCAGTCTCTTTTTCTGATAATGCCACTTCCAAGTCCACGGTCATTTTAGTTAAGTTGTCTGGAGCTCAAAAAGTATTTTAAAATGTGCCTTTCTTCTTCCACTCAGGGGAAATGCTACTGCCTCAAATAGAAGATACTTTCAGAAATGCTCTGATTTAAGTCTCATTTATGACAGTTGAGTCTTTGGGGAATCCCATGAGGCCTTGTCCCGCTGCTCCAGTTCAGCATCCATACCTCCTTATTGATCAACTAAACTGGAAGAAGTGGGAGCACCCCTTATGGAGACCTAGACGTTTCGCATTTTTCCTACCATGAATAAGAAGAGAGAGATGGTGAGAAGGAAATCTACATCCTAGCACACAGCCTTGTGTTCTTACAGTTTGTAATACGCTTTCTGACTTAAGGAGGAGTTCATGAAGTCATCCTGGAAAAAGTGGTTCTAACTTTACTCTTCTTCCAACTTTGGATACGACAGCCTGAGAGTTTCTCCTGGAGAGTGGAAGGAAAAGCAGCCCTGTTAAAGCTGGCAAGGAGTAACTCATCCAGGGCTCATCAACAGCTCACCTGCGGAGGGGCTCCATGTCTAGTTCACTAAAACAAACTGAGCAGATGCTGGCTTTGAGATGTGTGAAATGGGTGGCTCACTCCATTCAAGGTTGTTTTCTGAAGGAAACTAGGAAAATCCCATGATTTCTTCTCAAGCTCATCACACCTCTCAGAACAGGGAGCTCTGTGATGGATACCTTGAAATGATTTTTCATTGTTGTTCTGTATACCTTAAAATGATTTTTCATTGTATTCTCAGATTTTAGAGAATCTACTTAGACAGGCAGGCAGAAATTCTGATGGAAAGCAGGTATGCAGATTACATTTAAACAAACAAGAAAACCTGATTCAGTTTGCCGAACTATCAATTAACATACATCTTTCTAAGCACATTTTTACAGTAAGTGAATGTACCTGGAATAGCCTCAAAAGATCCTGTCTCTTTTTAATAGAGACACTTGCATGTAGGGATCATGTGCTCTTATGTTCTCCTCTGACTGACATTTCCAAGCACTTTGAAAGTGTTCAATAAATATTACCAGCCTAATCTCCCTGGAGGTGCACAGATCAAAAACACAGATTGTCACTTAGCCTGGAGAAATGGAGAATGACTGTTCCTGAAGCTCCGATATTCGTACCTTGTTATTTTTCTCTTTCCAGCAGAATTGCTTATGTATAGGAAATTCTATGTGAAATTAGTGGATGCTCCCAAAATGTGATACTAACATGCCTCCCCTTCTAGTGGAAGAGAGCACAGCCTCTGTTGCCGAATACAGAAGAAGTTTTGCCATTTGAGTGATTGGGATTTCATATTTTTTTTCCTACCTGGCCCTTAACCAATATAAGTATTTAGGGGAAGATTGCATTCCTTCTTTCATATTACTTTCAATATGAATATGGGGGAACTAACCTTATCCTAAACTCTTCAGCAGTTTGTCTTTTAAAATAAAGAGTAAAACCATGTTAGAGTAAAAATGTGAATATAGACAGATAAGAATATCAGGGTGTGTGTATATGTTATGTGTGTAATCACCCCACCAAAAAAAACCAAAAAACACACACACAAAAACAGGATCAATCAGTTAAAATTAATGTATTTGAATGCTGGAATTTAGCAGACCATAGAATAATTAAATTGATAGAGCATCTCCAGAAGTTGCTAGCATGATTGTTACAAGTTAGGCTGCAAAGCGACAAAGGGATTAAGTAAGCCTTACATTGGACAGGACTAGAGCATGAATTAAAAGGCTCCTAGCTGTAAGTCCAGGAGGAGCACTTCGTAGTTGAAGGTCACGCTGCTGGTCATGCAGCTCCATTTCTCACTTTAAACTGTAAGCTAGCTACACTACGGGCAAGTCAGGTTGGTTTCCTTTCTCTTCTCTCCTGGCACCCCCAGGGGGACTTCTCAATTCAAAGAAACTCTGGGAGAAACAGGCCACTCACTGTGAATAATCCTCAACAATCTATAAGTTCAAAAGCGGTTGAAATTCCTAGAAGAGATTGAATGTTATAAGAATAGACGGGTTAGTATTTTAAAGACAGAACTGCCCTTGTTTAATATCAGGGGAGTATAGCGGGACGCAGGTTTTCCAGTAACCTTCATTATTCATGTTGCAGTCTGTATCACTCCACACTTCAGGAAATGGACTCCATGCACTCAGTCCCAGTAAATTTTAAAACAAAGGCTTTTTTCTTTCCTTTCTTTTTTGAATATAACAATAGCAGTGTCTGTAAGTAATAGTTTTCAATTTATGCCGCAATAAGGCCAAATACACAGAGCTCTTTCTTAGAACACTAGACAAATTCAATCTATTGCTCCAAGAGGGAGACATAATGTGGGTTAGGACACATTTCTTAAATTCAAAGGTGGAAACTTTGTAATTTATCAAAAATAAGAAGGATGTCATACATGATGGCTGTAGGAAAAGAAAATATAATTGTTTTTGCACTTTACTATTCTAAATTAAATATATTATTTCAAATACATATCATTTTTTTTAAATGAAGACACTACCCTCCTGAGCCTCAAATCTACTTCCAATAGTAAAGAAAGACAATTATGCATTTGGAACATCTTTTTTTTAAAAAAAACTTTGGCTTCCAAAGCACCACCCAAGTTTTACCCTCACAAGAATAAACATTTTTTAAAACATATCATCATTGAGAGAGAGAAGGGAGGAATGTCAAATTTTATATATACTTTAAAATTTATATGATGGAAATACTACTTCTCAAGACAACACATGGAATTAAAAAAAGATAACATCTAGTGGAAGCCAGATCAGATAATTATGTCAAATTTCATCTGTTTCAGTTATAATACTGTAGAGGACGCCTGGAAGAGCACCTGAGCGACGGTTGTCAGCTGAGTCCAGCATCGTCGGCAAAGCCATGTCCTGGAAACATATCTTGCCAAAAGGTAAGAATGTTGTCAGTCCTGACCTATAACTCAGGTGACAGGGGGTGGGTGTAATTATCTAAGTTCAGCCAGGGGCCAGGGGCAGATGCAATTATCAGGGTCCAATCAGGCCTGACGATTCTGAGAAGCCACAAGAATGAAGAATTGCAGCTTGATCTTTAAGCATGATTTCACATAATTTCCTTTGTCTTAAACCAGTGGTTCTCAACCTTCCTAATGCTGCGACCCTTTAATACAGTTCCTCTTGTTGTGGTGACCCCCAATTTTATTGTTACAAATTGAACATAATTAAAGTATAGTGATTAATCACAAAAACAATATGTAATTATATATGTGTTTTCCAATGGTCTTAGGCGACCCCTGTGAAAGGGTCATTCGACCCCCAAAGGAGTCATGACCCACAGGTTGAGAACCACTGTCTTAAACTCTAGTAAAACGTCCTGGTATCATGCTGTATATAATAAACGCACTGCACTAGCTCTGGGTCACTGTCTCTCCATCCAAGAACAGTGTCCCACCTGGTCCCGGCTTTTCCCACTATCTGTCTCTTTCTTTTTCTCAATCCCAGTCGCCTCTACTCAGGACTCGTTTGCTCTCTAGCCATGCTTGTCATGGCTGGAGAACCCCCATATAATATTACTTGAGATTTTACTTTGTATAAAGTATTATTAATAAAAAGGCAAGAAAAACACAAGTCCTACTCTAATAGAGCTTACAGTATGACTAGAAGTATATAAATGGTAAGAATACAAATGTTAATTTTACAGGAATAGGTACAAAATATTTAAGAATATAAAGGATAGATTTCCCATTTAATTGGGATATCAGAAAAGGATTTAATAACTGGGAATTAATTTAAAGAATACACATTTTCAACATGCAAAACTAAAAAAGGGAGCACGGGTAGGAAAAAGACAAGCAAATTACCATGTAAACAGTTGTGATCAGAAACAGGGTGGAGTCCAATTTGGTTGCCAGAAGGATGAAAAGGAGAGAAAAAATGTGGGCAATAATCTGTAAAAGTAGGTTTGGGACCAAATCTGTCTTTGAACCTCATACCAGTTTGTCTTTACTTGGTAGGTCATCAGGAGCCTCTGTTTTGAGCAATTGCATGTAGAAACCTTATTTACTGTGTGTAGAATGGTCCGGACTGAGAATGGAGGCACCTGTTTGAAAGCTATTAGGATAGTCTCAGCCCTGCATGGTGTGGTAACGTGGTTAGAAGATTGGCCTGCTGAATTAAAGGCTGCAAGTTTGATACCTGAACCCCTGGTAAGGTGTGTTCTGGAGGCAACCAATCAATGTGTCTCTCTCACATCGATGTTTCTCTTTCTGTCTCTCCCCCTTTCTCCTTCCTTCCACTCTCTCTAAAAATCAATGGGGGAAAAATCAATGGAAAAATATCCTGGGGTGAGGATTAACAAAAAACAACAAAAAAGAGAATAGTCTCAGAGTGAGATAAAAGTGGCCTGAATAGGATGGCAATGGTAAAAACAAATGGATCAAATGATCTTATGTAATCAGAATTTATGAGAGTTTGAAACCAGTATACATAAAAGGCAAGAATAAAGAAGAGGTTTAGCACACAGATGTAAAAGTAAGTCTAGATCCTGGAAAAGGATGAAAGCTAATGATATAAAACTCTCAAAATAAGCCATGTTATCTTTAGGAATTTCACTTTCAATCTGGATATTTCATCTCAGGTTACTTAACACCTGAAAAGCAACTTGAATACTATATAAATGAGTGTTTAAAAATAATATACTCGTGATTATTATGTATGTTGGTAGTATGGACCTAACTTCCTAGATGAAATCTTTTTCAAATTTATGGGTTTGAAACAAGTGTTGGCCAGGACATGGAGAAAAGAGAACACTTGTGCACTGTTGGTGGGAAGGCAGATTGGAGCAGCCACCGCAGAAAACAGTATGGAGTTACCTCAAAAAACTAAAAATAGAACTGCCTTAACACCCAGTGATTCCACTTCTGGGAATTTATCTGAAGAAACCCAAAACACTAATTCAAAAGAATATATGCACCCCTTTGTTCATTGCAGCCTTATTTACAATAGCCAAGATTTGGAAGCAGCCCAAGTACCCATTAGAAGATGAGTAGATAAAATAGCTATGGTACATTTACACAATGGAATAGTATTCAGCCATAAAAAGGAAGAAAATTTGACCCTTTGCAACAAGATGGATGGATCTACAGGACATTAGGCTAAGTGAAATAAGCCAGTCAGAGAAAGACAAACTGAACTAACAAGCAAAGTAGAGAAAGACTCATAGATGGAAAGCAGGCTGATAGCTCTGGTGCGGGGGGGGGGGGGGCGGGGGGAGGTTAGGGGGAGAGAAGTGATTGAGCAAAAAAGAAAAAAATATATATGGGTTTAGAGTTTTAACCTTACCAAAATGTCACTAAATAAAATTGTCAATTTCCTTTTTACCTTCATGTCATTGTGAGCTTATTTTGGGATATATGACTAAACAGATTATTTTTAACTACTAGCTTAAAACATTCTCAGATATACTTTATAACGTTATGGTGTAATATCTTAATGGAACATGTGTTTTATATTGGCTGTGGTTCATGGCAGAGGGAAGACAGCCTTTCAAAAGTAATGTTTCTAGATATTCTTCTGATTTCATGGTTTGGGAGTGTGAGGGAATATAGTTTGATAAAAGTTACTGCTCAAAATAGTGCATTCCCCAGGCATTTTATAATTAGACATTAATTTGAATTAATAAACACCTCTTTAAATGCAATTATCCCTTTGGAGAGTTAGTTTTACCAGGTGTTTTAACTTAATGTGAATTAATTTAAAGACCTAATCTGTCAGGACTAGCTGATATCGTATGCGTTACCGAAATAGAATGTTGCTGGATAAGTGAGGGACTAATGCAGCATTGATTTGGAGTACAGGTGGAAGTCAGGTATAGATAGGAACAGAGGAGAACGAAAGAACAGAGTGATCTGAGACTCCAAGGAAAGCAAGAAACAAGAAGTTAGAGAAGTATATAAAGAAAAGCCTGAAGTCTCCAAAAATGCATTTATTTTTCTCTGTATATTAATGGATTTTAGTTGAACTGGATACTTGCCATAGTGTATAACATCAATATCCATTTTTAGGTAGAGAATTAACCAAGAATGTTATTAAAAGAGAGATAAATAAATCTAATATGTACTTATTATCAGGAAGAAGCGTTATAACAAGTATTATCTGAAACACAGCTGAGTTTGGCAGATAGTCTCCAACACACTGGAGGTGAATATACAAGAATTCCATGCGGCGGGTTCATTTATTTAGTGATGTAGGCTTGCTGTCTACAATTATTGTTTGATGGCACAGCCAGGGCACACATTACGTAGAACTCTTCCATGAGGATTCCTGAGGATATCATAAGGTCTAGAGGGATGCCTGGGACCACTTACATGTCAAACATTTCTCAAGCTCAGTAATCCTTGCTGTGTGCTCCAGAATGGAGTGCTGTGGTCTCTGGTGAATACATCCTGAGGAAAATCCTTATACTTGGCTACACATTCGAGTAAAGTATTAATTATTCAGGCAAGAGTAAATCTTGTTAGAGTCTCTAATTTTCATAATAGAATATTAATTTTACTACTTGCTTATTTTCTGTCCCAAAGCAGTTAGGGTACCATTATTTCAGGTTCTTGATAGAATAACTTAACTGTCTTATACCTTGTGCCTATCAAAAGCCTTAGTGGGAGAAATTGTTTTAGGAATATTGGTTTGAGAGACAATCTATCAAGTAACTCCTTTAGTAATTACAAAAATTTCTAAGTTTAATGTTAGCACCAGATGACCATATATTTGGACATATCACCTTTGCTCTCAACAGATACCTAGACTGGATATTATTTTACTGTAAGGCTTTCAGTGCCCACCAATGGTCACCCGAAGCCTGGTTTCCTGTGGGATGAATGATTATGCATGAGAACATTATTCTTCCACCCTCTAGACCAGTGGATCTCAACCTTCTGGCCCTTTAAATACAGTTCCTCATGTTGTGATCCAACCATAAAATTATTTTCGTTGCTACTTCATAACTGTAATGTTGCTACTGTTATGAATCATAATGTAAATATCTGACGTGCAGGATGGTCTTAGGTGACCCCTGTGAAAGGGTCGTTCGACCGCCAAAGGGGTCGCGACCCACAGGTTGAGAACCGCTGCTCTAGACGATGTTATGTTCTTGGCTCTATTAATCACATCTGGAAGAAATATATATATATATATTTACCACATTTACACTAGCTATTAAAGAAAGGAGCTTCTCTTTGTTAAGAATTATTTTTGTTCCATTTTTGGACTACTTGAGACCTGAATGGTCCTCTGGAAACCATCTGGAAGTTTCTTTCTAGTCTCAGTTCTATAGTGAATAGTTACATTACCTTCAGCAAATTATTTAACACTCTGCCCCATGCCCCAAGCTGATTTTTAAATATTTGTGTTTATTTTAATGGTTTTTCATTTTACTTATTTAAAATTATAAAACATAAAATTGTAAAGAAAAAACAGCAATGGACAGTTTATGAAAGAATCCATTTCATTGCATCATTATAAATGACATAAATGGACTATTTTTTGTTGAATTTGATAGATGATTTTTTTAGTGGTTTTTTTTTTTTTTTTTTTTTTTTTTTTAAGGCAGACTTTATTTTTTTAGAGCACTTTCTGGCTCTCAGAAAAATTGGCCTAAGTGTTCTTCTTCTTTTTTTTTTTTTTAAATATATTTTATTGATTTTTTACAGAGAGGAAAGGAGAGGGATAGAGAGTTAGAAACATCGATGAGAGAGAAACATCGATCAGCCGCCTCCTGCACATCTCCTACTGGGAATGTGCCCGCAACCCAGGTACATGCCCTTGACCAGAATCAAACTTGGGACCTTTCAGTCCGCAGGCCGACGCTCTATCCACTGAGCCAAACCGGTTTCGGCAGGCCTAAGTGTTCTATAGATATGGCTGCATTCACTCAGAAAAGTACTCTACTCATAGGTAGCCAAAATGAGGTTCTATCATATAGATAGTGAGCTGTGTAAAAGCCCATTATTCAAATAATATCAATATTACCCAACTAAATACCCCCTTTTAAACTGTATGCAAACTTGATAAAAGCACTATTTTTCTCTTAATAAGAAAAATCCTTTGAAAGTGAGAAAATTTAGATATGATTCTCTGACATTAGATGCTGTACACTGTATTCCCTTCCAAGAAATGTATTGTTTTTCTGCTAGCATATATACATAGAACAATCTTCTAAAACAACTCTGCTTTTTATTTGATCTGCATACCCATTTAGAGCAAACATTCTTAACTAAATTAGGAAGTTCTCATAACCTTAATAAGCTCATTCCAGATGCTCTTTTAGGAAATCCATGGCTCTTCTCAAAATCCTCTCCATTTCATTTTGGAAGGTGAGAAGGTTAAGACTGTCTAGATCAGATACAATGCTTGCTGATGTAACTGCATTTTGTGTTAAATGAGTCCACTGCTATACAGTTTGCTTGGCACCACTCCCCAACTTTCCCATGTATATCCATCCTCTTTCATACTCTCTTTCACTCTGTACTCATGGTCCCTTCTTCAATGTTTTCTGGATGTATCTTCATCTTTTAATTTTATTTTCCCTTGTTTATTTTGTTTGTTGGCTCTACTCTTTCCAATGTGTGTAGGTGCATGTGGCAACACATATATTTGTGTTGATATATGCATATATGTATATGTCCATCTGTTAATTTTTGTCTATTTGAAATTGAATGTATGTGTGTGGTTTGCAATGGAGATATAGTATACAGATATTAGACTAAGTAAGGGCACTTGGGCCAGAAAAAGTTATAATTATTATCTGAATCCGTAATGTATAATTTTAAAATATATGATATGATGAAAAAAGGCATCTTGGAATTTCTCCCTCCCCATTGCCTTTTAAAGCACAGTGTAAGGAAGTTTTTGATGTGTCAAATGTTGGCAAAATGCTGAAGCATTAAAACTATATATTCTCAGGATATTCCTATTGGTTTTTGTCCTCTGTTTAGAGAGTTTTAAGAGTCTGGATTTGTCAAGTTAACTAATATTTCTTGAGCAACTACAATTTGCTGTACTAAACTTAAAAATATAAATTAATTATAGCTACCTACTGCTTGGGAAGGGCAGTTGGGAGAGTGGATGCAGAGAAATATAGACACAAACAGATCATTTAATCAGATACACACATATAGATATATATGCAAGTGTATATATTAATGATGTAGATGAATATATATATATATATATATACTAGAGGACCAGTGTATGACATTTGTTCACTGGGGGGGGGGGGGGCGGGGTTTGAGGGTCCCTCAGCCCGACCTGCACCATCTCAAATCTGGGAGCCCTCAGGGGACCCCTCTCCAATTTGGGAGTTTCTGTCTGTCTTTGCAATCATATGAGCGAATTGTCTGAGACCCTAACTCAGTTTGGTTTTCTGCTCACAGAATAGAAGTATTTTTTTTTTCTTTGCTTCATTGGTGGAGATTTCCTGGAAGTTTTAGCATATCTTCCCTTTAATTTTTCCTAGACACTCTGATTTTACTTATGTCTCTCACCTTTGCTTTCCCTCCATCTCCCACCGTAACAGCAACTTGCTCCAGGCCCACTTTGCTCAAGTGTCTAGGACAGCGGTTCTCAACCTGTGGGTCATGACCCCTTTGGGTGTTGAATGACCCTTTCACAGGGGTTGCCTAAATACATCCTGCATATCAGATATTTACATTACAATTCATAACAGTAGCAAAATTACAGTTATGAAGTAGCAACAAAAATAATTTTATGGTTGGGGGTCACCACAACATGAGGAACTGTAGTAAAGGGTTATGGCATTAGGAAGGTTGAGAGCCACTGGTCTAGGAGATCCGTCTGCCACCAGAACTACGATTCCCAGCATTCCTGTTGCTCCCCATGCTCTGGGCTTCCACTTCCGGTCCTGGGGCTGCCACCAAAACTACTATTCCAAGAATTCCTGGTGCTCCCCACAATCTTGGTTTTCCCTTCCTGCTCTGTCTCTATCCCATGGCCTCCCACTCTGCCAAGTCCTCCAAACCACCAGCTCTCCCTCTCCGCTCTCCGTCTGGTGGTTTGGGGAGCCAATTTCCCCAAGCCACTCCACTCTCCACCAGCTCTCCCGCTCTTCTCTCTGCCCGGCTCTCATGTATGCACATTAACCCACCATCTTTGTTGGGTTAATTTGCATACTCACTCCTGATTGGCTGGTCAATGTGGTGGAGGGATGGTCAATTCACATGTTTCTCTTTTATTATATAGGATATGTGTGTATATATATTTATCATATGTATGTATAAAATACCAAGTGCTAATTTTATATAAAGCATTGTGTTAATCAGATTACAAACTTTATTATCATGCTTACTATTCACCAAAAAGGATTTTTTGAGGATTATTGTTTCCAAACTATGAAGGAGGAAATTGTGACTCAAGGAGTCCATGACTTTCCTAAGCTTGAAAAACTGAGCAGTGAAGGCATGGAAGCAAACCCAGGTCTGCCAGATGCCAAGCCTCCGTTTCCAGCTCCACACTGGACTTGCTCTCATGCCTTCAATTACTTAATAAGCTGGGTCAACCCAACTCTCATCTCCTGCTAAAATTCTCAAGAATAATGTAGACTCAATATCTAGAAAAGGCTTATAAATTATACTGTTTCATCAAAATCCTTGATTGCTTTTACATGCATATTTGCGCTTCTGTAATTCATAATTCATTTCTCTTCCCCCTCCTCCTTTATAACATTATAGCTTCTGTCTATTTAAATAGAAAGAGCTTTAATCTAAGTCAGAGCAAAGCATTTACAGTCAGGGTGGAGGCAAATCTCCCGAAGTTCAAATTCAATTTGGTTGCTATTAACAGCCCTGCTCTTATACCAGTTACAGCACTCGGTACTGAAGCTTGGAGCTTTTTTATCAAGAGCCACTTATTTTGTCTCAGAGTATGGTGAGGGTCCACAAGAAATGACCCAGAATCAAGTGCTGAGGAGGTACTAAACTTTTATAGCCTGAGACTAAACACAACTTGAAAGTAAATTTCATCATTAAAGCTAGAAGAGATGACAATAGGATTCCTGCTTCTTTTAAGAGCCAACACCAGAACACCCACCGGCAGGGAACACCAGGTATTAAAGGTATTGAAGATTTTTTTCCCTTTTAACAAAGGTCATCTTCTTTATCCAGCTGCCTTTTTGTGTGGTAAGACAAAAATCGACTCAACTCACACAGATTTACTTTATATGTCTCTTGAATAATATACTTTAATGTATGTCATGGAAGCCTCACTTGCCATTCCTGAAACAAATTAGTGCTTGTAATGTTTAAGCTGTTCTGATTTAATCAATAATAAGTAGAAGACCGGATGCGTTTTGCAGTTTATGATGCATTTCACTAAGAGTTTAAAAGTTTATTTTTGTGGACCATATGGCTCAGTTGTATTGCAACCATAAAGTAGTTTTTTGGTGTGTTTTTTTTTATGTACATACTAGATAAAGGCAAACTGAGGTACTAGGAATTTGACTTATTGTTTGAGCATCATATAAGAGCAATAGAAAATCTGTAAATAAAACTCCAGTTTGATGACTTTAGTGAAAAATAATGAGTGAACAGTTGGAAAAGAAAAGCTATAAAGAAAGAATAATAGAATTAATAAATTTTGAGATGTTTGGTTGAGAAAAACAGAAAGCAGGTCATCTTATGCTTCACAAGCTGGTAACCACACAAGATCCATTTATACTAGGACCTTAATTAATGCTAAAAACTATAAAGAACTTTCAAGGATAGCATCTTTCATTTTATTTTAATTTTTTACTAAAATTTTTAATTGCAGGTGTCTCCTTTTTCCCTGCCCATTGTCCACCTCCACCCACCCCTTCCTCTCCCTCCTGTGGCCTTCACCAAACTATTGGATAGCGTATTTAAAAAAAAAAAGATATTATAGCCCAGCTGGTGTGTCTCAGTGGTTGAACAGAGACCTAAAAACCAGGAGGTCATGGTTTGATTTCAGTCAAGGCACATGCCTGGGTTGTAGGCTCTATCCCCAGTAGGGACATGCAGAAGGCAGCTGATTAATGATTCTCATCATTGATGTTTCTATCTCTCTCCCCCTCTCCCTTCCTCTCTAAAATCAATACAAAAATATATTTTTTAAAAATATTATAATACATTGGATAGGAAATTATCCATCCAATTTGGCTTCATTTTTCGTGAAATAGGAATTAACCTCAGTTTAAGTCTTACATTGCAAATCATTAGTTTCAATATTTCCTTCAAATTCTAGCAGACTTTCCTAATTAATTAGGAAAAACTCCTTCTTTGCACCCCTCTGCATAGACATGAAGGCTGTGTGTTGTAGTTACGCCCTAATAACTAACAAGTCACTACTCTGATACATTATGTAGGGGACAGTGGATCTGGAAAACCCTCCAAAAGTAATCTAGCAACAACAACATCAACATAAATAGAGCTTTTATCAAGTGCCAGGACATTTGCTAAGCATTACTTTCCTTGTCACATATAATCTTCAAAACCACCCTATTAGTTAGATGCTATAATATTTTTATACTTCACATATGAGATAACTAAGGCTGGTGGGGTTAATTGATTTTCCCAACATCACATAAGTAGCAGCAGGTGGCAGAAGAGGAATTCAAACTCCTGTGACCTCTCAATCCTTGTCCCCAACCTGTGAGATAACTCTATCTCCTCCATAATGTGAATGTTATACAGAACCTGAGCAAAATTACAGAGGCCAAGAAGGAGGTTGGAAGAAGGGTGGAGAGAGACACAAAGACTGACAGAGAGTAAAAGCCATGTGACTTACTAGTATAAATAAAAGAGCATTAGGGGAGCCTAAAGTTTTTATTGTGGGGGAGTGGAATTAGCAAAAAGATGGCTGGAGAATTTAGGGATTGAGAATTGGGAAGGAGAGGGGTATGGAAATATTAGGTAGGACATGAATTGTTCCTTTTATTGTTTTTAAGACCTTGATTCTTAAAGCATCAGTATCAACTGAACATGTGTTAGAAATGCAAATCTTCAGGTCCCATCCCGTATCTACTGAATCCTAATATCTGGGGGTGAGACCCAACCATCAGCATTTTAATAAGCCTATACATGTCTATATTTGAGAAGCACTGCTTTAAAAGACATAAGTATAGAATTAAGTACCTTTCCAATTGTTTTTGCCTATTTGATTGTACCTCTATAAATGTACACAGATCTGGAACCAAACTATGAGAGTCACAACTTTGATAGGGTTATGTACCTAAGTTTTCCTATTGTTATATCATATTATCAGTTAAAAACCAAAATAACCAACTGTGTGTGCATGATTAGGTACATAATGCTATACCCACTCAATAAAAGCATCAACATGAAGAAAAAAGCAGAGTACAAAATCATAGGTGTGATATATTTATATGTGGTAAAAACAGGTTAAAGAGTTGTGCAGACACTCCTTAGAACAATGGTTCTCAACCTTGGCTGCACATTAGAATCACCTGGGAATCTTTTTTTAAAAAAATATATATTTTATTGATTTTTTACAGAGAGGAAGGGAGAGAGATAGAGAGTCAGAAACATCGGTGAGAGAGAAACACTGATCAGCTGCCTCCTGCACACTCCCCACTGGGGATGTGCCTGCAACCAAGGTACATGCCCTTGACTGGAATCAAACGTGGGACCTTTGAGTCCGCAGGCTGATGCTCTATCCACTAAGCCAAACTGGTTAGGGCATCTGGGAATCTTTTTAAAATGCCTGGGAATCTTTTTAAAATCCTGATTTCTGGGCCTCATCCTCCGGAATGAGGCCCAGAAATCACGATTTTAAAAAAATTCCCAGGTGATTCTAATGTGCAGCTAAGGTTGAGAACCACTGCCTTAGAACAACACAGAGAACCCCAACTTATGATGATTCAACTTATACTTTTTTTACTTCATGATGGTTTGAAAACAATACATGTTTTTTTTTGCCAAACACACGATATGCAGGACAATACTCTCTCCATGATGCTGGGCAGCAGAAGAGAGACAGCTCCCCAAAAGCCATGCGATTCTGAGGGTAAACAACTGACTCTGCAGTGTATGGTGTTGCCAGCATTTTTTTTTTTTGATATTGTGTTTTGTGATTGTGCATCCCATCATGACTACAGAACACCCATCTGTGTCTCCTGCTTCTGGTGAGAAGAAGAAAGCAATTATTCTTGAGATGAGACTCAAGGTAAATACCCAGGTGTTGGCTAATATAGGTGTTTAAGGTAGGCTAATCAGTGGTCAGCAAACTCATTAGTCAACAGAGCCAAATATCAACAGTACTTCAAAATAGACTCGCCCGGGCTGAAAACCAACTTCTGCACATGGGCCACGAAGTTTCAATCGCACTGTACGTGCGCCCGCACATGGTATTTTGTGGAAGAGCCACACTCAAGGGGCCAAAGAGCCGCATGTGGCTCGAGAGCTGCAATTTGCCGACCACGGGCTAGGTTAATCTATGATGTTCTGTAGGTGAGAAGGATTACATGTGTTTTCAACTTACAATATTTTCAACTTATAATTGGTTTATCAGGTGTAACCCCATCATAAATCAAAGAGCATCTGTACTTCCTCCTGGTTGACTCTAAACAGGAACTAAAAGGCTCAAAGTTTCGCCAAAACCTTCAGATTGAAGAGGGTTTTCAGGGATGTCCCAGACCATGCTGGGTTACCGTTTTTGCCCTTTACAAAGACCTTTTAGAATCTACTTGTAATCCTAATGTCATATTGTATAAAGTTAGGATGACGGTCAGCTGCAAATATAGAAAACTCCAAACATAGAGGTCTAAAGAAATTAATTTATTAACCTCTCATAAAAAAAGAAAAGGCAAATAATTTCTAAATTTCTCACTCAGAAATCCCACAAAACAATTATACTTTATATCTCATTGGTCAGAAGTTAACCACATAGATGGAGCCAGCTACAAAAAGGATGGAAAATGTAATCTCGTTAGATACACTGTCCTCCTAAAAAACTTGATATTCTGTTACTAAGAAAAAAGGGAGAATAAACATGAGTAGCATATAGTAGTCTCTACCAATAATACCTATTGGCCACCCTGGAAAAGTTATAAAGAAACAGCAGCCAAGGTTGACTATCTGCGTTTGTACTATCCCTGACATGCGGGAACATAGGAGTGTTATGACAGGGGAACCACTGGCTTATCAGCAAAACTTCTACCAAAATTAAATAAAATTTAATTTGAAAAATTAATTCAATTGAACAAATAATTATTTGATGCTAATGTGTTAACCTTGGGTGTACATAAAAAATTTTTAGACCTATTTAACTTTCCCCCCCAAAGGTCGCCTCTAATATGTCCTCTAATATGTATTTCATTTCATGTTATCTTTGTTACACAAAAATCAAACAATTCATTTTCTGGGAATAAGTACTAGTCAGGATATGACTGAATGTCTAAATTCTAAGACTAATATCTGTATTTTAATTTATGTTCAAGGCAGAGAATGATAAAGGGCAGGGAAAGACCCTAGAAATGGGAGAAGCCATCTTTCCCCAAAGCTAAATGCTCTACAAAACTTAGGTTTCTGAGATACTTTTGGAAATTTACGTATCTCCCAAAATCTCTCTAGAACTTCCTAGGGGTTATGACCCCAATTTTGAATAAGACGACATTAGTCATTATTCTAAATAGAACTCTAGTAGCCTATCTTTCACCTAGTTAAATGTTTAATTATAAAAATTAAACTACAAAGAAGAATTCCATGTGGAACAATGGATATGACAGTAAATTATCATTTCTTGAAAAGATACTATCTCCCAGCTAAAACCCAATATAAAAGCTAGCACTCAAGAGAATCTTATCCTTGAAAAATGAAGTAAATGAATTCAAAGGAAACTCTTAAATATCACCCCAGATATCAATTAGAGTGTCACAAAAATAGAAGGAATAGGCTACTCAAATGAGATACTCAGAATTTCTTAGTGGATTGGGGAGAAACCTATGCTTCTTGTATTTCCAAGGGGATAAAATGAGCAGCAGTTGGAACATGCATGAAAACAATGTCTGGTGGCCTTAAATTATGTGAAATTAATCAACTTGTGAATTTCAGGGATTTTTAGTTTCTTTGATAGATCAAAATTGTTTCAGAAAAGCAGGCAAAGAATCAGAAAATAGGCAAATGACATAATAGAAAGTACACCTGGTTGGTACCATCTTCAGAACATGTGGCACTGTTTCTTTAGTGAATTTTTTTAATGCTATTTTCCAATTTTATTGAAAATGACTCCAACAGAACAATTTCCACAACTCTTCTTGGCAGAATATCTCATAGTTAAATTGGAAAATTTATCTTATATTAAAGTGAGATTTTTCTGCACAATATGCAAAAATCAACTCACAATGGATTATAGACCTAACTGTAAAATCTAAAACTATAAAACAGCTACAAGGAAACATAGGGGGACATATTTGCATCCTTAGGCTAGACTATTATTTCTTGGATATGACACCAAAATTACAATTGATAAAAGAACAAGTTCATAAATTGGACTATATCAAAATTTAAAATGTTTGAACCTGGAAAAAAAATATTGTTAATAGAATAAAAAGACAAAGGAGAGACCAGGAGAAAATATTTTCAAATTATATATCTTATACATAACTTGTATTCAGAATATGTAAAGAATTGATATCAATAATAAAACAAAAAACAATAAAAATGGACAAAAGATTAAAACATATACTTCAGCAAAGAAGATATACAAATATCAAATAAGCAGAAGGAAAAATGCTCATATCATTAGTTCTGAAACACAAATTAAAATCACAGTGAGATACTATTATATACCTATTACAATGGCTAAATTTAAAAAGATTGACCATACCAAGTGTTGGTGAAGATCTGAAGGAATTGCTACTCTCATGTAATGGTGGTGAAACTATAAAATGGTACTATTTCTGTTGAAAACAAGTTGGCAGTGTCTTAAAAAGTCAATCCAACCATTCCATTCCTAGGTACTTACCCAAGGGAGATAAAAGCATATGCCCATATAAAGACATATGCAAATATTCAAACAGCTTTATTTGTAGTCCCTGAAATCTGGACACTACCCAAAAGTTCATCAACAGGTACATGGATAAACAAACTGTGTTATATCCATCCAACAAAGTACTACTACTAAATAAAAGGGCATGTGTTACTGATACAGGCTTCAACATGGTTGAATCTCAAAATCATTATGCTGAGTAAAATGAGCTAGAGAAAATAATAATACATAGTGTGTGATTACATGTTTATATGAAATTATAGAAAAGCTGTGCAAAAGCTTTTTATTTTGATGTAGTCCCATTTGTTTATTTCCTCTTTAGTTTCCATTGCCCTAGGAGCTGTATCGGTGAAGAAATTGCTTCAGCATACGTCTGAGATTTTGCTGCCTGTGGATTCCTCTACTATTTTTATGGTTGCCCGTCTTATGTTTAAGTCCTTTATCCATTTTGAGTTTATTTTTGTGCAAAAGAAAGCTAATGTATAGGACAGGACAAAGATCAGTGGTGGCCTGGGAAAAGAAGGATGAGTTGGGAAGGGGCAGAAGGGAAAGATTACAAAGGGGTAGGAGGAAACTTTTGAGGATGTTAGATTTGTTCATTATCTTGATTGTGGTGATGGCTTTATAGATATATTTATATTTATAATGTGTCAAAACTCATCAAATCATACATTTTTGTAATTGAGTTACACTGACATATATTAATTATATTAATTTCAGATGTACAACTGATTCAATATCTTTTGTATGAACACTATCATTTTCATATTGTACATTTCTGACATTCAACTTTCTTGTACATTACAATCTTTCAATATTAAGTTACTACCGGATTTTCCATGTCTATCTTACTACGAATATATTCATTTTTAAACAATATCCCTCACGTTGTCTCTATTGGACAAATAAGAATTGATTAGTCTGTTTCCCTTTCTCAAATTCTGCCACCTTGAGACAATCTGAACCTGTTTCTTCACCACTTAAATGGAAGAAATAGCAACTGATATAGAGCTAGGAGGATAAATGAGATTATATTTTTATAAACTCTAAAGTGCTATACAAATGAGAATTTGTATTATGATTATTAAAATTAATGCTTATTAACATAGTTATCATTTCTGGCCTCTAAACAGTTACAGTTTTTCTATCACCAAGAGCAATAGTATAATAAATTCAGAGCTGGCAGGAATGATACTTTATTTAGTTTTTCTTCTTTTTTTGCATATTTCATGACATCTCATATAATTCTCAATTTATAGTAGAGAGTCAATAAATACTTGAGTGAATAATATTTTCTCCTTTCAATATATACCTGGTATACGGGAAAACATCAAAGAAGGAATAGGAAGGTTTTTATTACGTTTTTGCTCTGGAAAATTATGATTGTATTGAAATATTGGGTAAGGATGAAAGAATACTAGAATGGGAGTCTAAAAGTTTGGATTATTTTTCTGAACACAAACTTGATGGCATTTATAAAAGCCTGCCTTGGGCTCCCTAGATTTCTAATTCCTCACCTGAAAAAGTGTTTAAGTCCCCAAAACTCAAATGCATGTTTCCCATCACTTTACATTTTCACCACTCCTTTATTAATAAGAGGATAGTAGAAAGTTTTTTGATGGACATTTTTACATCTTTAGTTTAAAGAAACTGTTTGTTCATAGGGAGGGCACTAGCAGGGCTGGATCAAAAAGATAAGAAAAAAAAGTTCGTGAAAGATTTTTATACCTGATAGTTTTTTAAAAATCAAATATATACACCACAGGAAAAATCAGGACTTGGTTATTATCCCATTCATTTTTCAGTTTAGTGCTTTTAAAAATATTTGAGTTATCTCTCTGGAGAAAGAGATACCCCAAACATTTTAGTGGCTTAGAACCTCTACTGCACTGACCGGAAAGACCATTTAGACAACAGAACTACTTCCTGGATAAAGGGAGCAGTATGTCATAGGGCTGATATGTTCAAAAGTTATTTTAACTGGCCCTAGGATAGGAGGATCTCATATGTCTTTCCCTAAATCTCCCATTGTAATTGCTCACTGTGGCATCATGTTGGATCATATTAGGAGATCCCCTAATTTATTTTCTACTAAAATTAGCAACAACAAAGTGGCATTAGTTAAGGAGAAATTTTTAATTAAGTGTTGATAGTATTACAATTTCAAGCACTTCAGTCTTGCTATAGAGATTTGGGAGATCTCCTGACTTCCCTATTTGTTAAATAAAACATTTCTGGTTTTCCATCTAACAATATTTATTAAATACCTTTGATGGACTAAGAGCTGGGAATATAGAAAGTAATGGAATCGCCCCTACCCAAAGGAGCTTACAGAAAAGACTGGAAAGATGACTAATCAAAATTTAACCCTATGGAAACCATGATGTTATGTGGTACAATCGCAGAACAATTATAGAGGCAAAGTCAGGTAGCCACAAAAGTGCCTTTGAAGAAAGTCAACTTGTATATCTCAAACTCTAAGAAGTGAAGTATAACCTATCATTTTAAAATCCCATTCTTATCCATTTTATCCTCACTACAGCTGCTCCTGTCTTTCTTCCAGACTCCCAGAATGTTTCTTTACCTCCATCCCCCCAATTCCATAACCCCTATAACATTTGTCTTCAAAACATCCTCATCTCTTGATTCTGTTTTACACCTGTCTGAGAGAATCTTAGGAGTGAGGGAGGAAACAGATCTGGCGGGGCCAATCACCTCTAGCAGCCAGGAGTGGAGGAAAGGCTGGAGTTTTTTACATGCTATTTTTTTGCCTACCCAAAAGTTTTATCATAAAATAGCATGAACGGTCTTGTGATAGAAATATATACTAGGATAAGTACTAGTTCAAGGGAAGTACAAGGAAGACTTTACCAGGGACATATTGCCACTTAGGTTCTGATGGGTCTTACGTTTACTAGGCAAGTGAGGAGGGATGGCGAAGAAGGACAAACTTTCATGTATATGTATCTTTGGACTTGGGTAAATTAGGAAGACTGACAAAAGCTTTTGAAGATAATGCATTTTTTTCCAATGTGAAGTTTACCCCCTGGTTAAGAATATGTCAGAAATGTACCAGATAGAGAACTGAATATTTTCTCTGCAACTGCTGATACGTTACAGGGTTACACCAAAAAATGACGACATGAAGATATTTTGAAAATAATAGAATTAATTAATTTGAGCATAACAGGGAAAAATAAAAATATTTCTCATTTGAACATGTTATATTCATTTATGTGAATGCCACTCTAACCCACATGATATAACTGGTGAGGAGAGCAAATGGAGTGGTATTGACAGACTTCAATTATCAAGGGAGCTGCTAGGGAAGTCATTCTGCTAAAAGTGGAATGTCTGATAAGTTCTTAGCTTGCCTGCTGGCTGTGTCACTTCACAGAAAGAAGTAGTGACAGGGGAACTACATCTCTGAAATTAATTGTGAATATAAAGGAGAAGCACTTGGTCAAGTGTGCACCATATGGAATCGGAGGGAAAAGAACTATGTTATTTTATATTTTATAACAACCAAACAAAGTAATGCTACATTTATGTCCCTGACTTAAATGGTTTTGTTAAATTAGAAATATTTACAAGTACCTACTGTGTGTTACATTGGCCTATTCACCAGGGTGTGTGTGTGTGTGTGTGTGTGTGTGTGTGTGCGTGTGTGTGAAGTCTTTGCCCTTGAAGACTTTCATAAAGGTCACAGGGGGGAAAAAACAGAACTCCCCTCCCCTGCCCCAGATTCACAATGCTGTGAATTCAAAGGTATCACATTAATAATAATAACTCACATTTCCCTAATTCTGGCCTCTAAGCAGCTTGTAGAAAATTTCAGACTCGGCAACTCCACCCCCACCACACACACACACACACACACACACACACACACACACACACGCACACTTCTTGGAGTATTCAGAAAATGACCCAATTCTAGGAATTTACAGAAATCAGAAAGAGGGATTTGGATTTTCTCATGACATGGAATTGGGAGTGTGAGCCAAGTTTATCTATGTATCTGATTGCACCAGCTAAGAACTCTGTCTCTCCCTGGGAGCTAGATAAGAACAAGGATAAATGGATTCAAGTGACAGCCACCACCCTACATCATACGAAAAAAATCACTCCTTTCTTAAATAGTGTCTGTTTCATCAGAGGCTCTGTTACTGGGCCAAGCTGACATGTCTGTCTCCATCTCCTCATAGGATTTCTCTGCCTCAAAACTGCTGAGTCTCTCACTAAGTAGCTGTCTAGCAGGACTCCCACCCTAGCTTACAAGGCTCATTCCAGTGGCAGCTTAAGTTCGGAATGTGGGCTCCACGAGAGATCAAGCTGCTTCCATGGCTCAGGTTGGTGGGATGGGGAGCCACTCAAATATAAAAATCTCAAATTTAATTTTAAATGATGAGAACATAACAAAAAGAAGGTAGAGGTGGAATGAAACTCCTTGGGCTATTGGGTTCCTGTTTTAAAAGAATACATGTAGCCTGGTCATTGTGGCTCAATGAATGAGCATTGACCTATGAATCAGAAGGTCAAGGTTCAATTCCTGGGGGTCAGGCACCTGCCTGGGTTGCAGGCTCCATCCCCGGGGGGGAGGGGGGGGTTGGGGGGAAGTCAGCCAGTGGATGATTCTCTCTCATCATTGATGTTTCTACCTCTCTCTCCTTCTCCCATCCTCTCTATCAATAAAAGCATATTTTAAAAGAATATATGTAAGCTGAAACCGGTTTGACTCAGTGGATAGAGAGGTCCCAGGTTCGATTCCGGTCAAGGGCATGTGCCTGGGTTGCGGGCATATCCCCAGTGGGAGATGTGCGGGAGGCACCTGATCGATGTTTCTCTCTCATTGATGTTTCTAACTCTCTATCTCTCTCCCTTCCTCTCTGTAAAAAATCAATAAAATATATATTTTTTAAAAAAGAATATATGTAAAAAGAATGAGAGAACACATAACTAAAAATAGAAAAGAAAAATAACGATCGAGAATTTCACCAAGAAAACCAAACTACAAAATAAGTTTGAGTATGTAAAACAGCCGAAGACCAGAGGGAAAAACTTTCAAAGCTATTTTAGAGTGACAAAGAAACAAGGCAAAACTGGCTCAGTGTTTGATTTCCATCTTATTATGCTAACAGATTACAGCAAGAAAAACAACTCATCTCCTAATTTACTTCTAGTTTCTCTATCAAGGAAAATGCTCTTCAAGTTAAAAAGAGAAGAACAAACATGGTTAAGAGGAAAATAATGGCCAAATTAGGTGAAGAGATGATGAGAGAGCTCCTCACTGTTTTGAATAAATTCGAGTCCCCAGATTCAGGAAAATTATTCTCAAACAGCAGGGGGAGTTTGCAGGTGTGGTCTCAGAAACTCTATCAGCAGCAGCCATGGAGTATTTCTGGAGAGAAGCTGTGAGGGCAGAAGACCGGAAATTGGTAAATGTCCTGATTTTCTACAAATGGAAAATGGTATATTGCAAATACAAGGTAATGCTGTACTCATCAATAATCCCTAGAAAAGTGTCAGATAATTTCATGTAAAAATTCTTTTAAAAGTATGTAGAGAAGACTATGGCAATCTTTTGGAATCAGTTCAGATTTGCTAAGACCTGAACACACCAAGATGCCTCTTGGATCTTGTTAGGAACACAAGTAGCCCAATCTTCTAGAGAAAATAGAAGATCAAATCAGTACTTCCCTCTAGGTTGTATGTATCTGTTTGCTAAAGGTGACATCGGGGTGTGCTGGGGGTTAGGGGGGCAGTGGGAACTGCAGAGAAAGCAGCCAACTTGAGTAATAGAAAGGAAAAATACTCTGGGTGAGTGCTAACAGGAAATGTTAAAATAACAAAAGTATGCTAGTGTCAGGCTGGAAACAGGGGATGCAAGCATTGATTAGTAACTCACCATTCCTTGTCATTAACATTCTATATAATAAAGAGGTAATATGCAAATTAAACTTCACACCCTCATAAGATGGCTGCCTACAACCAGGCTGGCAGGGGGGTTAGTGAGAGACGACCAAACGACTGAACAAGCAGACTGTGTGGGGCAACCAGGCCGGCAGGGGGGTTAGTGAGGGACGACCAAACGACTGAACAAGCAGGCTGTGTGGGGCGACCAGGCCGGCAGGGGGGTAAGTAAGGGGTGACCAAACGACTGAACAAGCAGGCTGTGTGGGGCGACCAGGCCGGCAGAGGGGTAAGTAAGGGGTGACCAAACGACTGAACAAGCAGGCTGTGTGGGGCGACCAGGCCAGCAGGGGAGGCAGTAAGAAGTGACCAGGTTGGAGGGGGGAGTGCAGTTGGGGGCAACCAGGCTGCGGGGGGGGGGGCAGTTGGGGGTGATTAGGCTGGCAGGGGGGGCAGTGAGGGGTGACTAGGCCAGTGGGGGGGGGGGGCGGGAAGAACAGTTGGGGGAGTCCAGGCTGACAGGAGGCTGCAGTTAGGAGCAACCAGGCTGGCAGGGAGGGGGCAGTTGGGGGGTGACCAGGCAGGTAGGCTGGTGAGATAGGGTCTAAACCAGCAGTTGGACATCCCCAAGGGGTCCCAGATTGGAGAGGGTGCAGGCTGGGCTGAGGGGACCCCCCCCCCATGCACAAATTTCATGCACCGAGCATCTAGTTAATAATGTAGGGCAGCCCAGCTGGAGTGGCTCAGTGGTTGATCATTAACCAATGAACCAGGAGTTCATGGTTCTGTTCCTGGTCAGGGCACATGGCCAGGTTGTGGGCTTGATCCCCAGTCGGGAGCGTGCAGGAAGCAGCTCATTGATGATTCTCTCTCATCATTGATGTTTCTATCTCTCTCTCCCTCTCCCTTCCTCTCTGAAATAAATAAAAATACATTTTAAAAAATAATGTAGGGCAAAGTACACAGTCTATTTTGGGGCAATATTAAACAATAATCCATTGGACCCGAGCAGTAAATCTCAACCTACAATTTTTGTGCTTAAGGGCATCTTTGTACTACTTGAAGTAACAAATACTGAACAATAGTCAAGTTTCTATTAAGATCACACATCGTCCTGAGTGCTAAAGTCATTTAGGTTTTGTTTTTTGACATGCTAACAGTTGAAGTTCCAATATGATGCTGTAGATATTTAGATTTCAGGAGGGCTTTTAACAATTCTCTCATCGTAGCCATTTATAAACTATATGCCACATAATTTCATATTCCTTACCTCTAAGCTTACAATATATATAAATCACTGATGAGGAAAGGGAGACTCAGAAAGGTTAAGTAGTTTGCCAGTTACCAGGTAGTAGAGGTGGAGATGGGCTATGAACACAGGTTTCCTCTAAACCTACAGTCTCCCCTGTACTGTACAGCCTACATTATAACTATACTTGTAAATTTGAGTCAGTTAATAATGTGGTTGGGATGATTTCTAATAAGTAAACAATTGTACTAAAATTTCTTTGATAGATTTGAGATATAAAACCCAGCCCAGGGTCCTTGTGTCTGTTTAATGGTATTATGATTGATGTGGGTAAAAACATATGTCATGGAGTCAAGGATAACTAATGCTTTATGTAAAAACATTCATATTTAAAAGTATGTACACAGTGTAACAATGAACCAAAATTAGCTGGGTAAAATTTAACAGGAATTCAATGATAAATCCTGCATTCAGAATAGAAAAATATAATCTTTCTAAACATGTAATGAGAATATTTGGTTTACCAGCAATAGATATGAGAACAACATAGGGATTTTAATTAATAGCAACCTCAGTAGGAGTCAGTAGAGTGATATGTGGATAAACGAAGTAGGAGGAGCTGAACTGGTTTGTCTCAGTGGATAGAGCGTCAGCCTGTGGACTGAAGGGTCCCACGTTCGATTCCTGTCAAGGGCATGTACCTTGGTTGTGGGCACATCCCCACTGGGGGGCATGCAGGAGGCAGCTGATCCATCTCTCTCATGGATGTTTCTAACTCTCTATCCTTCTCCCTTCTTCTCTGTAAAAAGTCAATAAAATATATTTTTAAAAAAAGAAGTAGGAGGAGAAAGAAATCTTAACACTGCATTAGTATTCACTCATTTATTCATTTATTTATATTCAGTGTATACTAATCAAAGAAACTAAAAGACCATTTTACTCTACACACTTCATACCTCATTTCATATGTAGGTCCAAGTGTTTCAGATGCGCCACAGTTTAAAATCAACCTTTGAATAATTGAAATGTAACCCAACATGGGTATTGGTAAGAAGACATGGATAACATTTTTGATGACACGTCCCTTGAGAAAGTTGTATGAACTTAGAATGTTTAACCTGTAAATTCCTCAAATACTTAAAAAAGGAGATTTCATTAAACCACTCATTCATTCATTCTGAAACCACTGAACAAATAAATATTTAGCTTTTGCTATATGCTAAATATATCAGGCACTGTCCTTGGTACTAGGAAGAAAATATTTTTTTAAAATACTTGATTCCTGCTCTGAATGACTTTTTGGTCTAGTGAAAAAGACAAGGGAAAATCAAGCATCACAGTATGTGCTAAACTGGGAGGAATTCCTAGGGCACAGAAAAGTGGCATCTTGATCAGTCCATGGGGTCCGTGAAGGGACCAGAGAAAAGTGTACTTGAGATAAGACTAGAAAGATAAATAGGCATGGACTAGCTGAAGTAAGGGAGGAAGTAAGGACCTTGCAAGCAGAGGGAACAGCATGTGTGACTGTATGGGGAAATCAAAGAAAAGAATTGGTGAACAAACAAGTAGTTTTGATCATTGGAAGACAGGACATGTCTGTGGGAGAATGGATAGGAAATGAGGCCTGAACTGTACTCTAAAAACTAAGGAATTTCAACTTTATCCTGGAAGCAATAGGGAGCCTTGAAGCATTTCAAACTGGGCAGTGATGTGATTCGATTTTAGTTGTAGAAAGATCCCTCAAGCAATAATGGGGCCAGGTTGGAGGCCTTGGGACCAGTGAGGAGGTATAATTGATTCTCATTATTTGTAGAAGTTATGCTTTATAAAGTTGTGGCAAACACTGAATTAGCTAATACTGAGTCATTGCCTCTAGGGAAAGTACAGGGTTATCTCTTATCCCTTGAATCCACAAATTTATCCACTTTTCCATGTTTTCCATAGCTTCATCATGTACCATAGATGTTACTGTAACATGACTTGGGGTGGTGGACACACAATACAATATAAAGATGATGTATTATAGAATTGTACACCTGAAACCTATATACTTTTGTTAACCAATGTCACCCCAATAAATTCAATTCAAAATAAATAAATAAGAAAGAAAAAAAGATGTTACTGGAGCACTTTCTAGGCACCTCATGCACATTTCACCTTGTTTTTTTCTGGATGTACCCTGCTGCTGACTCATTAACATTACAATTATGACAAACAGCACTGTATCTCATGCCTGAACAATGCTAATCTAACACATGTATTTTCTCCATCAGGCACACCACAGCCTTCTTGCACTTGGGAATGCTAGGCAGCACTTCAGAAGTACACTTGATGGTCATTTTAAATGAGAGAATCACCAAAAAAAAGCACAACATTTCAAAAAATGTGGCACTAAATAAATCGCCCAAAGGATACCTGTTTCCAGTCTGAGAACTGAAATAAGGCAGAGCATGGCCTCGTTCAGCTGTGAACTTGCTCACTGGGAGACTCAAATATGTCACCATCTGAGCATGTCTAAGAATGACCATGAGATCCTGAAAATACTGATTTGGGGGGTTTTGAATAAGTTTTAGCAAGTAGGAGAATTTTCAAATGTAGAATTCACAAATAATGAAGATCAACTATGCTTTTAGTAATCTAAGTTGTAACTGATGAACAACTGAATTAAAGCAGCCACATAGGTGAAGGGGTTGGGCCTACTTACTCAGTAAAGTTCTTGAGTTAACTATGTACAAAGTTTAGTCCTAAGAACCAAGAACATGGTGGAGCCTCTCAATCTTGAGGTATGTAAGTGGGGATGGAGAATTTCAGGGTAGGTGGAGAATTGCAAGGAAAAGTGTATTCTTTAGTAAGAGGTAGATATCAGATATACCCATGAGGTGTGGGAAATACTTCCAGAAGAAGTATTTAAAACCTTTCAATAGGTTTTAAAACATATTGAATTTACTCCTAAAAATCTGTTTGTGAAGGATAAGCACTGACCTAATTGGGTGGAATGATTTTGAAGAATTTAAAAATCCTTTGGTGCGGGGGGGGGGGGGGGTGTTACATCGAGGTCATTCTAATGAGGGAAGAAAGCATCTAGATTATGTTTTTAGATTTCTGGTTTGGGTAGATGATGGCTAGATAGTTTTATGTACCAAGATAAGGTAACAACAGGAAGAAGGGATTTGGAAGGAAAAGGAGATGAGTTCCATTTGGGATACACGCAAATAAAGATGTTTAGCAGAGAATTGAAGTTACAGAGCTGGAGCTCTCTGAGTGCTCTGGGTTAGAGATGGAGGATGGGGAGTTGCTAGTTGAAGTCAGAGATTTTTATGAGGATACATAATACTTGTATATTAAAGGAAAAAAATCAGATGACCATAGAAGGGACCTGGGAAATATAGTCATTTAAGTGACAAGTTGAGGAAGGGGAATTGACAAAGGAGACCTGATAGGAGATAGCTATACATATAGAAGAAGAAAATTAGGTATCACAGAAGCTGATGGTGGAGTGAATTCTAAGAAAAGTTTCAGACATAATGCCCAAAGTTGAAGGGAGGTCAAATAAACCAACACTAGTAAAGATAAAAGTGAGACTATGGTTGGCAATTATAGGCAAATTAATTTTTAGCTCAATATAAGAGATTATCTAATAGGCACAGTGGAAAAGGAAACAGATTTTCTTAAGAGATGAACACCTTGTCATTGAATTATGCAAACAGTAACTCAATGATTGTCATTAAACAGTGTTTTGGAAAGAATTCTTCCATTAGATTAGAGATTGTATTAAACTATCTTTTCAGTACATCCCTCCATCTCTAATATAGTATATTCTAACACAGGAGGGGAGTGGGGGATGAGAAGAGATGGAGTATAAGGCTGGATAGGAGAGATTTTTATGCACTGGGGACACTCAAGATCTGATATTCTGTGAAGGATTCCTAGAACTAGCCCTAATACTAGTCTATTAGAATAATCTCTTTAAACTTGGATGCAAGATGGCCAAGAGTCAAAACACCAATTCTTCCTTGGCATAGCATGGAAGGAAAGGTTAGAAGGCTCAGGGAGGGGTGGGAATATTTGAATGGATATGTAGTGCAAGTCCTGAGACCTCATACCCATACTATGCTTCCTTAAAAGGTCCAGAAGGATGTCATCCATTGCATTGAGCCATCAATTGCATGTAGCAATGGTCAGGTCAGTAACATAGCTTTTCCCTCATCCTGTGCTTCACTTTGCCAATGCCTCACTCCTGCTTTCTGGGCTTGAACTTGATTTTAAAGTAAGAGCACTTAGACACTGCTTTCTAGGAAACTCAGATTATAACAGTTTTATTATAGGAAGATTCTCAAAAAATACACTTTTGTGAAGTGATATAACAATAATATAATCTATTAGTGATGCCATCTTGCATCCTTATATAATTTCTTTTATAATGTCATCCATGGCACCTAGTTACAATATTGCTTATTATTTCACTATTATCTCACTACCACTCGAATTTTTCAGAGGCAGTATTAGGATTCCCATTGGCATTATCTGGCAAAATCCAAATTGAGTCTTAGTTTTATTTCCTGGCTTTATTACTAACCACCCTACAATCCTTTGTAGTATTTCTCTTTCTTAACTGGTGTTTTCAGCACCTTCCAATTTTGTATTGTCTGAGAACTAAATAAATGTGAGCACAGCTGTATGTATTTAACTACAAGGTTGGATGCCCAATTCATGCACTGCTTATGCAGCCATCAGGAGAGCTCAGAGGAAAATCTGCAAAGCTTCCAGTATATTTTATTAATGACCAGCCAGACACCATAACCCACACCCGGGAGATGAGGACCTAATTAATTAGGCATAATACTACTTAGCACTTACCATTTTCAATAAATATTACTACATGAATGGAAGAATCCTCAAAAGACTCCTGTGAAGCAGGAACTATTAATCCTATTTTACAGCTGGGGAAACAGAAGCAGAAAGGTTCTTGGATTTGCCCAAAGCCACAAAGAGAGGTGGCATCAATTCCCAATTTGGCTTTCTCAGAGCTGGTCCTCTAGACTTTTTTTAGAGAATGTTTTTCTCAAGGTCAAAGGGCTGTAACATATCAAAGGTACTTACACATAAAACTTTAAAAAAAGTGTGGGGCCCTGGCCAGGAGGCTCAGTTGGTTGGAGCATTATCCAGTACAACAAAAGGTTGTGGGTTTGATTCCTGATCAAGGCACATACCGAGATTACAAGTTCCATCCCTGGTCAGGGAAGGCACCCGATTGATGTTTTCTGTCACATGGATGTCTCTCTCTCTCTCTCTCTCTCTCTCTCTCTCTCTCTCTCTCTCAATGAATAAAAACATATCCTCAGGTGAGGATTTAAAAACATGTGTGGGAATAACTATAGACTAGATTCAAAGAAGCGTAAGACTAGTGTCAGGGCTTTATAAGGAAATTGACCATTTGTCTCTTCCACTTCTCTTGATGGAAGGAATTATGTGTTACATGCATGTGCTAGTAAGTGGCACAGTCCCTGACACATAGTTGGTGCTCAGCAAATATTTGTTTATTCATTCCTTACAATACTTGTTAATTTCCTGCAATACTCCACACATTCTTCTTGCCCTCATAGGACTTAGATTCTAGTGGCAAAGACTATATAATAAAACCAATAAATCAGTGAAATATATATAATCATAGAAAGTGACAAATACTATGGAGAAGGTGACCTAAAAAGGAAGCACATGAGCCATGAAAATATCTGGGGAAAGAGTATACCACGTGGAGGGAACAGCAAGTACAAACTCCTAATATAGGAGTATCCTTGTCATGCTCCAGGAATAGCAAGAATGACAGTGTGGCCAGTGCAGAATGAGCGAGGGGAGAGTAAGGTAAAGCCAGAGGAGGTAATAGATGCAGAATCTTGTAGGCTACTTTAATAACATTGGCCTTTCACCCTGCAAAGATATGGATATGTTGAAGAGTTTTGAGTCATGCTATGGTAAAGTGACTTACATTTTAATGGCTTTATTCTTGCCTAGGCTCTAGCAGGTACATGTGGAAACAGGGAGACAAGTTGGAAGCAATAATCCAATTGAGAAATAATGGAGACTTGTGTTAGGATTGTGGTGATGAAAGCGGTCAGAACCTATACGTATATTTTGAAGATGGAACCAAAAGGAATAGATTTGATGGGTGGAATTTGGGGTCTAGAAGAAAGAGCAGAGTCAAGATTTGTTCCAATGTTTTGACCTGAGAAACTGGAAGGGTGGAGTTACTACTTATTAAGGTGAAGATGATTATGTAAGGAGGAGATTTGAGAAGGGAAATCATGAGACTGGGTTTGGACATGTTAAATATGAGATGCCTTTCGGCTACCCAAGAGGAGAAAATGATGTGTTCTGGAAGATAAGAATATAAAGTATTTCAAACATGAGGGAGAGGGATTCACTGTGTCAAAAGCTGCTGATAGGTTGAAAACGTTAAAAGATTGGAGGTCTATGGGATTTAGTAAGAGGACACTGGTGATCTTGCTAGTAGAAGTGTTGGCATAGAGATAAAGTAAAAGTCTGATGGATAGTTTCAGGAGAGAATAGTATGAATTGACTGTGAATCTAGATGTAGCTGTAGATAATAGATACAGATCTAGATAAATCCTAGCTCTGGCAACCGATAGAATCTAGAAACCAAATTAACTCGGCAGCATGAATTCCTCTAGCATATTCTTGTGGTTTTCAAATACAATTTCCCATAAAAGGAACCAGGTCTCCTTAGGGAGGAAAAACAAAAATCTGATAACAGATATGCTGCCAGAACTCTGTATAAGATTAACCTGGGACATCTTGTCATACCAGCTAGCAAAGAAGTCTTCAGATTTCATAAGAAGTCATGAAAGTCTGGTCATGATGAACGAACTGGTACCATCCTAAAACTCCTGCTACAAACAACTGAAAAACAGCACAAAATACTTGAACCTCTCTTCAGATCTGGGCAGCAGGCAACACAGGACTGGATCCTCAGAGGAAGGATACAAGCAAGGTGACCTCCCAAGCTTTCAATTCAGAGGCAGCACAGAAAGGGAGTCCAAAAAGAGCACCGTAGTCTCTCTGAGTTCAAAAGACAGAGACTGGAGTGTACAAAGATGGAGAAAACACACACGCTGGAATTTGATGAACAGTACCAGAGAGCACTTAATTAGACAAAGAGCTCCAGAAACATGCTTAGAGGTCTCTTGAGTACTAAACTGCACACATTGGGTGATATTCGGGGGGCGGGGGAGGGGGGGGCAGAGAAACAATAAATACTGCGGAGTTATGACCTGAGTATTTTTGGAGCATGAAGACATCTAGGAAATATTCAAGTTTTGACCAGCCAGAGTACTATGCTAGCCTTTCTACAGTAGTAAGTTTTGATTTCTGAATAGCATCATTTTAAAAGTGTCTAGGCTATTCTTGACCCTTTGTTCATATATATTAGAATCAGTTTACCAAGTTTTGTGAAAAACTGTTAGACTATTGATTGAAATAATACTGGATCCACATATAGTCTTTCCAGCCAAGAACAGGATGTGTCTCTGCATTATTTACATCTTTAATGTCTTTATTTATTTTTTTTAATTAAATCTTTATTGTTCAGATTATTAGATTTGTTCCTCTTTTTTCCCCCCATAACTCCCCTCCTCCCAGTTCCCGCCCCACCCTCCGCCCTCACTCCCCACCCACTGTCCTCATCCATAGGTGCACGATTTTTGTCCAGTCTCTTCCCGCATCCCCCCCAGCCCTTTCCCCGCCAAGAATAGTCAGTCCATTCCCTTTCTATGTCCCTGATTCTATTATAATCACCAGTTCATTCTGTTCATCAGATTATTTATTCACTTGATTCTTAGATTCACTTGTTGATAGGTGCATATTTGTTGTTCATAATTTGTATCTTTACCTTTTTCTTCCTCTTCCTCTTCTTAAAGGATACCTTTCAGCATTTCATATAATCCTGGTTTGGTGGTGATGAACTCCTTTAGCTTTTCCTTATCTGTGAAGCACTTTATCTGACCTTCAATTCTGAATGATAGCTTTGCTGGATAAAGTAATCTTGGTTGTAGGTTCTTGGTACTCATCACTTTGAATATTTCTTGCCACTCCCTTCTGGCCTGCAAAGTTTCTATTGAGAAATCAGCTGACAGTCGTACGGGTATTCCCTTGTAGGTAACTGAATTTCTTTCTCTTGCTGTTTTTAAGATTCTCTCTTTATCTTTTGCTCTTGGCATTTTAATTATGATGTGTCTTGGTGTGGTCCTCTTTGGATTCCTTTTGTTTGGGGTTCTCCGCGCTTCTTGGACCTGTAAGTCCATTTCTTTCACCAGGTGGGGGAAGTTTTGTGTCATTATTTCTTCAAATAGGTTTTCAATATCTTGCTCTCTCTCATCTTCTGGCACCCCTATAATTCTGATGTTGGTACGCTTGAAGCTGTCCCAGAGGCTCCTTACACTATCCTTGCATTTTTGGATTCTTTTTTCATTCCGCCCCTCCGGTTGGGTGTTTTTTGCTTCCTCGCATTTCAAATCATTGACTTGATTCTTGCGCTCCTCTGGTCTGCTGTCGGGAGTCTGTATAATATTCGTTATTTCAGTCCGTGTATGCTTAATTTCTAGGTGGTTCCCCAATATAAGATCGAGGGTCTCATTAGTTTTCTTGTAGATCTCATTGAGTTTAACGGCGGCTTCTAAACAGTTCTTGAGAGACCTTAAAAGTGTGGTTCTGAACTTTAGATCTTCCATTGACAATTTTGTCCTGTTTCTTTGTCTGCGCATTTTGTTATGCTTCCTTGGTGCACCCCCTAGTGGTCTTTGTGCGCAGTCTTATAGTTAAACCTTGATTGTTGTAGCTAATTCCAGGGAGGGTTTGACCTCCAGGCCAAGTGGCTATGAGAATCAGCTGTGTCTGCAGTGAGAGAACTTCTGTCCTCTAGGGAGGTGCTAATCTGGCGTTTGCCTGAGGCTATCCGGCAAATGCCTCTGTGCAGGGCTTGGGCGGGGTGGGTCACACAGGATCAACAGGGTGGGCCAGAGTGAGCAGTTATGGCGGCTCTCAGTCCTGTCCCCAGGGGCTCTGCCTCTCTGAGTCCCAGCACCCGCTGCAGACCTCGGAGAGAAAGCTGCATTCGCTCTGACCGAAGCCAGACAGTCCCACTTCTCCCGTTTGAGTCTGGGTCCCTAAAGACTCGCCTGTATCTGGAGCTCAGAGTCTGCGACTCCCTCCCGATTGAAAACGCCAACCGCGCCCTCCGCCGCCAGCCCGCTCCGCGCACTCCGCACCTCAGAACTTGACCTCAGCACTGTGCCTCCTCCGAGTGTCCGTATGCGTTTCTCTTTCCTCCTAGTTGTAGGACTTCCACTCAGCCAGCGTTCCTGTGGTTCTGGGTGATGTCCCTTCTGTTTTTTGGTTTCACTTTTGAAGTAGTTGTTCAAAGCAGCAAACTCCAGCGTTAACCTATGCCGCCATCTTGGTTCTCGGCATTTTAATTATGATGTGTCTTGGTGTGGTCCTCTTTGGATTCCTTTTGTTTGGGGTTCTCTGCGCTTCCTGGACCTGTAAGTCTATTTCTTTCACCAGGTGGGGGAAGTTTTGTGTCATTATTTCTTCAAATAGGTTTTTAATATCTTGCTCTCTCTCATCTTCTGGCACCCCTATAATTTGGATGTTGGTATGCTTGAAGCTGTCCCAGAGGCTCCTTACACTATCTTCATATTTTCAGATTCTTTTTTCATTTTGCTTTTCTGGTTGGGTGTTTTTTGCTTCTTCGCATTTCAAATCTTTGCCTTGATTCTTGCGCTCCTCTGGTCTGCTGTTGGGAGTCTGTATAGTATTCGTTATTTCAGTCCGTGTATGCTTAATTTCTAGTTGGTTCTTTATCATAACATCGAGGGTCTCATTAGATTTCTTGAGGATCTCACTACATTTATCGGCGTCTTCTAGACAGTTCTTAAGAGACCTTAAAAGTGTGGTTCTAAACTCAATATCCTCCATTGACAGTTTTGTCCTGTTTCTTTGTCTCCGCATTTTTTATGCTTTCTTGGTGCACCCCCTAGTGGTCTTTTTGCGCAGTCTTCCTGTAGTTAAGCCTTGATTGTTGTCGGCAATACCGGGGGTGATTTGATCTCCAGGCTAACTGGCTATGAGAGTCCGCTGTGTCTGCAGTGGGAGAGCTTCTGTGCTGGATCTCTAGGGCGGTGCTAATCTAGCGTTTGCCTGAGGCTATGGGCTCTGTGCAGGGCTTGGGCGGGGCGGGTCCCCGGGGATCTACAGGGTGGGCAAAGCAAGCAGTTATGGCTGCTCTCAGTTCTGTCCCTAGGGGCTCTGCCTCACAGAGTCCCAGCAACCACTGCAAACCTTGGAGAGAAAGCTGCCTTCGAGTTCCGACCGAAGCCAGACAGTCCCGCTTCTCCCATTTGAGTCTGGGTCCCTAGAGACTCGCCCAGATCTGGAGCTCAGAGTCTGAAACTCCCTCCCGATTGAAAACAACAACTGGGCCCTCCGCCTCCAGCCCGCTCCGCGCGCACTCCGCACCTCAGTATTTCACTTCAGCACTGCGCCTCCTCTGAGTCTGGGTATGATAGTCTCTTTCCTCCTAGTTGTAGAATTTCCACTCAGCCAGCCTTCCTGTGGTTCTGGATGATGTCTGTTCCGTCTTTTAGTTGTTTTTTGAAGTGGTTGTTCGAGGCAGCAATCTCCGGCGTTAACCTATGCCACCATCTTGGGTTTTTTTTTTTTTTACATCTTTAATGTCTTTAAATAAAGTTTAATTTTTTAAAATTCTTGGACATTTTTGTTATATTTATTTTTATGGCATATAATTGTGTTACTATTTTAAGTGGTTTCTTATTTTATTGCATTATGTAGGTATTGTTACATAATTTATAGAAAGACAATTGGTTGTGGGTTTTGTCTCCTATTGGGGCACCTATGGAGGGTGTCATTGTTTCTCTCTCATATCAATGTTTCTCTCTCTTTCTTTCTCTTTCTCTCTCTTTCTCTCTCTTCCTCCTTCTCTCTAAGCCTGTCTTCCAGTGAGGATTAAAAAGAGAGAGAGAGAGAGAGAGAGAGAGAGAGAGAGAGAGAAAGAGAATTGACTTTTATATGTTAATTTTACACCTAGAAAATTTGTTAAACTCTCATTAATTTTAATAAATTGTCCATGAATCTTTTAGGTTTTCTATATAAACAATCAAGTGAAATGTAAATAATAGGAGCAATTTTTTTTTTTTTTTTTTTTTACAATTTGAGATGTTTTCTGTTGTTTGTTTTGCCTTGTCTGCTGGTCATGGATTCTGGTATGATGTTGGTTAGAAGATATTTTTTAAAAAATATATTTTTATTGATTTCAGAGAGGAAGGGAGAGGGAGAAAGATAGAAACATCAATGATGAGAGAATCATTGATGGGCTACCTCCTGCACACCCCCTACAGGGGATGGAGCTCACAGCCTGGGCATGTGCCCTTGAATGGAATGGAATCCACGACCCTTTAGTCCATAGGCTGACACTCTATCCACTGAACCAAACCAGCTAGAGCTAGAAGGTATTTTTGAACGCTTTACAAAGAATCAACTTTTGGCGTTGTTTCTTCTCTAGTGTAACTTTTTAAATATTGCATTGATTTCTGCACCTATCTTTACTATTTCCTCCATTTTATTTTCTTTGGACATATTCTGCTTTTGTTTTTCCACTTTCTTAGTGGGATGCTTAGCGTATCAAAACCACAGTAAGATTCCACTTCACATCCACCACATCGTCAAAAAGGCTGATAAAATTGCTGGCAAGCATGTGGAGCAATGGCAACTCTGTGATTTCTAGTAGAAATGTATGTTGGTACAACGACTTGGAAAAACAAATCAAAGTTTAATATGCACACACTCAGTTATTCTGATATTATATTCCCATATATATTTTCTAGAATAATTCTTACACAAGTGGATCAGGAAGTGTGATGGTTAATTTTATGTGTCAAGTTGACTGGGCCACAGAGTGCACAGAGAGTTGGTCAAACATTACTCTAGGTATGTCTGTGAGGGAGTTTTTAGATGAGATTAGCATCTGAATTGGTAAACTGAGTAGAGCTGATTGTCTCCCCCCCCCCCCCCCCCCCCCCGCCAATGTGGGCAGGCCTCATTTAACCAGTTGAAGGCCTGAATAGAACAAAAGGGCTAGCCCTCTCATAAGTAGAAGAGAATTCCTCTTGCCTGGCTGCTTGAGCTAAGACATTGATCTTTTCTGGCCTTTAGATGCCAACTGAGACATCAGCAGCTCTTGGACCTTCAGCCTGCCAGTTTTCAGATTAAAACTACATATCGGCTAACCTGGGTCTCCAATTGGCTAGATCTTGGAAATTGTAACCTTTCATATTTGCATTAGTCAATTCCTTATAATCTCCCTTTCTTTTCTCTCTCTCTCTCCTATTGGTTCTCCCGTAGCTCTGGAGAACTACAATACAAGAAGCATGGATAAAAATGTTCATAACAACATAGCATATGACAGCAATAAAACAGAAATGCCCCCATTGGCTCTTGACAGTAGAATGGATAAACACTTTCTGAAATACAATACAATGGAATAAATACATGGTGATGAAAATATAGCTATAAACATCAGTGTGAATTAATTTTAAAATATCGTTGAACCCAAAAAGAATCACAGTACAAAAATATAGAGCATTATTCAATTTATATAGATTTGAAGTATGGGGGGGAAAGGCAAGGATTCTCATTCTTACCCCTTTTACTCAATATAATATTGGAAGTCCTAGCCACAGTTCAGACAAGAAAATGAAATAATAGGCATCCAAATTGGAAGTGAAAAAAGTAAAACTCTCACTATTTGTAGATTACACCATACTATATGTATAAAACCCTAAAGACTCTACTAAAACAAAAACAAAATAAAACAAAAAATAAAACAGCCCTGGCCAGTGTTGGTCAGTGTTTAGAATGTCGACCTGTGCATGGAAGGGTCTCAAATTCAATTGCTGGTCAAAGGCATGTACCTGGTTCAATCCCCAGCCCTAGTCAGGAGTGCATTCAGGGGGTAACCAATCAATGTGTCTCTCTCACATTAATTTTTTTTTCTCTCTCTCTCTTCCCCTTCCTTCTTCCCTTCCACTCTCTCTCTAAAAAAATAATCAATGGAAAAAATATCCTTGAGTGAGGATTAACACACAAAAAACTATTAGAACTAGTACATGGATTCAGTAAAGTTGTAGGTTACAAAATTAATATATAGCCCAGCCGGCATGGCTCAGTGGTTGAGCATTCACCTATGAACCAGAAAGTCATGGTTCAATTCCCGGTCAGGGTACATGCACAAGTTGTGGGCTCATCCCCAGAATGGGGTGTGCAGGAGGCAGCCGATCAGTGATTCTCTCTTGTCATTGATGTTTCTATCTCTCTCCCCCTCTCCTTTCCTCTCTGAAATCAATAAAAATATTTAAAAATATATATATAAATTCATTGCATTTTATTAGTCTAATAACAAATGATCAGAAGGAGGAATTGAGAAAACAATCCCATTTACAATTGCATAAAAAGATACCTATAAATAAATTTGACCAAGAAGGTTAAAGACTATATTATGAAAACTATAAAACTTTAAAGAAAGAAACTGAAGAGGGCACAAATCAATGAAAGGATATGCTGTGCTCATGAATTGGAAAGATTAATATTGTTAAAATATCCATACTATCCAAAGCAATACATAGATTTAATGCAGTTTCTATCAAAATACCAATGGCATTCTTCTCAGGACTAGAACAAATAATCCTAAAATTTATATAGAACCACAAAAGACTTTGAATGGCCAAAACAATCTTGAGAAAGAACAAAGTTGAGGGTATCATGCTCTCTGATTTCAAACTGTAGTACAAAGCTATAACAAGCAAACAGTATAGTACTAGCACAGAAACACAGATCAATAAAACAAAATAGAGGGCCCAGAAATAAACCCTCATTTATCTAGTCAATTAATCTATGACAAAGGCAAGAATAAACAATGGAGAAATGACAGTCTCTTCAATAAGAGTTTTTTTGGGGAAAATAAAACTGGACCACTCTCTTACAACATATTAAAAAATAAACTCAAATGCATTGAAGACTTAAGTAAAACCTAAAACCACAAAACTCCTAGAAGATATATCACTGACATCATTCTTAGCAATATCCTTTTGGATATGTTTCCTCAGGCACAGGAAACAAAAGCAAAAATATTCAAGTGGAACTACATCAAACTAAAAAGGTTCTGCACTGTGAAGGAAACAATCAACAAAACAAAAAGACAACATACTGAATGGGAGAAGATATTTACAAATTATATATCCAATAAGAGGTTAATATCCAAAATATATAAGGAACTCATACAACTCAACATAAAAAAAAATATGATAAAAAAAATGGGCAGAGGACATGAATAGACATTTCTCCAAAGAAAACATACTGATGGTCAACAGACATGTGATAAAATGTTCAACATCACTAATCATCAGAGAAATGCAAATCAAAAGAACAAAGAGATACAATCTCACAATTATCAAATTGGCTATTATTAAAAAGTCAACAAATAAAAACCAAAAGAAATGAACAACAACAAAAAATTAAAACAGATTCATAGAAACAGAGAACAAACTGATGGCTGTCAGAGAAGTGGGAGGTGGGGACACGGGTAAAAAAGGTGAAGGGAAATAAGAGGTACAGATTGCCAGTTGTAAAATAAATAAGCCACGAAGATGTGCTCTATAGCACAGGAAATATAGTCAAGAATATTGGAAAAACTTGGGATGGTTACGAGACTTAGTGTGGTGATCACATTGTAAAAAGTAAATAAATGTAAAATCACTATGTTGTACACCCGAAACTAATACACTATTGGATGTCAACTATACTTTAATTTTTTCAAAAGAATTTTAGAGAAATATACAGAGTATGATTCAACTTATGCAGAATTCAAATATGGGAAAAACTGAATGCTTATAAAAAGCAACCATAACAGCCCTAGCCCGCTTGGCTCAGTGGATAGAGTGTCAGCCCGTGAACTGAAGGGTCCTGGATTCAATTCTGGTCAAGGACACATGCCTGGGGTGTAGGCTCGATCCCTAGGGGAGGGTGTGCAGGAGGCAGCCAATCTATGATTCTCTCTCATATTTGATGTTCTATCTCTCTCTCCCTCTCCCTTCTTCTCTGAAATCAATAAAAATATATATTTTTAATAAGGCAACTATAACAAATATATCATAAAAATAATATAGTATATCTATAATAATAAAAGCATAATATGCAAATTGACTGAACAGCCGAACAGCAGAACTACCGTCCAGACAACCATGCTTTGACACACACTGGCTCCAGGCCAGCCAAGGCTGTTGTGATGCGATTGGTTGGGGACCCCGCCATCGCCCCACGATCGCCCTGCAGAGGGAGGCCCAGGCCACCCTCTGTGGGGCGATCAATTGGAGGGCTCTGCAGAACCGGGGAATGGGGGGGCGGGTGGTGTGTGGTGGCGGACATGGGAGCGCCAGGCCAAGGCAGGTGCAGGTGGCGGCCAGGGCTGTGAAGCTCGGGCTGCAAAGCCGACAGCCGGGGGAAGGAAGGCCTACCCTTTCATGAATTTTGTGCATTGGGCCTCTAATATAAAATATATGCCCATATGGTACTCTAAAGTATATATATTATGTTATACTATAAACAACTATAGTAGAAATAACCATATAAAAACAAACAGAAACAACCACACAAGACTATAAAAACTAAAAGAAAAAGGAGCAAGGGAGCTATTTTCACAAAATTCAGGATAGCTATTAAACCTGGGCAGGAGAGAGAGATACAATTAAGGACCACCATACAAAGAGCCTCCAAAAATCCTCATAGTATTCTCTTTGTGAACTGGGATGTGAATAGATGGGTGCTCATTTTATTACTATTTCTTAAATTTTATGTATATGCTCCATATAATCTCATATGTGTGAACATGTCTAATCCTAGATGTGTTTATTATTGCTTAATACAAATTTTATCACAGAAAAATCAAACAGGCAAACCTTCCTGGTTAGCACACTTTCTGACATTGAGCAAGCCCTCCACAAATCCTGAATATGAAAAAGTGAAGCCCAGAGCGTCTGCTTTCTGTCTCAAGCCCTGGAGATGAGTAGTATCTGTCTCTCCATGTGGTCATAGGTCTGGACTTCTTATGACATCATCCCCTCTGCCCATTTCCATCTTCTGACTTTCATCTCCGGCCACTGCCTTGTTACCACTGGCTCATGCTTATGACTTAGAGTTTAGACTCAGACTCAGTCACAAACAATTCATCTATGAGCTAGCTGTAATTTCTAGGCATATTTTCTTTGGCCTAATGGTATTTTAAAACTTTTGAGCGTAACTAAAACATCAGAAGATTTCATGTAAAAAATCCTGACTTCCAGCTCCTCTTGAGAAATAGGAAGATCTGGCAGCAAGGAGCTCACATTCCTCTTTGCCAGAAACTAGCTGGAGTCGCATGGCAGCTGCCCATCTGAGGCCTGTGCTCTCCGCTGTCGGCCCCACCACCCTGTTCTCTCTGGCATAGCTCAGTGTCCATGTTCATTTATCACCTTTCTTTCATCCTTGGTTTTATTATTATCATTCTTAAAATATTGCTCAAGACACTTAGCAAATGAAAAGTAGGGCAAGGCGGCTGGGTGATTTTTCTTTTTTTTTTAATATTTTATTGATTTTTTACAGAGAGGAGGGAGAGGGATAGAGAGTTAGAAACATCAATGAGAGAGAAACATCAATCAGCTGCCTCCTGCACACCCCCTACTGGGGATGTGCCTGCAACCAAGGTACCTGCCCTCGACTGGAATCGAACCTGGGACCCTTCAGTTCGCAGGCTGATGCTCTATCCACTGAACCACACCAGTTAGGGCTGATTTTTCTTTAATCGGAGCCATTTCACTTCTAAGTGTGTTACTTGTCCACAAGCATTTGCAATTGTCATCTCTGTCCCATGTCCTTATCTAACCACATCTGAGGGGATTCTACTTCTACATTTTGATAATCCAGAGTATTATTTCCCCCTTCCTGGCATCAAAAGGAGCTGGGGAAAAAATCACCTAAACTTATTCTGCTGAAAGAGGACTAATTTCAACATCTGAAAATCTCAGGCGGCCAAAGGAGGTGAGATTTTCCTGACCTGGTGTGCTCCTGCCTGCACAGTGCACATGGGGCAGCTTGGGAACCAACACCTCAGTCTGCTTTCTTTCTCTTTGCCTTGACTCCTGTTTTCTGCACCCTCTGTTCTCTTCTTGACAGGAAACTCAAGCCTTAGAAATCTAAGTCTATTCATAAATGCACTTCTTTCAGTTACTATGGCAATACTGAAGGAATCTGTCACGGCCAAACGGGATCACAAAAGGATTACTTTTATTTTTATTCTCAGTGTTTCCACCAATAAACAAATAAATAAAATGCTGTAACTAGCCAGAGTAGCATTTGCCTTTTGGGAAACAACTCCTAAGGACTGACTTCCTACTTTCATTTCTTACTTAATTTTTCCCTCCTATTTTACATAGAGTTTTATCTGTTTTCCCAGACATTTATTAGGAAGGACCACAGTGAGTGACACTCTCTGAATCTGGAAGATTCCTCCCGCCACACACCCCCCCACCCTACCCCCATACCTTTTGCTATTACAAATGCAGTGTAAGATTCAAAATTATGTTGCAAACAAGCAGTGTAGTTTCCCAAGATTATGCTGTTAAAATTCATTTATTAAAAATATAGGTTGCAAATTCTCATCTCCCGAAAGCTGCTGTGTTTCTTGAGCCCTTATCTTTGTCTTTCATCACTGACAGTTGGGAGTGAAATCATTCAAATGTCCTTATTTAAAGAAAGCAAAACAAGACCAACTTCCCACCCTATCCTTAGGGCAGGGATGACAAGTTAAGTTGACATCAAGATTAGCAGATGAGCGTTCAGCCACTTTGCCAGTCATTGCTACTGCATGGACTCAGTGCAGCAACAGAACATTTGCTCTGAACAACCTACAGTCTGTCAAATTCCATAGCAGTTTCCAAGGCAATGATATGTTCTTGGTCTTTTCTTTAAGTATTGCACAATGCTGTAGAAATTGTACAGCAAAGCAGAGGGGAGCCCTTTGAACCCAGTGGGGGAAGATCCCCTGATAACCAGGAAAACGTTACTTTATAGAAGGATTGAAATTCTTCCTTCTTCTTAGGGGGTACCAGCTCTATACCCTCTGGTATAATCTCTTACCTCAATGCACATTTCCAGAGAGAGATTTTATTTGAAATTTCAGTGACAATCAAATGGCATTGAGTGTCCTATGTTTATGGGTGAACGAAGAAGGAAGATCTAACAGAGTAAATAAACACTGGTATCTTTAATTGGCTATGACGCCACCCACTAGTCAGGCTATTGTGTTTTCAGCAGCCTCACACACCAATATAGGGACCATATAGCAAAGTAAAGAATGAAGACACTAGGTGAGAGATATACCTGGGTTTAAATCCTTATCCTGCTGCTTATCATCTATCACCCTTGAACATGTTATTTAATCTCCGTAAACTGCAGTGCTTTTATCTGGAACAAAGGGATAATAATAGTGTTAGTATTACTATTACATAGCATAGGATGATTGTTGGAATTAAGTTGGAAATTGTAAGTAAAGCACTTAGCACCATGCATTCTGAATAATTGTAAATTCTAAATAAGCATCAATAGTTATTGTTATTTTATGTTTCAATAGGAAAATGTATATTCCTGTCTTCAGTGTTCTCTGGTTTAGCTTTATATAATTTATACTTTCATTTTTGTATTTATTTACTTATATTTTAGCAACTCTGTGTGCCCTAGATTATTTAGAAGAAATAGTATTTAGAGATGGTTGATATAATTTAGGAACAGCCCTTATCTCCTCCACATACTATGAATATATTAGGTAGGAAGTAGTACACTCATCTTATAGATTAAAAAATTACACTAAAGCTGAATCTACCTCAATAAACTAGAAACATGAATAAAGATATTTCTGTTGTAAAAATGTGTATCCTAAATACTGATATCCAATGTTATCCCCAAATTAGAAGCTGAATGACAAATCCATTCATTGCTGAAGGAATAGTTATAATTGATTTGATACATTTTTAAAATAGAACCCTGGAGAGAATATATGGGGCAAATGTAAGATATGTTCCTTCATTCTTTCTTTCTATTTATTCAATAGATATTTATTGAATTTATTTTGTGCCAGGTGCTGTGTGACACAGCACAGAAATAGAGACATAAGCAAGGTCCTGATCCCTTTCTCAGGGGACTGACAGAGGTTCCGTTGGCGCTATTAAGATGTACACTGAGCCAGACAGAAAGTGGCAAGCACCCAAAGAGAGGTACAGAATCAGTATGCGGAAATGTTAATAATAATGATTCCTAATGATTAAAGTGATTTTGTATGTGGGAAATAACATTTAATCTGCATTTTTTAGTAATATCAACTACCTTGTAAGTCTATGGTTGGTGTAACAATTTAAGCAGAGAGAAGGTATCAAAAAATCAGGGAATTCAAATGCAACTACCATATTTTTTAACATTCTTATTTAAAAAGTAGACATAAAAGCAATAAAATGCATAAAAAATACAAGCAACTTAGTTCTGATTTTTATACTTGAGTTCTTAGTATATCTGGGCAGTAAAAAAAAATAATCAATTGTGTGTGTGTGTTTTTCAAAAAATTTAACCTTGAATTTTTTTTTTATCAGAGAAAAAAAATTAATGGAAAGTTGACATTTATGTGAATTCTGAATAAAAATGTGAAACAAACTGAGTCAGTAGCACGCTAGTCCGCCATCTGGGAGTTTGCACTAGTCACTCAATTCCAGAAATTAGATTAATGTGGAAGAACTCCGAAAAGGGAATTTCCTTTCGGAGGTAATTACAAGGCTCACCTATTAACAGTGGAAAATCTACAGCCACTAATTGCTCTCCTCAAGTCAGATAGGTGACCTCAAATGAAATATAACCCCAGGGTATTTTTTCAAAATGAGAGTTTTATTTCAATTATAATGGGCATAACCATCAATATTATTTGGAAATCCAAAGTATAAAGAGATTTTCTTATGAGAGTACTGCAAAAGCACAGGTCAAAATATCAATCTGCTCTTCTTAAAACATTTTGATGTCTTGGTTTTGTTTCCACATTTTCACTTGCTCCAAATACTTTTCTTTTTCTTCCAAATATCTTCCTATGAATTGTGCAATATTTGAATTCAGAAAAATTGATTCTGGTTTATGATTTGTATACTCAGCACTGTTCTCAGACTGAGGGTTTCAGAACAGTTTCTCTGGATAGCAAATCCTATGGCTGGATACTTCTCTAGACCAGTCAGGCTCTCAACGGCTCAGCTGATGGATGGTCTTTGAGATCAGACCGACCCCAGTACCCACCCCTCCCAGCCCCCCTTCATTCCTGTTGCCAGATCTTTGAGACTGAGAATAGTATCAAAGTACCTATGGTGGTGCCCGGCTGGCCTAGCTCAGTGGTTGAGCATAGACCTATGAAGCAGAAGGTTGCAGTTCTATTCCTGGTCAGGTCAGGGCACATGTGCAGATTGCGGGCTTGATGGGGGGCGGGGGGGGGGATGGGGAGTGCAGGAGGCAGCTGATCAGTGATTCTCACCATCATTGATATTTTTGTCTCTCCCTCTCCCTTCCTCTCTGAAATCAATAAAAATATCTTTTAAAAAAAATAGCACCTATTATGGTTTCAGATATATGGATCCCTATTAAAATAAATAACATGCACAGTCTTTAACAGGAAACAAAAGATGCAATTACTTCCTTAGAGATTGTAGAAGTAAACAATGTGATATGCAAGAGAATATTTTCATTGCTTATGAAATTTTGGAAATTAAACTCAACATAAAATGTATGTGTTAATGAAAGTTCTTTTGTCTAATTTATGTACATCACTCTACTACAGATCTATGGAATTTAGGTTACATTTGTATAATTCCATAAGGGGCTTTTGATTGCTTAAACGCCACCTGTTCTTTATAAATGCTGTGACTGACATCAAGTTTTTCTCCATATGGTGATGACATTTTTGATCACTATTTGTCTTCTTACATTTTAATAGTGATATGAGTTAAAATAATTTAAAGTCTATTTCCCAATAGCTTCATATAACTGAACAGTTCTGTTTATGAGTTTTATCTTTCTGTATTTTGAGTTCACATAATTTTTTAAAAGAGCTTAAACTAGCTACAGAATATAGCTTTACAGGACTAAATGAGTAATTTTTCAGTTGTGAGTTAAAATCAAGAGAGAAATCAATATGGGCATCTCTGTAATTGAAAACCAGTGGGTGATAATTCTGTACTGAAAACAAGATAATAAGAATAAAAATGAGCCATTGGTGGGACAAAAAATAAGATTAAAGATGTGATCTCAATTAAATATGAACTATTATTTACACTTAATAAAATTTCCACTTTTAATTTGTCCTATATTTTTCACTTTTAGAGCATAATTATGAATATATGTAAAAATAATTTAAGTAAATCATGGTAGAATCAACCTGTTATTGCCTGCTAATTTAATATTTAAAGCACTGTTAATATCCAAATTGGTGAGCAGAAATAGTTCAGGATTTTTTGGTATGTGAAAATTTATTTCTCTATTTATCTAACCTATTATTTATTTACTCAGTGAGCATTAATTTGGAAGACAACAACAAAAAAGGTCTAGGAAATCATGTGGCATTGAGATGCATAGTGAAAGAAAAAATCCATTTTTCTCACCTTTATGCCTGACAGTGATTTTTTTTTACACTGTGAGTGAAAGGCCTGCATGTTTGTATATTTTTTAAAAGATGAAGAAAATAAATGATCATTTTTCTCTTTATAATGACTTCTTATTTTTCCTATTTTTTTAAATTATAAAAGTTTTCTAATTAAATTTAACCATTAATTTGATGCTGATGCACACATTGAGGTTTTTTTCCTTCTCCCCTTCATTTTAAGAGAAACTTTCAATTTTTTAAAATTTCTTTTATTTCCTACATAGATTCTTCCAAATTCCAAATTCTCTTCTTACTCAAGTGCATGAGCTTCTGACAATCACATGTTATCCTTAACCCAATAGTTGACAAATACCTCAAAGCCAGTAAAATAAAGACAAAGCTCCTTGCTTTGTTCCACCAACTATTAATAACTGCATAATATAATAAAAATAAGCATAAAGTCTCATTGAACTTCATATGCTAATTTAAAAACAATAAATAAGACATTTCCCTTCCTTAACTGATAGACTAATACAAAATAAATAACTGATGACTTATGCAAATAGATCTTAAAAACAAATCAGAGTCAACAAAATTGCTCATTTAATCTCCATAGCAGTGGTTCTCAGCCTTCCTAATGCCACGACCCTTTAATACAGTTCCTCATGTTGTGGTGACCCCCAACCATAAAATTATTTTCCTTGCTACTTCATAACTATAATTTTGCTACTGTTATGAATAGTAAGGTAAATATCTGGTATGCAGGATGTATTTTCATTGTTACAAATTGAACATAAATAAAGTATAGTGATTAATCACAAAAACAATATATAATTATATATGTGTTTTCCGATAGTCTTAGGTGACCCCTGTGAAAGGATCATTTGACCCCCAAAGGTTCGCGACCCACAGGTTGAGAACTGCTGCTCCATAGAATTCTACTGGTTGTAAAATATGTGTTTTAATTCAATAATCTGTAAATTCTAATCTAGTTTTTAAAATTCTAATTTTTTAAAGAAAAGAACATTTACCTTCTTGATATATAATCTTCCAAGTGGGCTTTTCACAAAAATTTTATTTCATAAATATTTGTCAATTAGAAAGAATATGAGGAATATATATATATATATACACACACACACATATGAATGTGTGAAATGTTAACTATAGTTAAATCTAGAGGATAATTATTGTACTTTAACAAAAATGTTTTTGTCAAAGTAAAAGCACTTTCACAATAAAATACTGGGAGAAAACAAAACAAAATATTTGTTAAGTTTGACTTTGCCACATATTAAGTCTAGTTGTGAAGTGGAACACAATCAAATTGGCAATTTTGAAAACATTTCTAGCACCAATTTAAATTTAAATTCAGAGTCTTGGACTCATAGACACAGGGAGCAGACTGGTGGTTGTCAAAAGGGATGGGGACTGGGTTAAGAAGTACAAATTGGTAGTCACAACATAGTCACCGGATGTAAAGTACAGCGTAGGGAACATAGTCAATAATATTGTAATACCTGCACAGCTCCAGGCTGGTACTGGTAATATCAAGGGGAATACTTTGTCAAGTATATGATTATTTATCCATTATGCTATGCACCTGGAACCAATACAAAATAATATTGAAAGTAAACTATAATTAAAAAATATAAATTAAAAATCCAAAAAGTAAATTAAATAAATTCAGAGTCTTAATTCTGGCCAGTATTATCTGCAAACACAATACTTTACATATTAAAATTATAGCTATATTCCAAAAATAGAAAGTTGTGCTTCTATAACTCTTAGTTAACTAGAAATAGAAGGATATTTTCATTTCCTGGAATGGCAAAAAACAAACTAAAGAACAATCATAAACCAACATATAACATGGTACTTAGTAGTGAAAAAAGAGATGCATTCCCATTAAGTGCAAATAGGAATCTACTATCACGACTATCAAAATTATTTGGAAAGTCCTAGATAGTATGTCATGAAAAAGAAATAAGAGTAGTAACTATTGGCAAGGAAAAAAAATCATTATTTGTAAATTATGAGATTGTCTGCCCAGAAAAAAAGTGAGAATGAAACAAAACACTACTCTATCTAACAAAATATTTTAGAAGGATGGCTGGATACAAATGTATACAAAAGCAATACCTACATCATATATATATGTATATATATGCATATATATGTAATGTTTAAATTAAAAATATTTTTAAAATCCTCCTTAACAACAAATAATAAAATACCTGAATATATGATTAAAAGGAAATATATGGAACTTAATGAAGAAAATGATAGAATCTTAACAAGGTACATAAACAATCTGATTAAATAAAGAATTGAGCCCTGTTCATGAAAAAGAAGACTGAATATAACAAGGGAAATTTTCATTTATATATTAACTTATATATATATAATTAAGTTACAATAGATATCAATGAGGTTTATTACAATTTGACAAAGCTATTATAAAGAGTATATGACAAAACAACAAGAAAGCCCACTGCATGGGAGAACATATTTGCCAATGTTATCACTGATAAGGGCTTAATCTCCAACATTTATAGGGAACTCATACAACTTAATAAAAGGAAGATAAACACTCCAATCAAAAAATGGGCAAAGGACCTAAATAGACACTTTTCAAAAGAGGACATTAAGAAAGCCAAGAGACATATGAAAACATGCTCAAAGTCACTAATCATCTGAGAGATGTAAATCAAAACAACAATGAGGTATCACCTCACAGGTGTCAGAATGACTATCATCAATAAATTAACAAACGACAAGTGCTGGAGAGGATGCGGAGAAAAGGGAACACTCATCCATTGCTAGTGGGAATGCAGACAAGGTGCAGCCACTATGGAAGACAGTATGGAGTTTCCTCAAAAAGTTAAAAATGGAACTCCCATTTGGCCCAGTGATCCCACTTCTAGGAATATATCCCAAGAAACCAGAAACACCAATCAGAAAGGATATATGCATCCCTATGTTCATAGCAGCACAATTCACCATAGCTAAGATCTGGAAACAGCCTAAGTGCCCATCAGCAGATAAGTGGATTAGAAAACTGTGGTACATCTACACAATGGAATACTATGCTGCTGTAAAGAAGAAGGAATTCTTACCATTTGCAATAGCATGGATGGAACTGGAGAGCATTATGCTAAGTGAAATAAGCCCGTCAATGAAAGAAAAATACCATATGATCTCACTCATTTATGGATAATAAAGACCATTATAAACTGATGAACAAAAATAGATACAGCGGCAGAGCAGCATCAAACAGACTGTCAAACTACAGCGGGAAGGCTGGGGAGGATTGGGGGGAGGGGTAAGAGATCAACTGAAAGACTTGTATGCATGCATATAAGCATAACCAATGGACACAAGACACTGGGAGGTAGGGGAGGCCAGGGGAAGGTCAAGGAGGAAAAAAAAAAAAGGAGACATATGTAATACTCTTTGTAATACTTCGAGCAATAAAACAAAATTTTAAAAAAAAGAGTATATGAACAAATGAACACACACCCATAGAAATATATGAGAAATTTTAGAATGGCCTGGGGATCCTACCTATTATGGTATATTCCAAATTTCAGTTGCTTACATTTTGCCCTCACAATTTTTGCCCTATTCACACACCGTTGACAAAATTAATTATTTCAATTCTTTCTTTACACAGTTTGCATGTTATTACTTAAATAACTTCAAGAATTATGGAACAGACTGATGAATTTCAGAGGGAAAGCGGGGGTGTGGAAGAAATTAATCTGAAAATTTATATGCATATATACATAGCCCATGGATACAGACAATAGTGTGGTGAAGTCTTGGGAGGGGCAGGTATTGGGTGGAGGGGATCAATGGGGGGGAAAAAACAACAAAGGGGACATCTGTAATATTTTAAACACTAAAAATAAGTTTAAAAAAATAAAAGACGGGACTTCATACCAGTAATAGAACTGTAAAGTCAGTTATTTTGCCTTTAATAGAATAAAATCGTATAAATAAAAATAAATTAGTTTTATATAAAAACTTTTATAATAAACCAAATATATTTAAAAGTTACAAAAAAGTTGTCCGGTTAAAAGCTCTGTGAAATAAATAAAACACTGTCACTAAACTTTGGCTAGCATCAAGCCTACCAGAAGCTCTCATTGTTAAGAAGGATGTTACAGGTACTAGAGAGACTTTCTGCTGACATAATTAAAAGGATTAAAAGAGCCCTGACTGGTTTGGCTCAGTGGATAGAGCATCGGCCTGCAGACTCAAGGGTCCCAGGTTCGATTCCGATCAAGGGCATGTACCTTGGTTGCGGGCACATATCCAGTGAGGAGTGTGCAGGAGGCAGCTGGTCGATGTTTCTCTCTCATCGATGTTTCTAACTCTCTATCCCTCTCCCTTCCTCTCTGTAAAAAATCAATAAAATATATATTTTTTAAAAAAGGATTAAAAGAGAACTGAAAGGGGTGCGGGGGAGAGGGGGAATTCACATTGCTTGATCCAACATCTTTCATTTCTGGGTCTAAATTAATCTCAGTATCCTCAGAAGTATGTTCCACATATTGTGAAATATTGACTCAACAGACAATAAAACAAATTGTAAAGAATTAAAAAATAAAAGGGTGTCAAGTATATATACACAAATAACTGAAACACTGCCTGACACACGTAAGCACCTAAGAGATATTTACTGAATTACTTAATTCATGAATTCAACCAAATATATAGTCAAGAACACTGGCTGTTTTAATTTTTGGTATATATAAAACAACATTGATTATTCAATTATAGATCTGGGAAATTTATAAACAATCCAGGGACAATATCCTAGTTTTCACTTTGGGGGGAAATCATCCCTGTACAAATGCAACTTTTGGGTGGCTCATAAAGTGTAACCTTGAGAATGGAACCAACACTGAGGAAATCCAAGAGATACAGATTCTTCTGATCATTTAACGCCAGCCATGCTTGAAATAATTCTGAGTTTTACAATTATTAACTCAACAATTTTACTCCCTAATCTAGTTGGAAAGGCTTTGTAGACCAGGTTGAAGAAGTAAGATATACTGAAAATGGAAACAGGAAAACACTGAACACCACACCCCTCAGATGAACACCCTATATGTCCTAGTCCTAAGTTCTTGTAGGAACCAAAATCCAATGTCTTATTGTCTCCAGTTCCCAGAGCTCCCACCCCACACTTCTCTACCTATTTTCTTCTCTTTATCCTCCAATAAACACCTGCTTATCTTTCAACACTTAATTCCGACATTGCTCATTATTATGAAATCTTCCTTTAGAGCAGCAGATTAAGTCCTTTTCTCCTTTCTGCTTCCAGTGCATTTTGTATAGAATTCACGCCTAATTTTTTCCTATTTTACCAAAATTATTTGTATATATATATATATATATATATATATATATATATATATATATTTTTCATCTCTTTGAGAGTTGGATTCATTTTTGGACAGCCAGCATCTAGTATAGTGCCTAACACAAAGTAGGTGAGTAAATGTTTGCTAAATAAAGGAGCGAATAAATGAATGGATGCAGCACCAATGATAGTAAAAATTATCTACTGACCTACCTGCTAGATATTTCTTTATTATTCAAGTATCAAATTTTTCTTGCAGTCTAAATGACATTCATGGTTTATATATTTGGGAAAGCTACATGACCTCTTTGCTGCTTTCACATGTATTTCATGGTTCATTTTCAGGTAAATTCTTGAGAAGCTAAATTTTGTTTCATTAACTATGACAGCAAAGCCCAATACACTTACCTCGGAATGTTGATGGCAGACCTCATTGTCTCCTTTGCCCTTCCCAGCATCAACTAGGAGAAAATGAGTATGGAGCTCTGTGCATTCCTCAGTCTCCCTAATAGTAATAAATCATTCCACCAAGACAATTGTTTTCTTTCTTTTTTAACAATGGCATGTGGTTCAGATGTTTACAGCAAGTCTCTACAAAACACTTTTTTGTTTTTATAGAAAGATAGGCTGGGTTATGAACTCTTAATCTGTACCTCACTTCCTACACACAAAAACAGAGTCCATGGGGCTGCACAAGCTGTGGACATTTTTTGTAATGAAAGCACAGAAAGGCGAATGGGAATTTATTTCAATGAGTTTACTGTAAGCGCATTGTGTTGTGTGTGTTTTAATTGGTAGGTTCTAAAATTGGTATTGGTAGGTTTTAAATGCCTAATTATCTTCAAATAAATGGCACCCTATCATCTTAGCAGTGTTGTACTCTGGCTCTATGCTGTTTGTTATTTTGCATTACAATTATCATGCAAAGCAGAGAAGGTGACTTTAAGCAGCTCATTTAAGGGGCTTTTTTTTTTTTTCTTAAGTGTAAAAATCTTTGGGAGGCTATTTACATAGATGTTTATCATCCGGTGTTAAAAATCAGTCCAATTATAAGTACAGAAAAGTTTTCATTATGGGTTTAATTTTGAAATGTAAATGGCCACTGTTAAGTGCCTGTTGAAATTTTAATTTGTGCTTATATTTTTGTCTATGGATTAACAAGCCATCCTGTATTGAAATTAATTACAGAGATATACAAAACATTCAAAGATAACAGAATCTGGATGGTAAAATTGCCTAAAGGTACGCAATGCAATCCCTCTTTAGAGTTGAACATGAGAGATACTGTAAGAAAGTGCTCGTCTGCCACCCAAACCACTAGCAACGCTGTGCAGATGATAGGATTCCACTTCATGTTGCATTCTGTTGCCATGGCTATGATGGCCTTAATATTGTATGCTCACAGCAAGGTTGCAATTAGTATTTGGATTTAGAAGAGAAACATAATGATCTCATATTGAAGAAACACTTGTTTAATAGTATTTTGGATCTAGGCAGCCTTTCAAGTTGCTAACGAGCAGCTCTGTTGGTCAGAAGGAAAAAAAAAATCACTCAGCCATTTTGTACCTGCATCCTCAGTCTCTTTCAAACAAACTTCACTGATGATGTTTCTGGTGTGTCTACATGTGCTCTCTGCCAGGCTTCAAACACATGCCTTGCATACTTCTAAAGTTTTAACAGACTTTCATATGATTTCCTATGCAGAGAGCAGCAATGAAGCTACACTGCCTTAATAATCCAGTTGAAGTATATACTGGATACCCCTAAAAATGCAGTCAAGGCATAAGTTTTAAAAGTTTTAGAGTTTTGACATATGCACAGTCAACCTCATCAAATATTGTTTTGGATCACCAGTCAATGGGAAGAGTTTATCATTTCTTGAAGAGGAAGATTAGTTTCTCCGTGGTGTTCAGTAGCCGTCTATTGCGGGCATTTTTACTGTCACTCACTTATAAAATGTTCAGTTTCATATTACTCACTTGGTTTTAGCAATAGGTGAGGAGGACATGGGTGGGCCCTGGGGTTGGGAAATGGGAAAAGCTTAGCCATGATAATAACTGAGGAGAAGAAATTGAGACAGGCAGGGTGGTTGCTCCATGTTCTCAAATTACAAACTATAAGTAGAGAGGCCAGACACGGAACATGGAGAGAAGGCCAGGAGCTACAGCTAAGAGCTCAAGTTGGGGAGAAAAGCACTAGAGAAGCGGGCAGGAGTCTGTGTGATAGCAGCGCAAACAGTGGACGAGGGAGAACTGTGGAGGATACAGTGGTGTTTTGTTACACATAAGTTTTAAAAACAGAATGACCTAAGATATGGGTTGGTCATTGCAAAAACATAAAAGACAAAATAACAACCTTATTTTTCATGCTAGAACCGTAGACATCTCTAAGATTTTCAGCTTCATTGTATTATCAGTATTCAATCTGATCCTTTTATCCATTTGATTATTTTCATAGAAGTATACTATTGGAACACAGGCTCATTATTAGGATTTCACTTACAAATAAGCTGTGTTAAACTACAGAATGCTCATGGCTTTTCCCGGCCTTGATATTGGTTGGCTTCTATTGAGGAGCTCAGGAGAGAGGTGAGGACCTATTCTAGAGGCAAAGAATCAGAAAGAGATACACACCTTAGAAGGGACTGTATTAAGAAGGCGCTGAGTAAAATCACCAAGCTGAAAGGGTTGAAAGAGATAAGAAGCGAAAAGATAAAAGTAGAATGAATAAGGATAACTAAAAGAAATTAAATAGATCACACTTTAAGGAAGAAGTAGAACTATAAATAAAAGCTAGAATTAGTGTTGTGGTACAAAACAGAAGAAAAACTATGTTGATTATAATAGCTATTATTTATTGAGTTTGCACCAACCATATATAACTTTCCATATTTCATTTAACCCCCCAGTTGAGAGCAAGGTTTAATAATCCCCATATTTTTAAAAAGCAATATATATATAAAGCCTTTAATATTTCCATCATCAGCTCTCTCAATACTTTAGGGCAATCATTACAAAGAATCTTCACTCATTCCCCAAACTTCCAGGCTCATCCTCCCCACTCAATCTCAACAGATGATCTCACCTCCAACTACAAGAGAAAAATAGTTAAGTGGTGAGCACTCCCTCATTGCATGCTACCAAACATAGAAGTTTAACTGTTTCTACAGCCATACTTTCTGCTTCCCTCCAGTTACAATGGAAGAAGTGTCCCTAATGTCTAAATCTCTCCACCCGTGCCCTGGGTCCCATTGCCTTTTGTCCCTTTAAGAAAATCCTTCCATCTGCTTTCTCTGGGTCTACCTCTCCCTTTCTATATTCTCCTTATAATTAGCAGTAAAATAAAATAAAATATTCTTGAGCTGATATTTACTTCCAGCTATTCTCTTCTTTCTTTTCTTTCAAAACCAAATTTCTACACCTATTGCTTCTCATCACTTCCTTTCTTTTACTCAACCTTTCAAAATTTGATTTTTCCTACCATGTTCCATTGACACTGCTTCCTCCAACAGAAACCCAGTTACTAAATCCAATGGAAAGTTTTTGGTCCTTAACATATATAAGCTTTTAACAACCCTAATTTTTGAAACATCTCTTACTGAGGCTCTGTGATACCACCCTTTCCTTGCATATCTGCTCTTTGATACTTCTTAGTTTCCTTCATCAGTTATTTTTCATGCCAAGCCCTTAAATACTGATGTTCTCCTTGGTTCTGTCCTGATTCTGCCCTCTCCATGCACTCCTTCTCCACACACTCCCTGGGCTATTAGCCACTCGTGGGGCCTCAATGCCCAGTTCTATGCAGACTCCCAAATTAGTGCTTCCCTACTAAACTTCCTTCTTGATCATCAAGTCAAAGCCACCACCTTCTCTATTTGAATATCTGAAACAACTTCTTTATTTCTATCTTTACTCCCAGTCTTCAGCCCACCATCTTGTTATAGCCAGGGCGATAATTTAAAAATGCAAATCTCACCAAGGCTTTTAATGGTTTTCTATTGCCCTTACGATAAATCCAAACTTTTTTACTTCTTCCAAATCCTTCTTGACCATGTTCCCATCAAACATTCCAGACTTATTTCTTTCCACTTTCCCTCCCCTTTTTGGTCAATATGGTGTCTTACTTGCATATACTGGTTCCAGAAAAAAAAAATTATTGAATGTATTAATCAATACGACATAAGGTCTAAATGTTGCTAAAAGAGTATCTCACATCAAAGTCCATGCTTTATTTGGACTTTTAAATATGAGCTAGAATTTCTTTTCATGTCTTGGGGGAAAAATTTTAAAGTACCTAATTTGGACTAAACATATGGGAGGGGTGGTTTATGAAGATTTTCTGGCTTTCATCAAGTCTCTTTCTTTGAGTTCAGGTCCTGCCACAGAAAATGTTGGAATATAAACAATTTCTTAGAAAAAATATCTCTAAGGGAGTTGGAAAATGAGCTTAGAAATAGGAAGAGTCTATGGGACATTGGGCCCAACTTTCATTTTAGGAGAGAGCACAGATGTTATTAGACTGCATGGTAATAAAAGCAAGAAGACCATTGCTTTTCCCACTAGTTCACTAGACCAAGGCTTGCTGCCAGAGTGATGCTGTAGGAAACTCTTTAAAAGATCTGTTACTTTAAAGAACATCAAATTGGCTCCAGTAGACTCAGTTGTCTCTTGTGACTAAGAGTAACATAGGCAAATATGACTTCTGAAGGATCTCTGAGCCTTTTCTGAGAATCACGACAGAAAATAGAGCATAAAGAAACCACTATTAATAGAAACCACTGCTCTCTGGACCTACCTCAAGTTGCCAATAAGAACCACTGTTAGCTGACTCTAGAGATCCAGCCCAAAAGCAGCACATCAGGTTGAGAGAACCCGTCTTGCCAGGTAATATTTATTTATTATTACTTATTTATTTGGTGTCAGCTCTCCACTTCTCTTGGAGGAATAAAGTGTAAATCTTTACTGTTTAACATCTGGTGAGGAAATTAAAGATTGCAGTTGTTTTATTATTCTCCTCATTGATGGAGAATAATGTGAATCTGATGAAATCACAAGTTGAGTGCAAGTCTAAGGTAATAGAAGACTTACATTACCTTGGCTCTAGGAATAGCATTTGACAGGGTATAAACTGAGAGGAAAAGGCTGCACTGGGGAAACTGGTAACTATCATGATGTCCTACACACAGTAGGCACAATAAGAGTACATACTAGTCACACGCAGTGGTGAGAAACAACATTCAAATCTCAATAGCTTAAATCAACAAATACGTTATTTCTCATGCATGCTAACATGCCCAACATAAGTTGGCAGGGAAGCTCAGAGTTGCAGCCAATGAACAGCTAAAACTTGAAAAGTGGGTTCTGGAGAGTCTTGCACCAGCAATCAAACACTCTGGTACAGAAGGAACACATGTCAAAATCTGCTCACACTCATTGGCCAGAAGTAGCCACAGGTCCCCTTAGCACACAAACAGACAAGGCCAAAAATTAAAATTCTATCATGTACCCTGAACACAGCATCCAAAAGAAAAGGGAGAAAGCATGCGTGATAGCTACAATATGTATATGCTGAATGACAGATGATTTTTGCATTGTGGATATTTATGTTATGGTCTATAACACATGTATGCTTGATGCTCCAAAATAGTATTTTTCAATCTTGAGAATTCTTAAGCTCCCAAGAATATATGGAACCCCAGTTTGAGAAACTAAAAGTTAAACACTGTCATGTCAGGTGATCACTGAAAGCAACTTTAAGCGTTAAGTACAAATATGAGCACTGAAATTGCTTGGTAGATATTCCAAAATACACTAACATTAATATTTTTAAATTTTTCACAAAATGAAAATACAAAATCTAAAATTGTTATATAAAATACAGTATTCCTGAATATATTCCTAAGAAGAACTCCCATGTGTTTATAGAATCTGGTTTGATAAATAGCACTCTAGTTAAAGGAAAATAGATAATATTTATTGAGTGCATGCCATATGCCACTGTGCTCCCCCTCTCCCTTCCCCAGCATGCGAGGTAATTTATTGACATTTATTTCTCAAAAAAAAACTTTTCCTCACTGGCCAGGGGATGAAAGAATTGGCAGGGGTTGGGAGTTGAGATGTAACTGAACAGGTGGAAGCCAAAAGGTACCAGCGAATGTTCTGCAATGGGGTGAAAAAAAGTTGGTCTGGGATTGACAAGCCCCTCATTTCAGAGGCTCAGAAAGTATGGGCCCAACAAACATGCCCTCTTTCAACCAAAATCCTCTGGCTGCTGGAGGAGAACCAGGCATTACCCTGGCCTGGGTCTTCTGCTGGCTCTCATGCCAGGCATCTCTCAGATCTAACACTGCAGGGGCCATGGCATTTTTACCTAAACAAACAGGTGAGGCCTGGCCTGGCTCCATCTGCACAAGCAGAGACAAAGGGAGCTGACTAGCAGGAGATCGGTGGTGCACAGATAATGGGAGAGGGCAGTGCTTGTCAGCATTGAATAATGACTTTAAAATGTACTGTAAATCCCCAAGGCAGGGGACTAAAGGATGGACATGGGGATTAAGTAAGAAAACATACTCTGAGCTGACCCAACTTCTGCACAAACCTCCTAAGACAGCCTCTACTCACAGGGTGTTTCAGTCCCCTTGTTTCTAGATGGTCACAGAAGCAAAAGGAAGAGGAAGTAGTCTGCCCAGCTGGGGCCTGGGATTTTAATGATTGTCCCAATCTCTATGGTCAGAGGTCATCCCAGCCACCTCAGACCCTGAGCCTGGGACAGAGCTGGAGAACAAGACACTGAGCCCCAAGAGAGCTGCCCTCAAAGCCCTCGCCCCGCCAACCTGGCTTCACATGCCTCTTCTTCTACTGTTTCTTCTTGGCCTCCTTCTTAGACCTCTTGTTCTTTGAAGGAGCAGTAGTGTTGGGATCCCTCGTCAACACCCCCCCCCCACCCCCGCTGCCTCTGGACTTAGATGGCTCTGCCTCCTCTCACATAGCCACACCCCTTCCACGGAAGTCCATGTACCATTGTTCTTAAATGCTCTGGATAAAATCACTCTTTGAATCTGTATGACAACTACATTATATAGGTATTCGTTACCCACATTTTCCTTGTGGGGGAACTGAGACACAGAGAGGTTAAATCACACAGTTGCTAACTGGCATGGCGATTTGAAGTTTGAGTGCAGCTCATTTATTGTTGTTTGCACTATACTGCCTCTTTAAGCATCTCAGGAATACTGTTAATTTTGTAACTGATATGCTTACTAAAATATTGCTATGAAACAATAAGCCATTCTAAATATAGTCAGGTCAGAGATTTTCTTGCATTTATTCATTTATTTACTCAAGAGATACGTTTCCTTATATGCATAATAGTGACCTTGATACAGAACAGGTACACGATGCTGTTTTCACAAAGCTTCCCACCCAATGGGAACTGAGAAATGTGTGCAGTTACTTAAAAACAACATAGAGACTTATTCTAATACATGTGCAATCACTTCACTTGTTTGTTTCTGGTGTATTAGGAATCCTCCTTCCCAGAGTGTAAGCTTTATGTGAAATGGTGCTATGTCTGTCTTGCCTGCCACGGTTTCCTACACGCTGAAGAGCCCAGGAAACTCTGTACTCCATAAGCATGTGTGAGAGTGAGTGAGTGAGTGAGTGAATGAATGATCAGAAACGTCCATGCTCACTACATGCCAAGCACAGCAGTAGGTGCTTGTTGTAGTTTTTCTCATTTAATGTTCAAAAAATTTTAGAAATAAGAAACTGAGATTTAAAGTTCAATCAGCTGGAAATGGCAAAGCCAAAATTTCAACCCACCCAAGGCTTTCATGATTTTTCATAAAATATGACTCAAAAATGTATGCTGCACGTGTCTTGGTAAGAAAGAATAACTTGCTCTTGTCTCTCAAATACATTGTAATTCTAATTGCATTTATTGCATAAATATCCCCTAAAGGACAATGTACCTTTGGTTGCAGAGCCATCATCTTTGACTCAGAAACACTGCTTCTGACTCAAAAACACTGCTTCTCACCAGAAGAATACAGACAAAGTTCTATGGTAAACTATTTTCTCCCAAGTTCATGCATAATGAAGAAATCACAAATTAAAAAAAAAATAATTCTGATAACTCCCACTATTTTTGTCTAAAGCAAGGACAAGAGGATATATTGCAAAGCCAGATGACTAGATATTTATCAGTCAGAAATGTCTCAAAAAATACAGCTTGATTAGTGAATTGCAGTATGTTCAGTAATTAATTAAGAGTTTGATTTGTAAAAACAAAGCATGATGGCTCCTACACACACCATGTGTCCCCTGAGCAAATGAAGACAGAGCTTAATGCTGCGGCTCCCAGTTCAGCTAAGCAGTCACAGATGTGACTCAAATTAGAAGGATGAACTCGGAATAACAATAACACCATCCAAATTAGCAAGTTGTATCTAAAATTTCTCTCAGGAAAAGCCGGAAACTGTGTTGAGGTTCCAGATTTCTGAGCATGATATTCTTCTCAAACTGACTTTTGGACCTATTCAGGCCAATATCACATAACATGAGGGCTCCCAGAGAAATGAGGAGAGTGTTCAAGTTCAGCAGAACAGCACCTAGAAAGATCTCTAAGGGGAAGTCTATAGTTCATAAGAGAAAAACTGCCTATTCCCATTCTAGGCAAGTGTGTGCGTGTGTGTGTGTGTGTGTGTGTGTGTGTGTGTGTGTGTGTGTGTAATAGAAGTGCATAGTATGTAAGCATGGTATTTGGAAACAGAGAGGTAAATTCTGTTGAAATTGGTTGTGTCTGTAGAAAGCAGAGTTTTGGAAAAGTATAGCAGATATTGTTTTGCTTTGTTTTATTTGGAGCTTTGTTATAAACCTATGCAACTTTTTAAAATATAAAAATTTATTTTTATAAAATGATCACCATAGCAAAAGATACAAAATAAAACACAGACAAAGCTTAACAAGAAATTCAAAGATGATTGCTCTGCAACCAAAGGTACATTGTCCTTTAGGGGATATTTACACAATAAATACAATTAGAATTATAATGCATTCAAGAGACAAGGACAAGTTATTCTTTCTTACCAAGTGAAGCATATGTTTTAGACTCACAGCAAATAAATACCTTGCATAAATGGTCTTTTTTATTGTAAAAAAAATCATTTATGTTATTTTACACTTCATTATGACAGAATGCAATAAAGGGAAAGGGTCTACACCAAGCATGTCAAACTCAAAGGCTATCACAGGCCAAATAAACAAGGTTTAAGTTAATGTGGGCTTCAAAAAAAAAAGCTTCAATTTTCATAGAAATATAGGTTTATTTTGATAGAGACATGCTGAGTACAAAGGACTGAAATAAATGAGTAATCGTTAACATAATAGAACATTTTAATAAAAATTAATATTTTTTCTTGAACATTAACTTACCAGACACTGAATAACTGCACAAATTAATAAGCATAATGCAAATAAACCTATTTTTCTTGTTCTCCAAAAGCAAAATATTTCCTGTTGCACACACCAAACAAGTCAGTCCAAGATTAATGATGTGACAATCGGCTGCTAAAATATTTGCTGCTAGTATTAGTGGAGAGAAATGGTGTGCCTGCGCGTAAGATGTGTAAGGGAAATGAATGCAACACAGTTATAATAATCAGGCATTAGTGAACATAGTAGTTTGTTATTAATAATTATGTATAACAGGATATTGTCAAAATATTTGTTGTGGGCCTCATGTGGCCCACGGGCCACGAGTTTGACATGTTTGGTCTACACCAACTCATCTCCTTTCCCTGTTACCTATTAATTGTGTTACTCAATTCCATCTAAATAAATGATTTGTCATATATTCTGATGCTTTATTCCACAATTCAACTTCTCCATCCCTGGTCTGGCATCCCTCCTTCACCCCCACATCTCTTCACTTCCTGCCTCAACAACTCTAGTTCTGCTCTACTGCGCATTGCTCTTTCCTGCACCCTTTACTCCTTCCATGCCACTTTTGCAGCCACTCTCTTTATGTCTATAGAAGACTAATGATAACTTGTTTTTGGCTGCCACCTCCTTTGTTTTGATACACTACCCAACTTGTGTCCTTCATCCTGACTTCTTAATGCTAAAGGGCAGGGGTGGCCTGCCATTTCACAAGGTGTCATGAGGACCACCTTCATTTCATTCCCTTTGTATTATGTTTTTAAACAATCACATGGCCTCTGCTAGCTTCTTAGACATTTATTTTATCTGCATTTGTTGATAGACACATGAGCTCAAAATATTCAGTTGGGGTCAATGTGATCACTTTGTAAAGAAAAATAATTCCTAGGCTTCTGGAATCCATAATTAATATTTATTCTCAACCATGCCTTTGAAAAATTCAGCTTTATAAAATAGCTGTGAAAATTGAAGACAAAAGTCCATCAGAGACTTGCCTTCTGTTCTTGGAACTTACAAAAAGAATCCACAATCTCAGTTGTAGGAAAATGCTTATGTGGGTGTTTTCGATAATCTCATGCTTCAAAAGGGAGGAATACACCTCTCATGACATTTAGCCCTGATATTTCTGAATCAGTTTTGTTAACTTATCCTACAAGTACCCACGGTTAAGTATATGATACACAATTTGATCACCTGAATATATTCTCCTAAAGCAGAAGATAATGCCAAGTTACCTGAAGGAGGCAGTTCTGCTTTGCTTTCTAACAAAGATCTCAACATTAACCAATGCTTTTCTCTCGCTCTCCCCTCATTTTTTAAAAATATATTTTTATTGATTTTTACAGAGAGGAAGGGAGAGGGATAGAGTTAGAAATATCGATGAGAGAGAAATATTAATCAGCTGCCTCCTGCATACCCCCTACTGGGGATGTGCCCGCAACCAAGGTTCATGCCCTTGACCCGAATCGAACCTGGGACCTTTCAGTTCGCAGGCGATGCTCCATCCACTGAGCCAAACTGGTTAGGGCTCTCGCCTCATTTTTAAAAAATATGTTTTATTGATTTCAGAGACGAAGCGAGAGGGAGAGAGAGATAGAAACATCAATGATGAGAAAGGGTCATTGATTGGCTGCCTCCCTCATGCCTCTAAATGGGGATGGAGCTTACAACACAGGCATGTGCCCTGACTGGTCAATGCTCAACCACTGAGCCATGCTGGCTGGGCTCTCCATTCGTTTATGATGGAGCAGTCATCTCAAAACAGATTACTCAGTTTTGATAATCTCCAAAACATCTTTCTTGGGTTGATGTTTAATTGACAAGCCTTGAGGTGATTGTGCATGTTCTCCATTCTAACTTATTTTTAATGATAGAGATGAGCTGATTGCATGTGTGTGTGTTCTCCATTAGGCCAGGGATATTAAGAGCAAATCTTTTCCTCCGTCCTTAGCCATTTAAAAATTAGTTTCCTTATTTCCCTGCCCCAGATGAATTCTGCATTGTTTTAATGAATTCATTCACAGTGTGAGGGCACACAGCATTGAAGAGATCTCAAGCAGTTTCACATTACAAACACTGACATAGCTTGCTAGAGACCTGCAAAGGCTTCTGTACGTTATTGCTCCATCATTTCTTAAGAAAATTATTTTTAGGCTGTTGTAGCCTCCCCTCCACAATTCTTTTTAAAACAACAACCCAAAATAAAAGAAAGAAAAGGCTAGGACATGCTCTAAACTATATCTGTTATTTAGAAAGATTAAATAATTTGTAACTGATGTAGATTGTTGAAAATAGACTTACCTTATTTTTAAATGAGGCAATTGAATTATCAATGACTTTCCAATATTTTTTTAGCAACAGATATATTTGTTTAAAAATAAAACCTTATGTAGAAGCCCAATAGGTAAAAGGGAGGCTACTCTAGTTGAAATACACGTTAGAAACTCCCAGGGATCTGCCTCATCACCTTACATTTAGCAATTGCTGGGCACCTCTATGAGCCTCTTAGCCATTACATTTCCAAGTCTAACACTTTAGGATTCTATTTGTTCAATTTTACGTATTGTGATTGAGTGCCAACACTGTAACTGGAGATACAAAGATGCAGTACAGTGCCTGCCTCAAGGAGTTCACACAAGAAGTTCACACACCATTTTGAATACAGTGGCTGATTATACCCCTATTAAATTGCTTGTTAAGCCCCCAAATAACCCAAAGGCCTATCTCTTGCAGAGAGTAAAACTAGGGGCCCCAGTGCCTAGTGCTAGTAACTACTCTATAAATACTCACTGAGCAAATTTGCTGAGTGAATGAAAGAATTTGAGTTAAATAGAAGAGTAGAATTATTAAATACAATAATGGGTAATATACCAAGAGTGAATGCAAATACAGTGCTAGGGAAATATTATATTCAATACAATAGCTCAAAATAAATGTCATTCTTATGAACCATTCAATCAAGTTTCTATCCAGTAAAAAAAAAAAAAAAATACTGAATGCTCTGTCTTGTCAGTTCCCCTATAATAAGCAGTGATCATATACTTCAAAGAAATCCTATCTTTTACTTAACTATGGAATAGTGCTCTGAGAGGAAATACTTGATTCCAACTGATGATTAGCATATGCCTTGACATATAGGAAAAAGGACTCTTAATGATTCTTAAATGTTAACTGATCTTAAGATCTTACTTAGGCCCATTAAGGCCTCTTGACTTCAGCTAATATCCTGTAACATGAAATTGTCTAATTTTGACAAAGCAAATAAGCAAATGCCCCGCACATTTAAGTTGAGCTTAAGTATTCTTCACTCTTTCCTTCCTATATATTAGGCCTTCATTCTATTGGGATAGTTTCACAAGGCAATCTGTCCCAGGACCTATAATTTACATTGTGGACAAAGACCAGTGTGAAGATCAATGTCACCAGAAAGCCTGCTTTAAAGCACAGGAAAACAATGAATGAAGAGGTTGGTGAAATTTTCAAAGCAGCATTACTTTATATTCACTGGTTGCTAGTGAATCCAGATAAATAATATCAATATGTCCCTTTGCCAAGCACACAAGTAATTTTTTTTGTTGTTTTTCTTAGGCTAAAATATCCACTCTTTATATAATTTTTAAACTTGGTTCACTCACTCTGTAAAGTAAGAATACAAATGATTCAATAAAACCATATAAAGATTCACATTTAGAAAAATAACAACTTTGGCTCTTTTAATACAGCCAAAAATCCTTTGGGTATGTAATAGTTACTTATTACAAAGAGCTCTACAAACTGACTGAGAGAGACAGAGTTAGAGATAGAGAATATACTATCACAGCTTTAGCCAATAAACTGGACTAGAGCTAACCCAAATATTAAGCATATTCATATAGGATAAAACAAATCAGTTTACCTGGAGATTATTATGCTAAGCAAAATAAGCCAGTTAGAGAAAGACAAATATCACATGATCTCACTTATATATGGAATCTAATGAACAAAATAAACTGACAAACAAAATAGGTCCAGAGACATGGATACATGGAACAGAATGACAAATCTCAACGGGGAGGGGTGTGGAGGGGAAGGGAAGAGATTAACCAAAAACATATATGCATATATGCATAACCTATGGACACAGACAATAGAATGAGGAAGGCCTAGGGTGGAGCAGGGGCTGGGTGAAGGGGGGCAGAGGGGGAAAAGTGGGGGACATCTGTAATACTGTCAACAATAAATAAAATAATTAATTTTAAAAATAAAGCATAACACTTTAAAATAAACAGAAATAATTAACTATAGGATGATATGTCCTTTGATGAAATATATGCTAAAGCCATTTAAAATATGCTTCATAAAAAAAAACATTTGGAGAAAGTCTTATTGCTAATGAAGGATATTTCCACAAAGCCATTTGAAGTAACTCTGGTAAAACAGCAAATTTAAAAGAATCCATTTTTTAAAAATCTCCAAGTAATGCTTAACATAGACACTTATACCCCTGTTCTTTCTTAACATCTGTCCTGATTCAAGGAGGTTTAAAGTTTCCACTTCAGTTATTTGACTCTTATAGGTACACAAATAACTTTTATATCCAGAAAAAAAAATATGTGTACCAGTCTGCTAAAGCTATGTTCTAAAAAGATAATCACAACTGTCTTCCAATAGACTACTAAGAGAACTATTTAAAATTTAATAAAGGATTTCCTATAACTGAGACTAATATATTATGGCCATATCTACTATTTAGTATATGCCCCAAAATGAAAAATGTCAAAAAGAGAAATCTTAAAAAATACAGAGTTGTCAGTTATTTATATTTAAAAATAGAGAGAATAAAATTGATTATTACACAGATTGATCTATATATTAACTGAGAGTAGTGCAATATCATATTTATAACTTTATAAGGTAAATCAGACCATTCAAAATACAGCAATGTAGAACATTCCAAATGCTTTGAGAATACTTCATATCTGATATAAAAATAACTCAAAATTGACCAAAGACCAAAATGTAAGAGCTAAAAGTACACAATTCTTAGAAGAAAATATAGGCATAAATCTTCATTACCTTCAATTAGGCAATGGTTTCTTAAATATGGCACAAAAACACAAGCAACAAAGAAAAAATAAACTGGACTTCAAAATGTAAAACTTTTGTGCTTCAAAGGACACCACCAAAAAATTGAAAGGATGACCCATAGAATAGGTGAAAATATTTAAAAATTCTATATCTGATAAGTAATTAGTATACAGAATACATAGAGACTTGTACAGCTCAACAATAAAAAGATAAATCACCCAATTATAACATGGATTTAAGTGGACATTCTCCAAAGAAGATATACAAATGCAAAGATGTTCAACATTATTAGTCATTAGTGAAATGTAGATCAAAACTTCGAGATACCACTTTATACACACTTGGATGGTTGTAACCAGTAACACAGACACTAACAAGTGTAGGAAAAGACTTAGAGAAACTGGAATTCTCAAACATTGCTTGGAAAGGGGAAATGGTGTAACCACTTTGGAAAACAGTTTGGCAGTTCCTCAAAAAGTTAAACATCGAATTACCATATAACTGGCAATTTTGCTCTTTAGAGAAGTTAACACATATGTTTACACAGGAAATTGTACATGAATGTTTAAAGCAACATTATTTTTTAAAAAGAGTGAAAACAAATGTTGATTAATGAATAAAAAATTGGTGTATCCATATAATGGAATACTTTTCAGCCATAAAAAGAAATAAAGTACTGATATGTGCTACAACATAGATGAATCTTAAAAACATTATGCTAAATAAAATAATTCATAAACAAAAGACAATATATTGTGTAATTCCACCTATCTGAAAAGTCCAGAAAAGGCAAATTCATAGTAATGAAAAGTAGATTGGTAGTTTCCAGGAGTTGGGAGGAAAGAGGGCCTGGGCAGGGCCTGGGAAGGACTGCTGAGAGGTATGGGGCTTCCTTTTGGAGTGATAAAATGTTCTGTAATTAGACAGCAGTGATAGTTGCACAACTTGTGAACATATTAAAAATCACTAAATTGTACACTTTCAAAAGACACATTTTATGGTGTGTTAGTTATATTTTAATTTTTTAAAAAAGCTTAGAGAGATTGATGACAGTTTTTTTAAATGAGCAAAACTGGCACATAACTAACTTTTGGTTAAATTTGGTCCATCAGCCAGAGTTTTTAAAAATTCTACTCCATTGTTCACACTCTCTCTGATCCTCACTACATTTTTCAGTTCATTGGCATCTTTCCCCGCCGCCCCCCACCCCCGCCCCCAGCAATAAGGAGTATGATAGGAGGATGACCAGGATGGAGAGATGTCTGTTTCTCTCTATTGGTAATTTTTAAATAATGACAACAAGCTATAATTTTGATGATTTAATTTTTTATAATGTTCAAAGAGCTCTGTCAAATAACTTCTTTAAAAAATATCATGTACTGCAACTTCTTTTATTAGTCCTGGGGCCAGGTCTACTTTCCCATTATGAGTATCTATAGACAAATCTATGAAACAATTTTCAAACTGAAATCTGGTCATAGCTCCTCTCTGCCAAACTCTTTGGGGAGTCCCCATCCTTAGTGAACCTTTCTGCTACATTTGATATTGTTGTTCCTTTTCCTGTCTCCCTCGCTAATTGAAGCGATGGCAGTGGACAAGTGTGCCCAGGAGGAGCATGCCAATTTAGAAAAGAAGGAACACAGAGGTGGAAACTTGGAGAATTTGAACATTGAAGGAGCAGGAGCATGTGGTTGAAGAAATAAGGACTGAGATGCCGGGAGCCGGTCCATGCTTGCTGTTTCAAGGGACCTGGCATATATGGCATACTGTTCTTAATATGTTTTCTCACCTTCTTGGCACTATGTGTTTTAACTAAGGTCTCTGAGAAAGGTTGCTTCCCCAGGTAGGGATTTTCCCCTGAAGTTAGGGAGGGAATAAAACCCCTCAACTAAGTGCCAGGTGCGTAATTAATCACTTTAACTACGAACAATCATGCTTAAGCTACATAATCTTTACTCCCTGGAATGGAGATAAGAAACGCCCTAACCTTTGTAATAGAGATTGATAGGATTGAATCAACTGGTATAAATACAGATGTAACAAGACAGAAGGAGACAGAACCTAGGCACAGAACCTACACAGAACGTTCTCTAGGGACAGAAGAACTTCGCTGGAGAGAACATGGCAAAAGATCCTGGACAGAAACTGGCCTCAGAACCTAGAGACAGAACCTAGTGAGAGAACATGGCAAAAGATCCTGGACTGAACCTGACTACAGAAATTGGCAAGAGAACCTGACTAGAACCTGGTGACTGAACCTGGCTGGAGAACCTGGACAGAACCTGGCTGGAGAACCTAGCGAGGGAACATGGCTACAGAACCTGGCTGAAGAACCTGGAGAACCTGGCTGGAGAACCTAGCAAGAGACCATGGACACAGAACCTGGCTGGAGATCCTAAACAGAACTTCGCTGGAGATCCAGACCAGAACTTGGCTGGAGATCCTGGCTAGGCTGCTGATCAACTGAATGCTGTCTCCGTGTCATTCCTTCTTTGCCGACTCCGTCCACACCTTTGGGGACCCCTGGACCCGCTGGGGTTGGACCCCGGCACTGAGATTTAGAGGGGAGACAAGAGGAAGCCAAAAACGCAATGGTGCTATAGAAGCTAAAGAACAGGAGAGTGATCAACAGTGTCAAATCCAGCAATTCCTTTAAGGAAATAGGTTGAAGAAGAAGGTGTTGAAAGTTCGGAACCCTGTTTTCTTGCCTCACTTCATAACCATCTGATTCTATGGCCTGACAGCTCTAATCCTTTGAACAGGTTAGACAAGAAGATGTCTAAGATCTTTACAGTTAAATGTGGATGTCTTTCACTACATCAGAGTAAACAGCTTATTCAACATTCGTCCTGTGATCTTTACTAGGCTACTGTCTTTCAAACAGGCTATCATTCAAAATTTTGTCCAGTAATAGCAGTAAGCATTGCAGCATCTTTATGCACTTTCCATGCTCAAACATCCCAGCCATGTGGGCGTTCTCAGCCATAGGATCTCTTATTGCTTTGGGTGCTAACATTCTAACAATTATACTGGTTTTCTCCCAGTTTCTGCAAAAAAAAAAAAAAGCATAAACCAAAAGTATTATGTTATGAATGGTAGTATAATTTTAAAAATACTGTGCAATACTACAAATACTATGGAAAAAAAGTGTATATACTTAGGATAAGGGGCTCCAGAACTGGGTATTTTGCATTTTCACCTTCATTTTTCTTATATTTTTCCTGAAAGATTTTATCCTAGACCTCAAAATGGGAACAAAACATTTGGGGAAGAGAAAAAAGTAGTATTGATGAATATTGTGTGAAATATCCTTGTCCTTTATAGTCAGAAAATAACTAAGAGTGCTGTTCTTCTGGCATTTGGAGTAAAATGAGTTCTTAACATTTTTTTTCTTGAGTGAACTTATATCTCAGACACCGAAGGACAAATAAGAAGTATAAAAACAGCACTGACTGTACCAACTCCCACTACAGTTTTCTGATTTTAAACACTTTTTTAAAGTTCACTATAAATTGCTTGACAATGGCATTCACAGCTGTGGTAAGGGGATGGGAAGCAGATTTTTGTTGCCAAGTTTCCTTTGAGTGGTGCCTGCAGCAGTCCTTTCTCACTCTGTGGTTACACCCAACACATAGATAGTCCCCAGGAACTTCAAATTCTTTCCTTTCTGCAAATTTACAGTGGCAGCCAAGGAAAACAGAAATCATTGTCACTTGATGGGAGGAAGGAGATGATTGCCAATTGGAAGATGGCAGAGGAAAGATAAATGTTTTCAAAAGAAATAGATCTGACTTGTCAAGGAGGCACGCACCTGTATGAAAATTCATGAAGCAAAGTGTGTAAATGTGGTGAAGACCATTGGGCCATTGTTGATAAAAGGGGAGAGAAACAGAATTAATATTGTGGAAGTAAACTTTACACTAAATTGCCAAAGACAGGAGATGCATGGTGTTTTCTGAATGCAGCCAGTAACCCTGACAAAGAAACAGGATCCAGAAGTGATGCGGGGAAGGTTGGGGCTTTATCTAGACAGCTGCTCAAAGTTTCATTTTGCTAAAAGCATGTGTCTGAAAAATTCTTTGCTTGCTTTACTAATAGTTTCATCTCTCACATGGTTAAGGAAGCAATAAGAACTGCGACTCAATTATGAATTTCAGGGAAAAACTACATGTTGATGTGTCAGTGACAGGAAACTTGTGAGACGATTACCCCTTTATTTTAGAGATTTGTAAGAGTGAGGGGTGGGAAATCTGGGAAGAGTCAGAAATATACCCTAGACTTCACAGAAACAGATTGCAAAGAAACCAGATAGAAATTGTTCACATATTTTAAAAGAAACGTCACTCAAGAGGAAAGACCAGCTTTAAAAAGAGAGAGGAGAAAATTTAACTATGCAGTTATTACTTTCAATATAAAAAGGTGGGGTTTTTTAATTTTTAGCTTTAAAGAAACAAAAAGTATTTATTGGATAATAAACTCTCTAATCACTAATATTATACAAATTCTATACAATTGCCTCTGAGTCATGAAACCAAAGAGATGCCCTATATTACATGGGAAATTGGACTAGATCCAAGTTTTTAACCTTTTGTTGTTGTTGATAATGTGTGTACCTTGGTTCCTCTGGCAGTCCAGAGAGGGCCTGGGGATCCCTTCTCTTAATAATCATTTTAAATGTACAGGATCACCAAGGAAACCAATGATATTGAAAGACAGTTATCAAATTTTAGAAATAAATTTGTGATATACTAAATGTGTGTCTTCATTAATGCATTGAAGTATAAGATCTAGCAGCAGGTCGAATAACTATTGGAATTTTGAATCGCAGTGAGTGTAAATGATTTTTCAAGATACCTGCAACAAAGATGATGTGATGTGAAAATATTCCAGCCACAGGTACTATTTCTACTTTCTTTGGGGTTTGTTACCTAAATTCATAATGTCATGACATGCTACAGTACAGCTAGACATTTGTGTAAATAAAGGTGTAACTTTTTCCACCCAAATGCATGGATCCCCTGAATTCTATCCAGGGAGTGGCCAATTTCTATTTCAGGAACCATGAAATTCCATGGCGGTGATGGCATATAAAGTTTCACCAGCTTTTCTATAGATTAAAACCCAAACCTTTAGAATTGCACAATAGCTCTTTATTGTGGCATTGAATGAATAGGATTTAGCCACATTACCTGAATTCAAATCTGAATTCAGCCACCTATCAGCTTTGTTATCTAGGGAAAATTATTTTAAACTTCAATGCCTCAATTTTAACATCTGTCCAATGTGGTAATAATAATATGTATATCATTGGGGTTTGCCTAAAATTTCAAAGAAATAATTTTGTATAATAACTAGAGGCCCAGTGCACAGATTTGTGTACTGGTGGGGTCCCTCAGCCTGGCCTGTGCCCTCTCACAATCTTGGACTCCTTGGGGGATCAGTTTCAGCCCAATCCCTACATGCCAGGCCAAGGGACCCCACCGGTACACAGATTCGTGCACCGGGTCTCTAGTATGCATATAAGATCTTTGGTTAATCTCTTCCTGCCCCCCCCCCCCCGCCCACCTTACTTCTGAGATTCATCAGTCTGCTCCATGTTTCCATGCTTGTCTGTTGAGCATCTGCCCCCTGGTGTTCATTGCGCATCATAGCTACTGGACGGTCAGATGGTCAGCCAGACCCTTAGGCTTTTATATATATAGTGTATAGATAGATAGATAGATAGATAGATAGATAGATAGATAGATAGATATAGATTAGCTATTACTAATACCTAGCTAATCTCATTTCTCACTTTACCCATATTCTATCTCCAAACTGTGCTCAGCCATACTAAGCTAATTGCAATTTCATTGTTTCAACACCTCCATATCACTCTTCTATTTGAAGAATCTGTCCTAAATATCTTGCTATCTCCCCCACCCTTCTTCCTACCCTTATACTTCAGAATCCACCAAGCCAATCTGACAATACTTCAGTGAAGCCATTGTACCTCATCCAGAGCAAATTAATCAATTCCTCCTTTTAGCCCTGTAACACTTCTGACCAGCAAATTACAATAGGTATTGAACATAGCACTGTGATAATATACAGGGGTGGGCAAAAGTAGATTTATAGTTGTGCATACATGAAACACAGAATTTATTCTTATATTATTATTTATTAATAATTCTATTGTTTTCCATACAAACAACTGTAAACCCACTTTTGCCCAACCCTGTACTTATACATTTTATCATAGCAAATCTTGTCCTCCTGTACTTTCCTGACTTTTCCATACGAATGTAAGTTTCTTAAGAATAAGTTCCATGATTTGGCAATGAAGTCCCTGTGACAATCCCAAAGCCAGGTGTGCAGTATAATTTTGATGCATGAGTGGATGGATGGATGTATGGATGGATGGATGGATGGATGGAAGAATAGATGGATAGATGAACAGGTGAATGATGGTATAATACAGGGTTTTCAAGCATTCTTATGAAGATAGAGGTCAAACAGCTAAGCTAACTGAAAACAAAAAGAAATTATTTAATCTTTCAAGTGACACCATTATAATCCTTGCCCTGCCTGCCTCATGAATTGCCATTCAGATACATGTCTTCTCAACACATTAGAACTATTTCTAATTTATTGGGTTGCTGTACAAATCAAATGAGAAAATATATAGTGCTTTATGAAATGTAAAGAACTGTACATATATAAATACTTAAATTGCATAATTTAAAAGATGCTCTCATAAAGCATTTCCTCTCACACTACCTTTCCTGGCATGCTCTCTTTCCTCCACTGCCCATACGGTCAGTGTCACAGCCCTTCTCTGGATCAGGAAACATCCACACATCATTGGCTTCTTAAGGTCACTGAGCATTGGTGACTCAGAAAAGAAGGGGAGCAGGTCACTAAGTATCGCCTTTATTCTTTCCCCTGACACAGAGCTAAGTTCTGAGTCCAGCTTTGTAGTCAGATTCCTTGGGTTCAAATCTTAAATTAAGTTCAAACCCTGAGCAAGTTATTCTCTCTCTCTCTCTAAGCCTCGGGTTTCTGGCTATTCCCCCTTCCTTACCTCCCATTTTTCTCAATCAAGCTTTAGTCTCCCCGCTTCCATTCTGTGGTCATTCTCTGCTGTTATCTTATTCAGCCTCTCAGCATCAAAAAACACAGGAGATCATGTTTTCCTTCTTGAAACACTTCCTTCTGCTAGCTTACTGTGCCTCCGCTCACACCTAATTCCCTACCTACTTTACTGCTTCTCCCTTTCAATTTCCTCTGTTGGGTCCTCTCTTTCTATATAATCTTTAAATTTTGGACTGACTTAGAAATCAGATTTGAATTCTCTCCTTTTTTTCTGTATTGAAGGCTATCTCATTCAGTTCCCAAACTTTAAATACTATCTATCAGTTAAAAACACTAATAAATCACAAATTTATATGTCCGACCCTGACTACTCTCCTGGGTGTTAGACTCATATCCTATAAGGCATGCCAAGCAAAACTCTGGATTTCCCTCATCTCAATCCCCATCAAAAAGAAAAACCCACAAAAACCCATTCTTCCCCCTACTCATCCCTGTCTCAATCATGACACAACCTAACTACTCAAGCTAAAAACTGTGAGTCATTCTTTATTTCTCTTCCCATCACCATCACCCGCCATTCATCCTATTACCTAATAGCTCTACCTCCCAAAGTTCTCTTGCATCAGCCTGAATATAGAACTTTTTTTTTCTTCTATCACTAGGATTAAGCCACCATCATCTTTCCTCTGGGCTATTAAATAGTTCTGTAATATATCTCTCTATTTGTAATTTTGGAAGCCTATAGTCAATTTTATATGGTGATCTATTAAATTATAAATCAGACCATGCCACACTCCTATCCTGTCTCATTTATATAATACAAATACCATCCCATTGCCTACCTGGCTTTATAGATGCCAGCTCCCAGCTATGATTTCATTCCCTTATCTAATACTCTCCCCTTCACTCCGATTAGCCTTATTCCTATTTCTCTTAGTTTATTTATATTTTCAGAGCATTTATGCACACTGTCCCCTTTTTATAGAATGCTCTTCTCCCAGGTATTTGTCTAACTTTCTGAACTTAAAAATAACTGCCTCAAAGAAGTCTTCCCTCATTAGTTTACTGAATATCCATTTTTTAATGCACTATTTATTTTGCGTTTCTTATGTTACTTATTGCCATCTGAAATGATCTTATTTATTTTCTTATTTGCTACCAGTTTCTTTGTCTAGATTTTAAACGCAATCACACCAGTGTCATATTAAACACTTAGGGCCTAGAATGCTACCTCATAGAGAATAGACACTTAAAAATTATTGTTTGAATAACTAATAGAATAAATAGATGAATGGCTGAATTTTGTTATAGTATAAGGGCTGTTGTTGGACTAAATGTGATGATGCATGTAGATTGCTTAGCAAACTGTCTACCACATAGTAAGTACTCCCAAATACTCAACCATAAAGTGAAAAAGTAAGCTCTTATTTTCATAATTAGATTTTTTGTCAAGTAACTCCATAGAAAATGTGGAAATTTAAAGATATAAGTTTCAGAATAAGTAACTTTTGGAATCAGATAAAAGACTGTATTGGAAAGGGAGGGAAAAAGAAGCAAAACAGTAATGACATGATATGGAATTCCCGAAGCACTGGTAATTCTGGAGTAAAATGAGTCTGAAACAAGGCACAGGGGGACATCCTAAAGAAGCTGGGTTACTAAAGACCAATTCTTCAAACTTCTTAATTTTCCTCAGAATCAGTTCTTCATTTTCCATCTCTTTTAGACAGGCACAACTTAATTATTAATTCAATTCTCCAGCTATGACTTCAAAAAAGACCTGTTTTCCTCCCAGAGAACTATCTTTGGTGGTGGGCAAGGGAGGATGGGATGGGGATGCTTAGGAAGAAGCATCTGTCTTTGATGTCATTGAACCCAATGTTTCATTCTCTGAGAGCTTGCTTTTAAAATGTCCTTCCTAGTGTGGCTTGCAACTGGGTTGGCCATATATGCCAGTAAACATGCAGTGGTAGGCACGGCGACCTTTTCCCACACTTCCCTCAGCCATCTTTGAAAATAGCATGGAGCAAGCTGGCAGCCACCAGTCATAAGAGTCCCATTCAAGCAAAAACTTAGGGGAGTATGAGAAAGGAATATATTTTTCGTATTAATTGCCTTAAAGCAACCACATGGAGTCATGAAAGGGAGAGCTGGGGTTAGTACTGTATAAAGGAGAGCAACGTTTATTCAAGCATTCATTGTGACTATACTTGTCCCAGAAATAATGAAAATGCAATTTACAATCTATCAAAATTTGAGACGTATTAAAGTCCCAGAGGGTTGAGAATGAAATATCTCCCACTGAACGCCTTCACATATGCCTTCGGCCCACATAGAGAACTGCACTCAAGACTGGATTAGATTTTGTGCAGCTTCAGCAGGTGTGATGCTAAAATGCTGGGAGGTTTAGGCTAGATGCTATCTGAACCCTATAAGTCTGAAAATATTGCAGTAACACAGTGTTCCAAAAAGTTACTGTGGTGCTACTACAATAGAATCGGAAATGTTGCCCCCAAAACTAATACAAATGTATTCAAGAAAATGTTGCTCTGAAGCTACAACCAAATGGGTTGGAAAAGAAAAATTGTGCAGTGACGAGATTAGTCTTTTGACTCAGATAGATGAGGGTCCAGAACCCAGCTCTGCTGAGTAGTTTTGGAAAGGTGCAGCACTTACACAGTGCCTGGCATCTAGAAGGAACCAGTAAATGTCTGCTGAATGAAAAAAAAAATGCTTTGAACATCAGTGAACTTACCTATAAAAAGGGTATAAGAATTACATATACCCTACAAGATTATCATGAGCATTAAAAGTATTTTAGATAAGCTATTACACCGCCAAATGCATGCCCAGCATATTATAACCATTATAATGTTCATTTACCCTCCTAGCAATTCTCTCCTTGTGTTGCATTCTTCAACTACTGTGTCCCTTAGGATTGCCAGGTCCTGCTATTTGGATTCTTCTATTATATGGTCCAGTGTTTGTGACATATAATCTGTCTGTCACTTCTTGGTGTTCATCTGCTCTAATGCTCTACCACCCATCTCTACCTACATCCTATTAAATACTCAGCCAAGACCATGCTTCCTATGAGAAAGCCTTGATGACAATGCTCCCCAACCTTTTTCCCCTTCCCTCCGGCCACAGCAGTTTTCAATCCAGTTTAATGCCCCCCTCTTCTCTATGTCCACATTCTAATCCTCATTATGTTTTCTATTGCCCCCACCAAGGATGTAAACTTCCCAAGTAGTGAGTAGCAAGCTTTGCCTTTGTTATGTTTATGGTCACCAGGTGCATTCCAGTGACCAGCGGGGCTGCCCGCCCACAGCTTGTCCCCTCATATTCACTTTCCACCCATCTCCCACTTGTGTGCCTTGGAAGGCTGAAATGCAGGCTCTCTTGTATTTGGCTGCCAGTTGTTAGGCCCATGGGAAGCCCCTGTTTGCGACTGAAAGATAAGAAGAGAATAAGGTCTGAAAATAAACAAGTTGCTGTGAATTGGCTGTATCCCTCTCTTTAAGGCCATGGTTCCTCTCAGGAGGCCCTCTCCATGCAGCTTTCCTTTCTGGGTTGTGGTAACCTCTTTGGACTACTGCCCATTTGGGCCTAGGGATGGTAAAGGCTCCCCACTGTTACTGTTGACCCAGTTTTGCTCTACACCTTGTTAGTGTCCTTAACCCAGCCTACACCTTTGCTAATTTCCCCTTTATTAAACTGGATGCAAATTATCTCAATTAAAGGTACTATTTACCTTCTGACATATCAGCACATAGAAGTAACTTAATAGATATTTTGGAAGGAAGGAAGAAAAGAAAAAGGAAGGAGGGAAGGAAGGAAGGAAGGAAGGAAGGAAGGAAGGAAGGAAGGAAGGGAGGGAGGGAGGGAGGGAGGGAGGGAGGGAGGGAGGAAGGAAGGAAGGAAGGAAGGAAGGAAGGAAGGAAGGAAGGAAGGAAGGAATGGAGGGAGGGAGGGAGGGAGGGAGGGAGGGAGGGAGGGAGGGAAGGAGGAAAGATTACTTCTCTAAGTAAGGTCTTTCCTGAGCTAGATTCTCTAAGCACTTTTTAATATATATAGATTTACTAATTTCAGAGAAGGAGAGATAGAAACATCAATAATGAAAGAGAATCATTGATCTGCTGCCTCCTGCATGCATCTTACTGGGGATCAAGCACTAAACCTGGGCTTGTGTCCTGACCAGGAATTGAACCGTGACCTCCTGATTCATAGGAGACCCTCAACTATGAGCCACATTGGCTGGGTTAAGCACTTTTTATATTTGTGATCACTTACAGTGTATAATTGATCCTTTCATTATTCTTTGCCATCTCTAGAAGTCTGATATATGAAAACTACACTGAGAGGATATTGCAAACTCTGACTCCCTAGAAGGAGGAGGAGAGGAGAAAAAGGAAAGGTTACCCTTAAGAAAGAACTTCTTGTCTTCTGGCCCGAGTGCAAATATAATTCTAGTGCCACCTCCTGCAGGAATGGAGGGCCCACAAGGGAACTTCTGAGGAAAGGCAGAGCCAAACATGGAGGGTGAAGGGAAAAGAGGGTGCATGCAACAGAGGGAAGAGTTCATGGTACCAAAAGACTCCAATGTCAAGGGACACTGGTAGGGAATTAATTAACCACAGACCAAAATAAATTAATAGAAAAGAGTCACCATGGTTCCTGCTCAGCTTTTCCAAAGATGATGGATGTTTCTGATATGGCTGAGTGGGAAGAACTGATTTGCAACTCCAAAGCCTCTCATACCTCTGCACATGGAGTCAGCCTGAGAGGACACTGTCTGGTTCATGGTATTGGTGTTACAGGGTCTTAGGCCTCAAGCAATGAGAGACAGAGTTTGTGTTAAGCCTCGTCATTCTCTTCACCCCAAAGACTGTTGCAACCATTTCAACACCATTTTCTTCCACTTCAAAAGGCAAGTGTTAATGAGTTTGCAATTCAGCCTATCCTTCCAAGCCCCCCAAACCTTCTCATTCATGACTTTTATACATAAAAAGGCAACTGATATTGCTAAGTGGGAAGATTAAGGTATATGGCCACATTTTGTTCACAACAACTGCATTATTTTATTATTGCGTCCTTCCAATCAACATTGACAAATTTATTTCAAAGGCCAATTTTTAACACAAACTTGTGTTTTTTCTGGACTACTTGTCCTTTGAACCTACATTTGTCAGCTGGAACATGCCTGGAATACATGCACAGACAATATTAAAAGGCCCAAAGCCCAGGATTCAAGCGGCATTTGGAATCCCAGCCCGCTGAGAAAGGTTTACACCTACTTCTCTTGACTAGAAAGCAGCTGAAGGGAAGTTACTCTGAGCAGTAATTGCATGTTTTCTAAGAGCTATCAAAAGTTGCACACAGATGCATTTTACAAAGACCTAGAGGGATGTTCACACTTATTGGCAGGTGCGTAAGCCTGTGGCTCTAACAAACCAGGGACAAGAGCCACAGAGATGGCTCAGGTGGTCTTGAACATGTCTCTATTCGATGAATTTAAACATTCCATCCACATCTGTAAGACTTGGCAGCAAGTTGCAAATGTGTTTCTGTCATCTGAGTCCTTCAAGTGCTGCTATCTTCCCGTAAGCCGTAATGAATCCCACAGTCAAACATTGCGTGGTGTGTAATCTTCGGAACACCTGCACTCTTCAAATCCTGTCTTTGACTTACGTGTCACTTCATTGGCATTGAATGATACAAACTAGGTGTAATTGTGACCTGGGAAGGATCAACAGGAAAACCAAAAAATAAAAAGGATAAAAATAAAAGAATCTCAGTTTACTATGGAACATTAAGAACCTCCTCAGTATCAGTGTTGAAAGGTCTTCTCTTATTAGTGGAGGAAAACCAGGCTTCCTTTTAAATGTTACTTTAACTAGAAAACACTGTTTTGTTACATTAATGTCTGTGCTAATTATTATAATAACACTGAATCTGTACCAGTAACAAATCAATTGTAATGAGCTGAACAAAAGGCTCTAGGTAGAATCCTTCCCTATAAATATGCTCCTGTCAGTGCAGTCAAAACCCAGTGCCAACACGCTGCCAGTGTCAGCAAATAACAAATTTTAAAACCGCTATGTCCTTTTAATCTCTTAATTGGTTGTGTATGGAGGAAACCAGATGAAAAGCTATGCCTCGGCCCACCTGGATTTCTGAAGGATAGTTGTACTTAGAGCTGTCTCAAGTTGTCAGTACTTTGTTAAATGGCCAAGTTTGATTAGGTGTAAAGATGAAGAGCTCTGAGTGTTATACAAGGGGCCTCAATTTGAATCTTGGAATGTAAACAAAAGGATTTTGTAGAAGCTCCTATAGTTTCTTTTTAATAAATGTAGTTGATTGTCTTGAAAGTCAATCAATCCCCATCTTTAAACTGATATACTTACACACAAAAGAAATAGTTTTCATTCTAAAAGAACCCCACAAACTTTGAGTTGACTCTAAAATTCATCTGTGGCTCAGCCAGTGTGGCTCAGTGGTTGAGAATCGACCTATGAACCAAGAAGTCACGGCTCGATTCCTGGTCAGGGCACATACCTGGGTTATGAGCTCAATCCACAGTGTGGGGCGTGCAGGAGGCAGCCAATAAGTGATTCTCTCTCATCATTGATGTTTCTATCGCTCTCTCCTTCGCCTTTCCTCTCTGAAATCAATAAAAATATATTTTAAAAGAAAGTCATCTGTGTAGAGAATTAAATTGTTCAAGCTGCTTTCACATGCGTGACTCTTTTTTGTTCTCATAACCCAGGAAGTTGGTAGGATGGACAATAGTCTGTTTAAGAGGTTGAGAAAGGTTCAATGATCTCCTGAAAGTCACAATACTAATTAGTAGTTGAACTATTTCTAAAACCCAGGTCTCTATGCACCTTGCTTATCACAATACATTTTCCCCCAATAGGTTATTTATTGGTCAGGTTATTTGTGGCACTTGAGTGCTGAGGGGACCCTAGGAAAAATTGTTCTATATTTAGGTTGTTGGCATATGTTGCTTATCTATATAGACACATCTTTAGATTCTCTCAGAAATGAACAGAGTTGCTTTTGTCCCACTAACAGAATAACTGATAGGTAATAGAAGCAGGAGAAATATGACTTATCTTTGGGGACCATTGAATATGAGATCGAAGTATGTCTGTGCATGCATGTGTGTTTGCACATGTGTGTGTGGAAGAAAGAGAAGGAGAGTCTAAAATAATTGCATAACAGCACATTACAGCCCATAATAATATGATGGAGTGCTGTATGTCTCATGATACATGATGAAGCATCCAGATGTCATAGGTCAATCAAAGTCAGGATGGCTGAAATGTGTGTTAAAGTGTAGGAGTTTAAAATATTATGCCTAACACTGTATAATGCATCATGGAAAAAAATCCTTGTAAGATAAATTAGCTTTACTCTTGAGTATAAAATCTTCCTTTTGGTTATTTATGAAGCTTCATTTTGAAGATTGCCTTCACTGACTAACAAGCAAATCAGAACTTGTCATGTGCAAATCTTGTGAAGATTGCAAGGCCAGTATATAATTAGCCTCAAAAGAGTGTGACCAAATTGGGTAAAAAATAAAAACACTATGAAAGGGAAATAAGAGGACCAAAAAGAGGTCATGGTGTGGTCCAACCATGGGAACCCTCTAACTTTCAATTTTCCTGACATGGTTTTGTTCAAAGTCTCTAGAAAAAGTGAAATTATGAAACAAATATTTCTATTCTGCTATTCAAAGGGCTGCTATTGTTCGTAGATCAAAGAATCTGGTGATGAAGAGAAGCTTATACGGCTCTGAGTATAAAAAATATTCAAATTGGGAACAACAGAAAGAGAGCTGGCAGCAGGAAAAAATAGGATTGAGGAGGAGGAAAGACCAAAACCATGGCGGCTCCATCACGAGACCTCGAGGTACAGCTGCTGAGTAACGAAGTGAGGCCCAGAGCTTTCTTTTCCTCAGACTGTTTCATCGACTTCACCCTTCATCAGTGACCTCTGTTCTGTCCTCTTCTCAGTTATCTTTCTGCTCTCAAAATGTGGAGCAAGATTCCAGCACCACACATTACTTTTTGGGTAATCATGTATGTAATGCCCTGAAGTCATTTTTGCATTTTCTGTAAGGCGCATACCACCCTTCCTCACCACAGAAAGCCTTGCTTATGAGGTCAGATGCTTCTCACAGATGTCATGTGGGAGAATATTCCCAGCTAATTGCTGTTGTTTAAACACTCTTCAATGTCAGTCTCCGGAGATGGGATCCTGGTTTCCACAGGGACCATTACAGAAGTAGGATCTGTGAATGAACCCTGTTGAGATCATCGCCCATCAGGGTGGGGTACAGCAGACCCTGGGTGTGAAGGCTTCGAGGGGGAAAACCCAGGAAGTGGTCAGATGACTCAGTGGTGGCACTCTGTTGAGTCAGACTTGAGAAGTGATACTGTGATGTTTCAATGTGCAATAGTGGACCAAGTTTCAAAAAGGTTTTTTCATGCCCATTGTCCACAAGGTGTTCACTAGAGCCTGGTACCAGTTCCTTTTTGTGTTTATCTTTTCATTATTTAATCATGGAATTTGTGCCTTCAGAATCACTGTTATATCCCATCTAGAATAAGTATAAGAGTTAGCTACTCTATGCAATTGAAGTGATTCGTGTCTTATCCTCATTGTCTATAAAGGTGTAATTAGTTCAGAGATATTTATTGAGCACCTAGAATGTGACAGAAATTCTTCTGATTACTAGTTCACATTGAGGCAGTCTGCAACTCATATTCTGCTAAAAATATTTCAGTTATTATCATATGCCCCTTTTAATTAAGTTGTTATCAGCTCTCTGAGAAGCATCATTAAACAAATATCTTCATCTTGACACTTGATTCAAGTTTTTCTGTGTAACTCATACAGAGAAGAGGAGAGCAATGGAGAAAAGAGGGTAGGTCCTTACTAATGGAGCATATTGAGCGTTTTTCAGAATTGAATAAGCAATAAAGAACTGATAGAATAGGGGTGGTAAGAATCAAAAACCTGTGATTCATCCACTCACCCAGATTATAAATTGCTAAAACAAAGAGAGCCTTCCCACAGAGCCAATTTTCTCAGCATCTGTACTACTTCTTGGTATGAATATAGACATTTTTATTATCGTTGTGTCCAGTAAATCTTTCTGGGAACTAAAATGCTTTTCTAAAAATTTTTCTTTAATAAAAGTATTGTTTCAGTGAAAACAAAACAACTAGCCCAGAAATCAGAAGGTGAAAACTCTATGAGTTCCAGTAATGGTCTTAAAAACAAATATTCTGTGCATGACTTTCTTACTCTGCGACAGAGTATAACCTTCCCCCCCCGCCCCCCCCCCCCCCCGAGAAGTCTACATCCTATTCCCCAGAACCTGAGAACATTTTACTTTAAGTGGCAAAAAGAACTCTGCACATGGGATTACGTTAAGGATCTTGAGATGGGGAGATAATCTTAAATTATCTGAGTGCGCCTAAAGGAGATGGGATAAGAGAATCAGAAGTTGGAGCGATGTGCTTTGAAATTGGAGGAAGAGGCCATGAAGCAAGGCAAGCAAGAGGCCTCCAGAAGCTGGAAAAGGCAACGGATTCTCTCCTGGAGCCTCTAGAAGAAACGCAACCCAGCTAACACCTGGATTTTGCCCCCATAAGACTTATTATTTCGAACAAGACTTTCAGAATTGTAAAATAATAAATTTGGGTTGTTTGAAGCCACTGACTTTGTAGTAATTTGTTACCATAGCAATAGGAAATGGTATTAGTATGCGCCATAGCAGAAGTTGAATAATTGATAGCCTTTAATTTCATTCATTTACCAAATATTTCCATGCTAACTAGCACATGTTTGCTAATACTCCAGGAATTGAGGATATAAAAGTAAGCGAAATAGACATGGTTTCTATTCCAGTATGTTTACAATTTAGAAGAAGGTAGAATTCTGCTCAAGAAAGCATATCAACTTATCCAATGCAAAAATTAAACCAGTTGTTTGTGTGGGAAACCAAAACAACTGGTTAAAGTTTTTTACACATTTTAGAAAGTTAGGTTGGTGTCCCACTGTGACTCATTGAATTTTTATGACATAATTAAATTGTATTATAATTGTAATTGTGATTGTCTGCTTGCCAAGTTCTAACTCTGCCTCTGCTTTCTTTTAAACCTAGTGTCAGAGAAATAAATTGAGAAATGTCTTGTGATTCATAATTCTCATGAAGCTATCTCTGTTCATAACTTCAAGGTATGCAAAAGATACCTCTAAGCTAATGGTAGACTAAGTGCAAATAAATCTTGAGCAGTCAAGACTTTTGTTAAAGGGAGTTTGAGATGTTGATAATTAAATACGAAACAAAAGGGAAGTAGTTTTCATGTCTTTTCCACATGCAAAAAAGAGATAATATAATGGATGGAAAGCCTTCTTTGCTCATAAGGCTAATGAAATTTAAACATCAGACCCCTTCTCTTATATAGCTTACGTCCAAGGTTGTTAAGGAGACTCTAGAAATGCATTCAGATGGCCATGAGATTTTACAAAATTTGAAGAAAATAGATATTAACCAAAGACATTTGGTTACTACAGCTGTCTCATTACACTATAATTTTCTGTCCACTTCTCTCCATTTGGATGGTGTTGGTGTGGCCACCCCATTTTGTTATGCGGTGGGGCCACAACTCTAGTAACAAAGAAACAGAATTTCCGGAGGATGAGGCCCAGAAATCAGGATTTTAAAAAGATTCCCAGGTGATTCTAATGTGCAGCCAAGGTTGAGAAAGGGCAAATAGCAATATTAAAGTATTTCCTCTAATTAATCCCCTTTTCATGTGCATGAATTCCATGCACCTGGCTACTAGTTAATAAATAAATAAATAAATAAATAAATAAATAATACATGTTTACAAATGTGTGTTCATAATTATGTATTTTAAAAAGTGGTCCCTCCAAAATGTTTAAGCTTTGGATCCCAGGGTGGCATCCCTTCAGGACAGTAAGTAGGAAAGGAGTAGGGGTGCTTGATCAGGGAAAGCTTGCAGGTGTGCTAATTCAGAGAAGCCAGGGCTGAAGGAACTGATGTGTTTAAGCTCTAGAGTCAGACCACCTGGGATCAAGGTGCTCATTTTGCCACTTAATTTTGCTAAGCTTCAGTTTCCTCACCTGTCAGCATGAGGAAACTGGAAATAAGGAAATAATTTTTACTTCAGATGTTTTTTGTAGGAATCCAAGGACATAATGAATGTAAAGTGCTTAATACAAGGCGGGGCACATAATAGGTGCTCAATTTATGGTAGCTGTTATTCTTTGTAAAAAATACACACAATTAAGTCTGCCATCTATCTCAGAGAAATGGTGTAAGGAAGAAATAAGTAGCATCAGAAGAAAAAGAGATCGGACCAGAATTGAAATGTACCTGTGTGGGGGTTAACAGTATCCGAAAATGCTCATCTATTTGTCCCAGGTCACAGGACACAGTGTGTGTATGTGTGTACTTGTTGTGGGCAGGTGGAGCAGAGATGGGGGAAGGGCCAAGAAGGAGAGCAGCAGCTGGCTGACATGCCTGGGATGCCAGGCCCTCTATTGCTGTCCAGCCCCTACTGTCCAGCCCCTGCTGCCCCTTTGTTCAAATGGCCTGGACCTCGCCTTGCAGGGTCCTATCACTGAAGGAGCAGTGATGTGGAAGCTGGCCTGTACTCAGTGCTGTGCTAAGTCCCAAGGCAGGTGCAAACTTCCAGCCGCATTTCCTCTGCTCAACCAAGGTAGGCACAGACCATCCATCCTTCAGCTCTGAGCATACCGCAACATTCTCAGAGGTATGAGCATAATAATGCCCTCATGGAGCTGCTACTTGCGTTAAGAAGCAACGGAGCGGAATGAAAGATATTAATGGTTTGGACAAAGAAGAGCATCTACAACAATAGTGATATTTCCTACTCTTCTTAGGAAAGCGAATAAAAACTAACATTTTATCTAATGAGTCTAATAGTTTTGCGTTGTCACTAGTTTTACATTTGAGAACATGGGTCCCTTGAAGTCCAAAACTCAGAATTTTGAGCCGAAAACAGAAAAGTGTTTTTAGTGCTATATTAATGTGTATCCATGTATAATGATTAACCACATTCACACAATTGTCTTGTTTAATTCTCCTAACAATCTTCCAGTTGGAATATGCAGGCTCCGTGTCCACTGTTTGTCTATTAAGAAACTAGTGCTCTAAGATGTTAAAGGGAAAAAATGTTAAAAGAGTTGAGACTAGTGCCCCTGCCTTCCCACACAGAACACACATGCACATATGAAAAAATACTTTGACTATGAACACAGCTTTTGTGTCTATAACATTATGCGCGTCTTTCTGAAATTATAACTTCATTCCTCCTCTGTATTTCTCTCCAGCTAATGGGTCAGAAGGGCCACATGGGGGGGGGGGGTAGAAAATACCCTCTGCTCATTCTATACCTGATTTCCAAGAGCCTAGCTCTTAAGGAAATATTGATGATGTGGGCCAACTAGTAAAGAAAACACAAAGGCAAAAAGATTTTCCTTCTAGACTTTGAAACAGTTTCTACTGGGTGGTGAGGAAGAGAGACAAAAGAGACAAGTTAGTCCTAAAGGGATACTGGCTGAGAACGTCCAGGGCAGAGCCCAGGAGAGATAACATGAACCTGGGCAGGGCACTAGAATTCAGGCATAGGGGGCAAAGGGTGGCCCAGCACGGATTCTCGTGGCCTTATGCCTAGAAGGAAGCTGCAAGTTTCAGCCTCCAAAGGTGTCACAGAACCAGCAGGCTGTCCACAGGCTTGCAGGGGCCATATGAGCAGAAGGTCAACAGCCTCTCTGTGGCAATCTGTGTGGAGCAGATCCACCCCACATAGAGCCTTGGATTTCATCATGGCCTTCAAACGCTTACCACAACTTCAGCCAGGCAGGCTCCCACCAAAAGCCCGAAGGTAAGTTTTCTGCCATGCCAGTGGAATGATGTGTGAAGGTGGATATTAAATTGAATTTTAGAAACATAAATGGTAGCTTGCACACCTGATGTTATAGCCTGAGATTTAAAACCACCATTGTATCTTAAAAGGAAAGAAAAAAATCATAACTGCAGTGGCAGATGTATACATTCATTTAGAACTGTGGTGTTACAGTTGAGTGTGTCAGACTCTGACTCTCCAAAACAATCAAAGGGTATTTTTCCATCCCCTTATCTGACCCCTACGAAAGGTTTAAAACCTAGCAGAAGCCATCAGATATAATCACTTGCGCTCTCCCTCTGGTGAAACCTCTCATAAAAGAGACCATCCATTGTAGAGATCTCAGATATCTAAAATTTAGTGCATTCCAAAGTAGACACTGCATATTGAGGGCCTTATCTCAAAAGCAGAACCGACAGCTAGAAAATATAAAGTACTCAAAACATTTACTGTCTGTCCTCTTAGGCATTCTGAACTCAAAGCTTCCTAATCCCAATGACAGGAAACATAGATTCCTTTGAAAAGAAAAACAGATCCGAGTTATCATTTAAGGTTACCCTGCACATATATTGTCAGGTGCTTTTTTGCTTGTTTGTTTTGTTTTTTTTTCTCATGATTTGCCTCAATTAAAACTCAGATTTTTTTTTTTTCCTCAAAATTAGTCTGGTAAAATTACTGCTTTTCCTCCCAAGTAGATATAAAGTAAGAGTTGTGTATACAAGGTTATTGCTGTTGGTCTGATTTACTGTCTCATTTGCTTGCTTCCCGTGTAAACACATGTTATCTTTCATGTGTCTATGGCTTTGCTCCCGCTGTTCTCTCCACCAGGAGTGCCATTCTCTTCATTTGGTCTTGGGTAAACTTGCCTTCCTCTACAAAACAAATTTTAGCTTCTCCCAGGAGTCCCTCATTCCCCTTTGTTCCCTTCTCATTTTACACAAGACTGCGGCAGCACATACTATAGTAGTGACCCGTCCCCACCTTGCAGCCTTTGTGCTCACTGTCCCCAAATGTTTATTGCCTGAAATGTTCTTCCCAAGATAACCATACGGTTCCCTTCGGTACCTTCTTTGGGTATTTTTGCGAAGTCTACCTTCTTTGAGAGGTCTTCTCTGACTCCTCAGAAGTATACCTGCTGTCAATCCTCCCTACTGGCTCTTCCTCTTCTTAGTTTTTTCTCTTCAGCATGTATCAGTATTGAACATATTATGTATTTCTCACATCTTATTTATTTATCTAGTTTATCATCTGTCTCCCTCACTCTCATGTAAGATTTTTTTACTATTTTATTCACTATTCACCATCCACAATACTGGACACCCAGTAAACAATAAATATTTCAAAAATGAATGAATGAATGTGTGACTATTACAATACTATATGTGTAAATTAAATACTACTCACTTATCTATGTTCTAGTCATCCTTGAATATTTTTTAGCACTTCCCATCGTGCTGGGTATAGACAGAGCATGCACAAATGTTTACAAAAAATAATAATAATAAATAAATAAAGTGAACTAACCATGCCTTTCTTACAACTGAGATAGAATGGAAATTTTACCCTAATCCATAACACACCTTGTAATATCATAAAATAACAGTATTTCCTGGACAATGGGGATATTTTTAACCATCAAGTAGAATGATAAAAAAGTATCCATAAATTATTCTGATAATACTGAGTATTTAAATATTTTTTTCAGCAAAGCAATTCATTAAATTCCACAGCAAATACTTATTAATATCTAGCATTTATTAGTCATTATGATAGGCAGTAGGCATTGTACAAAGTCAAACAACTAAAATTCATCTCCAAAGTGAATTGAAACAACAGAAAAGCTGAAGATTTTACTTTAACACCCATTTGTTAAAATACATTTTATCCAGAAATTCAAACATTCCACATTGGCTGCAAGTGAGGAGAAATAAAACTATAAAGTGAAATTCAAAACTTTAATAAAAAGTAGAATCTAAAATAGAGTATTAACTAAAGTTAAAATAAAGCAAATGAAACTGAATTACACAAGAAGGCCATGCCACCTTGTGGGTATTGCGAGTATTTTACCATTCTTGATGTATAACTGGAAAGTGACCAATTACAGAAGGAGTAATTGGGAAATTTTTCAACAATTTTTATGGTAAATAAAGCACATGGTACTTATGTTTTGATGCTGAAAGTAGGGAAAGCATTTTTTTAAACCAAAATAAAATACATCTTGAACTTTGATGAAAGAAATAAATTGCAGGTGATGAAGACATAATGTTTTAAAACAGAGATTATCTTCTTTACAAGATGAACTTGAGCATCTATCTAAAGATGCATGCCTGGCGTGGAGGCTCAATGGTTGAGCGTCGACCTGTGAACCAGGAGATCACAGTTCGATTCCCAGTCAGTGCATGTGGGTTGCAAGCTAGGTACCTGATCGTGCAAGAGGCAGCCAATCAATGATTCTCTCTCATCATTGATGTTTCTATCTCTCTCTCCTCCCTTCTTCTCTGAAATCAATAAAAATATATTTTAAATAAATAAAGATGCAGAAATTCCCATCAAGATGGCAGTGTAGGTAAAAGCTACCCTTGCCTCCTCCCATGACCACATCAAAAATGCAACCAAACTACAAAACAACCATCATTGAGAATTGCCTGAAGTCTAGCTAAACAGAAATCCTAAAACTAAGGATGTACAGAAGCCACACTGAGACTTAGGAGGCATAGAGATGTAGGAGGGGCTGGTCCCACATCAACTTGTGGCAGTTAAAAATCAGGAAGGATATCCTGGCTGTGTAGGTCCCCTGAGGAGTGAGGAGTCCCTGTCCCACACCAGGCTCTCAGTGCCAAGAAGAGAAGTCCCTATAACTTCTGGCTATAAAACCAGCAGGGATTATGACTGAGTGACACAGAGGTCTGCTGGAGTTCCAGGTGTTCTTCTTAAAGGGTACACACAGGAACTTAGTCACTGATGGACCCACTTGCTCAGAGCCCCAGCTCTGGGGCAGCAGCCCAAAAGGCACCAGGGACATGTGGGGAGGAACTGAATTGTCTGGCTTCAGGGTGAGGGCGGGAGGAACAGCTTTCTCCCAGACAGAAGTACTAGCAGAAGTCATTGTTCCTTTGCTGAGCCCTGCCCCTGGAGGTGCAGGCAGACACCATATTTGATTCTCCTTCAAAATGGCTAAAACTGTTCACTTTGCCCTGGTGACTCCCAGAGAACCTATCCCACCCAACGTTCAAGCCCACCCAAGCAGCTTCCAGTGGCTGTTCCATAAAGATGGCCTGTCTTGGTTCATGCTGCAAACTTTCCTAGAACTCCTCAAATGTTCACAAACCCCAAATGAGCATCATCTGGCCTGGGTGTGCCCCATACCTTTTGCTAAGCAGCCCCAAGTCCAGCCCTGACACTAGTGGCAGCTGGCCTTAGTTTGTGACTTAGTTTCTCTCAGGCACTTCCAAGTCCAGCTCAAGTGGCAACCATCTGAAGATCACTTTGCAGCTTATACCAGGTGGCCCTGGACAGCAAACAGCTACAAATGACTTTGGCCTGTACCTCCCAAGAGATCCAAGAACTAACACATCCAGTGGTCAGCTTCAGACCACACCAGAGCACCACCCAACCACCTCCACAAATGACACATTCAAAGGACAGACTGGATGGGCACCAGAGTCCTGCTAAGGTGAATCTTGGTCTGTGGGGTCAGCCCCTGCATAAAATCTCCTCCACTGTAGTCATGGCCAGTCCTCACAACCAATCAGCCTGAAGGTCAGTTTCTCCCATTGATGTGCCAACCGCAATCAAGGCTCAACTATAACAGGAGAGCACATGCAATTCACACAGGGACACACCTGGGACACCTTGCTTAGGTGACCAGGAAGACTGCACCACTGGGCTCCACAGAACACCTGCAACATAAATTCATTCTGTCAAGATTGGGAACATAACAGCACTACCTAATACAGTGGTCGGCAAACTGGCTCGCGAGCCACATGCGGCTCTTTGGCCCCTTGAGTGTGGTCACGAAGTTTCAATCGCACTGTACGTGCGAGTCTACACATGGTATTTCGTGGAAGAGCCACACTCAAGGGGCTGCAGTTTGCCGACCACTGACCTAATACATAGAAACAAATACAGGAAGACAACCAAAGTGAGAATACAAAGAAACATGCCCCAAATGAAAGAACAGAACTAAACTCCAGAAAAAGAACTAAACAAAATGTAAACAAGCAGTATATATCAGATGCAGAGTTCAAACCACATAAGGATGCTCAGAGATCTCAGTGAAAACTTCAACAAAGAGATAAAAACATCAAAATGGAGAGAGAGAACATAAAAAAGAACCAGTCAGAAATAAAAAATACAATAACTGAAATGAAGAATACAATAGAGGGAATCAACAGGAGATTAAAGAAAACAAAGAATCAAATTATTGATGTGGAAGATAAGGTAGCAGAAGAGCAAAAAGAAAAAAATAGGGACAGTTTAAGAGGTTTCTGGGACAACATCAAGCATACAAACATTCGCATTGTAAGGGTACCAGAAGGAGAAGAGAGAAATGAAATTGAGAATCTATTTGAAGAAATAATGATAAAAAACGTCCCGAACCTGTTGAAGGAATTAGATATATTAGCCCAGGAAGTCCTGAGAATCCCAAACAAGATGAACCCAAGGAGGCCCACACCAAGGCACATTATAATTAAAATTCCAAAGGTAAAAACCAAAGAGAGAATCTAAAAAGCAGCAAAAGAAAAGCAGTGAATTTACCTTCAATGGATCTCCCATAAGACTGTCAGCTGATTACTCAACAGAAACTTTGTAGGCCAGAGGGATTGGCAAGAAATATCCAAAATGATGAAAAGCAAGGATTACAACCAAGATTATTCCATCCCGCAAAGTTATCATTTAGAATAGAAGGACAGATAAAGAGCTTCCCAGGCAAGAAAAAGCTGAAGGAGTTCACCAAACAAGTATATATTACAAGAAATGTTAAAGGGTCTTCTTTAAAAAGAAGAGCTCTGATCAGTGTGGCTCAGTTGGTTGGAGCATCATCCTTTTCACCAAAAGGTGATGGATTTGATTCCCAGTCAGGGCACATACCCAGGTTGTGGGTTTGATCCCCGGTCGGGATATGTGGGAGGCAACCAATCAATGTTTCTCTCTCTTTCTCACTAAAATTAATAAAATAATAATATAAATTTTAAAAATAAAAAATGTAAGTAATAAAATGGCAATAACTATATATCTATCACCAATTACTTTACATGTAAATGGATTAAATCCTCCAATCAAATGATATAGGGTGACTGAATAGATAAGAAAACAAGACTTACATATGCTGTCTAAATAAGAACCTTAGAATCATAAACTTTAATCCTGGAAAGTACCTTAAATGAGGTAAAGGGATCAATGATTCATTCAATGAATCCGTAGATGACTAAATTATTTTACCTCTCATTATTCTTTATCTGAGAAATTACCAAAAATCAACAAAGAAAAACTCTCTTATTGGCAAAATAACAAAAAATAACAAGAGCAGAGTAAATAGGATCATTGAATGGTAGCTGGAAAGGGTCTTAGACTTGGTTAAATCCAGTGTTTCCAGAAGATATTTGTTATATAGGCATACCTTGTTTTACTGCTTTTCACTTTATCAGACTTCACAAATAGTACTTTTCTTTACAAATGGAAGGTTTGTGACAACTCTGTGTTGAGCACATCTAACAGTGCCATTTTTCCAACATTTGCTCCCTTCCTATTTCTACGTCCCATTTTCATAAATATTACAATATTTCTAACTTTTCTACTATTATTATATTTTTATGCTGACCTGTGATCACTGATTTTTTTATGTCAGTGCTGTAATTGCTTTGGGGCACCACAAACTGTGTCCATATAAGATGGTGAACTTAATAAATAAATGTGTGTTCTGACTGTTCCACTGATGCCTGTTTTCTTGTCTCTCTCTGTCCTTGGCCTCCCCGTTTCCTGAAGCACAACAATATTGAAATTAGGCCAATTAATAACCCCACAATGACCTACAAGTGTTCAAGTGAAAGGAAGAGTCAGACGTCTCTCACTTTAAATAAAAAAACTAGAAATGATTAAGTTTAATGAGAAAGGCATGTTGAAAGCTGAGCTAGGCCGAAAGCTAGGCCTCTTGCAGTAGTTAGCCAAGTTGTGAATGCAAAGAAAAAATTCTTGAAGGAAATTAAGTGCTACTCCAGTGAACACAAGAATGATAAGAAAGACAAATAGAAGGTTTACAAATATTGCTGATATGGATAGAGTTTAAACGGTCTAGATAGAAGATCAAACCAGCCATAACATTCCCGTAAGCCAAAACCTTGCTCTAAGAGTAGAGCAAGGCCCTGACTCCTCAATTCTGTGAAGGCTGAGAGAGGTGAGGAAGCTATAGAAGAAAAGTTTGAAGCTAGCAGAGGTTGATTCATGAAGTTTAAGAAAGGAAAGGAAGCTATCTCTATAACATAAAAGTGCAAGGTGAAGTAGCAAGTGCTGATGCAGAAGCTGCAGCAAGTTATCCAAAAGAGCCAATTAATTAAGATGCCTACACTAAGCAGTGTAGATGAAACGGCTATATATTGGAAGAAGATGCCACCTAGGACTTTCATAGCAAGGGAGAAGTCAATGCCTGGCTTTAAAGCTTCATCAGATAGGCTGATTCTCTTGGTAGGGGCTAATGCAGCTGGTGACTTTAAGTTGAAGTCAATGCTCATACTCCTAGAACCCATAAGAATTATGCTAAATCTACCCTGCCTGTGCTCTATCAATGAAAAAACAAAACCTGAATGAGCCCTGGCCAGTGTGGCTCAGTTGCTTGGAGCATCATCTCATGAATCTGATGATCATGGTTTAATTCCCAGTCGGAACTCATATCTAGGTTGTGTGTGGGTTTGATCCCTGATCAGGGCACATACAGGAGGCACCTGATTGATGTATCTCTCTCACATCAGTATCTCTCTATCTCTTTCTCCATTCCTTTCTCTCTAAGAGCAATTATTAAATATTTAAAAATTAAATTTAAAAAAACTGAATGAAAGTATGATAGCATGATTTATTGACTATTAAGCCCACTTTGAGGAAATACTGTTTACAAAAGATTCCTTTCAAAATATTACTACTTATTGACAATGCACCTGATTACCCAAGAGCTCTGATGGAGATGTAAAACAAGATTCATGTTTCCATTGTCCTGCTTGCTAACACATGGATCAAAGAATAATTTTGACTTTCAAGTCTTATTATTTATGAAATAAATTTTGTAAGGCTATAGCTGCCATAGATAGTAATTCCTTTGATTTACTATCAGAACAAAGTAAACAGAAAACCTTCTGGAAAGTAGTCACCATTTTAGATGCCATTAAGAACATCCATAATTCATGGGAAGAGGTCAAAATATCAACATTAACAAGAGTTTGGAAGAAGTTGATTCCTGCCCTCACTGATGACTTTGAGGGGTTTAAGACTTCAATGGAGGAAGTAACTACAGATGTGGTGGAAATAGCAAGAACTCAAATTAGAAGTGGAGCCTGAACACGGTGACTGAATCCCTGCAATCTCATGATAAAACTTCCATAAATAAGAAGTTGCTTCTTATGGATGAGCACAGAAAGTGGTTTCTTAAGATGGAATCTACTCCTGTTGAAGATTATTGAAATGACAACAAAGGATTTAGAATGTTATGTAAAATTAGTGGCTAAGATAGCAGCAGGGATGTTCTACTTTGGGTTAATGCTATCAAAGAGCATCACATATTACAGATAAATTGTTTGTAAGAGAAAGAGTACATCAGTGAGGCAAACTCATTGTTTTCTTATTTTAAGTAATTGCCACAGCCACCCCATCCTTCGGCAACCACCACCCTGATCAGTCAGTAGTCATCAGCATTGAAGCAAAACTCTCCACTAGCAAAAAGATTACAACGTGCTGAAGTCTCAGATAATGGTTAACATGTTTTTAGAAATAAATAAATTTTAAATTAAAGTATGTACATTGTTTTTTTAGACATGTTATGGGACACTTAATAGACTACAATATAGTGCAAACATAACTATTATATGCACCAGAAAACTAACAACTTGTGCGATGTGCTTTATTTTGATATTCAATTGCAGTGATCTGGAACTGAGCCCTCAATGTCTCAGACATATGCCTGGACTCTATTTCTAAAAGATATCAAGATGCATCACTGAAAAAATTTTTTTTGGAAAGTTCTGTACTGTAAGCTGGGGTCTTTAACTACAGAACCTTTCACAGCCCATAATATGGTAATGTAAATTTGGAGGATATAGTGTACAGCATTTCCCAACTTATTTTAATTTATTTTATAAGTTTACTCTTGCAGACAATTTCACAAGTCTAAAGTATAAATTTTGAGAACTCTGATATAAGCCAATTCCTTATTTTATAAAGAAGAAATTGACACCATATTGGTATGCAATTTTCCCAACACAACAAAAATAAAAAATGGCAGACAGGACCAAGTCCCAGTTTATCCTAACCCCTAAACTTAGTGATCTGTTCTTTGCATGATGTGACACTACATCCATTCTTTCCAAATTGTCATACTTCAAAATTACTGCTCTGAAAAAGAAAATGTGTTAAAAAAAAAAAAAAAAGCTTACTAACAATCTTTTTTTTTTTTTACAATTTTATGTTTTTTTATACAATCATTGACCAAAAGATCCAACACCTCCAACTCAGCCCCACCCCTAAAGCTGCCACTTCCCAAAATGACATCTTTGTGGTTTCCTCAAAGTGAGACCACCAGACAAGAATAGTAATACAAATGAGTTTGATTAACTATAGTGTTTCTGCCTCTCTTGAGCTCAGACCCAGATGTATAGTCAAATTGGTTGGCTTTAAAATGTTCATTTTGAGAAAGTGTCCTTGACTATAAATGAAATGATTCAAATATTTAGAGAGAAATTTTCATGCTTACTCAGTGATGTGAAAAACCATGACATTTACCAAAAATAGATATTCATATGCTCTAGCTCTTACTTTCATGTGACGTGTTAAAAGGGGAAGATGTGGGGGTTGTGGGGTTGAATGCAGCAAAGGCATGTTTTTCTCAAGATCATGAAGTGAAGGAATGAATGAATTCAATGACATATCTATAGTTCCTTGGCCATTCAGGCATTGGCCTGAGAGCCCCCAAATCACATACAGATGGCTCCAGAATGTCTTAGATGGGGGGACAAATGGCTCTCCAGGGTCCCCAGTGCTTCTCAGGGACATGACCTCAATGTAAAACCCCAAGAACACCCATCTTCAGAACAGACTCCCATTTATGGATAGCATTTGTCCCTCTGAGGCAGCCTTACTTCCTCCTTTTGTTCCTTTTATGTTTATACTAAAGAAACTCAAGATTACATTGGCAACGCTAGAAAAAGAAGTGAAATAAAAAGGAAATTTAGGCCCTTGTTTGTAAAAATTGAGCCCTAAAACTCTGCTATTGAGGAAAAGGTTGTGGTTTTCTTTTATTTAAAAGTATTTAGAGTTGTCACTTTCATAGAATGCATTAAGTGGACAATTGCTCAGTTTTCAAAGTATATTTGTAGAGCTCCTGTCAACCCAACTTTTACAAAACTAATGCAAAAAAGTAATAGAAAGGAGAAGTAATGAATATTAAATCTTTCTTCAGCCCACTGTCTGACTCTCTTAAGGTCTGTGCTGATATTTTTAGGCTTTGAGCACATATAAAATTTCATGGCTGTTTTAATATACATACAGGCTTGAAACAGATGAAAGCTTCCATCTGAATGATATAGATTCCCACTCCCACACGCAGTACTCAGACAAAACACATGAAACTAAGTTTAACTACTCCAGAGGAAAAAAAAAGCAAATTCAATCCTGCCAGGATCTGAAGCTGTGATTCTAAGGATTTCAGGCTTTTCAAATCTGTTCTTTAGCTTTTTAACACACTCCCTGCTCTTAGGAGCTCTCACATGGCATCAGTCCCAGGACCTGTCTGATGTCTATATAGTGAATCTTTATTATTCAAAATGGATGCAGTTCTGGGGGTCATTGTAAACAATAGAGTATCAAGTGAGTGAGCAGAGAAGTTTGTTCTCCTGAGGAAGAAGGCAAAGTCTTTCAGGAAGGATTAATTTCCATTCCTGGTTCAATGAGGAATCTGTGAACCGATGAATGACATGACAATGAAGAATGAGGACTTTCTATCCATTTGCAGGCAAACCACATAGGAAAGAGGGGGACAGACACTTACTGGGCACTTAGTATATTCTATGCACTGTACAAGGGTTTTTTTAGACACTCTATTTAATTTTATCCCAGGAGACCTCATAAGCTCGCTCATAAGTGAGTTTTCTATGCTCTGTTTTCACAGAGGGGGAAAACACACACACACAAAGTCTCAGGACTTATATAATATGTTTAAGTTTACACAATAACTACAAGTGTCAAAATTTGAAAGACCCAAAGCCAGTTAGTACAACTAACTCAATTTAAGCTAGCAATGGAAAATTCCCTGTAACCAATGTAAATAGAGTGAACACAAAATCTACCTATACAGCAAACAAATGATTGCTCTGCACTTAGCCATTCTCCAAATCTTGCACAATGCTTTCAACTATTGTGAAAACTCCTCTGAATAGAAATGTATATATGCGAGGTCTCAGGGTGAGGAAAAAGGTATTGCTCCTTTTTATTAGTAAAACAAAATGCTATATTTCTTTTCCCCCCTTCAGCTTTATTAATATTCTAGGGGCCCAGTGCATGAATTCATGCACCTTGAAAGGAACTGTGAGCCACGAGGCTGTGGTGGGCACAGGGGCGGGTCTCAGCCCATCCTCCACGCCATGGCCCAGCCCCTCCCACCATGGCCCCCCAATCCCCTGTCTGATGGCAGCCTCGCTCCTGCCACTGCCACTCCCATGCACTGACGATACTGGCCCTGCTCGCACCCACTGACAGCACAGAGTGATTGGGGCCAGTGCCAGCAGCAGGTGTGAGCGGGGCCGGCGCTGTCAGCAGGTGCGAGCAATGGCTGCTGCCCCAATCGCCCCTCAGGAGTAGGGGGAGGTGGAGAAGCCCTCAGGGCAGGTCAGGGCTGGCAGTGGCCACTTGTACCTGCTGATGATGCCGAGTGATAGGAACTGGCACCGGGTGCTGGCAACGGGTGCAAGCAGTGGCTCTGGTGTCAACAGCAGGTGCAAGTGGGGCCATTGCCAGCAGTGGGTGTGAGCGGAGGCTGCAGGCCCTGATAGCCCCTCAGGAGCAGGGGGAGTTAGAGAAGCCCTCAGGGGCAATCGGGGGCAATCGGGGCCAATAGCCACCACTTGCACCCACTGACAGCACTGAGTGATCAGGGCCAGTGCCAGGCTGTGCACTGGCAGCAGGTGCGAGCAGGGCTAGTGCCAGCAGCAGGTGTGAGCACCAGGTGGGACCATGGTGCATGGGAGCATAGAATTTTCAGTAACTACCAGAGGCTTGTCCCGATGACAGCGACCGGTGCCCTGCCTTGGTTTGGCACCCCCACTCACCTGCTCCACCATCCCACCATGGCTGATGCTGGCCATGTTCTGCGCGCGCCCCCTGGTGGTCAGCGCACATCATAGCGACTGGTTGTTCGGTTGTTCTACCATTCAGTCTATTTGCATATTAGCCTTTTATTATATAGGACTAGAGGCCAGGTGCACAAAAATTCATGCACTAGAGGGGTTGAGGAGTCCCTCAGCCTGGCCTTCCCCCTCTCACAGTCCAGGACCCCTTAGGGGATGTCCTACTGATGGCTTAGGCCCTCTCCCTAAGCCACAGTCTGGCCCCGGCCTCACAACTGCCTGAGCCCACAGCTGCCTGAGCCCAATGCTCGCAGCTGTCAGGGCTCAAGGCTGCCATGAGCCCTGGGCCTCACAGCTGCTGTGGCTCAAGGCTGCCTGAGCCCAAGGCTACCTGAGCCCCAGGCCATGCAGCCGCTGTGGCTTTGTCCGGATGGACATCCAGATGGATGTCCGGAAGACGTCTAGCATATTACCCTTTTATTAGTATACATAATTGACAAAGAAGTGTAAGCTATCACATCTCTTAAGAGGAAAATAGAACAGTCAAATTGCTAGCACTGCCCAATTCAATACATCCAATGTAAAACATCTATAGATTTCACTTCTGTGGTGAGGTTCAATGACTCTTGCAGTCTAAAGAATACATTGAAATGAGTTGAGTATTGGGCCGTTTATTCAAATGCTATGATCTTGTCTCCCTCATTAGGAAGAGTGACAGTTCATGAGAACATGCCATGTGAGGACTTTCAGAAGAAATCCCAATGCATATCATTTACAACCCTGAAATCTTAATACAACACTTCATAAACTGCTAAATATATTGTTTATTGAAATGCACTTTCCAACTATTAAAAAAATCATTAAGCACAAGCTGCTTTGACTCAGTGGATGGAGCATCAGCTGACTGAAGGATCCTGGGTTTGATTCTGGTCAAGGGCACTTGCATGTGGGAGGCAACTAATGGATGTGTCTCTTTCACATTGATGTTTCTCTTTCTGTCTGTCTCTCCCCTTCCCTTCCACTCTCTCTAAAACTCAATGGAAAAATATCATCAGATAAGAATTAACAAAAAGAATCATTACTACTCCAAAGCTTGGTTCCTCTGCTATTGTTTCAATTGGTTCCTTATAATCATGAAACAAGGACTACTTGTAGTTGTCCTATTTCCCCTTCCTTCCAAGTATAGGGAAACAATTATCTATTGTTCTATTGTTTTTCTGCTCATCTTAAAAGAAAAGCATTGACTGACCCTTGCTCCACTCTATCTTTTTAGAGACGTTTATCTCACAAACAGCCTTTGAATATGGAGACAGTGTCTCTCTTCAAAGCAAAGGGCAAGTTTGCATAACAGCTTTGGAAGATGGAAATAGTGTCTCCCTCTGGGATAAAGAGCAGGTATGAGTACTGACTATTATAGAAGACTAGAGGCCCAGTGCACGAAATTCGTACATGGGTAGGGTCCCTAGACCTGGCTGGTAATCAGAGCTGATTGGGGCCTGCCTTCCCCCAGCTACCGACTGCCTGCTGGGGCTTTCCTTCACCCAGCTGCCAGCTGTCTGCCGGGGCCTTCCTTCGTTCTGTGCTTCTCCCTGGTGGTCAGCCCACATCATAGTGAGCAGTCAAATTCCTGGTTGGTTGAACTCCCGAGGGGACAATTTGCATATTAGCCTTTTATTATATAGAATTCTGGTTCCCTAAACTCAGAATTCCTCTCCTGTAACATAACCCACTGTGCGTGCAAGTGTCATTTGGCCTTTTGCGCATCAATCTGTGCATATTGAAGCTAGAGCTTCAATTATTATTGATTATTAGCACAGAAGTGCTGATAATCTGACTACTCTATTATTGTGAATTACAAATTGCTCTTTGTCTCTAATTCAGGAATCTTGCCTTCTATTAGCATCTATGATACTGTGATAGGCTAACTTGCTGGCTGCAAGTGCAACAGACTCTCAGATTCTTTACCTGTGTTTGGCAGTTTTAGAGATGAGGATGGGATGCTAACTGAGACATAGCTTCCTGGAAGAGGAAGGGTGGGATGTCTCACAGGCCCATTAAAGGGACTTCAGGGAGTCTATACAATCAGTAGTGAAAATGTTGGCCAAATTGCATGGTGTACCAGGCAATAAGTGTTCCTCTTCTTTAATAAAGAGCCATTTGGAAAGTGGTGGAAGGTTGAATACAGGCTATAGTTCAAAGACAGCTGTCTAAACATTACTCTGGCTGTTGCTAATTCTCCTCGAGGTATGTAGGTGGGGGGGGGGGGAGGGCAGACAACTTCCTTTTTAATTTGGCGACCGGCCTCAAGTCCCCCACATTATAACAAATAGCACTAAGATTCATCCCAGTATACCTGCCTTTGAAACAAGAGTTGCAGAGACATACACCCATGCTGAGAATGAAAGGAAGAAACTTTTGACCAGATAGGTAGAAAACAGGCACATCATTAAAACTTGGCTGATAGCTTAGGATATATGGGGACAGGGGACATAGTACTTGTTAAGGAGAATGGCAACAAGTGGCACATCTGATGGTTCACACTCTGTTATTGTGCCAACCTTAAATGTATTTGGAGATGACAGTTAAATTCTCAGAGTATTTTGTGATAGATCCTGGCTGATAAAAAGGACCTTTGCCCTTTTCAGTGGTATCTTCCCGTGGCAGACTCCCAGGAGAATTTTGTTCTTCTTTGCCTTGGTTGGCTTTATAATGCCGTTGAAGTTGACCCAATGGAAAGCGAAAAACTGACCCAAAGAAATCTACATACATTCTTGTGATCAGTATTGTTGCCCAGGAAAACTACCCTATCCCTTAGGATGAATCTGAGCAAGAATTTAAGATGTTTGCTTGGTAACAACCAGTAGTTTCCCCAGAGTAAAAGGGGTCCTCAAAGAAGGTTGCTGCTACACAAGTCAATCCTAAATCACCCAGAGAACACAAACCCTGGAGCCCCAGCTAAAAAGCAACATGTCTGTAGTTGCAGAGTCAAGATGTCCCCAAATTTGAAAGAGAAAGTGCCAGTAATGATAGCCTTGCCACTTGACATAGGGCTTTCGGTGTATCAAAAACATGAGAAATTTGTTTGGTGGAGCTGTGAACTCAGTATAATAAAGGTTATGTCTCCCTTCAGAAAAAAAGAGCATAGATATTTACTGCCCATTATAAAAGAACCAAGTTCTTTATGCCCAGACTCCTTTCCTTTAACACAATGCAGTGATATAAAGGGATTATCTGACTCTCTTTGCCTCATTCTATGAGAATTGGGACTCAGAGAACCCATGTAAAAATGCTGATGCTCTGGCTTCTGTTGTTGCTATGAGTATTAAACTGTCCTTTGTTGCCTTGCCAGTGTGGTTCAGTGGTTGAGCAATGACCTATGAACCAAGAGGCCGTGGTTCAATTTCTAGTCAGGGCACATGCCAGGGTTTTGGGCTCGATTGCCAATAGGGGGCATGCAGAAGGTAGCTGATCAATGATTCTCTCTCATCATTGATGTTTCTATCTCTCTTTCCCTTTCCCTTCCTCTCTCTCTAAAATAAGTAAAACCATTTTAAAACTCTTAAAAAAATAAAAAATAAATAAACTGTCCTTTGTCTCTGACCCAGTAGTCTTGTATCTTCCACCAGCACCCCTGGAACTGTGATAGGCTAATTTGTTAGCTTACACATCAAGCAAACTTATAGATCCATCACAGTTCTTGACACCAAATTTATGACCTTCTGGGAAGATTTGGGAATTTGAAGAGATGCATGTTTTCTTTTTCTGCTGTTGCTTATAAAAACAAGGTAAAAAGAAACATTTCATGAAGGTAAGTGAAATAGCAAGGGGAAAATGAAGTGAAATACAGCTCTTAGATTTAAATTTAAAGTTTTTTTCTAGTTCTATTATGTGAAAACCCACCATCAGTAATATCAGAATGTTTCAACCAAAACATCCCACTGTGGAAAATTTAATTTTTCTTAAGCAAAGGCATTTTTTAATATGACAGTTTTGTGGATATAAGAATTTCTCACGATTATAGTCACATAAACCTAAGACGTGTTGCCATAGTCCCCTACAAAATCAAGTGTAATACTGGTGTAAAATACATAAGTTCTGTTTCTTTTTCTCGACAGTTTCCTCAACTAGAAAATGGTGGGAGTGGACTAAAACTCTAAGGCACATTCCAACTTCTACAGTCTAAAAGTCTTACATGATGAAGAGAGAGGGGTAAACTAAAAAGTTGAGTTGTTCGTATAAAGCAAATCTTAATTGGGCAGGTCTAAGGTCATGTCCACACAATGTCATCTAATCAGTGCAAAGTGAACATTTTAGTAAAACCCATAGATTTGTTATTACATAGTGAACCAATGGTACTGAAAAAAAAAAAATACTAACAAAAAACCCTATTCTGCACTTAAAAAAACAACAACTGTATGTGTAGATATGACCTAAGAACTTTTTGAGATTTCTTAAGTCCCACAATCTTCTTTCCAATAATAAACAAATCCCCAACAAATCCCCTTCTAGAGTGCAGGGGCTGTGGATACCAAGCAGCATTTTCTCTGGAGACTTTTCCCTGGGGAGGCCTTTGAACTTCAGTCTTTTGGGATTTTACAATCTTGAGTTAATCTGATTCAATGCCAAGGCATGTACAGACTTTATTTTAACTCCTTCATTTTACAGATGAAGAAACTGAGGCTTAAGGCCTCATTACCCACCCTGCGCCAGAACTAATTCTGGTGATGTCGGCCACTACATTTTCATCTCTTTAAGATAATTTCTTTAGAAAACATGAGGTGTTTTATGTTCCTCCTGTTTAAGATAGTAGCCCAAACTACTAAAACCTATTTAAAAGACAGGAGCCTTTTCCATTAAGACTAGAAATGACATTATGTGGCAGTGGAGGAGAAAGATGTAGAAAGAGAAAGTATGATAAAGATAGGGCATTTTAGGGGAAGATTTTGATAAATTCGTCTTCGGGTGATTTATCATTTGTTGAGCTGAAAGTAATAGAAATATAATTTCAAACTCCTCTAAGTTCTACATTTGATTTAAAATAAACCAAAATGGACTTTAAAAAATAAGTTTCTTAAGAGATACTTTGTTCTTTTCCTCTGAAGTGAGTCCAAAATCAACAACAAAAACCAAACTGCTAAAGGATGGAATGTCTTAATCTGGATTAGTTTGGTCACTGTTTGATTCAATTTAATTTAACTCAACAAACATACATTGAGTAAGTGATATGTATAAGGCACTATCATTTTTATTTTCCTATCTCATTACCATGTATCTCTGAAGTTTAAAAGGTAGTTGAATGGGAGGCGACAGGGTGTGTAAATTAGAGTTCAGGGTTATATTTGGCCCTTAAAAGCTAAACTCTTTGTACTTTCTCGACTGACTAGTTCCTAATGGAGATATTATGTTATAAAAGTATCTGGCAACACCAAATGAAAGGCAATGCTATTACTTATATTACTTACATTCTATTGAGTTAATGAGCCTTTGTCGCTTCAATATTCCAGTGGGATTAATATGTATACATGTGTGTGTAGTGGGGTGGCCGATTCTCAAGGTTTCCTCAGAGCTATGGTTCAAAAGCTACATCTAATTACTTAAAGAGAAAAATGACAATCACTTCATATTAATGTATGCAGGACAATCCTTCATAATGGTTTAATGTGAATGCCCCCCTCTTTATACTAACAAAAGTATAAATTATCTTCCCACTTTAACTCATCTCAAAGAAGTCATAACTTTAAAGTCTCTGAAGAAAGATTTAAGGCAAACATTATGAAGGCTGGCAACTTTCCAGTATAACTTTGGATTTATAAACATAAATGACAAAGGCCCAAAATGCAAACATTAAATTTCTTTTAGTTCTAAATTTGCAAAATTGATATCAATTATCTATATAAATTTTTAATTCATTCATTTGAGCAAAGATTGCCGTGAGGTTATTGTATTAGAATTTTGCATTTAACTAACTCCCTAGAGAAATATCTTTTTAAATCAAATGTTAGAATGATTTAACACACTCTCTCCCCTAAGATGTTCAAAGACCCTATAGATATTGGCTAATTAAAGCTTATCACATCACTGATGGACAAGAAGATTGAGAAAGTATGGCTCTCCTTTGAGAGATGCAGGTCCAACATCAAGCAGATTTCAGAGATGCTGGAGAGCAAAGAAAGAGAAGCTCTAAGGACACTGACATTTCCAACCACGTATAGATCCCTTGTGTAATTGCCACAGGTTCAAAGATTCAAACTGGACTGAGGGGATATGGAGGAGACATTTTTTCTTTTTTTCTTTTTTTGCAATAAATTCTTTCCAATCTGGTCTTTTCTAGGACAAAAGAATGACAGAGGAAATCTATGCCCAATCTCTCAGACACTTTCAACCAACTTGATATGTGCTGTGGGGGTGCCACATTCTACAGACGGGTGACCCAATCATGATGGCAATGTGCTTTTGATAAAAGGCTTTCTATGCTTTTCTGTTTTGTACTAGTGTTATCTGTGCATATGGCATCATGTAAAATAAACTGTGGAGCCAGAAAAGCTAAATCTTGGTTCTTTCCCTTACTAACTTTGTGATATGGAAAGAGTTATTATACCTAGAGTTCAGTTTTCTTATCTGAAAAATTAGGATAATAAAACTCATGGCCCAGTATTATGATGAGGATGAAGTGGTAAAATACAACACGCTTTTGGAACTTTATGAATTCAAAAATGTTAGCTTCAAAATAAGACGTTTCTATGGGGGGAGTCAATGTGGGGGGGAGTGTGGGTGTTTGGAAGAGTGGTGTTTGTATAACTGATTTTTTGTTTGCAATTAAATCCAAATCTATCTGTGAAAGACCCCACATAGAACTCTGCTTAGTTCAAAAGTCAAAAACTAGTTCAGATCATTAGAAATGCAAACTAACTCAACTTGAATTCTTCTTTGTTAGCATTACTAATTGAGAGGTTATTATTAAACCATGTGGCTCAGTTTAACTGGAGCTCAAATGAAGGAGTAAACCAATGGCATTGCAAAATAATAAATAAATAAAATAAATCATGTGCTTTTATTCAGGACTCAGAGTCTAAAACCCAAAGTCAAGTTATGAAACACCTTACAAGCGATGAAGCATTAAGTGGAAATCACTGATGCTATAGAACTAGCTCCTACTGTCGCTGAAGGGAGAAGACGCTACTCACTGTAATATCTGAACCCAGAATGTCACTGGCAGTCACTGCTTTCTCAAATAGACCAGGTTTTCGGTTAAATTTTTTTTCCATATCACTACACTGCCACATCTCATATGATTTTTCCATAGCTCCTCACATAAAAAATATTTGACTAGAAAAAAATACACTTCCAAATTCTTTTTTCCTTCACCAGATCTAAACTGAAAGACAATTATTATGGAAAACAAGAGGCAGCCCTGAGAAAAGAATCAAATTTTTAATTTTGATTTAACTTCATATTTATTCACATAAATCTTGATTTGGAGGTTTTTATAAGGATTAGAGGCACTTGATCAATGCAGGGGAAAATGTAGAATTCCTAGACTGACAACAAGAAATACATACTTCTTGCCAGAAGTTTCCTTGGAACAATGAGAACTAATATTGAAATGTAGCAAACATCTAGTAGCATGATTCTACTGCAACTAACTCAAACATAAATATATTTCTGTTTCCCCATAATTAATATTCTTTCTTCAGGATGAGTGATCAAACTAAATGAAATAATTATTTAAGTTCAGATTGTAAAATACTTCCATGTTCTGAATTAGTTCTGGTTTATTCATTTAAAAAACACACAATACAAAACCTGAGCTTAGGTCTGGTTCAAACAAGGTCCCTAGGTTTTTTTTGAAATGGTTTAAGTTCAGTTCACAGTTCAGTTCAAAAATAATAAAGTCAGGTTCATATCAGGTTTAGCAAACCTTGCAGTTTCTTATGGTTTGAGATTGAAAGGTGTTGTTTAGGTCAAATCTTGACCTCAGAGGCTGGGAAGTTTCATCAGGGTGGCCGCATACAAGACACACAGCAAGCCGAGTTGTATGCAGCGCCTCTGAAGCAAGGGATGAAGAGAGCAGTGGTGGTCTGCTTGGTGAGAAGGAAAAGAGGTGCCCATGTCCTGTGCATTTCAACCCTAGAAGTAACGGTACTGGAAAACTTGAACTCCTGCCGGGTGAACCAATAGATGGTAGGGGCTGCGTAGGGGAGGAAGGAAGAGAGTTAATGTCTCCACACAAGCCAATTTCTTCTCTTTACAAACATCTCTCCCCTTTACCCAAGGCCAGTCTCCCAAGAAACATACTATTTCTGCTGCCAGTAAGAGTCTTCTCCTACCACACCACCTCCCATTGCCTAACGCAACTTAAGTGGCATTTCTGAGACAGACTTCCCCGACCTCCACTTTTGAAATTAGATCCCCATATTACGCTCATGTCTCCCTTAGTTTTTTGCCCTTCGTTGCCCTTATTACAATTGTAATTATAAATATACTTGTGCGGTTATTGCTCATGGTTGGTTTCCTTCATTAGACTGTTTGCTTGTGGAAGTGAAAAAACAACACAAGAATTTGTTTTAATCCTCTATTTCCAGCCCTGAATTGGAGGGTTTGATCCATAGTGGATGCCTACAAAATAATTGTTGATTAGGCAGCTCTCTGCTTGTAAATGTCAATCCTATCCATTAACTGTCTTTCTTACCTTCAAGTCCTATTTTACTTTCTAAATACCCATAGATGGATTATGCCTTGAGCAGTTAGAAATAATAAAAGCTATCAATTGTTGAAGCCATAATGTAGGCTGGATATGGCACTAAAGAAATCATTGCCCTAACTGGTTTGGCTCAGTGGATAGAGCATCGGCCTGCAGACTCAAGGGTCCCAGGTTCGATTCCGGTCAAGGGCATGTACCTTGGTTGCGGGCACATCCCCAGTAGGGAGTGTGCAGGAGGCAGCTGATCGATGTTTCTCTCTCATCGATGTTTCTAACTCTCTAACCTTCTCCCTTCCTCTCTGTAAAAAAACCAATAAAATATATTTTTTTAAAAAAGAAATCATAAGGCATTGTTTCCGGTAATCTTCTCAACACTGTGAAGTGCATAAAATTATAATTTCTATGTTATAGGTTAAGAAATCAAGATTGGATTAATCTTAGGGGCAAGGCATATCTTGGTGTGGAATAGGAAAGTGGAGGGGGGTGTTGGTGAGGAGTGTGGAGAGAAATGTCAGAGAGATATAGTGAAGGTAGGAGCATGCCAATGAACATTTTTATGAGATAATCTCTTCTGAGTCAGCCCTGTCTGTGCCACTTAACAGCATCACATAGCCCACATGTGTTGCTGCTATCTGCAGCACTAGACAAATATTCCAGAGTTGAATCCCTTTTCCTGGTGCTCTAAGGAATGAGAAAAGAGCAAATCAAAGAAGATTGCTAAAAGGAGACTTGACTCTGTGACCCTTATTGTTTAACGTGTATTAAATATGTTCTTTCCTTCTGTGTCTAAAAAGTTATGGCGAACACACGGGTGGTCAGATTGGATAAGTCCCTGGCCCTCTTCCAGCCCTGTGATTCTACAATTCTGTGTTGCCATAATAATTCCCCCTATGTTCTATCAATGGACTCTTTACTTCCTTCAGACTCAAGATTGACCTAGCAACTGAAGTTGGTCCTGACATCTAACATGCCGAAACTGATGGTGTCTAAAAGATACTTGCTAAACTTCCATTTGTGTACCACCAAGATAAATAAGTATGAAATTGGCAATTTATTATTTTTGTGTTAATCCTCACCCGAGGCTATTTTTCCATTGATTTTTAGGGAGAATAGAGGAGAGAGGGAGAGACAGAGAGAAACATCGATGTGAGAGAATCCCCACAGAGGAGCCTGCTACCAAGGTACATGCCCTTGACCTGAATCGAACCTGGGACCCTTTGGTCCGCAGGCCGACACTTTATCCACTGAGCCAAACTTGCTAGGGCTGAATTTGGCAATTTAAAAGTTAATTAGGTCTGTTGTGGCAGCCACACATTTAAGTCATCTCATTGCATATGAGAAGAGCTCCTCTGGAGTATGTCATGTAGCACTTTTCTCTTCAATGATAACTGGTAGGAACACAAAATTGCAAAACCTGCCTTTCTCCCACACCTCAACTTCTCTCTCCTCCTCTTCTCTTTATTTCTGTCACTTCTAGGGTTCTGTAAAACTGCATTGATAAGGCACTGTTTAAAAGCTTGACAATTACATATTTTGTTGCATTATAACTTCTTACGAATGGGGTTCTGTTAGTGAATGGAAATTTACAAATAGCTCAGAGGGTTTTAACTAATCAGGCTGTAGTTATTTGAGCATAACTAGAAATTCTTGGCTTATGGACAGATCTGGCTTATGAATATATTTGAGAAATAATAATGGTAGATTTATATTTTGTGTGGAGGTAGAGAGAGGTTTTTCTCTTTGGGCTAGACCTATAACTCCAGGATTTTCCAATTCATATGGGAGAAAAAAGTGAGGACAAGAATTACTTTGTTCAGGTGAAGATGCACCTAGAAGGAGGGAGACCTCAAAGCCCTCCTACTGCCGTCTCAACTCACTTACTTATCCCATGATGCCCACAGGGAAACAGGACAGCATAAAGTGCTCTGCCTTGGGTCATATGCCAACTTTCCCCTCTCATTTATCATTATTTCCCTCTTATAAATCTCTATTTATTTAAAGTGATATGTTTTAATAAAAGAGGAAAACGAGAGGAATTAATAATACAAAGATATTACATCATCATATCTGATTTTATATGAATTTTGAGAGGGGGAAATCCACAAATGTGCCAAAGGAAAAGGTTAATGAATTACTTTCATTTTGGCCATCATTACAACTAACAAACACACACACACAAACCCATGTACACTTGCTCAAAGAATAGAACAATGAATTAGAAAAGAAAAAATAAGTGAGACATAGTCACAATATTAAATTCAATGAAAGGAATTCAACAAACCAGAGCTATGAGCTTAAGTGAGCATCATTTAATATTTTTATTTCATTATTAATATTTTATCAAAAAGTAATAGTTTTCACACAAATCCCAGTTTTCAAAGCTTGCACAACTCCAATACTAAGGTTATCTTGTTTGGCATTAGAATAGCTCATGTCTACATTAAAGCTTGAATCTTAGAAATGACATAAACAGGCCTTTTTTCTATAAAGATAAAAGGCTAAGCTTTAAAGGATTTAATATTTATAGATAAATGTTTCCATAGTAATCAGTACTATAAAACTTGCTGGTATCAGCAGTCCTTTGCATACAAAAATGGCTCATATTAAAATGAGCTAGATTAAGAGTTTCAAATGTAGATTCTTTTACCTTAAAATAAAAATAAAAAGACTGTTTATGAGACCAGAAATCTTTTTTGAAGTGTGTTGAAAATGACTCTACTTTTGGTCACATGCACTGTGTACTCCCACAGAACACACAAGGGATGAAGGCCTGACCTTTGAAAGCAGCATGGACCATGATGAAAAGTAATTTAAAACAACACAGTCATTATTACAGCCTCAGATGATGAGCTTGGAGCTATGCATTTTAGATTTTCCCAGTGTCTGAGGTCAGTTTTGTTTTAGGAAGAAAGGAAGTTCAGGAAGAGGGAAAGCAAAGTTCAAAAAGAGGCAAGATAAAAAAAAAAAAAAAAGAATACAACTGTATTGCTTTAAATAATAGTCAGAAATGCACGGAATAAATATCACTCAGAAGGTAGTACAAAACAGGTAAAAGTATGTTTTTAACATTTATGGCTATCCCAGCAGAAGTACGAACGTATGTTTGCCAAAAGACATGTACAAGAACATTCATAGCAGTCCTATTCATAATAACCTAAAACTGAAACTAGCTAAGGGTCTACCAACAATAAAAGAGATAAATAAGCTGAGGTGTGTTGACCAAATAAAATACTATAAAACAAGAATGAATAAACTATTGCTACATGCAAATACATAGACATAATGTTGAGCCAAAGAAAGGAGTCACACAAAAAGTAAATACCATATGATTCCACTAATGTAGTTAAGAAATGGACAGAACTAATCTCTGGGTTAGAAGTCAAGAGAGTGATTTCCTTGGGGGTAGACAGTGACTGGGAGGGGAAAAGGAAGGTTTCTGGGGTCCTGGAAATGTTTTCTTGCATAACCTGGGTACTGGTTACATTGGTGTGTTCCCTTTGTGTAAAATTTGTCAAGCTGTATGTTCATGATTTATGCACTTTTTTGCATGTATATTGCACTTTAATAAAAATAAAAAATACAACTTTGGGGTGGTCTGAGGATTTTTCAATAAATATAGTAAATGTTCCCATTTTAATCAGCTCAGTTTTATCTGTCCTGGATACCTCCTCACTTCTGTTTCTCTTGGACAGCAACCATTTGACACTCATAAGAGATTACTTTCATAAGGCAAAGTATGTGTGCACATGTGTGCACACTTCCAACCCCAGATCTCAAATTTTTATGATATCTTTAGAGACACATATTCAGTTGTTCCACTGCCCAACAGCCACTAAAGTCTGGGACTTTGCTTGGGGGGCAGGGGGAGGCAATTTTTAAGTAAATAACAAAGCTATGTTGTGTTAACACCTAATATTCTCAAGTACAGGCAGGAAAGAGTGCTTTGATTTCCAAAGGGTGTCCTTGGCTGCCCCACAGGCTCTAGTGGAACTGTTGCTGAGCTCTGAGGGGTTGGCAGGTGGAGGTGGGACAATGGCTCTACTGGCTTTCCCAACAGACGGCCTCAGTTGGTGATGCTCTTGGGTTTCCATGTGGCACTCAAGTGTCTGATAAGTGGAAAATTAATTGGGAACTTTTAAAAATATTTCATTCCAAAGTTTAAACAGCTCATTCTGTAAGGCTTTTAACTGAGAGGAATACTCCTCCAGCCCCGTGCTTTTTAAAGAAATTCCAGCGGCTTTAGCTTCTTAGCTATGAAATGAGGATAATAGAGCATTCCTCATATGATCGTTGTAAGGATTAAATGAGATAATAGTAGAGGCAGCAGGTCATTATATTCTGGCACACAGCACAGTAAGCACTCAGTAGATGTTAGCTATCGTTACTATTAGATTAGTGCTCTTGAGTTTTCCACTTAAAATCTGGATTTTTCCATTGCGTGCGGCTTATAAATAAAAGAAGCCTGGCTGGCCGTATTAGCAAGTCGCCAAATATCACATGTAATCTTCAAATAACCACAGGTACGCTGGCTGTTCTTTTCATTGGTGAAAGTTGAGCCCTCGGTTTCAGGGCCACTGTGACAGAGTAGTTATGTGTGTTGGAGGCCTGTCTCCAAAAAGACCACAGGAGAGAAGCTTTCCAAACCTCAGCTTCCCTTTTGTTTCTCGTTTCATTCCTTTTGGTCTTTTCTATTCCTCGCTCTCACCCCTTCTCTTTCCCATCTGTGCTCACTTCCTGATGTTGGAGGAAGAATCAGGTTGCTGGGGGGTTACAAGACTACACTTACATTGAAGATATTAGTCGTGAAAGGTAGGACAAAATAGGGGACCAAATGATGGGGCTGTGCATCAGCAGGATTAATTCGAGTGCACACATACTTTTTTATGGTCTCCTGAGATGGGTTGCATGGCAATTTTGCTGCCTGTATTCAAATATATAGGAGGGTCCTCATTGTATTTCTAATCATGTTGCTCCTAAAGGAATTTCTATCCTGAGATATAACAGAGGCCCAACAGGCAAAACGAATAAATACTGGCAAAACAAGGAGTAAACTATTATATCTGTGACGCTGGCCTTCGCCTTTGACAAAAGCAAAACAAAAACAAAAAAACTGAATGTGGCCAGACATGTCCTTAGGATCCAAGAAAATGCTAATGGCTAGTCTGGCAGTTTTTCCAATATTTTTTTTCTTTTTTAAAAATATTTTTTATTGTATTACATATGTCTCCTTTTTCCCTAATTGATGCCCCCCCCCCCATAACTCCCACCTGCGAGGGCAAGCTCCCGCCTCCCCAGTGTCTGTGTCCATGGGTTATGCTAATATGCATGCATACAAGTTCATTGGTTGATCACTAATCCCTCCCCCTCCCCTGCCCCTTGTCTCTGGATCTATTTTTGTTCATCAGCTTATGTTGATCATTATATTCCCATAGACTAGAGGACTGGTGCATGAAAATTCATGCACTGGAGTGGGGGTTCCTCAGCCTGGCCTGCCCCCTCTCACAGTCTGAGAGCCCTCAAGGGTGGGAGGTGACCCGGCAATCAGGAGAAGGTGATGCTCCCATCACACCTCTTCTGCTGCCACTGCCAGCAGTGCAAGCCTCAGCCGGCCCTGGTTACCTGAGCCTTGGGCAGCCCTGGGCAGCTGGGCAGCCAACATCCGAGGCTTGCCTGCACCTCAGGCCGGCCCTGAGCAGCTGGGGGGCTAAGGGGACTGCGGGACTCGGGAGGCAGGAGCATGTCTGCCACCCCAGTGGGACTGAGGGGATCGGGTACCACCATCTTATGGCTGTGGGTGCCACCACCTTTGAGGGCATGGCAGTCAATTAGCATATTCCCGGCTTATTGGCTATAAGCACTGCCATATTTGAGGATGTGGCAGTCAATTAGCATATTTCCTCCTTATTGGCTGTGGGCACTGCCATCTTTGTGATGGTGTGAGGGTAAATTATCATATTGCCTCTTTATTAGACAGAATGAGTGAGATCATGTAATATTTATCTTTCCCTGACTGGTTTATTTCTCTTAGCATAAAGCTCTCCAGTTCCATCCATGCTATTGCAAATGGTAAAAGTTCCTTCTTTTTTACAGCAGTGTAGTATTCCATTGTGTAGGTGTACCACAGTTTTCTAATCCATTCATCTGCTGATGGGCACTTAGGCTGTCATTTATTGATTTGTTGATGATAGTCATCCTGGCAGGTGTGAGATGGTACCTCATTGTTGTTTTGATTTGCATCTCTTGGATGATTAGTGACTTTGAGCATATTTCCATGTCTCCTGGCCTTCTGTATGTCCTCTTTCAAAAAGTGTCTACTTAGGTCCTTTGCCCATTTTTTTGATTGGATTGTTTATCTTCCTTTTGTTAAATTGTATGAGTTCCCTGTAAATTTTGGAGATTAATCCCTTATCTGAGATAGCATTGGCAAATATGCTCTCCCATGCAGTGGGCTTTCTTGTTGTTTTGTTGATGGTTCCCTTTGTTGTGCAAAAGCTTATTATTTTGACATAGTCCCATTTGTTTATTTTCTCCTTAGTTTCCATTGTCCTAGGAGCTGTATTGGTGAAGATATTGCTATGACATATGTCTGATATTTTGCTGCCTATGAAGTCTTCTAAGATTTTTATGGTTTCCTGTCTTACATTTAAGTCCTTTAACCATTTTGAGTTTATTTTTGTGTATGGTATAAGTTGGTGATCTAGTTTCATTTTTTTGCATGTATCTGCCCAATTTTCCCAACACCATTTGTTGAAGAAACTGTCTTAACTCCATTGTATGCTCTTGCCTCTTTTGTCAAATATTAATTGAGCATAATGGCTTGGGTTGATTTCTGGGTTCTCTGTTCTGTTCCATTGCTCTATATGTCTGTTCTTGTGTCAGTACCAGGCAGTTTTGAGAACCATGGCTTTGTAATATAGCTTGATATCTGGTACTGTGATCCCTCCAACTTTGTTCTTCTTTCTCAGGATTACTGTGGCTATTTGTGGTCTTATTTTATTCCAGATGAATTTTTGGAGAGTTTGTTCTAGGTCTGTGAAATATGCCATTGGTATTTTAATGGGAATTGCATTGAATCTATAAATTGCTTTGGGTAGTATGGACATTTTAATGATGTTGATTCTACCAATCTATGAACATGGTATGTTCTTCCATTTGTTTATGTTTTCCTCTATCTCTTTTTTCAATGTTCTGAAGTTTTCCGAGTACTGGTCTTTTACCTCCTTAGTTAAGTTTATTCTTAGGTATCTTAATTTTTTTGATGCAATGGTAAATGGGATTTTTCTTTTTTTTTTTTTTTTTTTTTAGTTTCTCTTTCTGTGTGTTCATTATTGGTATATAAAAAAGCCATAGATTTTTGGGTGTTAATTTTGTATCCTGCCAAATTCATTTATTAAGTCTAGTAGTTTTTTGATGGACTTTACTTCTTCTTTTCCAATTTGGATGCTTTTTATTTCTTCTTCTTGTCTGATCACTATGACTAGCACTTCCAATACCATATTGAACAGGAGTGGTGAAAGTGGGCATTCCTGTCTTATTCCTGTTTTTAGGAGAAATGGATTTAGTTTTTGCCCATTGAGGGTATGATGTTGGCTATAGGTTTATCATATAAGGCTTTTATTGTGTTAAGATATGATCCCTCTATTCCCACTTTGCTGAGAGTTTTTATCAAGAAAGGGTGTTGGATTTTGTCAAATGCTTTTTCTGCATTGATTGATATGATTATGTGATTCTTATCTCTCAATTTGTGTATGTGATGTATCACATTTATTGACTTGCAAATATTGTACCATCCTTTCATTCCCAGAATAAATTCCACTTGGTTGTGGTGTATCATCTTTCTAATGTAATGCTGGATCCACTTTGCTAGAATTTTGTTGAGGATTTTAGCATCTATGTTTATCAAGGATATTGGTCTGTAGTTATCTTTCTTTGTGGTGTCTTTACCTGGTTTGGGAATTAGGGTAATGCTGGTTTCATAGAAAGAGCTTGGAAGTGTGCCTTCCTCTTGAATTTTTTTGGAATAGTCTGAGGAGGATAAGCTTTAGTTCTCCTTTGAATGCTTGGTAGAACTCCCCTGTAAAGCCGTCCAACCAGGGCTTTTGTTTTCTGGAAGATTTTTGATTACTGTTTCAATTTCTTCGGTAGTTATCGGCCTAGTCAGGTTTTTTTATTCTTCCTGATCAAGTTTTGGAAGCTTGTATTTTTCTAAGAATATGTCCATTTCGTCTAGGTTGTCCAGGTTGTTGGAATAGAGTTGTTCATAGTATTTTTTCATAATTCTTTGTATTTCTGTCGGGTTGGTTGTTACTTCACCTCTTTTATTTCTGATTTTATTTATTTGGATCCTCTCTCTTTGTTTCTTGGTGAGCCTGGCTAGAGGCTCATCAATCTTGTTTATCCTTTCAAAGAACCAGCACTTGGTTTTATTGATCTTTTGTATTGCTTTTTCTGTCTCTATGGTGTTTATTTCTGCTCTGATCTTTATTATTTCCTTCCTTCTGCTTACTCTGGGTGTTTCTTGTTGCTCTCTTTCTAATTCTTTGAGTTGTAGGGTTAGATAATTGATTATCAATTTTTCTTGCTTTTTGAGGTAGGCCTGTAGATCTATAAACTTCCCTCTCAAGACTGCTTTTACTGTGTCCTGTAGATTTTGGATTGTTGTTTTTTTTTTCATTGTCATTTGTTACCAGGTTGCTTTTTATTTCTTCTTTGATCTCTTTGGTAACCCAATCATTGTTTAATAACATGCTATTTAGCCACATTGTTTTTATTGTAGTTTCTTTTATGCCATTGTAATCTGAGAAGATGCTTGAAATTATTTCTGTCTTCTTGAATTTGAAGAGATTTTGCCTGTGTCCCAATATGTGGTCTATCTTTGAAAATGTCCCATGTGCACTTGAGAAGAATGGATTTTCTGTGACTTTGGGGTGAAATGTTCTGAAAATGTCAATTAATTCCATCTGATCTAGTGAGTCATTTAGGATTGATATTTCTTTGCTGATTTTTGTTTAGAGGATTTATCCAGTGGTGTCAATGGTGTATTAAAGTCCCCTACTATGACTATATTATTGATCTCTCCCTTGATATCTTCCAGAATTTTTTTTTATGTATTTGGGTGCTCCTGTATTGGGTGCATATATGTTACCAGAGTTATATTCTCTTGTTGAATTCCGATATTTCTTTTCACTCCTTTCTCCATTTCCCATTCTCAAGTAAAATAAGGAATGTAAGTGGCAAATTTCCATGAAGAGGTAAGTTGTGTTTCTTTTCTTATTTAGCCACATATTGGTGGGAAACCAGGAAAGCAAGATTTTGTGACAAGATTTTGGTTCTTTAGTTTTATATCACTAAATCTAGGTAATTGAAATCCATATGCAGATTTTACTGTATCTATGAATATAAACAAATTATAGCAATAGAGTCAAGATTTTCTGCGATGGCTCTTCATGACTGAGCCATGACATGAAATTGCTTAGCTGAAAAACATCTCGTTGCATTTTCTGGCATATCTTTCAACACCTGGGGTGAGTTCATGCCTTATAGAATCCTGAAATCCTGCTGTGCCTTAAACCCGTGGTAACCCCACAAATGATGGCTTCTCTGTGTAACATCATTCTCTGGAGTTAGATGACCCTTGCAAAAGAAAAATCTATAAACTTAAAGATGGAATGAGGGAAAGTAGAGAAAGGTGAAGATCTTTCACACACCAGCCAAACCAGTCCTTATACAGCATCTTACATCCATGTTACATAGGCAGTTCTACCACACTGAACAACAGCATCAGGCTCAGCTATGGACCACAGGGACCCATGCATTGCAGCAGATTAATATTTTGATATGTTAAGCAAGATTTCCCCATACGCATATTCTTTTTCTTACTCTTTTCCTCCTTCAAGCACTTTTCTTTTTCTTTTCCTCTTTTTTGTTTTAATTTATATGTTTATTTATTTCAGAGAGGAAGGAAGAGAAAGATAGAAACATTAATGATGAGAGAGAATCAATGATTGGCTGCCTCCTGCATGCCCCCAACTGAGGAATCGATCCCTGACTGGAAATCAAACCGTGACCTCCTGTTTCATAGGTCAACCACTGAGTCACACTGGCCAGGTAAGCACTTCTTAATGTTTCACAAAGGTAATGCAAAGAAAAAAAATGGAAAACCTTGGCTTCAAAAAGTTTAGGTTGGAAATTATGGTAGTGGTTGTATCATCATATGAATATACTGCAAATAACTGAATTGTACACTGAAAATGAATGAGTTGTATGGTATCAGAATTATGTCTCAATAAAGTTTTTTTAAATTACAAAATCTAGATTAGGCCATAAACAGAGATTTGGAAGAATACAAGGAACAAGACTCAGGAGAGAGAGAAAAGTCCAAAGTACAGGGTTTGTGATGTATAGTGCTAGATAAATATGCCTCCTCATTTGTCCACCTCCCTAACCACAGGCCAACTCTTAAGTAGAAATTCCCAGGTAGATTTGAAGAATGTGAGAACAGAGAGAAATCTGATTTCTGCTTTCCAGTTACCTAAGACTCAAGAGCAGACATATCTACTAATATACAGCTGTCCAGGCACTTGAGTTTGCTGCAGTCCAGAGTTGTATATCAATGGAATCTTTCCGAGGGGAAGCTCAAACATTGCACACATGTGCGCACACACAGACTCACATACACATGGTCTACGAGGGACAAGGAGTTCATAGCAGTAATCTGTATGGCCTAATGATCAAATACCAGATAACAATAAGAGCACCTCAGCAGAGGACAACATGGATAAATTGCAAAGAAGGGGAACACATGTCCACTTCAATCCCCATATCTTGGTGCTACATAATTCTCCAGATCTTAACAAATCCTCAGGCAAATAAAGGAGACCCTGATTTGACTGAGAGTACTTTTATTTTTTTCTTTTTGTCCAAATGAAGGATCAAATTCAGTTTTACTTATTTTTTTTTATGTTTTTATTTCAAAGAGAGAAAGGGAGACGGAGGAAGAGATAGAAACATTGACGAGAGAGAAACATCAATTGGTTGCCTCCTGCATGGCCCGTATAGGGGATGGAGCCTAAAACCTGAGCATGTGCCCTGACCAGGAATAGAACCAGCAAGCTCCTGGTGCATGGGACTCACTCAACCAACTAAGCCATGCTGGCAGGGTGATCAAATTCAGTTTTAAACCAATAAAGAAAGTTGCATGAATTGAGCAATGACTTTAGAGATTAAAATTTTGTCTAACATAGGGTTATTTTAAAATCAGCACATGAGATCATAAGAGCCTGACAGCCTGAATGCCACAGCTATAGGAGGCTGGTTTTTACAGAGGGTGGAGAGAGATTTTTCTACCATATGTCTCTTGAGGCAGATCAACTGGGCTTTCCAGACTCAGAAGGGAAGAATCAGGAAATTGAAGATACGTTTACATTTTCTTTTAAAGAAATACTATAGTTGAATTACTTTATCTATAATGATCTCTCTTTCCCTGAAAGCTTACACTATAATAACATCAAGTCATTTCATTGGTTGAGTTATTCTCTTAAACCTTGAACAATCTCTATTTAGGGTGGCTTTGAATTAGAAAGGAAAAACGTATATTGGAATGTTTATTATAGGTTTTTTTCCATATGAGTCATATTACAAACTCCCATTCAATTTGCCCATGTGTGTTCCTGATTCATTCTCTTCTTCAGTCTCAAGTGTTACTTCCTAATTTCTTCAGCTGTACTTTCTTACATATCAGAAGTCAAGGCCGTCAGGAAACATACATGCTTGGTGCCTACCATCTCTTTCTTGCAACTCTCCCATTTTTCTGCTCTCCTTCATATATGAATCTCTCGGAGGACTGATATATGTACATTGCTCTCTACTTCTTCACCTCCCATTCATACTCTAATTTTCTGCTTTAAGCACTTTCAAAGGAGAGGCATGACCACTTAATTCCCAATTCAATGGATTCTTTGCTATCCTCAATACATGCAATTTTGCAGCAGTATTTTTTTATAGGTAAATACTGTCTCTGTCTCGAAATCATCTCTTTCTCTTTTCTTGGTGTTTAAAATACCACATTTTGTGATTTTTCTTTTACTTTCCTGGATGTTCCTTCCCTTTCACTTTAACTGGTTTCTTCTCCTATAACTAGTACCTAAATGGAAATCAAGGCTCAAGTAGAAAGCCTCTTACCTTCTCTGAATAATCTACTTGGAAATCTTATTATTCCCATGGCTTTACATACTATTTCAATTTTGATGACTTCAAAATGTTACCTCACTTCTGAGCTCCATACTCACACACAACATTGCTTTTTAAAATAGGATACTGCCGGGAGCCAGTCCGTCCTTGCTGTTTCAAGGAACCTGGCATATATGGCATACTGTTCTTAATATGTTTGCTCACCTTCTTGGCACTATGTGTTTTAACCAAGGTCACCTCTCTGAGAAAGGTTGTTTCCCCAGGTAGAGATTTTCCCCTGAAGTTAGGGAGGGTATAAAACCCCTTAACTAAGTGCCAGGCGGGTAATTAATCACTTTAACTACGAACAATCATGCTTAAGCTACATAATCTTTACTCCCTGGAATGGAGATAAGAAACGCCCTAACCTTTGGAATAGAGATTGATAGGATTGGAATCAACTGGTATAAATACAGATGTAACAAGACAACAGGACACAGAACCTAGACAGAGAACCTAGACACAGAACCTAGAGACAGAAGAACTTTGCTGGAGAGAACATGGCAAAAGATCCTGGACAGAAACTGGCAACAGAACCTAGAGACAGAACATGGCAAAAGATCCTGGACAGAAACTGGCAACAGAACCTAGAGACAGAACCTAGCGAGAGAACCTGGCTGAAGAACCTAGAGACAGAACCTGGCTACAGAACCTGGATAGAAGATGGCAAGAGAACCTGACTAGAACCTGGTGACCAAACCTGGCTGGAGAACCTGGACAGAACCTAGCGAGAGAACATGGCAAAAGATCTTGGACAGAACCTGGCTACAGAACCTGGCGACCGAACCTGGCTGGAGAACCTAGCAAGAGAACATGGCTACAGAACCTGGCTGGAGATCCTAGACAGAACTTGGCTGGAGAACTGGCTACAGAACCTGGCTGGAGACTCTGACAAGAGAACACGGCTATGATGATCACCTGAACGCTGCCTCTGTGTCATTCCTTCTTTGCCGACTCCGTCCACACCTTTGGGGACCACTGGACTTGCTGGGGTTGGACCCCAGCAGGATACCTTACAGACATTGCAAACTTAATAAATCCAAAATGGAATTCTTGGTTTTCTCCTCAGACCTGTTCTCCCATCATAAACTCCAATATTCTCTTAGTAAATGGTACACCAACCACTCAGGTGCTCAAGTGAGAAATGTAGGTATCACCCTTGATTTTTCCTTTTCCTCATACCCCACATCCATGCAAAAGCAAGTCTTGTGAAACCCATTTCCAGAAAATGTCTTAATCAGTTTGTTTTTCTACATCACTCTGCTCCCACCTTACACTATGCACCACTGTCTCATTTCATGGGCTATTTTAAGTTCAATTGATCTCACTTCTTTCATTCTTACCCAGTACCAAGCCACGCTCAATACAGCAGCAATAATCATCTTATTAAAATATAAATTTTGTCTGATATCACTCCACTGTTTCAGTACCTCCTATGGCTCTTGGCACAAAATTCCAAAGCCCTTATCATGGCCGGTGAGGTCCTGTTAACCTCCCCATTCTCAGCTCATACTGTTCCTGCTCTTCTCAGTATGTACCAACCACACTAGTATCTCAACTTTGTGTGTGTGTGTTTTGTTTTTCTGTTTGTTTTATGTATCAAGTCCTTCATCCTGAAAAATGCCTCAAATGACTGTTTTCTCTGCCTGAAATACTCTCATTCTGGACGTTAAGCTAAATATAACCTTCTCAGAGATTTCCTTCTCTATTTAAAGTAGGTCTCCTTAATTTCTATCTTAAGCCTTTTTACTTTATCTTCTTAAACTTAAACACTGATTGTAACTATTTTATTTACTTGTCTGTTAACTTTTTTAAAATCCTCACTCAAGGGTATGTTTTTTATTGATTTTTAGAGAGAGGGAAAGGGAGAAAGAGGAAGAGATAAAGAGAGAGAAGCATAAATGTGAGAAAACACTAATTGGTTGCCTACCATATGTGCCCTGACTGAGGATCAAACCCGCAACCTAGGTATGTGCCCTGATCCAGAATTGAACCCACAACCTTTTAGTGTACAGGATGATGTTCCAACCAACTGAGCCACTGGGCCAGGGATGTCTTTTTGTATCTGTCTCCTTCAACAGAATAAACTCCAATTTGTACATAAGATAAAACATGACCATCATGTTCCTAATTATATTCCTAGAGATTAGCACAGGGCCTAGCACATAATAGGTACTCAAAAAATAAACTATTGATCAATTAGTTTTATCACACTAGAAATCAAGTTCATATCCTCATGCATTTTTATATGTGTATGGATGTGTGTGTGTAAGGGAGAAAGAGAAAAGTACATATCTATGTGCATACATTCCCATAGCCAAAGAGATAGTGTCTGTGGCATATACACCTTTCATTGTAAAGGTAACATAGAAATAACATATGTAGTGATACCTGCTCTTAACTACCTATGAGATTTATTAAAATAACTAGAGGCCTGATGCATGAAATTCATGCAGAGGAAGGGGAGTCCCCCTCAGCCCAGCCTGCACCCTCTCCAATCCAGGACCCCTTAGTTTAAATGGGCAGTCGGACATCCCTCTCACTATGCTGGACTGCTGCCTCCTAACTGCTCACCTGCTTGCCTGCCTGATCACCCTTAACTGCCCCCCCCCCCGCCCCGCCGTTGGCCTGATTGCCCCTCACTGCCTCTGTGTGCCAGCCTGATCACCCCTAACTGCCCCCTGCTGGCCAGGTCGCCCACAACTGTCCCCTCCCTGCCAGCCTAGTTGCTCCAAACTGCCCCCCTGCCAGCCTAATCACCCCCAACTGCCCCCTGCTGGCCTGGTCACCCCCAACTGCACCCCCCTGCCAGCCTGGTTGCCCCTAACTGCCCCCCCCACTGTCAGCCTGGTCACGTCTAACTGCCCCCCCTACCAGCCTGATTGCCCCCAACTACTCCCGCCCCCCCCCCACTGGCCTGGTTGCCCCCAACTGCCCTCCCTGCAGGTCTGGTTGCCCCTCACGGCCCACCCACTGGCCTAGTAGCCCCATGCAGCCTGCTGTTCAGTTGTCTGGCCGCCCCTCACTAACCCCCCTGCTGGCCTGGTTGTAGGCAGCCATTTTGTGAGGGCATGAGGGTTCATTTGCATATTGCCTCTTTATTATATAGGATAATCTCTAAAGTTTATCATTTTGCCTACAACACTAAAAAAGTATTTAAAACTTTATGAAAGGGAATGATTGATAAGGATCTGATAATGTATCACATCATATAGTAGTTCAATTATATGTTTGTTAATGGACTTTTATGTTTTTAATATTTATTTGAATTCTATTTTTTCACTTGTCTAGTTTCCTTTGGATATGGCTTACTTACTTCAAATTTGTGACCAATGTCTTGTGGGTTTACATATGTGTTTGCACAATCTATAAGAGTGTAGTAATCATCCTATGATGATAATTTTCCAGTATTCCTTCTTCCCAAGACATCACTTTACTTGGGGTATACAATTTACTCTAAATGACTTTCAGAAAACTCCCCACCATAATCAATAAAAAGAAAAAGTATCCATCCAAGAATATATTTGCCTATGTCTTCTGTGACCAGGTCATAACTACAGCCAGGTCTCTAGCACCCAGCATTCCTAGGGACTCTCCCATTTCAATAATTATCTAGCTTGGTTTCTGTGATTGTTAAACTTATGTGTCAACTTGGCTGGGCCATGGTGCCCAGATATATGGTCAAGCATTATCCTATATGTTTCTATGGAGGTTCTTGAAAATTAGAGTAACATTTAAATCTGTAGACATTGGGAAAAGCAGATTATGCATACAATCAATCATAATGTGGATGGGTCTCATCCAATCAGTTAATAGAAAAAGACTGACCTCCCCCATAAAAGAGGGAATTCTGACAGCACACTACCTTTGAACTCAAATTAGAGCACCATCTCTTTTCTGGATACCAGCATGCTGTAGATTTTGGACTTGCCAGCCTCCATGATCACATGAGCCAATTTCTAAAATAAATCTTTCTCTTTCTCTCTACCTCTACACACACACACACACACACACACTATTGGTTCTGTTTCTCTGGAGAAGACTGACTAACACCATTTCCATCATCAACCCATTTTACTTGCCATTTTAACAATACTTTAGGAGCTACTAACAAGACTGAGGCTCATTTTGCCTGTCTTAAACTTTCACAAAGAGTAAGAATAACTGTAATTTAGGTAAATGGAGAAACTCTGTTCTCTGCAGTGAAGCACATTAGTCTCTATGGCCTCAAGATTCATCCCGGTCACCTTTTTCACCCACTCAAAGGCATCAGATCCTTAAATGACATTGTAACAGTAAGCTCCACAATGCAAGTTCTCTGCTCTCCGCTCCTCTATTGACCAATCATATTGACTTTGGCCAGGTCAAGAGCTTTTCATTGCTGTAGTTTCCCCATCTGTTTGTGTAATGTTTATTTCTCCAATATTCTGAACTCCTTCCATAAGCAGGTGCCCCAGAAGAGTAAGTGTGGCTATTGATCTGGTACTCCACTCACAGAAAGGCTCTGAATTACAAGCTTGAAGCCATTACCCTGCTTTGTCACACATTAAAAGCCTGGAGATTACCAGAAGTATTTGGCTTGGGTTGTGCTTTGAAAGATATTACTGTACCCACAAATATGCACAGAATACTTGATGAGGACCCTTGAATCACAAAGGCAGGCCCTTCCCTCTTCTTGCCACAATCTTTGATGGTGATGAAGAATGTGTTTACTCAAGTTCACAAAAGAGAACTTGGTTTGCTCTGTTTTAGCAACAGATTAGGATTTCAAAGAAATACTGGCAATGTAGGTCATTTTTTTCTTTTGAACAAGCTTTGAAGCAATGCTGAAATCTTATCAGTATGTCAAGATTTAAAAACTCCCACCTGTACATCTCTTTCCCCAGAACCCTTTTGAGCAGCTGTTGCCTCCTCCTTTGTTTGTTGATTATGTGTGAGCAGAAACACAGCATACACTCAGCTCTAGGCACCAGAAACCACTGTAAGTCATTTCTATCTCCTTGAGGACTATCTGGTAGGCAGATTCAAAGCAAACATGAATTCCTAGGGATATATTATAAATATATTATGTGATTAAATTGTGCTGGCTCACCTGCAATGGATTTGTACTCGCTCTCTCTCAGAACCCCCATTTTTCCCGCAGTAATCTTCCCAAAGGGAAGGCCTGCTCACTGGGCTCTTTTTAAAAGGCAGGCAAATCTCAACACTGCAACCATTTAATGCCACAAATATGATTGCAAAGAGCACAACAGAAAGAAAATATTGTGTTTTCGTCACTCATCAACAGAAGGCTTATATGTAATATACCCGCTGCAGGCCATTCTAGTGTGTATATTCATTTGTTCAGGAAACACGTCAAGTAACTTCACTTACAAAACCATGTTAAATAAGGGCAAAAGTCAGCCAAAAAGTACGTTGTGAAGAAAAGGTCTTTCAGACAAGAATCTGCCTCCCTCTTACCTTAGATCATCATAGCTTTCTCCGCCAGGTAATGTTTATATAAACCAACAGACCATAGTTTTTACCTTAACAAATGAACTCACATAGGATGATGGCATTTCAGGGCATTCATAGTGTATGCAATCATATTTTAACTGGAGAGCCTTCTTTTGGCTAAACAGGACTCCTCCCAACTCTCTAATTGCATCCAACCCAAGCTGCAAGCTGCTGCACTGCATTCAGTATGCTCCCATCACCAACACCCTCAAGCTAGAGAACTGAATCCAAAGAGTCAGACAGCAGGGCTAGTGGACAATGAAATCAGTCAGACCTCTGATCTAATGTAATGCTTACATGTCTTTTTTAAAAGGGAAAACTTTGAGCAACCAAGGCATAGAATTTACTTCCTGGTCCACACTGCACCACTTCTCTTCTGCTTTCCTGGAAGGCTGGCACATACTCTCTAACAAATAATGCCTGAATACAGCTTCTAGAGCAATGGAAACTAAGGAGAAAATAAACAAATGGGACCACATCAAAATAAAAAGCTTCTGCAAGGGCAAAAGAAACCATCAGCAAAACAACAAGAAAGCCCATTGCATGGGAGAACATATTTTCCAATGTTATTTATGATAAGGGATTAATATCCAAAACTTACAGGGAACTCATACAACTTAACAAAAGGAAGATAAACAATCCAATCAAAAAATGGGCAACTGACCTAAATAGACACTTTTTGAAAGAGGTCATACAGAAAGCCAAGAGACATATGAAAACATGCTCAAAGTCACTAATCATCCAAGAAATACAAATCAAAACAACAATGAGGTACCATCTCACACTGTCAGAATGACTATCATCAACAAATCAACAAGTGCTGGCGAGGATGTGGAGAAAAAGGAACCCTCGTGCACTGCTGGTGGGAATGCAGACTGGTGCAGCCACTGTGGAGAACAGTATGGGGTTTCCTCAAAAACTTAAAAATGCAATTCCCATTTGACCCAGTAATCCCACTTCTAGGATATATCCCAAGGAAACAGAAACACCAATCAGAAAGGACATATGCACCCCTATGTTCATAGCAGCACAATTTACAATAGCTAAGATTTGGAAACAGCCTAAGTGCCCATCAGCAGATGAGTGGATTAGAAAACTGTGGTACATCTACACAATGGAATACTACACTGCTATAAAAAAAGAAGAATTTCTTACCATTTGCAACAGCATGGACGGAACTGGAGAGCATTATGCTAAGAGAAATAAGCCAGTCAGTGAAAGAAAAATATCACATGACCTCTCTCTCATTTGTGGAATATAAAGAACATTATAAACTGATTAACAGAAATAGATACAGAGGCAAAGAAGCATCGAACCGTCTGTCAAACTACAGCAGGAAGTCTGGGGAGGGCTGGGGAGGGAGGTAAGAGATGAACCGAAAGACTTGTATGCATACATATAATCATAACCAATGGACACAAGACACTGGGGGTTGCGGGGTGAGGGCATGTGCTGGGGGGTAGGGGAAGCTGGGGGAAGGTCAATGGAGAAAAAAAAAGACATATGTACTACTATTTGTAATACTTTAAACAATAAAATAAAATTTTAAAAAGAGAAAACAAACAAACAAATAATGCCTGAGAAGAACTAGTTGCATAAGTGCTCTTTTTCCAGCTCAGTGTCACAATTATTTAGTGTATTGAGCACTACACATCTTTTAATGTCCTATAATCTCTACCCATAGTATAATATGGAATTCCATTTATTCTATTTTGAAAGGGATGAAGTCATCCAGGGTGGAAACTATGGCCTGATTGAAAGCACTGAAATGCTGCTATGTCTCAGACTGAGCTCTGGCACATGGAGAAGTATAAATTAAACTCTTCTTCAGACATTTGATCTCTTGCTATGAAAAGGGATATTGTGTTTTCTCTATTTAACAGTATTCTCTGTCCACTGTCAAAAGAAGCCTGTTTGCTTTAAAAAAGTGTGGCATATTTTTTCCACTATGAGTGGTATTGCAAATGAAATCACAGCACGCACTGAATCTAGTTCCAATAGTCTATGTGAATTGTACATTTATCAAGAGAAGCCAATGTTGAAATCGTGGTTGTTTTATATGAGATGAATAATTTACTAATATGATGACTGATCACAAGCACATCGCTGGATTCTAAGGCTGACAACTTTTCTTAACTGCCCACCTGCAGACAGCACTGTGCAAACCAAGTTAAACAGAAACAGTCATGCCTTCTAATTCCAGTCCATATCACTGCACAACAGGGCTACCCACACACAGTTAGGATATCACTGTCACTGGTGGGACATTATTCCAAAAGTGCATGCACACCTTATCAATGGAGCAAAATCATTTTCTTCTATTCTGTCCACAGATTTTATGGGCATTATTAAAATCATCATCATTCTCTGTGAAAAGTTACAAACGGGAAATTAATATTACCAGTATAGCATATCATAAAAATGCCCTATAATAAACCTTTCTTTAGGATCTGGCAATGTGGTAGGTACCATGTTTGTGGAGTGAATCAGGACTATCATCCTTGAGGAAAAACCCTCGCGGACAAAAACTCTGTTCTGCACTGTGTGTGGAGGTGTTCCAGGAGTTACCAAAACATCATTTTTCATAGAACATCAACTCTTGAGAACCAAGATGGCGGCATAGGTTAACGCCGGAGTTTGCTGCTTTGAACAACTACTTCAAAAGTGAAACTAAAAGACGGGAACGGACATCACCCAGAACCACTGGAACGCTGGCTGAGTGGAAGTCCTACAACTAGGAGGAAAGAGAAACGCATACGGACACTCAGAGGAGGCGCAGTGCTGAAGTCAAATTCTGAGGTGCGGAGTGCGAGGAGCGGGCTGGCAGCAGAGGGCGCGGTTGGCGTTTTCAATCGGGAGGGAGTCGCAGACTCTGAGCTCCAGATACGGCCGAGTCTTTAGGGACCCAGACTCAAACGGGAGAAGCGGGACTGCCTGGCTTCGGTCAGAGCGAGTGCAGCTTTCTCTCTGAGCTTTGCAGCGGGTGCTGGGACTCAGAGAGGCAGAGCCCCTGGGGACAGGACTGAGAGCCGCCATAACTGCTCTCTCCGGCCCACCCTGTTGATCCTGTGCGACCCGCCCCGCCCAAACCCTGCACAGAGGCATTTGCCGGATAGCCTCAGGCAAACGCCAGATTAGCACCTCCCTAGAGGACAGAAGTTCTCTCACTGCTGACACAGCTGATTCTCATAGCCACTTGGCCTGGAGGTCAAACCCTCCCTGGAATTAGCTACAACAATCAAGATTTAACTATAAGACCACGAACAAAGACCACTAGGGGGTGCACCAAGGAAGCATAACAAAATGCGCAGACAAAGAAACAGGACAAAATTGTCAATGGAAGATATAGAGTTCAGAACCACACTTTTAAGGTCTCTCAAGAACTGTTTAGAAGCCGCCGATAAACTTAATGAGATCTACAAGAAAACTAATGAGACCCTCGATGTTGTGATAAAGGACCAACTAGAAATTAAGCATACACTGACTGAAATAAAGAATATTATACAGACTCCCGACAGCAGAACAGAGGAGCGCAAGAATCAAGTCAATGATTTGAAATGCGAGGAAGCAAAAAACACCCAACCGGAAAAGCAAAATGAAAAAAGAATCCAAAAATGCGAGGATAGTGTAAGGAGCCTCTGGGACAGCTTCAAGCGTACCAACATCAGAATTATAGGGGTGCCAGAAGATGAGAGAGAGCAAGATATTGAAAACCTATTTGAAGAAATAATGACAGAAAACTTCCCTCACCTGGTGAAAGAAATGGACTTACAGGTCCAAGAAGCGCGGAGAACCCCAAACAAAAGGAATCCAAAGAGGACCACACCAAGACACATCATAATTAAAATGCCAAGAGCAAAAGATAAAGAGAGAATCTTAAAAACAGCAAGAGAAAGAAACTCAGTTACCTACAAGGGAATACCCATACAACTGTCAGCTGATTTCTCAACAGAAACTTTGCAGGCCAGAAGGGAGTGGCAAGAAATATTCAAAGTGATGAATACCAAGAACCTACAACCAAGATTACTTTATCCAGCAAAGCTATCATTCAGAATTGAAGGTCAGATAAAGTGCTTCACAGATAAGGAAAAGCTAAAGGAGCTCATCACCACCAAACCAGGATTATATGAAATGCTGAAAGGTATCCTTTAAGAAGAGGAAGAGGAAGAAAAAGGTAAAGATACAAATTATGAACAACAAATATGCATCTATCAACAAGTGAATCTAAGAATCAAGTGAATAAATAATCCGATGAATAGAATGAACTGGTGATTATAATAGAATCAGGGACATAGAAAGGGAATGGACTGACTATTCTTGGGGGGGAAAGGGGTGTGGGAGATGCGGGAAGAGACTGGACAAAAATTGTGCACCTATGGATGAGGACAGTGGGTGGGGAGTGAGGGCGGAGGGTGGGGTGGGAACTGGGAGGAGGGGAGTTATGGGGGGAAAAAGAGGAACAAATGTAATAATCTGAACAATAAAGATTTAATTAAAAAAAATAAAATAAAATAAAGCATAGTGATTCATCACAAAAAAAAAAAGAACATCAACTCTTTTTGTTATCCTAATGCCTGGAACACTCCTCTCCCACCAAAGGAAGGCGAGTGCATTAGGATGATGTTGATCTAGAGCTGGGAAGACCATGAAGACATGTCCCTGCCCAGCCACCCCTCCCCTCTTTCTAGCCTCTACTGAAAATATAGCTGTTTCTACTCATTTACATACTGGGACTTGGGGTGGCGGGGGGGAGGGCATCCAGTTGCTAGAAAAATAGTTGGAAAACCATTGCTGAAAGCCATGTTTTTCTGCTTTAAATTAATTTCATTTTTAATGGCTTATGTGGAGAAATGGTAAGGATGAGGAGGATTACGTGGCAGGTACCACAGACCCAGAAGATAACCTTCATTGTCATAAGCATGAAATAAAGTGTATTTGAAAGGAACGAAGGGTTTATATTTTTCTTAACTAACAGCACCGATACCAAGTTTATTTCACATTGTAATGAAAGGAAAACAGAGCCTGGCCCACAGTTGTGTTTTACCCCAACCTAATTGGCAGTACTTGCTTTAGTAAAGTAATCTGGAGACCCAATAGAAAATCTGGCACAGTTGCTTTTTATATTGCCATCATTCCTCCTACTAAAAGTGGCTTGAAAATTATGGAATGTGTAACCCCAACTATTCCCTCATTATTTTGATGTTCAGTAAGGTCCTATATTATAGGGTTCCTCTTAAAGCTGAATAATATATGGTGAGTTGAAAAATGCTGTTTTGCTCAATTTACTTAATCATTTTTGCAATGTTTCCCCAAGTTCCCTGAAGATCAGGAACACCTGGAGTGCTTGACAAAAACAGATTCCTGGACTCCAAAACAAACCCACTGAACCAAAATTCACAGAGGGCCTGTCTAATAATCTACATGCACAACAGACACCCAGGAGGATTCTTATCTTCAGGGAAGTGGCAAAACTATGGAATGGAGGCAAATGGAGACCATCCTTAATAAATATCCTGATTTCCCATTCTGCCCAATGTGTATTCCTCCTATTGTGGAGTGGGGATTCAACTTGAGAAGTTAAAAACGTGGAGTCTTGGCAGATGAGCACAGCTGTCTTGCCAAGTCACTAGACTAGCTGACATGATCAGTTTGGGAATCAAAAGATAAATACTTTACATCTGAATGACATAACAGGTATGTAAAATAATATTATTTTTTCAATGTATTTAACTGTAAAAGCATTTGCTTCTTCATGATGAATGTCTCCTTCATCTTAATAAATCGTAAAGGGAAAATAGCTCCAGAATATGGCAGCTGAGGTGAGGAAGGTCCAGGCTGTGTTTATCTACTTATTGAAAAATTTCATGATGCGTTTTTGCATCACCCCCATGACCCTGGGGGGTGCTTCTGGGTTTCCTTTAAGCTATTCAAGGCTACTCTCCAGATGTTAAGCTGGAGTTCTCACATATTCATCCATTTGAAAGTCCTTCTACAAAATGATTGGTGTGTGTCTTCGTGGGTGACAAATGATTTCTCTCAACAAATAATGCATTAACTTTCCAAGAAAAGTGAAATATTGAGGGGCTCTCTGGTGAATTCAAACAGTGTAGACAATAAAGTGAGGAAAGGCATGTCAAGAGAATACATATTACTCGTGAGATGAGATTCACTTTGGCACCCTAAATGCACAACTAACCACTTAATCACTTTGGAGTTGGAATTGTGCAGACTGGCCAGCTTTACCTGCCTCCCTACCCTTCAAAACCCTTCAAAGGCTCACAGTCTCCTTCCTCCAGGATCAAGTCCAAGCTACTTAGCATGGCAAACAGAATGCTCTGAGGTCCAGCTTTACGCTCTCTCTTCATCTTTCCTCAGCCCTAAGCAATACTTGATGGTTCTACATCGGGAACCTCTTATCGCTTCCTATACGGATCCTGGTATTTCCTAATTGCACCTTTGCTGGTGCAATCCCCTCTACCTAGACTTGCTGCCCCAGCCCTGACTTGAGGACTTAGTTTAGGAGTTATATTTTCCAAGGAGCTACCCCTCCTCTGTACTCCAACTCAATCATTGAAATAATCAGTGTCATGATACTGTCTGAGCTTAAGAAGGTAGTGAGCTGTAGGACTAAGGAGCAAGGGAGCAAGAGAGCTTATTAGCTGTTATGCTTCCAGTGCCTAGTACAGAGCCTGGCCTATGAATGGTTCTCAAAAAGAGGGTTACTGACTAAAACAAAATATTAATCAGCCCTGAGAGTGTTTGTGAGTAGTGACAATGATGAGAGCAGATTATCCCTGCCAACATTGCCTTTCTGATGTCTGCTGGCCTTCAAAAATGACCACGGTAATGTCTTACTGCAGCCTTGGAAAGAAGGCCAGCAGTACAAAAAAAACACTGCATTCATTTTTGACGGGATACATTTGTTTGGTATGCTATGTGATTTTTTTTTTCTCTGCCCATTACGTGTACATTTAAAAAATTAGCTGCACCTTTTCCTTTTGAGGTGCTTAGTAACCATGTTGTTTCAGATACAAAGGCCTATAGAGCAGTGCCCACTGCCCTGTGAATAGGCCTTTTGTTCTCCCTGCTGTTTTGGTAGGAAATGGTTGCTATTTAGGTCTCCAAGAGGGAATATAAACTATGCTCACCTAATCAAACAGACCAATAAATACAGCAGTTAATCTGACAACTTCAAATTCCAGAGTTGCATTCTGAGAAACAATTTAACACCAACAATCATTGAAAGCCTATGCAGATCATAAGCCTTTGGTTACTAAGAGGTTTATTGTATTTTCTCTCATTTTTTATTAATTACTGCAAATGCCTGGTTCTAAATCACACTTCAGCATGGAGATTTCTCGCTGGTGGAAAAGAAAAGAAATCACATTGGAAAATGTAGCATTAAAGCTCAATATAAGACATGCTATCCAGATGTCAAAGAGAGCAGGGAAACAGTATGGGTGAATATAGGAGAGCAAAACATTACCCTATCGCATTGGTATGCTACAAAGGAGAATTGATCCAGAGGATCCGAGAAACCCAAGTGCAGGCCCATGCTGCCTAATGAGCTAGCTTGCCCATTGTTGAATCTCTTCAGATAGTTTCTTCAAACTAATCTGCCCTGTGGCTATGCAATAAAAAGCAGTACCTGCTTGTTCCCAGTTATTAACGGTTTTACAATGCCCCCACCAAGTCACCTTGAAGGTTTAGTCACCACTTGAGGAACAAAAGCACAGAAACAATACCGGTGTTAAAAAATAAACCCACCTAGTTCTCCCGATGCAATATATAATGATGCTTTACACCTAAACAACAACAAAAAGATCTCTTTACTTGAGGCATGGGATATAAATATCACCACTTAGAGCCTACCTACTTGCTAACAATTGCAGTAGCCTCCTAAAACCATGTCCTTGCAATAGACCAGGGAGCGGGGTCCAAGATACACACAGCACGTATTAAAAGCACTATTTGAACTATTCCTTCGCTCTTGAAAAAAATATCTAGTGTTTCTGGTTTCTAAAGGAGCCATTGTCACTTCTGGCTGAATGTTTATTTTACCGTCTCCCTGCACAGCGGAGGGCATTTCACCTATAAAGAGTGATTATAGAGCACTGGGACAATTTGAATACTCTAATCAATGCTAGTTAACGTGGAAATAAATAAACGTTTATGGCACCAGGGTTCCAACCCTTCATGGAAATTATTGTTAATTTATTGAATCAATAATCTTGGAACAATAAATTATGATGCCCTTTGTTTTACTAAGCCCTTCTCACAGTGTATTAAAAAGCTTTATAAATATTGCGATAGGCGGGGAGGAGTTTTTTTTAACCAAGTCTTTGTATGTGGTTCGCTCTGCAAGAGATCAGATTGTAAAAGTTAAAATTGTGTGTGTACAGAGCATGTGCAAGGGGGGTGGTGTGTGTAAGGACTTGAACATGAGTAGACACTAAAAAAAAAAAGTAATAATAATAATAATAATAATACTAGTCCCTGTACTACTTGAAGTGACTGAGGAATTTGAATTCTTTTTCTCATTAATCCTGTCACTGCTTGAGGTGATTTGGTTTTATTTGAGAATTTATTTAGTATTTTGAGAATTATTACATACTTTTTACAAATCAGGGAGAAAGGTTTTGGGTGATACAGGCTGGAAGCTGACTGCCCAGAAGGAATATTTGTCCTCAGTATTTTTCTCTCAGCCATAGAGAAAAATCTCAATCTGTTCTCCACCCAAACCCTGAGGGAAAACAAAACTCCCAGACTCCTTTGGAATTTTGTACCTCGGACTGTCCTGACTTCTTGAGGATGAGATAAAGTGCCCAAAGCAGGGTCTGGTACAGGGAGGTGGACTCTAAACAAAACCTAAGTTTCTCTCTCTAGGGCCAGGCTGGGACGGCTTCTCCACCCCCCACACAAGTCTAACAGGTCATGGGGATTGTATCCTCGCAATCTTTATTAGTTTTCTCATTATGTTTTTACCTTTCATAGCAATCGAAGTATCTTCGGGGTACCTATTCATCCTGTTACAAAACTGTACCCAAATGCAAACTCTCTGGCTTTAAAAAAATAAAATATAATGGAGAAAAGTGCACATTTGAGGTAATATCTGCAGATGAGACATTACTGTAGAAGCAATGTCCCAGAAGCACCTAACATCCAAAGCTTTCTGTACAGATTAAGCTCCTCTAATGGCTCTACAGCTACTCTATACAATTATCCGCTCGCTAACAGCATCCCTAGAAACAGACGTAAGGGATCTTTGAAGCCGAGCTCTGCATACCTTAATTACGGAACCAATTTGGGACACTATTTGTTCCAACATTTTTAAAAGGCCTTCCCTAGATTATAAGAACACATCTAATTCAGGATTATTTTCTGTGCTTGGAGACTGCAGACTTGAATGCAGGCTGTTGGAAGGGCCCCCCAGGGTGCCGGTGTTTGCCTCACATTCTGCTGGGGGGGTTTATAGTTTTTGTTACAGGAATGACCTAAAACCAGAAATATGATTCCCTGGAGCTGCCCTTGTGACAGAAGTTTTCACTCCTTGGGACCAACTCTGACCATGGGACATAATAATTTAGCACCTGCAGAGCCTAACAGGGAAACTAGACACTGACAACTGATGGAATCTCCATCAATCATTGGTATATTGCTTTGAGGAACTCTCTGTGAGTTCAGTAAAATTTCAAGGAATCTTCCTGGGATTCTGAAGAGTTAAAGAGATATACTGGACCCAGTGAGGGAAAGGAGATTCAATATGTATTGAACACCAATAATAAGCCATGAGGGATGCTTAATTAACCAAATCCTCCCAGAGTTGACATTGGCAGTGGCCTTCAGACTGATCCACATGCAAGAGATTGCTCCAAAGAAACCCTGGGCAGGGCTTGCTTTCCAGAGCGGCTATGGCTAACGTAAGGATTCTACTTAAATTGTAATTTTCTTTCCTCCTGCCTACATATTACCAAAACAGCTCTAGAGCCCCTGAAATTGGCTGCAGGTTGAAGAAAAATCAATTCCATGAATATTAATTACATTCAACTGCTCACAAGAAGAATCAGGATTCTGGGCTAATTAAGAACTGACATTAAACATAAAAATATGGCTACCGTATACAGACTGGTTTCTATATGGTGAATAGTACTATCATAGGAGACATATATTATTTGATTTAGTTCTCATACCAAATCTTTGAGTAATGTATTGTGATCTTGGTTTTAGAAACAAGACTGGAGATGAAGAGGGGTTTAGGGATTTACTCAAGGTAACACAGTGACAGAGCCAGAGACACATCTGGGCCTTCCTAGATCCAAAGGTCCTCCTTGTGCCACTAGGCTATGCAGACAGACTCCCCTTAAAATTATTTGGTGGCTTCAGTCTACATATCTTCAGGGATTTGAAGGCTTTTTAAAAATTATCTCTTATACTCATGAAAATTAATCTAAACCTTGCCCTCACAGATATTCTGCACTCTGAAATACTTATAAAGAAAGATTCAATAGTCATTATGTAGGTACAAAATAGATTTCATTGAATTCATTCATAAATAGGGAGGCTCAATATTGATTTAATGTTAGTATGCCTGTTAATGTTAAAGCTTATTAACTGTACTTTTTCAGAATTAACCTTTTCATGCTCACGCTCTTCCCCTTAGTGCTCAGTAGAATGGATTCTCTCCTCATGTTAGGTGAGACGCACAAGCTACCTCAAGCAATGGGATAACATGTTATTATGTGGATACATGTACTAAAACCTGAATCTTGGGGGAATCCAAGAACAGCCATGTATCTGAGCTTCACAGAGATGAAAGCATAATATAAAAACAAGAAGGACCTAAGACAGATCTAGAAATCGACTTATTTTGTCACTTCATGTTGTGGATACCAGCATTCACTCCCCAGACTCTCCTTTTAGGGCTGAGATTCTCATCCCTACCTTCCCACCTCTAACCTCACCCTCACTCCCCTGATAATGGATAGCTGAGTCTCTCTCTAGGAACTTCCCTTGGTAAAAGGGTGCCATCTTGCTCAAAGTCACACACCCTGCTGGGAAACAGCCCTCAAACAAAGACTGGCTGATGTGAGGGTTCAAGGGCTCTGCCTCTTGCCTCATTTAGGCACAACTGTGATGGGCCACCCCAGTTTCAGAGCTTCCATTGGATCAGATGAGGCCCTGTTGCCACTGCATCTGAGTTCAGTCTCTCCCTCTGCCTAATATAGCTTTCTCTCTCTCTCTCTCTCTCTCTCTCTCTCTCTCTCTCTCTCTCTCTCTCTCTCTCCCTATTCCCCAGAGAACTGTCCCCACTAAACCTCCTGCACACAAGTCTCCATCTCAGAGTTGGTTTCCTAAAATGTGTCTTAAGACACAGAAGCTTCTCAAAGCTTTGCGGTGACAGTCCTTCTCTGGCTTTACGTCCTCTGTTCTTGTCACTACCAGTCAATATTGTCACCCTAGATTAAATGCTATTTCTTTTCTATCTCATGGCTCCTGTTTTTCCTGTATACATGTAACTTTTATTTACTCACAGTGTTAGTTTTCTCTAGGTCCTTCATGGCATGCCTGTCTCCCCTGCCCCCCCCCCACCCCCCAATTGGTCTTCTTTAGGCAGAGTTTTAGTGCCAGACCATCATTTCATGTATCACCAGCAATACTATGGATCTGGTTAATTTTGGATCAGACAGACAGCCTGACTGGTCTGTCTAGAGCAGTGATGGCGAACCTATGACACACGTGTCAGAGGTGTCATGCGAAGTCATTATTTTGGTTGATTTTTCTTTGTTAAATGGCATTTAAGTATATAAAATAAATATCAAAAATATAAGTCTTTGTTTTACTATGGTTGCAAATATCAAAAAATTTCTATATGTGACACGGCACCAGAGTTAAGTTAGGGTTTTTCAAAATGCTGACACACCGAGATGGAGGAGAACTAAGGTATAAAATATGGCCACCCTGATTTGAAAAAAGCTCAAAGTAGAGGGAACCATGGGTGTGAACATTTTTCTTGGGAGGGAAGGTGGACTTGGCTGGCACTGTGACTAGCCTGTCCACTGAATTGTTATAGACTGAAAATTTGTGTCCCCCCCACCCCAAATCCATGTACTGAAATCCTAACTCCCAGCATGATGGCATTGGGAGATGAGGCCTTTGGCGGGTAATTAGGTGTGGAACACTCATGAATGGGACTTGTACCCTTAAAGAAGAGAAAGAGAGCTTGCTCTTCCCCCTGCTGCTGCCATGAGAGGAAACGATGGGAAGACAGGCATTGGCAAACCAGAAAGTGATACTTCACTAGACATTGGACCTGCCGGCACCTTGATCTTGCTTGGACTTCCTAGCCTCCAGAACTGTAAGAAATAACAGCTTGTTGCTTAAGTCACCCAGTCTATGGTAATTCGTCCTAGTATCCCAAACTGACTAAGACAGCATTAGAACCAAATCTAACCCTAGTCAACATATTGGTGATACTTAGAAATTCGTTAGACAAATATTTATTGAGCACCTATTAAGTAGGCTCTAGTTTAGGCAGGGAAATAGAGTAGTAAACAAAATGGCATAAACTCCTGCCCTTGTGGAGTTTACATTTTTGTGTGAAGGACAGAAAAAAATATAAATAATTGAAATTCAAAGAGAATAATAACAGTCTCAATAAATGTATACCTTTACTCTGACAAAACTTCCTTCCTGATCCTCAAAAGGGAAGGCAAGTTGATCTTTCACCTCCTTTCTCTGCCCATCCTCACCTTTTGGCGTAAATGGGCAAGTAAATGGAAGAGAGATAGAAGGAAGGGAAGAACCCAAAGCCTTAAATAATATACTTCATTAATAAATTTAGCTTTACAAGTAAGCAATAAAAATCTTAGCCTGAGAGAGAATTCTTTTTTCTCTATTTAGTCTGTTTCATCCAGTCATTTATAATTTTTGGCAACATTTATATAGCATTTTTACAGTTTAAAAAGCATTCCCATTTAATCATTCATTTAGTCGTTCATTCAGCGAACATTTATTATTTAATTATATGCATCAGGCCCATATTTCATCTCCTTTATCCCCAGTGCAACTCTGAGAGGAAGGTAAATATTATTAGCATACCTGTTTACCAGATGATTTTCGAGGGGAAAATAAAGCTCAGAGGTAGATAGCAAGCAGAACAGGAAAACAGGCTTTGGAGCCAAGCCTGCTAAGATTTGTTTCCATATATGTATATCTATAGAAATATCCTTTCACATGCAAAAAAAAATTTTAAGTTGATTTACAATAGCACATTCAATTCAACAAGATAAAAAATATAAATAGATTGAAAGAACTTAATGAAGAAACAATAATAGAGGAAAGGAAAGATGAGAACAAAGAGCAAATTAGAAAACAGGTATGTATGGTAATGATGTTAACAAAAAACTTTTGTAATTACTAGCATTGAGCCTCAATATTTTATAAGTTTTATGGCTATTGTGGGGGGGGAGGGGGGGGTGAAAAAGAGAAAAAAAGAATGATGGTTTTTCAATGAATGAATTCCAAGGGAGGGAGAAAAAAGATAGAACTTATAGGTTAAAAGAGAATTAGGATATATTATCCAAATATAATATGTAAATCTTGATCCAAACAAACCAACTACAAAAAAACATGATTTATAAAATAAATGGAGAAATTTTAACGGACCTTTTTTTTTGGTATATTAAGGAATTTCTAATTACCACAGGTGTGATAGTGATATTGTGTTTATGTTTTTCAAAAGAGACATAACCTTTAAGATGCATGCTGAATTATTTGCAGCTAAATTGAAAAAAGGAAAACCACAATAGCTTTACAGGTAAGATTCCTGTTTTTTACATATTAGTTTTGTGTCTTTGGGCCACTTCTCTCGCTTTTTTCTCCTATAAGTTTAGGAAAATGAAATAAATATATTGCCCAGGAGTTGGGGGAAGATTAAATAAGATAGATATGTACAATTGATCCTCATTGTGAATATCCTACCTGCTAAAATTTATTTGAAACCCCAAAATCAGTCCTTTAGTGCTTTTGTGATGATTGACAGATAAGCACAGAGCAGCCAAAAAATTGAGTCACCTGACACATGTGTTCCCAACTGAGTTCCCACAAGGTGACACTCTGCCTTTTTTTCTGCTCTCATACTCCAAACCAGTATCTTTTTCATGGTATAGTTAATGCCATGCTGTTTGCATGTTTGTGTTTTTGTTGATGATTTCACTATTTATAATGCCCCCAAGCATAGGGCTGACATGCTGTCTAGTGTTCCTAAGCACAGGAAGGCCATGATGTACCTTACAGAGAAAATGTATGTGTTAGCTAAGCTTTACTCAGGCACGAATGATAGCATTATTAACCATGAGTTCAATGTTAACAAATCAATAATACAATAGTAATGTCTTTAAACAGAAACACCCATAAAATGTTGTGACCATGGGCTTATAGGAACCTAACCTTGTATTTGGCCAAAGGTGCAGTTGGTCAGTATTTACTAATTCAGTGTTCATGGCAACTTTATAAAATGCAACTACCACAAATAGAAAGAATCAAGTGTATGTAAAAGGCTTAGGCTCATGCCTTCCTTAGAGCAAGTGCTCCACAAATGTTTTCTTCTCTGCCCTTAAGCATTACAGATCAGACCCAAACCCTGTTCTTCAGACTCATGCTCTGGGTTCTTTATTCCTGACATAGCTCCCCAGACTGTGAGTACATTGCGATGTGTGTAACACACTATTTGATCAAATAGACTTTTAGCTGGATGTAGATTTTCCAACTTTCAGTGGATTTTTATTTATCTGGGGTTACCCTGCTAATCAGAAAGTACACTGGGCTTGGAATTAGAGAGCCTGGGCCAAGCTTCTGATCTTCTATGAGATGTGTGACCCATGGTCATGTCTCAAGCACTTAGATGTTCTCATTGACAATAACATTAAAAAAATAGAATGACTTCGTTCCATAGTGGGAGGTGAAGGCGAGAAATTAATATAATCTGGAGAAGCTAAGGAAACAGTTTAAAAACAAGTTTAAAGCTGTCATCTCTTCTTTTGGCACCATTGTCTGTCCCCACCGTACTGGAACATGCTGCATCTCTCCCTTTATAATTTCTAAATCTGCCTTTTTTGGGGCTTCTTAATAGGTAAGCCAGAACTACTCAACACTTCAGGATAAACATGCTTCCTGGATCATTAATTTTACTAGAATGTTCATCGAGAAAAATATATTACAATACAATTTATTCAGCTATGGCTCAATAGTTCTACATGGAGGATGAAGTACATCCTTTTGGTAACCTGCAGTATATCTTCTCCACTCGCCTCCGATTTCAGTAAAGGACAGTTCTCTTGCAAACCAACAGCATTCCAGGCTGAGCACCCGACAGGCCTCTTAATATTCTGTCTCAAGCCCTTAAGCCTTAGGAGCTCAATCAAGCTGCAAGTAGGGAAGATCCACAGTGCAGCGTAGTGCATGCCCCTGGGAAAAATCCACAACTAATGAGGGATAATAAGTGCCCCACCTCCCTGTCCCAGAGGAACAGTTCTGAGGAGATATGCACATGGTTCCTCAGAGGGCTGAGCTCCAGTTGCCTGCAAGAGGAAGCGGCTCAGTGATGCATCCTATATTGGCTTTTCTCCTTCCTGCCTTCCTCACTCTTCCTACTCTCACCTTCCCAATAACCTACCTGCACCCACGTCCTTGTCTCGGGCTCTGCTTCAGGCTTAAGGGGAGCCATTTGGCTGGGAGAACGGACTTGAGCTACATTTGCTCAGCACTTTACATTAAACTAAAGCAGTCCAATGGTTCGTTGTTTTTTTAATAGTTCGTTTTAAAATATTGAACTGTCAACAGATATTTGGTATATACTTGAAAGCATAATTCTAAGAAATAAAAGATGTATTAAGAAGTAAAAGATGTTAAAATACTTCTCTCTTATAGTAGGTACTTTAGACCATGCTCTAAACGCCAACCCATTCTCTTCTCTGATTAAGGCTCTTGAGTGGAAAATAATAAAACAATTCCAATCTTAATCTTTAATACTCCCCACTCACATGACCAGTCAGGAGTGACTATATCTGAATGCCACTGCCAAGGTCTACAGAACTGCTGTTTAGCAGGTGGGGCTTGGGATGTTTAAGTGTTTATCTTGCTCACTATGAGGCTCTAGGGAACCATATCATAAGAAGAGTCTGCCCTACTTCTCAGGCAAAAGAAAATGGAAGGCTGATTCAATAACTGGATAACTGTGGCTATATGAGCCACACAAACATAAAAGGAACTTCCTTACAAATCTGGTCAGAAAGCTATATACACTTGGTATGTTGTTCTGCTGTAGAGGACTTCAGGAACCACTGCTTAAAAAACAGCCATCATGATTAAGGCTCTTCCTAAACATAAAAAATATTCACTGCATCCCAATTGGATAAATACACGTATTTGGACACCCTTTCCCTTGCTGGTCATTTGTCCTTGGGAATGGTAGCATAAACATTGTTGCTGCTATTTCAACATAAAACTGAAGAAAGGAAGTAAATGAAAGGAAATTAGTGGCTGATTTTTAACTTTTAGGCATGTGATTGAATTTCAAGTTATACCTATTAAGCTGTTATTCAGGATGCCAGATTCTCTGATGAAGCATCTTTCAACTGACATTACAATCTGCATTTCATACAGAAGGGTCTTCTCAAAGTTGTATAAGATGTAAGTACAAACTCTGGCAGGGAGATCTAGGTTGCACGTGCCCTATTGAAGTTCAAGCAAAACTGCACTGTTTGTACAAGACTTCCATCCTCATCCTCATTGGCTTGGATTTTGTTTTCTTTGGAGAGGGGTGACAAATAAACAAAACCCTCTATCAAAAGCAGCGAGGAAGTCACAGTTTACAATTATAGTCTCTTTTAAAGATTTAACAGCATTACTTTTATCCCTTATATAGCCACCCCTGAATGCCTTGAATGTGGAAATCTTAATGGCCTCATATTGGCCTCTGGCAACAAATTAATGGTCCAGTTATGAACATATTGTATGTAAATGAAAGCTTGAGTGTTTGCCTCCTCATCTTTTAAAATACTGGGACTCAAATCCTGCTTTTGATGAAAAGTAAAAGCACAGCCAAACTAACTGCTACTCATCCATCAGCTTCTCCCCGTATGCCCTGATTTCATGCAGTTCCCAAGCAGTGATGCTTTCCAAACCTGGAGGATGGAATAGAACTGGTGACATGATAAAATCCTACTGAATCACACCTATGCCATATTCTACTACTTTGATTCCATCACCAGAAACCATGTGTCCTAGGCATCAACTATAACTGCCTGGTGCAAGAAGAATTACATAAGTCACAATGACTTTATTTTTCCTTCTTTAAAATGGAAGAGAAGACATTAAAAACTTTCATGGTTATGCAAGAATACCTCATTCATATTGATATACACCTGAACATAAACCTGTTTCTTTGTGAGTGAAAGCAGTTTGAAAATGATATTTCATGTAAATGTCCTTATAATTTTGTTTCTGGAACTCTTCAACTGTCTATTGGTGGTTGTGTGTTAAAGTTTTTTGCAAGCATACTTGAGGTGAATTGATCTGTAGCTTATACTCACTATATATTATCACCCTGTGCTAAAAATCAGCACAGAGTTTTCTAAGTCCAGCCACTGAGGGAGCAGTAAGGGTATGCAGTCCTGGGGCATAGTGACAGATTATGTGGTAAATAAAATGTAGAATTTAACACTGGATTTATTAATAAGTATATTCTAATGTAACTCATTTATTACTCAAACATTTACTCAGCACCTATTATGTGATCCACACTATATATTCCCTGGGAATTCAAAAGTAATGAAAATAACTAAGAACCTATAGTCTAGTGAGCAAGGTGGGTAAACAGTTATAATGAAAGAGAGAAGGGCTAACCTAGGTTGCACAGAAGGCTAGAAAGATGAATTGATAGATGATGAGGCAGTTGTATTTTATAGTTCCATGAAAAAGTGAACTTGATTTGCATCACTTCAAGTCCACATGGCCTTCCTCAGAAATATCTTCTCAGTAAATTAAGAAAATTCAATGAGAGTTTCTACCTTTTGATACTCGGATGCCCTAGTGTAAGGAAGGGGAGGAAAGTGATTGATTTTTGCTCCCATCGCTGCTTGATGGCCATCATCATGGTCTGAGTCAACTCTGAAGCATAACTCACAGTTCTTATCTCGGCAGCTGCACACAGGGCTCTGACTGCTCACACGGGGATGCAAACAGATGATGGAAATCGCTAACAGAAATGTAGGCGAGATGAGCCTGCTATTACTTTAGATTTATTCTCTCTCCCCCTTTTTTTGGCAAGTTCTAAGAAGGATGGACTATAGGCTCCTTATTATGCAGAAATAGCATTTGAGAAAGACTAGAAGGAAGGAAAAAAGAGAAAAGGGAAGGAAGAAAAGGAGGAAAGAAGAAAGGGGACAGGAAGAAATAAAGGCATGAAAGATAGCTATAGTATTTGGAATAAGAGAAATGTTTTTCCTGCTATAGAAAAATAACCACAAGTCACACAGCATCAATTAACACCGAGAATAAAGAAATTTGGGGAAATAAATGCTAGCCCACAGTCCTCTCACAAATTGACTTTATCACTGGACAGTCAGCCATCTATTTTTAAACAGACTGGGTCATTATCACCTTGCCTGCCTGTCTATCTATTAGCAAAAGCTGTGTGTTAATTTTTCTGGGACCAATTCTGGTGTGTGGAGCATACTAGCCAAATTGGAAAATAACTGAATCTTTGGAAGCAAATGACCACAGCATGTAGTTCTCCCATTCTACAGAGTACAGATCACATGGATGGTGGACATCATACACAATCACATGGACACTTTGTAGGGATTAAGGAGGTTCAAAGATTATCTCTGAAGTCCCTTTTAGAAGAGAGAATAACACTTTGCATCTGGGGCCCAGACTCCCTTCTTAGACATTCTCTTGGCTCATAGCATTTCTTTACTATAATCAAGCAAAAATTAAATAAATAAAAGGGCATTAACATGCTCTAAGAAGGGAGATTCTCTACTCTTAAAATAAGAGACAGGTCTCCCTTCTTTGCTTAATACTTATTGAATGTTTCTCAAGACATTCAATTTGCTTTGACGTTCTCATGTTTGTCACACAGATGAATTAATACAGTTGTTAAGCACATCAAATAAGATAATTTGCCTGGAGGGAAATCACAGACAAGCAGAATTGTCAGGAAACTATTTTAGAAGTTTACACTAAACGTTGTTGCTGTGCAGTTAAATAATAAAACTTAAAATGGTAACAACTTTGAGTATCTTCTTTAAATTGGTCTTTCACTTAGAATGTGGTCTCTAATTAGGATAATAATGACATTCAATCATTTATTTACTTTTTTTAAATATATGTTATTGATTTTTTACAGAGAGGAAGGGAGAGAGATAGTTAGAAACATCGATGAGAGAGAAACATCGATCAGCTGCCTCCTGCACATCTCCTACTGGGGATGTGCCCGCAACCCAGGTACATGCCCTTGACCGGAATCGAACCTGGGACCTTTCAGTACGCAGGCCGACGCTCTATCCACTGAGCCAAACCGGTTTTGGCTCAATCATTTATTCAATACATATGTATTGAAGATCCACTATGCAAAAGTCACTGTTCTAGGCTCTGGGGAGAAAATGTAACAAACAACAAAACAAACAAAAATCAGCTCATAGATACAGACAACCTAATAGTGATTACCAGCGGGGAAGGGGATAGGAGGGAGGCAGAAGTGGGTAAAAGGGGTTAAATATATGGCAACGGAAAGAAACTAGACTTCAGGTGGTGAGCACACAATAGAGTATACAGATGTTGAACTAAGTTGTTGTACAAATTAAAATTACATAATGTTATTAACCAATGTTTCCCCAGTAAATTAAAAAAAAGATCTCCCTCCTATATGGAGTCTATATTTCAGCAGAGAAGATAATCAATGTATAAACAAACAATTATATAAGATGATTTCAAATATATATAAGTGCAAGGAAGATAATGATCTATAACAATGGGACAGAGAATGACTGTGGGGCACGGAGCCATTTCAGCGTGGTAACACAAGATCTCTCGGAACTGAGACAAGAGTGACAAAATGAAGGGAGATATGCAAAGAATTAGGGTAAAAGTATTTCAGGCAGAGGGAATAGGAAGTACAAAGGACTTCGGACAGTTAATATGTTTTGTATAGTTCTTTATATCTTAGAACACTTTCATATATATTGTTTCATTTGATCCTCACTACCTGTAGTATCTTGAAGTAAAGATACTACAGGTAATATTATTCTCACCTTCAAATAATAAATCACACATCCAATGGCGAATCAGACAAGGTCTTATGATGCCTCTGCTTTCTAATACATTGTGATACTTCCTGTGTCTCAGTGATTAGGAAGATTGTATAACCATCTGAGCAGGTGGTTTAATTATTAGCTCCATTTTTTTCTTCCTTTCATGTAGGAAGTAGAGAAAGCTTGAACTCTGAGTCCAAAGGAACTTTATTTGAGTTTCAGTCCTGCCAGAATATTAACTGATATATGCTACCTTCTTGACAGTTACCACAGATAGATCATCCACTTGCCTCTTAAAGCCAAACACTCCCCTTGGACCCAGGATCCCAGTCCCTCTAGCCTACTAAGGATATAACTGCAGAAATCCTCCCCTCTCTCTTGCATCATTACATTTTCTTTCTCTACCAGATCATCCCCAGTCACATAGTTAATATGTGACTATTTCTCCCACCAAAGACAAGACAAAGTTCTCCCCAACATGCCATGTCTTGGCTCCTCTCTTTTCTAATACTGCCCCCCTCCCCCAAAGCTTATTATTACCAATTCTTTTATTCCTATTCACTATATTCTCCATAGTCCAGCTGATCAGGATAAAAACGTTACCTCTCTCACAGTCCTTATACAATCTGACAGCAAGTCCAATTGTCTCTACCTTCAAAATATATCCAGAATCTAACCACTTTTTACCATATCCGCTGCGCCAACCCTAGTCCAAACCACCACCATCTCTCGCCTGGATTACTAACAGTCTCCTAACAGGCCTGCCTGCTGCTGCAGTCGATGCCCAGTGCAGCAGCCAGAGGGATCCTTTTCAAAAGTCAGCCAGATTGGTCACTCCTTGACTCAAAACTCTCCAGTGGCTCTCATCTTGCTCAGAGTTAAATCAAAGTCCTTACACTGACCTGTAAGGCCACCCCCCAAACCCCTTTGACCTTATTTCCTACTTCCCTCCCCTTGGGTCACCCAGCTCTTACCTCATGGACTTCTATCCCCTGACTCATCTCCTAGAATGTGAGCTCCACAAAGTCTTTGTCTGTCAGGGGTCTTTGTCTGTATGGGTCACTCATGTATCCCAAGGGCCTGGAACAGTGCCTGCCATATAGTAGGCATGTAATGTGTATGTGTTGAATGAGTAGTCCATGCCCACCTGACATAAAGTTAGGTGCAGATTTGCTTGGTTTTCATTTAATCTAATTGGTATATATAATTCCATCAGATCATGTCACAATGCCAATTATTGAATATCGTTCTCTCTTAAATAAATAAAACTACAAGTTGTGAAACTCTATCTCCCTATGTTTCATGCAGACGTAGCCATTTATTAATATCTCTCATATATTAAAAAGCTGTTCAATTGGCTGCAACCTTAGTTTCAGAATCTGACCTCCACATTGAAGGAAATATTGTTTCCTATTGTTCAGATTATTGGTTCACCACTACTTAAATAGTTAAAAAATAATCTCAAAATAAGCAATTTATTCCTTCCCAAAGAATCAGAATCAAATCTACTACTGAGTTTCTTTTGGGATCAGTGAAAGCTGCCATGAGAATACAGAATGTCTTTAACTCGTTCATATAAATTGAAAACGGCTTCTTATGAAATAGAAACAAAACAAATACTTCTTTTTAAAATACTTTGTGGCTTAGTAATTGAATTAGAACTTTCTCTGGATTAATCAAGAATCTTTCCATACACATCAGAGGTGATGATAAAAACAAGGTGTTCAATGTATTGTGGTGATTATTTCGCAATATATACATGAATCAAATCATTATATTCTACATCTGAAATTAATATGTTACATATCAATTACATCACAATTAAAAATAATACCCAAAGGGCTCAAATACAGCTAGAACACCCATATATGGAAAAGCTGCTCTATTGGCTGCTACCATAGTTTACATTGTATAAATAAATGACAGGGAAAACATAACATCCTATCTAATAAAAGAGAAACATGGTAATTAGCGTACGTCCGCTACCCTTCCCATTGGCTAATCAGCAAGATATGCAAATTAACTGCCAGCCAAGATGGCGGCCGGCAGCCAGACAGCTTGAAACTAACATGAGACTTGCTTGCTTTAGTGACAGAGGAAACCAACCTTCCCCGCCTGCCTTGCCGGCCTCTGAGCTTGCAGTTTGAAACATTGTTACAAATATAGAAGCTAAACAAAACCCCAGAAACCTACTTTTAGCCCGCCGGGATCTCAGAGCTGGAGTTGATACAGAGTTTCGATTATAGAACCCAAACAAACCAGATACCTGCTTTCAGCAGCAGAGGCCTCAGAGCTGTAACCACAGCTAAAGCTGGCCCAGAATAAAAAAAAGGAAAAAAAGGAGCAGTTGGGAGCTTCAGTCACCCGCCAGCCTGAAAACAGCCATCATCCCCTCACCCAGACTGGCCAGGCACCCCAGTGGGAACCCCCACCCTGAAGGGTGTGTGACCAGCTGCAAACAGCCATCATCCCCTCACCCAGGCTGGCCAGGCACCCCAGTGGGGACCCCCACCCTGATCCAGGACACCCTTCAGGGCAAACCAGCTGGCCCCCACCCGTGCACCAGGCCTCTACCCTATATAGTAAAAGGGTAATATGCCTCCCAGCACCAGGATCAGCGGAGCCGCGAGGCCTCCCAGCACCGGGATCAGTGTGACAGGAAGCAGCGCCCAAACCCCCTAATCACCCTGCGGCTCTGTGTGTGACAGTGGGCGGGGCCACAACCTCCCTATCCACCCTGCTGTGTTTGTGACAGGGGAAGGCACCCCAATCCCCTGATCAGCCCTGCAGCTCTGTGTGTAACAGGGTGCGGCGCCCTAACCCCCTGATCGGCCCTGCTCTGTGTGTGACAGGGTGCGGCGCCCCAACGCCCCCCCCCAGACCCCCGCATGGGCCCTGCTCTGTATGTGATGGGGTAGAGCCATAACCTCCCCATCGGCCCTGCCCTGAGTGTGAGAGTGGCGGTGGCCCAACCCCCTGATCGGCCCTGCTCTGTGGATGATAGAGGGTGGTGCCCCAACCCCCCCTCCACGGGCCCTGCTCTGTGTGTGATGGGGTAGAGCCATAATCTCCCCATCGGCCCTGCCCTGAGTGACAGTGGCAGCGCCCCAACCCCCTGATCGGCCCTGCTCTGTGGGTGATAGAGGGCAGCACCCCAATCCCCTGATCCGCCCTGCTCTGTGCATGACAGGGGGGAGCTCCCCAACCCTGTGATTGACCCTGCTCTGTGCGTGACAGGGTATGGAGCCCCAACACCCCTGATGGGCCCTGCTCTGTGCATGACAGGGGGCAGTGCCCCAACCCCCTGATTGGCCCTGCTCTGTGCGTGACAGGGGGTGGCGCCGCAACCTCTCCATCGACCCTGCCTTGAGTGTGACAGGGGGCGGTGCCCCAACCCCCCAATCGGCCCTACCCTGAGCGCGACTGAGGGTGGCATCGCAACCTCCCAATCCGTCCTACTCTGTGCATGACAGGGGGCGGCGCCCCAACTCCCCAATCAGCCCTGCTCTGAGCCCGACCAGGGGCTGCACCTAGGGATTGGGCCTACCCTCTGCCACCCGGGAGCAGTCCTAAGCCAGCAGGTCGTTATCTCCCGAGGGGTCCCAGACTGCGAGAGGGCACAGGCCGGGCTGAGGGACACCCCCTCCCCCCCGAGTGCACAAATTTTTGTACACCGGGCCTCTAGTAGTATATATAAAAGGCTAATATGCAAATTGCCCCCTCAACCAGGAATTCAATCAGGAGTTCGACCAGGGGGTGGCAGTCTGCCAACTGCCTGCAGCCCCTCTCGCCAGCAGGCCCCGCCCCTGATTAGCCCCCCCACCTGGCCAACCTCCTGCAGCCCCTCCCCCAGCTGGACCCTACCCATGCACGAATTTGTGCACCGGGCTTCTAGTAGATAAATAAAATGATGGAGAAAGTAAAACATTTAAAATAATTAATTACATCTCTGGCTTTGATTTTTAAAAAATTATTGTACTGAAATCTCATAATTACTTCTTTTAACTCTATAACTGGAAACTTTATGGAAATTTTATAGATTTTTTGCTTAACATTCTTGAACTGAGTTCACAATATGAGTGCTACCCTGTATCTCCTGTTGCTTACATATCTAAGTTAAAAACAAACTTATTCCGAGACTGTATTTTACACTCTTCCAAAGTTCTTCTTGGACCTCTCAGAATTTTGAAATCTGATTATTTGAAGTCTTGATACTTCCCCACACCCCTTTCCTTCTTTCTTAAAGAAGGAAATTTCAAACCCTGGACACTGGCCTCACAGAGCAATATTCAATCACATCTGGATGCAGGCTTTGCTTTGCTCTGTTTTAAGGAACAGGATTCTCGATTTTAAACAAAGCTTTACAGAGGTGGTTACAATTGGGGACTGAAGAAAACCCAAAACTGATTGCCAAAGAACTCTTTTGGATTTCCTAGTCTCAGCTTGGTTTAGTACAGTTCAGTTCAGTCTTACAGACATATATCCAACTTGTAGCCTGGTGCTTAAGCATTAAACCAATAAGGCATAACCAAGCCCTTTTTTAAATAAATATTTTTATTGATTTCAGAGCGAAAAGGAGAGGAAGAGAGAAATAGAAACATCAATGATAAGAGAGAATCACTGATCAGCTGCCTCCTGCAAGCCCTACACTGGGGATCTAGCCCATAACCCGGGCATGTGCCCTGACCAGGAATCAACTGTGACCTCCTAGTTCATAGGTTGATGCTCAACCATTGAGCCATGCCAGTCAGGCAGGCATGACCCTGCTTTTAATACAATAAGTGCAGTGTAGACATAGGTGCAGGGTGCTTGGTAATGAAAGTGAGGCGTGCTTGCCTAGCCCCTCGAGTCAAAAAAACTTTCTGGACAAAATCATGCTGGGGCCAAATTTTCAAGTGAAGTATAAACCAGGCAGGACAAGGTGGAAAGGGCATTTACAAATTCCGACAATCCATTTTTACCTATTTGGACAGGAGGAAGGCTGAAACCTAGCATTTTAAAGGAGGCTGGGTTTATTTTGCCTCCCGTTGTATGATTCTTCATAAAATGTTAGTTGCCCTGGTCTGAATTTTGAGAGGAAAATGAATATATTCTGGATTAAGTCTGAATAAAAATTCATCTTTAACTCAGTAAAAAGACATTCAATTTAAAAATCAGTTTTAAAATTTTGACTGACTGTGGGAGATTTTTGAAAGAAGTATTCAGTTTGAGTTTTGCTTAGCAATACTGGAGGAAATATAAATATTTTTTTTAAGGACTGTATTCTGGTTTCTTCAATCCTTTGTTAGTTTATCTCCATGCACCCACTGTGCTTGTTTCTATCACATGTGACTTTCCACATTAAAGCAAATCTGTGTTTGTAAAAAAAACAACTTTTGGTTTTAAATTCCAGTTTTTATTCCATGTATACCCTGTTATAAAAAAGGTACAGATCATGGTTATTTTTGCCCAAATTTCTCCCTACAGAAATCCCTTTATTAAGAAATAAGAATTAATGAAAAGTAGGGCTGTTTATATGGCTGCAAATATCACTGGGAAAATATTTCATGTTTACATTTTGCTGAACTATTTATAGTGGGGACGCATACTACTGTAAAGCCCTCTTTTCCCCATATAATGGATATCTTTGTACCTGAATTCTATATACTTATATGGTTTGCACTTTTATTCAGTATGACCACATTTCATTCCACATTACTTTGTCCTCCAAGCCTAGCTATATTATAGCAACACCTTCTGGCAGAACAGAAACACTAAAAATCTAGTGAAATAAAACAGCGCCTGCCTAACAGTGTCTTAGCAGAAAACACAAGTGAAATGTCACTACTTAACAAATTTCTTATATCAATTATGAGGTTATTTTTCTATCCCCACTGGTGGTCTTGAAATCTCTCAATTTTAAGCATCTGAGTTTCTTCCTCTGAATTAATGCCTAATATCTATTGCTGTAGTTTATAGTTTAACTATTTACAATGGTGTATTTATAAATCTAAGTCTCCTAAAACATCTCTTGACTGAAGTACTGTATTGATGAGTGAACTTTGGAGTCCCTCTGGTGGTCAGTCAAGTCAGTTTTAAATGAGATATTTCTTACAACCTATTTCAACCACCAGCCTTACCCATCTGCCCTCTTATCTCTGTACCCCCACACCCAGCTACCCTATGCCAGCCCTACTCCTTGCCACACACAATTCCTAACCTCCTTCCTATAAGTGTATAAACACAATGTGAATAATTTCTATAAATTCCTAATAGTAGGTTGTGAGAACATTTTGCCCATGACATTGGATTGACAACAAAATACTCTCACATTTTATGACACAGCTAAAAGTTAAAACTATTGCCAGTTCCCTGGTTCCTCCAATAGAAATCATAGCTCTGGCTTTTCCTTTACTTAAATAAATTATAGAAAGTCATCTTAATTTTTAAAGAATATCTTTCTTCATTTGTATGGCCCTTGATGACTTGCTTTTTCTTTCAGTCACCAGACTGAGTCCCTTTAAACATTCCTTTAATTTCACTAAGATCCCAAGCAGAGAACAATTTTGCCCAGAGTAAACAGTAGCTTTGGACAGTCACTGTGCAAATGTCTTTCCTTCGCCTCCTTATTTTTACCCACACAGGAGTGAAGTCTTCCTGGGACTGGCCCTTGAGTGATGAAGGAAGCTTTCAAATAGATAAAGTCTTGAACTGTGCTTAGAGGAGATTAAGAAGTTATTTACCTAAACAGAAATGAGATGTCTCCTTGACATTACATGTATTCCCCTTGCTGTTTGTGTCATTATCTGTGTTTCTAGTCAATGGTCTCAGAATTTCAGAGCATTCAGCATTTATTTCCCACGAGTTTGTGGTTATTCTGAGTGGATGTATGTTGCCTGCCTTCACTCTCAGTTGAGAGATATTCATTCATCTTTCAGGAATGTGTTTGCTTTTACTCAGAAAATGAGTATATTTAATTTACTGTTTAGAAGAGGAAAGGAATGAAAGTAGTTGATTGTATTGATACTGAGATAATCAAGACTCTTAAATCTTTCCAAACACATGGCTCCCTGAACACCTCTGAATTTACCCTCTTTCCCTCTTATTATAATGGATTTAATTAAGTACCAAAATGCCTCATTATGCATCACTAGTCATCAAATTTGATGTGTCAACCACCCATCTTATTAAATTAGACTGAGGAGAACTGATTATACAACTTTGGTGGAAATAGTACAGATCATGCTTTTAAAAATCATAGTAATAAAATATCATAAATCCACATATACACACATTTTATATTATTAAAAATAGTCAAACAGATAAAATGTCCACTAGAAGCTAAATATAAATAATGGTGCATTTGTTCAAAGTCAGCACTAATAAGGAATATTATAGTAAAAAAATTTTCAAGGGAAAGCATGAACGGCATCTGTCATTGCCTTTTCTTAATTGTTGCACCACAGCACATATGAATAAAAACAAGCAAACAACAGCAGCATAACTTATTTTGCAGACACTTTTTCCCTGTGGTTTCTGATCTCCAATTCACTTTCATATACTGTGTGGCCTCAGGGTGTTCAATGTTTTTGAAGGTGTGTTGGAGTTCATGTTTTATATTTTTAAGGGGGTGTAAGCAATTTGATATAGCAAATAGAAGATATGCCCCATTTTTGTTTGACTTTTTAATAAGTAGTTACTTTTGAATTATAGATTGAGTTCAATCTCCAACATCCTGGCATTCGTCATTACTTGGTGAAGGTTTTCTGAGTCTGAAACGATGTGATTTGTAGACTTTCAGGAGGAACTGCTTCAATTGTTGTCATATGGTACTAATGACTTCCACTTGGAGGATCTGGCTGACAATACTAGAAACATGGATGCTTAGCACCATCTATTGTTCAAGAACAAAACAACTGGATGATAAATAAAGGGGAAAGTCATTCTCAAGGTAGTACTTTTAAAGAGAGAGTTTGTATTAGTTTTCTATTACTGCTATACCAAGTTATCAGAAACTTATTGGCTCAAAACAACACAAACATATTATCTTCAAGTTCTATAGGATAGAGGTCTGCAACAGGCCTCACTGGGCTCCAATCAAGGTGTCAGCAGGACAGCATTCCTTCCTAGGGTAGAAGCTATTTCCTTGCCCTTCCCAGCTTATAGAGGACACAGCTTTTAAAGGTTATCCACATTCCTTGGCTCATGGCTCCCTTTCTTCATCTTCAAAGCCAGCCATACTGCATTTATACAACCATTCTTCCATAGTCACATCGCCCTCTGATTCTGACCTCAGCTGGGAAAGGTTCTCTGCTTTTAAGGACTCATGTGATTAGCTTGGGCCCACCCACCCAACATAACCAGAATAATTTTCCCATCTCAAGGTTCTTAATGACATGTGCAAATTCCCTTTTTCCATGTAGAATAACATAAGTACAGGTTCCAAGGATTAGAACCCAGACATCTTTGGAGAGTCAATATTCTGCCTACCTCAGGGTCTGAGAGTTAGAGCATTAATTAAAAATCTTGTGCAAATATCCCAAATTTAAGTCCTTGACTTTTGATGGAGTCTATTATAGACTTTTGGTGGTCTATTATCATTAATGTTGGAGGCAGCAAAGAGGAAGGCTGCACCATTTGTCATTTTTATCATATTAGTTCTTATGAACTCAGGTTGCAATTGTTAATTTTCTCTTACTAATGCATAGTAGGTAAGTATTTTTTAAATGGCCATCTCTTAAGAACCTTCTATGTTTAATTCCTTAGAGGAAGTATCAGTCTTTATTTTTTATCTTTCAACACCCAAACTTTTCCCCTCACCCCATCCCACCCTTCAACTTGGTCAGCAATGCACACGCCCCAGGTGCACACGTCTACAAACACTAACATGTTTAATAAATGTCGTTATTTTCCAATGTTTAATGTTTATTCTACTGAGGGGCTCTGCTTTGAATGTCTCTTTTATAACATCTAATCTAATAAAAGAAAAACATGCAAATTGACCATACCTCCACTACACCCACAAGCCACACCCACAGGCCAATCAGGAGTGAATACGCAAATTAACCCAACTAAGATGGCGGCGGCCACGGAGCTGGAGAGAGCAGGAGGTTTGGGTTGCCCCCGGCAATGGAGGAAGCCAAGCTTCCCGCCTGCCCTGCTGGCCCTGACCTCTGCTCAAGGCTACAAAGTTTCAATTATAGAAGATAAATAAATCCCAGATACTTGCTTCCAGTCTGCAGCCATGGACAGCCTGAAAACATCCATCAGCTCCTCACCCCAGTGGGGAACCCCACCCTGAAGGGGCTGTGGGCAGCCTGAAAACGCCCCTCAGCCCCTCACTCAGGCTGGCCACAACCCCATGGGGTGAGGGTCCCTGCTGGGGGGCTTGGCCAGCCTGCAAACAGCCATCAGCCCCTCACCCAGGCTGGCCAAACCCCCATGAGGTGAGGGTCCCCGCTGGGGGGCTTGACCAGCCTGCAAACAGCCATCAGCCCCTAACCCAGGCTGGCCAGGCACACCAGTGGGGATCCCCACCCTGATCCAGGACACCCTTCAGGGCAAACCAGCCAGCCCCCACCCATGCACCCGGCCTCTATCCTATATAATTAAAGGGTAATATGCAAACTGACCCTAACAGCAGAACAACTGGGAATGACTGGTCACTATGATACACACTAACCACCAGGGGGCAGACACTCAATGCAGGACCTGCCCCCTGGTGGTCAGTGCGCTCTTATAGGGGGAGCTCTGCTCAGCCACAAGCCAGGCTGACGGCTGCCAGTACAGTGGTGGTGGCGGGAGCCTCTCCTGCCTGCTCAGCAGCGCTAAGGATGTCCAACTGCAGCTTAGGCCTGCTCCCCACTGGCAAGTGGACATCCCCTGAGGGCTCCTGGGCTGCCAGAGGGATGTCTGACTGCCAGCTTAGGCCTGATCCCCTGGGAAGCGGGCCTAAGCCAGCAGGTGGACATCTCCGGAGGGGTCCCAGACTGCGAGAGGGCACAGGCTGGGTTGAGGGACTCCCCAAGTACACAAATTTTTGTGCACTGGGCCTCTAGTACAATATAACATCTTTATCCATGAATGATATAATGCAAGACTCTCAGTGGAAGCATGAAACCATAGAAAGTACCAAACCATATATATACATATACTGTTTTTTCCTATACAGACATGCCTATGATAAAGTTTAATTTGTAAATTAGGCCAAGTAAGAGATTACAGCAATAACAAATAATAAAATAAAACAATTATAACAATATACTGTAATGAAAGTTATGTGAATACAGTCTCTAAAACATCGCATGTACTCTACTCAAATTTTCTTGTAAAAGCACTTTATGGTTTCTGTTTGGCATATCCAAATTGCCAGCATCACTACTGTTGTTCTCTGGGGCCATCATTGAGTAAAATAAAATAAGGATTACTTGACCACAAGCACTGCGATACCTAGACAGTTAATCTGATAACCTAGATGGCTACTAAGTAACTAAAGGTTGGGGAGAATATGCAGTGTGGATACATCCAGCAAAGAGGTGAGTCACATCCAAGCAAGATGGATCAGAATACCACGATATTTCATCACACTAGTCAGAACAGTATGCAATTCAAACTTATGAATTGTCTATTTCTAAAATTTTCCATTTAATATCTTCAGACCATTTTTGACTACGGAATACCGAAACTGCAGAAAGTGAAACTTCAGGTAAGGGGTGACTAACTTTCTCAGTCACCTTACAACATTGAAATGACATTTGTCATTATTCTTATTTCTTTTCTTATTGATAGGTTAGTGATAGACAGCTTTGATAATTAGTACTCAACATCCAGTTTTATTGTATTTATAGCAGTAAAGCAGACATATGAGCTACTTGACTGTCAGGATGCTGCTAGCATTCCATCACTAATCTAGAAAAACAGGCAAAGGGCCAGTGATAGAGGGATGCCCAACAAATTGCCCATTTCTTCCCCAACCAGGAGTCACTGGTGCATCTGGAAACAGAAGGCATCTTATTTATTGTCCTCACTGATTTATAACTGGTGCCCACCACTTTGAGATCTCTGGGTGAGGAACTACCTGGAAAATAGTTTTCTCTGGCCACAATCACTCTGAGATGTATTTCATGCTTCTCACTTCAGGATGGAAACCACAGACATTTTGGAAAATAGCAGTATCTTTTTGTAATTTCTCAAATTTGGTAATAAAATAAAGGCACTGAATTTTTAAAAGAACTTTAAAACTATGACCAGCCTGGCCAGTGTGGCTCGGTGGTTGAATCAGTAGGTCATGGTTCCTTTCCTGATTGGGGCACTTGGCCAGGTTGCAGGCTCGATCCCCAATAGGGGGCGTGCAGGAGGCAACTGATCAATGATTGTCCCTTTCCTTCCTCTTTGAAATCAGTGAAAATTATATTTAAAAAAAAACCAAAAACACTAATGTAACCAGTCAAGGTCTATCAGAATATCATTCACAGAATAACTAGAATGTATATAGAGATTATGATTTGTAAATCGCATTCACAACCATCTAACTTGATAATGACATTATGAGGCAGAAAGCATTTTACAGTTGAAGAACCTAATGCTCATGTCTAATTGACTAGGATTCTGAAAGAGCGTACTTGTTCACCAGGATATGGAGAAATGATCACTATTGTATAACGCTGTTGGGAGAAGACTCTTTTCTGTTTTCTCTGTGAAATACAATCAGTCAAGTTTTGATGACAGTGACCCCTCTTTATTAGTTAGTATATATGTTGAGTGTATGCAACTACTACGCCAAATAGTAGGCTTATTAGACAAGCTAGAAATGTATTTCTCTGACATGTGATGGTCCTGTCATAGGTGGTCCTGGACTGCTGGACTGTCAGCAACAGAGGCTCCTTCAATGTTCTGCTCTGGAATCCCTCAAGCAGTGGTTCCCAAACTCCCATCCCCGGAAATTCTTTTTTGATTGGCCCACAGTATAACCTGGGCATTGGAATTTTTATAAAGCTCCCTAGGTAATTCTAACGTATAGCAAATGGATCTAACATGTCAGTAGGGCAGGTGACTATTTCAAAATGCTAAAACATGTCTTAAAGTCATCAACCCAAAATGTCCACTGTAAATTATGTGTTCTAAGGAAAAGTTTAAGAACGTGAACAAAGATTGAAATAATGTGGTGTGCATCTCCAAGTTGCTTATGATAGCAATAAATTGGAAATAACCTATGGCAGAAACTATATATTCAACAAAACCTGCCTTCCCTGCCTCTTGGACACACAGCAGGATTACATTTCCCAGCCTCTTCTGCTGGTAGAGGCAATTATAGGACTGCATTCTGGGTGATGGAGTATGGACAGAAGTGATACAAACAGCTCTAAGTTTTAGTCCAAAAATGCCTCCTGAGTGATCCTCCATGCTCTCTTGCCCTGATGTTGGTGAGATACAAAAATTCAGTGAAGAAACCCAAAGCTCTAAATTATGATAAAACTGCCAGGGGAAGGAGCCTGGTCTTTCCTGGAATGACCCTTTGGAGAATATCCCCGACCAAGAACATACAGATTATGCATGCTTCATGTGAGGAAGAGATAAGATTTATTGGTTTAAGACACTGAGAATTTTAGGGTACAACAGTTGAAGTTGGCCCTAATACACAATTTAGATGCCCAATAATAGAGAAACTAGTTGAATAAACTTAAGTGAATTGCTTGCAACATAGACTTTCTTTGGATGACTTATTGACTGCAATCTGGGCAGTAGCCAAACCAGACTAGATATAAAAGCATGCATTTCCATTTTGCTTTATTATCATTGATTCTAATACCAGGCTATTAGATTAATGCACTATTATTCATTTGACCACAATCATCATTGTGTGGCTGAGTTGGGCTTGTTCGGTTTCATTCTTGTTTTTGATACTATAAGAGGTAGCCCTGCTCCTCAAAGAAAGTATCCTGTAACTAAATCCTTTACAAAGTAAATGACAGTCTGACCAGTGATTTGCCATGGAGTCATAGAATTGGATAATTAAGATGAATCAAGTGTTGATTAAGCCAATAACTCAAATGATTTGAATTCAAATGGTTTGAATTCTAGCCACAACATTCAATCAAGGAGGCAAATGCCTTTTCCTTGAACACCTCTGATTATGGGACTCAATGAACATAGAAAAAAAAAAGTAGCTGAAGCTTTTTGTGCCTGTTTTGCAGAACTAATAGCAAAGATAAAAAGAGGAAAGTAGGCAAGAAGACAAGCTGGCATTTATTGAAAGTCTATTGACTAGGTCCTGGGTATAGTACATCCATACATATTATTTCACTTCATCTTCACAACCCTGTAGGGTTGGTGTGCCCACTTCTCAGAAGACCTGAAGCTTGTTTGTTGAGTTGAAATAATCCACTCTGCCAAGTTCATGTATCTGCCAAAGTGATAGATGCAGTGCTTACCCCACCAGAGTATGCCACCTCCTGAATCTTGAAAGAGGGAAAAAGGAAATGGAAGAAGATAAACAAAATTGGTTAATGATTGGTGAGGTTACATGTGGCATGTGTTTCCCTGGAGGACTGGGTAAAATAGATCCCAGCAGGCATCTGGCTTCTAGAGTAAGACTGCTGGGATTTACATCCAGCTTCTTCTGCTTTCTAGTAGTGTAGCCTTGGGAAAGCTTCCTAACATCTCTAGGCCTCTGACTCATCTGAACATTGGGATAATGTGTAATAGCCACAACCTGTCATTATAGTGAGGATGGTTTGAGATAATGTCCATAAAGTTCTTTGCACGATGTTTCACAGATGGTGGTGTTTGGTGCACAGAGAAGAAGAGGGTGGCAATAGTAGCATCAGTTAAGATGCAGTTTTCTCAGAGAAGTATAAATAGATATGAATATGATATGTTTTAAATTGCATATGTTTTATTACAAGTCCATATCATTCTTATCAGGCAAAAATTCTGAAATATCCTGTGCTGTGTATGTGAACATGATGTTATCGGTGTATTCTCTTTGAAATACACCTCTAGCCATTATAATGAATTTGTACTTGGTATTGTCCACTCTTCTTCTTTAGACACTCCTTAGTTAATTCCTTAAACTAACAATCTAGAATCTTATGGATATAGTTTATAATCATTAAACACTTGGGAGGGGGATATAGTTTCCTTAAATAGCAGAAACCATTACTTAGGATAGTAACCTCAGCTTTCGTGTACACTTGACTCAGGTTTTGAATATTATGTCAATTAAATACTCCTCTTGGTTTCAGAACATATTAATATAAATAACAAACATAAATAAGGTCATATAGATATATATTAATCTGCTCAAAGCAAAACTGGGGAGTTTTCTTTGAGTATTTCCATTTTGTAATTATATGCATGCAATGATTTCAGTGCTGAGAGAAAAGTGAAGGCTTGAATGCCTAATTGGGGTTATTGACAGTTCAATTCCAGATGTCTCAGAATCAGGAGATGGAATGCAATTTTGAAAAAAAGTGTACTGGTGAGCTGCAAAAGACAAGTAGAACTTCGCGCTGCTGCTGAGGAATGAGACAGAAAGTTATATGGAATGGAGGAGAATTATTTGATTAGAGCAGGGGTGGGCAAACTTTTTGACTCGAGGGCCACAATGGGTTCTTAAACTGGACCGGAGGGCTGGAACAAAAGCATGAATGGAGTGTTTGTGTGAACTAATATAAATTCAAAGTAAACATCATTACATAAAAGGGTATGGTCTTTTATTTCAATAGTTTTATTCATTTCAAACGGGCCGAATCTGGCCCGCAGGCTGTAGTTTGCCCACGGCTGGATTAGAGAATGGTAATGGTGGGGGGAAAGCAGTAGACTCTTTTAGCAAATAAAATCCAGTGGAACTCCATAGTATGAACAAGCTAAAAATGGAGTTGCTCTGCTGAAGTAAAGTATGTAGAACATCATCTAATAAATCCCTCCTCTGTTGAAACCTGGTCTCTTCGGACTACAGTTTGGAGATAAGTACCTATCTGAAAGCATAATAATCACCTGGGGATGCTTGTTGAAAATGCACATGTCCAGGTCCCAAACACACAAATTCTGATTCAGTAGGTCTGTGTGGATGTGGGAATCTTTATTACTAAAATGCCCTCCTATGGATTGTGATGTCCAATGAAGTTTGGAAAGTGCTAATCAAGCTCTTTAAGCTAAGGCTGTTAAAAAGAAAATTCTACAAATATTGTACCTCTTGGGGTATTTAACAAAGTAAAGCCATGTTATAGAATGAAATAGATTTGATGCTCTATATTAGCCTCAACCTAATAATGGAGGCAATGGAAACGGTTAAAGTTATATAGATAAAGGATGACCAAAGCTTGGCAAAAGGAAAAGGCAATACAAATGCCCTCAAAGAGAACAGAGTAGCATCTCATCTATCCTACACAGCAGTCACAGTCACACCAAGTGGCTAAGCAGCATGGACTCCTCGTTCCATTCCTCAGCATGAATTCTGCTCTCTCCGCTTAGCTGTTTGACCTTGGCCAGGTTATTTAATCAGGACACAAGGAAGTACAGGGATTACAGGAAAGCTTTCACCGTTGATCTGCATCCACCTGTGGCACCACACTGGATAACTCCCAGGAGGAGCCCAGAAGCCAAAGGGAGCCACCATGGATGATCTTGGCTGCCACGAGAGAATGGTGGCTCTCCCTTTCTATACTTCTAAAACCTTATGGAAATATCTTTCATTTAGCAGAATTTAAACCAGAAGCATATTGGAAAGGGTTTCTGAGAGTTATATTTCTGGAATTCTCCTCTGAAGATGGAATTCTCCTCTGAAGATGAGAAGCTACATTGCTAACAGACAATCTAGCATCCCCATGTTGGTTTCCCATGCTTCAATGCTTTCTGACTCTGCTCACTTACCCACCATGTTCTCTCCTGCTCCTGGTACTACTTGACAGGCTGTTAAGAGTCCAGAATTTGCCATAGCCAAATGTTGGTATGTTGCCGACTATAAATATGTATGCCACAGAAGTCTGGCAAAAATACATTTGAAAAGCAAGAAATACCATACTAACTATATAAGGGCTTACTACATGATTTCTGTGAAGATGACATGATTTCTCTCAGGGCTCGTGGGCACATAGTAATTTCCTCAGCTAACTGATACTAAATTCTTTTTATCTTCTCAAAGAGAAGTCCATTTTGAGAAAATTTCATAGCAACACTGCCTCGGGCCACTTGCAATACATAAGTCAATGGTTCCTTGACCATGTGTAATTGGTACTAACTTAACTCACTCCTCTATGCCCTTCCCACCCTGCCCCAGCATTATGCAAATACACTCCAAAACAGTAATGTTTGGAAATGAGAGAAACATTATTCTACCATAAGATTTTTATAGGTAAGTCCAGATCCTCATCTGTCCTTAAGGCTATGTTCTAAAATAGAATTAAATTGACATCCCATCCCTTTTGGAAGCAGGCTGATGCACTTACTGATATAGAGTACTATATAGAGAAATATCCAGGAACTTGCAAATTCATGTTAGAGTTCTACTTACCTAATTAGTTGGCTATTAAGTCCTCCTAGGAAATAAAAAATTCCCCCATAGATTAGAGTATAAACAAAAAATAAAACCATAAGAAATAATAATAAACCAAACCATGTCCATATTAGAAAGAGACTCAAATATACTCAGGAACCTAAAGGAACAAAGGGTCTATATGAAAAACTTCCAAGATATGTCTCCTTCTAAAATTTTTCACGAAATATTTTAAAAATAGAAGACATTTCTAGAGACATGCACATACATGAGCCTGGCACTGAAACCACCAAAAAAAATTTTAATGTCATATGAGATTTTTTTTCAAATTGCTACATCTAATTAAAAACATTTAACTTTAAAATGGCTTAAATAATACATAATAATACAATAAGGAGAGCACACCTATCTTAAAAACCAGCTAGTGAGAAAATAATTCAGAGGGTATAATTCTTATTTGTGAGCAACAGAAAGTATATGTTAATTTTTAAATGTTTAACTTCTTGGAACAAGAAAAAATGGCAGCATTCTTCAATCAAACTCAAGGAATGACGCTCCTTTGCCTTTAATCATTGCTTGCTACACAAAAGATTAGTGATGACATTCTTTGGTTAAGTTGTCCTTGTGTCCATCCCAAAGGTTAATATTATCAAATCACTTGAGAAGTACAATCACACTCTTTTAGAATTTGCTTTTCCCTCTTCTTTTTCTACAAGTGTAGTGATAATATACAAGTTAGTATATTTATAAATATATATATATATATGAATTTATAGCTATAGTTTAGAGTATAGCTGGATTGATAACTTCCTAGTGATTTCTCACTTAGTTCTCAGAATATTAGAAGATATATATATATATAAATATATATATCCATTCATCAAATTTTAGCTCAAAAATAATCAACTATTGAATCTCGTAAGTGAAATTATATATATATGTATATCACAATATTTCAAGTTTAAATAATTGCTCTTCATTTCTATATCAATGTGACAATAGTTATTAGACAGAAAAGAACAAGATTAACATTTTTGGAGACTAAAATAAATCCCTAATCTTTCCTTAACAATAGTCAAATGGGTCCTGTTTACTAAACTACCTCCAGAAATTAATCAATGCTTCTGATTTATACTTAAAATATTTGTAAAATTCCCTCATGAACTAATTAACTCATTTAAGGAAAAATTAAGACAATTTAAAGACAGAGATCACACATTGATAAGCCTTGGACTTATTCAATATCTGTTTTGCAACAGTGAATCAGGAAAATAGTATAGGCCTTATGCCGGGAGCTGGTCCATGCTTGCTGTTTCAAGGGACCTGGCATATATGGCATACTGTTCTTAATATGTTTGCTCACCTTCTAGGCACTATGTGTTTTAACCAAGGTCTCTGAGAAAGGTTGTTTCCCCAGGTAGGGATTTTCCCCTGAAGTTAGGGAGGGAATAAAACCTCTTAACTAAGTGCCAGGCGGGTAGTTAATCACTTCAGCTACAAACAATCATGCTTAAGCTACATAATCTTTACTCCCTGGAATGGAGATAAGAAACGCCCTAACCTTTGTAATAGAGATTGATAGGATTGAATCAACTGGTATAAATACAGTTGTAACAAGACAGCAAGAGACAGAACTTAGAACACAGAACTTAGGAGACAGGGAGAGACAGAAATTGGCACAGAACCTACACAGAACGTTCTCTAGAGACAGAAGAACTTCGCTGGAGAGAACATGGCAAAAGATCCTGGACAGAAACTGGCCTCAGAACCTAGAGACAGAACCTAGTGAGAGAACATGGCAAAAGATCCTGGACTGAACCTGACTACAGAAATTGGCAAGAGAACCTGACTAGAACCTGGTGACTGAACCTGGCTGGAGAGCCTGAACAGAACCTGGCTGGAGAACCTAGCGAGGGAACATGGCTACAGAACCCGGCTGGAGAACCTAGCAAGAGAACATGGACACAGAACCTGGCTGGAGATCCTAAGCAGAACCTCTCTGGAGATCGAGACCAGAACTTGGCTGGAGATCCTGGCTAGGCTGCTGATCAACTGAACACTGTCTCCGTGTCACTCCTTCTTCGCCGGCTCCGTCTACACCTTTGGGGACCCCTGGACCCGCTGGGGTTGGACCCCGGCATATGGCGCCCGAACAGGGACCCCTAGGTAAGCGCCCCGCACTCGGGATGGATAGGACTCCACCGTAGGAAGAGGGTGGATAGTCTTTGCCCCACAATCGGGACGGATCGGACTCCACCATAGGAAGAGGGTGGATAGTCTTCGCCGACTCCGTCCACACCTTTGGGAACCCCTGGAACAGGATTCCCCTAGGTAAGCCCCTCCCCCCCCCCCCCCGCATTGAGAACCCCACATTCGGGATGGATAGGACTCCACCAGGGTACTTCAGACCCCCCTATAGAGGATAAGTAGGGTGAGAAGGTGGATAGTACAGAACTTAGATTGAGAAGATGTGCCATACTGAGTCCAAAGAAAGAAGACTTTGTATTGATTCTTAGATTTTGAGAAGATGTGCCATACTGAGTCTAAAGAAATAAGACTCTGTATTGATCTTTTAACACATATGCTTGCTAGCAGAGGAATTAAGGTTACTCCCAGTCAGATGGAACATTTTATACAAGAAATACATCCATGCTTTTCTGAGGAAGGAAAGGTGCCCGAAAGGTAAATGTAGAGGCATGGGAGAAGGTAGGCCCAAGGAGCCTTATCCTTAACCCCACTGCAGCCTTTCCACCCCGGGAAAGTGCAGGATTGGCAAGTTCTCCCTGGGGTGATAGATCAGGCCTCAGGTAATAGCGGAAAGCGCCAATCCTACTCTTAAAATGGATACAAGAGAGCATTTGGGTTTTTTTTTTCTTTTTAATGCCCGCTTTTAAAAAATAAAAAAGGGGGAATTTGCCGGGAGCTGGTCCATGCTTGCTGTTTCAAGGGACCTGGCATATATGGCATACTGTTCTTAATATGTTTGCTCACCTTCTAGGCACTATGTGTTTTAACCAAGGTCTCTGAGAAAGGTTGTTTCCCCAGGTAGGGATTTTCCCCTGAAGTTAGGGAGGGAATAAAACCTCTTAACTAAGTGCCAGGCGGGTAGTTAATCACTTCAGCTACAAACAATCATGCTTAAGCTACATAATCTTTACTCCCTGGAATGGAGATAAGAAACGCCCTAACCTTTGTAATAGAGATTGATAGGATTGAATCAACTGGTATAAATACAGTTGTAACAAGACAGCAAGAGACAGAACTTAGAACACAGAACTTAGGAGACAGGGAGAGACAGAAATTGGCACAGAACCTACACAGAACGTTCTCTAGAGACAGAAGAACTTCGCTGGAGAGAACATGGCAAAAGATCCTGGACAGAAACTGGCCTCAGAACCTAGAGACAGAACCTAGTGAGAGAACATGGCAAAAGATCCTGGACTGAACCTGACTACAGAAATTGGCAAGAGAACCTGACTAGAACCTGGTGACTGAACCTGGCTGGAGAACCTAGCGAGGGAACATGGCTACAGAACCCGGCTGGAGAACCTAGCAAGAGAACATGGACACAGAACCTGGCTGGAGATCCTAAGCAGAACCTCTCTGGAGATCGAGACCAGAACTTGGCTGGAGATCCTGGCTAGGCTGCTGATCAACTGAACACTGTCTCCGTGTCACTCCTTCTTCGCCGACTCCGTCCACACCTTTGGGGACCCCTGGACCTGCTGGGGTTGGACCCCGGCAGCCTTAGAAGATGCAATGAGAGAAGAATGCTAAAGAGAAAATATTTTAATTTCCATAAGTTGACCCCTATATATCTCAACCACTCTCAACCATTCTTTCAACCCATTAGAGAAAATACTTTATTTTTGAAATATTTATCCACAAAACTTGTGATTAATGGGCCATTAGCAAACATTCTGTTCAAAAACTTACTCTAGCCTAGCTGGTGTGGCTCAGTGGTTGAGGGTGGACCTATGAACCAGGAAGTCCCAGTCAAGGCACATGCCTGGGTTGTGAGCTTGATCCCCAGTGTGGGGTGTGCAGAAGGCAGTTGATCAAAGATTCCCTCTCATCATTGATGTTTCTATTTCTCTATCCCTCTCCTTTCCTTTCTGAAACCAATAAAAATACATTTTTTAAAAAAGAACTTACTCTCTTATTTTCCATGGAAGTAAACAGCAATTAGGTTAACACCTAAACTAAGAAAAAAATAACAACACTTTCTCTTCCAAATTTATCAAAAATCTTTCTGAAACATTCTTTTCTCACAGTTGGCCCTCCCTCTTTACTGCTATTATTTCATTTCTCCTCTGCCTACTCTATTATCTGTTTATTCTTTCACACCAGCTATGAGTGTTGTATGTGACATCTTCTTGTGCTTCTCAGTTTTCTGCTGACAATTTCATGGGGAACATCTGTTGCTCAGATGTTCAATTCCTTCCCATCTTAATCACTTCTCATTCAACCAAAGAATGAAGGAAGTTGATGAGATTACTCATCTAACATGAAATTACAAGATCACATTTATAAAACTAGATTGCCTGAACTTTTCTGTATTTACCAAAGGATGAAAAAAAATGCATCTATATTTAACTAGAAAGTTCTTATATCCAACCTACAAAACTACCATCATATCAGTTTATCTTCAGTTCCCTATCAGGGTTGCAAAGTCGACATTGATATATATAGGAAATAGGCTGAACAAATCTTCCAATATTTTGAGGAAGTGAGGAATCTCTAGGAAGTTATCAATCCAGCTATACTTCTAAACTATAGCTGTAAATTCACATGGTCTAAGAAGCATTCCCAAATTAATCCTACCCATTCTTTTTTTTAAATATATATATATATATATATATATCTTTTTACTGATTTCAGAAAGGAAGGGAGAGGTAGAAACAATCAATGATGAGCGAGAATCATTGATCGGCTGCCTCTTGCATGCCTCGCTCCCCGTACACCCCCTCCCCCCCCCCACCCCCCCTGCCCTCAGGGACTGAGCCTGCAAGCCAGGCATGTGCCTCAACCAGGAATTGAACTGAAATTGAACCAGAATCGAACGGTTGGCCTCCTGGTTTCTGCGTTGAAGATAAATGCTGTGCTACACCCAGCTGAGCAATCCTCCCACTCTTAACAAGCTCAGGTAACATGTGACTTCCCCTACCCATCTTCCCCATACAAAATCTTAAGTTTCTTTAGAAAAGGACTCATTTTCTGTTTACTAGGGTGTAAGAATTCTCAGGGACTTGCTGTCAAGGATTAAAATTTAAAGATAGAAAGGGGGGCACTAAGGGAAGTCACTGATGAGGAGGAGTGAGAACAGATAGCAGGAGTATATTCCTTTGTATTGAGTAGAAACAAATCAGGACTCACAGCTAATTTAAGACAGGAAGAAGAGGCCTACATGGCATTTTGAAAGTGAAAAAGTAATTGTGTCTCCCTCAACAAAACAAAACCTATGCAAAGTCTGATGTAAAGAAAAATCCCAGAGTGTTTCTGGCAGCCAAAATCAATGAGGACCTCTCTAATCACTGGAGACAAGTTTAAAACGTTAAGTGAAATGAGTAAGAGTTGAAAAGTGCATTTTATCAGGAAATGTAGGTTCAAGCCACTCAAGCAATGAAAATTAGATTATTTTACAGAACCCAGAATAAGAAGATAAAAGTGAAAGTAATGGGTTGTCTGGAAAGGCTGCAGAATAAAACATTAATTTAAACTCTATGGAAGAAGGTACAGAAACTATAATCTATAAAATATTCATCATCTTCTGCACATTATAAAGAATGCAGATTTCTCTACTAAAGGACTGATTTTTATGAGAGCAGATTTCGCTTTCTTAAGAGAACAAAATTACTCTTTTACCTTTAAAAAGTCCCAAATATCAAGCTGTGAGGTAAGCTATAGTATTAGTAAATATAGTACTTTTTAGTACCGTGTTAAAGGTTCAAGCATTTAGGAGCGTAACATCCAAAACCAAACCAAACTAATCTGGTAAGAATGACAATGCTACAAACAACACCTAGGAATCCACAGGTAAGACCGCCATACAACTGTAACAAGTAAAGGGGAAATGAGAACAAGCAGTTCAACCCAAAGCCATGAAAGGGTCAATATTAAACACAGAGAGGAAAATTGATCCATATTGTTAGAACTACAAATGACACTATACTAGGTTCTATCTACCTATCTATCCATCCATCTATACATTTTAATCCAGGTATGTACTTAGTTAATAAGTAACGCTAAAGAAGGGGTGTGTGATTGTGTATGTGTAGGGAAGGCACTCATTAAATGCCCTAAATGAGAGGATCTAAGAGAAAACTATAGAATGATTCCCCTAACTTTAAACTTCCAAAGATAAGAGATTTACTTCAAAGAAGCTTATTTTTCTTAGCATAACTAATGCTGATATTATCGTTTGGCAATTTATCAAAAGCGTTTTTGACTTCATACAGTCGTAAGTTCCACCTTTTTCATCTCTCAGAGTAAAGTTTCATGTCCACTTACTCATGAGAAAAAAGATGTTATATAATTAAAAAGAAAATAACTGACTTTAAACTTCAATGGGTTTCAAGGCAAAGTAAGCTAAGATTTACCAAAATAGCTTTAACCTTTATGCCAGGAAAAATTTAAGTCTGGGAAAAACTAAACCAACTGGGACATTGCAAGTTGAAAAGAATAGTTGGGAAGATAGAAATTATCATATTTAAAGAGATATTAGATGTCAATAGTTTTCTGGGTATTCTTCTCAACTAACAACCAGTTGATGAATAGAATGTGGGATCTGGAGAGGACCTGGAGATTATGTGTTAAAACCTCCACCTCTTTTTTTTTCTTTTTTTTTTCTTTTTTCCCCAGGAGGAGAATTTGGGACAATTCTCAGGGGAAAAGAAAAAACACATACAGCAATGTAAGACACAATATTTTCATTAAGAACAAATGAGAAGTAATCCATAATGTGTGGGTAAGGCTGCTGAAAGACGCAATACTAACCAGGAGAAAAACTAAATTCAGTGGCTTGGGTTACTTTCATATGATTTAATGTCCTACTTAGTGTGTTAAAAATACTCCACAAGCGTTCAGAGTTCCCACCATGGGGAGAGTGCGAATGGTACCTATCATTAAGTACCTGATCTGTAAAGCATACACTTAAAAACACAATTTATCATTTTAAGAGAAAGAATTGAAATCTGTATATTTATACTCAGTAAAAACTCCCTGCAGGAGCTTATTCTCATATTTGAATTCAAAGAACTTTTAAAATTTTGGTTTAACATACCAGTTCTGGGAACACCACGAGCATGCTCATGCTGATAACTTTCTGTCAGAAGTGATTAAGGAGAGAGGAGCCTGGTTAACAAAAGCCCTTTAGAAGAAAATAAAAAAAACATACGTTATTTCAATTCTTTGAAGCTGAAAGAGAGCAGTTTTTATCTAAAACTTCTAAGCAATGTGAATATCTTCCACAGGTGAAAAGGCATTCCTAATCGTTCCTAGATGGAAATGCACTCGTCAGTTGTAAGAATTAGAAAGTTGGACAATAAGGAAATTCCCAAGACGCAGCTGTTTATGGGAACAAAGTGTTTTACAAACGGTATGAAATGCCTCTGCTAAAGTGACGTGGAAAGGAAGTTGCCTAATACGAACAGGCCACCACTGTGTGGAGCAATAATGACTCATTCATTTTTCTTGCTGCAAATACATCTGTGGCATTTAAATCCAACGAAGCCGAATCCTCAGTAGAGCCTGTTGTTCTGTTTTAGCTCTGGGTAGTTCGTTTTGGGAGCGAGACTGCCCATGACGTATGATTAACAATCCCTGGTTGGGAATGTGTCTTGTAGAGCCGGTGACCCTCTCATAAAAAGACTTTTTGTTTGCTGTCTCGAAAAGCTTAGGTCTTGGGCAAAATAATGGCCTGCTGTGGCTTATTGAAATGTCTCTTCTGGAAATTTCGAGCCGACGTGGAAAGTGTGGTGGTGGTGATAACCCTAAAGTGAAAAATGATGATAGCAGGTTTCCTAATAACCAGCTTGTCACAGACTTGAAGCTTCAGGCAGTGAAGCATTGAGGCACTCAGTTCATTTCTCTCTCCTTCCATAACCACAACACCTGGGCCACTCCTAACAAAACTAAGGAAGAAACTTCCCTAAGGATATTTAACTCTCATTCCATATTCAAATTTCCCAGAGGCCTTGACCACCAATGTGGGTTCCCAGCCAGGGTGTGATCTATGAGCCCGCATCGCTGCTGCTCCGTCCCTCGTGGCCTTGGAAATCTCAACGACCCCTGTAAACTACCTCCACCTTCACTCCCATCATTTTAAACTGAAATTGTAATTAGGATCATTGAAGATTCACCGGCTACACGTAAGCGATAATGCAGAGGCCCCGCACATGGCCAGCTCCCAAGGGCACGGCCCAAGGCTCACCTGGCACCTGTAGCTTCGGAAACAGCTCTTTGGCCACATTCACGATCCCACATTTCCTAAGGATGCCGTGGACAGCCGGGACGGACGCTTCCAGAAGTTGGACGTGGTTTCACAGAGTCCCGTGCAGCCGAGGGGAGCTGCTGAAGGAAGGGGCGCTGAACAGCAGTCCTTGGAGCCCAAGCAGCGCACAGGCCTCTGCTCAGAGCGCCTCCGCCAGCCGGAACCGCAGGAACCTGGACCACCTGTGCCCACGGAGCTCGCCTGGGGCGTCAGGCAGCTGGGGAGGGAGGACGCGGAGCCCAGGCGTCAGGTCTGACCATCACTGAATGGACACCCCCTCTCCTGGGAACTGACCTTGGGCTACTTCGCAATGGACATTCCCTCTCGCTGAGACCATATGCCACTGGCTAAGACCGTTATCCTCCCCCTCCACCCTCCCCGCCTCCACCTTCCCTGGATCCGACCCACCTGGAGAAGGCTCCGCCCAGGAAAAGCCCTCTCATAGTCCTTTCCAGCTCCTGACTCCTGGCTCTGGGTGCTGCCACCGTTTGGGGGCTCAGGCCGCCTGGTCTCCAGATGACCTAATACATTTATAATCCTCACCACATGGCCTCCTGCGTTCCTCCTTCGGGGACCCTAACAGCCGGCAAGGGTGGAAATGCCGGCTCTGAGAAGGCCCGCGCCCCCGGCCTGCAGGACAGATCCTGCCGGGGAGACCAGAAGCAGGAGGCCCGGCTCAGCCGCCAGGCCCCACAGCCACCTGGTCACCAGCCACCCCCTGTGGGACTTAGATGCAACGGGAATATTCTATTTCATCTTTACCACAAAAACACAAAACTCTGTGTGACCCTGAAGGAAAAGGAGAAGCTCCCGAAGGGCTTGAAGTCCCAGAGGCTGGGGATGCGGAGGATGCACGCACCCCGGGAGCCCACAGACACGGGGCTGGGGTTGGGGGACGTCCAGCCAGGCAGGGCCACAGCCAGAGCAGCAGAGCTGATCTCATTTATGCCTAATTTTCATGCCTAATCTCATTTAATGCTCCTGTTAAGTACTATTCTTACCCCCACTCTATAGTTGAGAGAGGCTAAATGACTTGGCAATGGCCAAGCCAGGCCAATTCACTTACCTGCCGCACCACACGTGTCTTATTCTTCCGGAGCACCTCTCAGTCCACAACATACATGCAGCCTTACAGAGCTAGACTGTGTCGGGAGGGAAGTGAGGCTGGGAACACGGTTTTAAAATAGCTACAAAAGTCATGGTCTCTTCTAGGGGATTTTTAGGGCAGTGATAAAGTCTAATAAAGTCTATTAATTAAAAAAAAAATTAAGTCAATGACTCCTTCAGATGGACCCAACTAACAAAGTAACTGAAAATACTTTCTCTTTAGAAATGTCCAAACTGTGGTCCTTGAGCATTTGTACTTCACCAGCTGCCTCACATTATCTGAAGTGGCAGAAAAATGGTGACAAAAACTCAGGCACTTAGCGGGTGCCCTGGGGACATATGTGGCTTTTTCCCCTTCCACGCGGACCTCCTCCGCAGCTGAGCAGGGTGAGGGCAAACAGAGGAGAAAGTCTGTAATTCCCATCCATGCCTGGGCCCTGTGGAATTTGAACATAAGCTTGCTGCCTTGTCACTTGAACATTAAATCTTACATGTGAAGATACTCTTCAAGGCAGGGGACTTCAACGCGGCATCCCAAAATCTCTTTTCCATACTTTTTGGCAGCTCTAAACGAAAATTTTGCTACTGCTTTCAAAAATATTGTTTTCCAGTTCTTGCGGAAATTCGCAATGGGAATATTATGTTTCATCTTTACCACAAGCAGAAATACTTACTTCTGATGGAAATAATATTAGACAGGAATATCGTGGAAAATCTGATCTACGCTTTCATATCGGGTAAGAATTTCATTGCATCTAAAGAGCCTGGCATACCTAGGGCATTCAGGAAAATGGCCCAGAACTTGCCCCTTTGACAAACGTGCTATGTTCCCAGGCAAACTGTACCACCACACATTATCATACAAAACCAGAGAGACAAACGAATCTTAACAGCTTTGTGGAGGAAGATATCTGAACACGCCTCACCCTCCTCCGCCCCAAATCACAATCCAATATTAACTCATAATCTTTTTCATCGGCTTTGGTAATTGTACCCTTTGAAGACAATCTATGAATATGCATATGGCCTTTAGGCACTTTAATTGCCATCTCATCCAATTAACGGATAATTAAAAAGGCTCTGTCTGAGTATCTTTTCCCCCTTCCTTTTATCGCCAAAGAGTGAGCCGTGTCTGTGAGGAGGAAGTGCAGGAAGCAGTCCACATCCGTGACTTGTCAGGTGTATCAAAGGCAAACACAGCCAACTTCCTTCTCCAAACCCTTAGGTTTGGTGATTGCTATTCCCCTTTAACAGGTTAACTAGCTCTTATGGGACTAGTTATGAGATCTTCCCAAAGTTTCAGTGTGTTCTAAGAGTCATTTTCATGGAGAGTCTAATGGGCAGATCATTTTTAGAGCAAATAGGAAGTAAATCAAACTTATGACTAAATTGGTAGCGAGATCCATTTATAGATCGTGTAACCAGCTTTTTATACACTCATCCATGGGAGGAAATGGTATACCTAAGCTCAAGAAGTAGAACTTGATAGAATAATCAAATAAATATACTTCAATGTGGTTTTTTATACCAATCAAGATGGGCTATGTTATGAATTAGCATATGGTAATGAAGTAATCCTCAAATCTCAATAACTCCATCCAGTGTTATTGCTTTCCTGCAACATGTCCAACATGGGTCAGCAGAGGTCTCTGCTTAATTTAGTCTCTCAGGGACCCAGGATGACAGAGGCCTCATGCTAACTCATGATTCCATGATCACTGCAGCAGGAAAAAGGAAGTTTGCAGTGAGCACCACCAATTAAATGTTTCCACATGGAAGTGACCCAGCTCACTTCCACTCACAGCCTATTGGCTGGAGCAAGTCACTGGCCAAGCTTAACTTCAAAGGGTCAGGAAATTGCGATCTTAACCAGGCCTCCACAGGAGGAAAAACCAGAATATTTGCGAATAGCTCTAATTATTATCATGCTGCCTATTCCCTGTGATTGACCCAGAGGAGATTAATAATTCAGTGCAGTTTGGTGAAGTTTGAGGATTTAGCATTGAGTGTTTCAACTATATGTGAGTGACCCCAGAAGTCTCTAATAATGTCAAGTGGGCGGTCACTAGTTAGTTAATGAGTTAGTTTTGTGATTCTCTACCTGTTTTCACATTTGCTGCAATTTAAGGAAGTGATAAAAACTGTATCTCTTTAAAGCATACTTAGTTGCCCCTTATAAAAACTTTTTATTGTTTTATGTACTAAAAAAAGTCTTTGTCTCCCTCTGACGGGTTTGTTTTTCCCCTTATAAATAATTAGAATCTGTTGACTTTGTAGAGAACCAGGTTATAAACTTTGAAATAGCCCTGAGTTAACATATTTTCTTATGTGCTTTTAACCTTATTTTCTCCTTTGTAATTAATTTTAAAATAATGATATTATATTCATCCTCTTTGTGGAAGAGATGGAGAGTAAATAAAGAATTTGAATGGGGGGGGGGGGACTGTCACTGTGAAAAAAAAACACAACAATAGTTTTCCCGGTTATGTTATATTATGGTAATGCAAGATGCTACCACTGCGGGAAACCGGTGAGGGACATAAGGGATTCCTGTGAATTATTTCTTACAAGTGCATGTGAACCTATAATTATCTCAAAGTAATAAAAAAAAAATTAACCTACAATTAAAATAACAACAACCTATAATAGCCCCCGAAGATGGTTGATTGCTAGTACTAGTGCGTCAAGTCTTTTAAAAAGATTGGAAAATGGCAAGATTATCTTTCAAACCAATAATTTAATGAAGAAATGCCCAATTTACCAAGCAATAGAAATCATATGGCGCACTGACTTGCAACACAGTCAATGAGTTAGTTAAAATAAAAAATGGCAAAAAAATGCATACATAAACTGCATGCTCTCTTTCATTTCCTCCCTTCCTTTCTCCATGCCTCTCTTCCTTCCTTCTTCTCTTCCTTTTTCTTTCTTTCTTTCTTTCTCCCTGTTTCCCTTTTTCTTTCTTTTTTCCTCTTATTTTCTTTTATTTTTTTTAATTAAGTCTTTATTGTTCAGATTATTACATTTGTTCCTCTTTTTTCCCCCCATAATTCCCCTCCTCCCAGTTCCCACCCCACCCTCTGCCCTCACTCCCCACCCACTGTCCTCATACATAGGTGCACGATTATTGTCCAGTCTCTTCCCGCATCCACCACACCCCTTGCCCCCCCCCCCCCAAGAATAGTCAGTCCATGCCCTTTCTATGTCCCTGATTCTATTATAATCACCAGTTCATTCTGTTCATCGGATTATTTATTCACTTGATTCTTAGATTCACTTGTTGATAGATGTGTATTTGTTGTTCATAATTTGTATCTTTACCCTTTTCTTCTTCTTCTTCCTCTTCTTAAAGGATACCTTTCAGCATTTCATATAATACTGGTTTGGTGGTGATGAACTCCTTTAGCTTTTCCTTATCTGTGAAGCTCTTTATCTGACCTTCAATTCTGAATGATAGCTTTGCTGGATAAAGTAATCTTGGTTGTAGGTTCTTGGCATTCATCACTTTGAATATTTCTTGCCACTCCCTTCTGGCCTGCAAAGTTTCTGTTGAGAAATCAGCTGACAGTCGTATGGGTACTCCCTTGTAGGTAACTGAGTTTCTTCCTCTTGCTGCTTTTAAGATTCTCTCTTTGTCTTTTGCTCTGGGCATTTTAATTATGATGTGTCTTGGTGTGGTCCTCTTTGGATTCCTTTTGTTTGGGGTTCTCCGCGCTTCCTGGAGTTGTAAGTCTATTCTTTCACCAGGTAGGGGAAGTTTTCTGTCATTATTTCCTCAGATAGGTTTTCAATATCTTGCTCTCTCTCATCTTCTGGCACCCCTATAATTCGGATGTTGGTACCCAGAGGCTCCTTACACTATCTTCGTATTTTCGGATTCTTTTTTCATTTTGCTTTTCCGGTTGGGTGTTTTTTGCTTCTTTGTATTTCAAATCTTTGACTTGATTCTTGCACTCCTCTGGTCTGCTGTTGGGAGTCTGTATAATATTCTTTATTTCAGTCAGTGTATGCTTAATTTCTAGTTGGTCCTTTATCACAACATCGAGGGTCTCATTAGTTTTCTTGAGGATCTCACTACATTTATCAGCGGTCTCACCAGTCTTTTCAAGGGCCTTACTAAATTTATCAGCGGCTTCTAGACAGTTCTTGAGAGACCTTAAAAGTGTGGTTTTGAACTCTATATCCAGCATTTTGCTTTCCTCCATTTCTGTCATTTGTGTCCTGTTTCTTTGTCTCCACATTTTTTATGCTTTCTTGGTGCACCCCCTAGTGGTCTTTGTGCGCAGTCTTGTTGTAGTTAAGCCTTGATTGTTGTAGGTAACACTGGGGGGTATTTGACCTCGAGGCCAACTGGCTGTGAGAATCAGCTGTGTCTGCAGTGGGAGAACTTCTGTCCTCTAGGGAGGTGCTAATCTAGCCTTTGCCTGAGGCTATCCAGCAAATGCCTCTGTGCAAGGCTGGGGCAGGGCGGGTCCCAGGGGATCAACAGGGCGGGCGAAGCGAGCAGTTATGGCTGCTCTCAGTCCCGTCCCCAGTGGCTCTGCCTCACAGTGTCCCAGCAACCGCTGCAAGTACCTCGGAGAGAAAGCTGCCCTCGAGTTCCGACCGATGCCAGACAGTCCCGCTTCTCCCGTTTGAGTCTGAGTCCCAAGAGCCTCTCCCGGAACTGGAGCCCAGAGCCTGAGACTCCCTCCCGATTGAAACAGACAACCGCGCCCTCAGCCGACAGCCTGCTCTGCACGCACCTCCGCACCTTTGTAGTTTACTTCCGCACCGCACCTCCTCTGAGTCTCGGTATCCTTTTTTCTTTACTTCTAGTTGTAGAATTTCCCCTCAGCCAGCCTTCCTGTGGTTCTGGGTGATGTCCGTTCCGTCTTTTAGTTGTATATTTGAAGTGGTTGTGCGAGGCAGCAATCTCCAGTGTTTACCTATGCCGCCATCTTGGTTTCTCCTTATTTTCTTTTAAAAGATACAATTAAGTCCCTCCTGTTGCTAAGGCCTATGGTAAGTAAATTGATAAATAACCCTGAAAAAGTGTCTGCCCACCTAGTGCTTATATTTTAATGGAGGAGACCATAATTCTGTAATTGTGATGCCTGCTTTGAAGAAAACAAAGAGTGCTGAGATGAGAATAATGGGGGTGAAGAGCCACTCTAGATAAAATGGATATCTGAGGAGGTGAAGGAGAAGAAATGTGTTGTGAAGGGCAGCATGGGAGTATTCCCAGCAGAAGGAACAGCATGTGCAAAAGGTCTTGGAAGGGGGTGGATCTGCAGGATTTGAGAACCTAGAAGTTGGCCAGTATGGCTGACAAGTGGTAAACAAGGACAAGGCAAGAGGTGATATTGAAAACATTGTGGACAGAACACCAGTCTAATAATTCCAAGTGTGTTATAGGTAACTGTCAGGCAGGAATGACATAATTGCTGATGTTTGTTTTAAAGTAAATAAATTCATTATTCAACTAATGGAACCTAAAGTTGTTATTCTTTGTCTCTCTGCTGTATAAATCATTATTATTCCCCATATTCTTCCATATTCAATTTCCAATGAGAAAGCTAATGAACAGGGAAGCTAAGCAAATACAAAATGGTAAAGTCAGAATCATAACTGTTGCTAAAGCCCTGCATATGCAAATAAAGTACCAGTGACATGGAAAATCAATTTGATAATATGCGTAGGACAAAATATAAGTATATTTTGATTCTCAGGGCCAGCTATTACCACTGGGAAAGATACTCTGCTCCCTACATCTTTTCCATTTGTCAAAAATTATGCTAAAGACCTATGCAATCTACTTTATTATTAGAGATTAGGCTTGAATACAGTATACCTTGCAGGGTTAACACTATGACATAAATTTATATTAAAGACTAAATGACTATTCTGAAGAGTGTTTATCTCCTAAAGGTGGAAAGGGAATTGCAATAGATGAGAGGACAGCCAGAGGATTAAAATTTATGATAATACTTGATTAAAGTTGGTGCCGGGGTCCAGCCCCAGCAGGTCCAGGGGTCCCCAAAGGTGTGGACGGAGTCGGCGAAGAAGGAATGACACGGAGACAGCGTTCAGTTGATCAGCAGCCTAGCCAGGATCTCCAGCCAAGTTCTGGTCTCGATCTCCAGAGAGGTTCTGCTTAGGATCTCCAGCCAGGTTCTGTGTCCATGTTCTCTTGCTAGGTTCTCCAGGTTCTCCAGCCAGGTTCTGTAGCCATGTTCCCTCGCTAGGTTCTCCAGCCAGGTTCTGTCCAGGCTCTCCAGGCAGGTTCAGTCACCAGGTTCTAGTCAGGTTCTCTTGCCAATTTCTGTAGTCAGGTTCAGTCCAGGATCTTTTGCCATGTTCTCTCCAGCGAAGTTCTTCTGTCTGTAGGTTCTGTGTAGGTTCTGTCTTCTTCCTTCTGTCTTCTAAGTTCTGTGTTCTAAATTCTGTCTCTCCCTGTCTTGTTACATCTGTATTTATACCAGTTGATTCAATCCTATCAATCTCTATTACAAAGGTTAGGGCGTTTCTTATCTCCATTCCAGGGAGTAAAGATTATGTAGCTTAAGCATGATTGTTCGTAGTTAAAGTGATTAATTACCCACCTGGCACTTAGTTGAGAGGTTTTATTCCCTCCCTAACTTCAGGGGAAAATCCCTACCTGGGGAAACAATCTTTCTCAGAGAGGAGACCTTGGTTAAAACACATAGTGCCAAGAAGGTGAGCAAACATTTTAAGAACAGTATGCCATATATGCCAGGTCCTTTGAAACAGCAAGGATGGACCGGCTCCCGGCAAGTTGGGAGGTGGATACATGGATGTTGAAGTATTAATCTTTATAATATTTTGGATTTTATATATATATTTCTTAATAGTTTATTTTTTTAAAGTAGAGTATTACCCTCAGATTCTCTCCTGAATAGTTCTTAAGCAAATTATCTATGCATATCACATCCTACTTATATCAACAAATTGATTTTCCCTGTCACTGGTGCTTTATTTTTGTATGTAGGGCTTTATCAACAGTTCTAATTCTGACTTTTCCATTTTGTATTTGCTTAGCTTCCCTGCTCATTCACTTTCTCATGGGAAATTGAATATGGAAGAATATGGAAATAATAATGTGATAACCAGGGAAATTAAGGAGAGGGGTGGGATGGAAAGAATCATGGAAAAGACTGAGTACAGTAAGGACAGGTTCTCAGAGGTGAGGAAGCCTAGAATGAGAAGGGACCTTTGGGATCAAGTGATTGAATCCCTGCTTTCAGAGAAATTCATCTATTCAAGGTTATGCAGTCGGGGGCAGAGCTGGTGGAGGAGGTAGGGGTCAGAGTCTCAAGTCCAGCACTCCTGACTTCAGTCTGATGCTCATCATTGCACTACAACTTTCTTGAACTTCCTTTGTGCTTTGGCACTGGATACACCAAATTTTATTTAAGTGATAAAAGAAACATCTAGGGATTAGAAGTAGACCTCAAAATGACATTTGTTGGAAAGCTGGAGAAAGTATCTTCAACAAGGATGGTGAGGGGCAGTAGGGACAACCACCATGGCTGAAAAGAAAATGGCACTGAAGAAATCACTAGTTGATTAATCAGAAAGAGTAAATTGATGCCACAAATGAGCATCACATCAGTAAGTATAAAAAGAATGCCACTTAAAGGGACTATGTCCTCACCATTGACCAGAATGTTGCTGAAGCTCATATCCAGGCCTGAAATCTGAAGGGTGAGAGTAACAAAGAGCTTTGAAAAGCTGAACAGAATAGGAACAAAATGTAAAGAAGAGAGAGAGAGAGAAAGAGAGAGAGAGAGAGAGAAAGGAGAATTAGAATTTCAGCTAGGGAAGTGAGAATTATTGATAACATTCTATCATATAGAAGCATATTACATTGGGCAAAATTAGATTTTTCTTCTGTTTGTAGATGTCTGTCCATAGGTAGAATACAAAAAAAAAAAAAAATCTGTGACAACAAAAAGCTTTTAGACTTTAGAGAAAAACATTTTCTAACACTTTAAACATTAGAATGATCTACAGGGCCAGGTGCTTCACCTGTTCTGATGATAGTTGAAAAAGAAAAAATCCCTATATCTGTGCTGGTTTAGAGGCAATCCAGACCAACATAAGAATTGCTTCTGGTCTACAATACAACAAGAACCATGTTTCTGGTGGAAGCTAAATCCAACTGACTTGACTCTCAGATTCCTAATTTCAGGTTCTAGAAAACTTACTACATCAGAACTGGAGAGGGATAACTCCTTGGAGTCCCTGGGGCCCAGCACCACACCTGCAGTACCTCCTGAGAATTCTCAGGTACTACAGGTTATCAGCCAACCAACCGTCATCGGCACAGAACTTACTTTAATGTAAAAGGCAGCACTTATCTAAGTTTGTATTTTAAGAAACTTGTAACAGCTGCAAGTTGGCTGGGAATCTTGTTTTTCTTTTTTATTGTATGTATATGCCCAGAGGCTCTCTAATAGCTCTAAATATAAAGAATAAATAGTGTGCAGGAATTCGGTAATTAAGTCTCCTGTCATTTCCTGTGTGGTAATGTTCACAGAGACCACCATGAGGACTTACTCACACAAGGCCGAGGCAGAAAGGAAGTGCCAGGAGAAACCTCGGAAGGAATTAGCAATTTAGGAGGCAAATTTCATAATCAAACTTGCATATGTTAGGTTTTGAGCAAACTCAAGCCTACTAGTATCTTGAGTTTCGCGATGTAAAGTCACTTCAACTTTGGAACAAATGCCTTCATTTATAAAATTGAACCTGCCTGTCAAAGCACTCATTTCGAACCTCACCAAAGCTTCTTGGTACTATCTCCATTTTATATGGCTCTGTTCAGCTGAGAAGTGTTTAGAGCGGCGCTTTCACATTGGAGAGTGCAGATCAGTTACTGTGTTAAAATGTGGATTTCTGATTCAGTGGTTGAGCGTCGGCCTATGAACCAGGAGGTCATGGTTCGATTCCTGGTCAGGGCACATGCCTGGGTTGTGGGCTCGATCTCCAGTAGGGGGCGTGCAGGGGGCAGCAGATCAATGATCCTCTTTCATTATTGATGTTTCTCTATCCCTCTGCTTCTCCCTTCCTCTCTGAAATCAATAAAAATATATGTTTTAAAATGCATACTCTCTGAAAATAACTAGGCAATAGGAAGCTAGGGTGATTTTCAATGTCAAATGGTTATGCCTCAAGAGCAAGCTGGCAGACAAAAGCAGGGCCACGCAAGCCTCCACCCTGTGGAGGTAGAAATCAGTCCAGATCACCATGTCCAAGGGGTTATAGCGAACAGGTCTAATCAAGGCCATTTCAAAAAGGAAGAGCTGCAGTCTCGCTGAAAGGGTCCAGAAATAACCATAATGAACAAGAGGCAGTGATTTGTTTCAAAAGTGTCACTCTAGGTTGAAACTGGCTCCATCTATGCATGGGTGACCAGAGATAAAATCCAGGCTTGAGGTGTCTGGTCCCCCGTCAAATGGACTGAGACAGTGAGCAGGGTGAATACTAAAGTGATGAATTGTACCTGGGCAGAAATCCAGTAAATTAGGATGGATGGACACACAGGTTGAGGGTTAGGGAGAAAGCTCAGTGGGATCCCAACAGCTCATCCAAGAGACGCTAGATCAGTGGTTCTCAACGTTGGCTGCACATTAGAATCACCTGGGAATCTTTTTAAAATCCTGACTTCTGGGCCCCATCCTCCAGAAATTCTGTTTCTTTGTTATGGGGTGGGGCCACAACATTAGTAACAAAGAAACAGAATTTCCGGAGGATGAGGCCCAGAAATCAGGATTTTAAAAAGATTCCCAGGTGATTCTAATGTGTAGCCAAGGTTGAGAACCACTGCACTAGATGCGGGGATTAGGACAGCAAAGCTAATTTCATGCCCCTGAACCTCAGCTGTTATGCAGTATCAGAGCTGTTTCCAATTAATTCATGAATTGGGTGAGATTGTACCCGAATAAGAGGAGAATTATTCAATATTTGGAATTAAGTGGTACTTCGAAAAAGAAAGGTGTGGAGCTGCCAAATACTGTGTACCTAGGCTAGGCAAGCTGCTGGGTGCTTAATGATACTGTACTTCTTATACATGACTAAAGTAGGAAAACAGAATGAATAAAGCGTAATCCTTTGAAGAGTTACTAGTTATGTGGAAGAGTCAACCATTGACATAATTACAAGTTCTCACAGTCACCTAGATGAAAGGGGAAGTATAAAAGCAAAACTGGCTGTGGCCATCCTACACTTGACTGAATACAAGTCATTCAAATCAATGATTAGCAAGAAGAGTAACTTTTGAATAATATCGGGAGGAGGATTATTGCCATTAAAGAAAGTTTGCATTAAACTGCGGGAAACAGCCTTGCAGGAAATGCAAGCATTAACCTTGTGATCATGACAAAAGCAAGCCCAAGAAAAATACTGTTCCTTCTCAGAGGAAATATGAAATCACCTTCTTCTCCCCAGAGAACAACTAAACTGGTGAGGAGCTATTTTGGATGATCTCTGTCCCCATCACTTATCCTCACTTGGCTTCTTATGACCTTTTACTAGTATATTCCCTTGTTAAATCTCTTTGGAGAAGCAGACCGATTTATTCTATTTATTTAGGAGTTAAAAAAATATATACAGTAACTTGCAAAATATAACTTTAATATATGGGGGAGATAAATAAAAGTCCAAATGATTACAAAGATGATTCTAAATTGAGCATGATAGTAAGTATGGATTTGAACCTGGTTGCCATGCAGTGTGAAGTCAGCCCTACATTTAGTAAATCTATGAAACTGAATTTTATCAGGATGCTTCTTACCTAACTAAATTGCCCACCCCTCAAGTACACCAAAAAGGGAGTTCTTTCAGTCTACTGTGGCCACATAATATTTTCAAGGCATGCATTCAGGCCACAAACACTAAGCCAATGACATTTTATGGAGTAATTAGTGGCCCAACACAAATATTTTTCTCACCGATGCCTGAAATTTCACTGGTGATGCCTGCATTCATTTAGTTAGTTTGGGTTGTGCAACTTTAGCAGTCCTGAAATTCTTATTTTCTCTTAAGAACTATGTTTACAATTAGAGAAAATTATTGCTGGTACCTTATATGATTAACACTAGGTGTGACTCAAGTTAAATAATTTGACTCAAAAGGGAATAAAATTGCATATCATTTTCTTTCTTAGGAAGCCATAAGTAAGAATATTGTTGTTGTATTAGGGTTCTATAAAGAAACAGAACCAATATATATATAGAAGTCATATATATTACATAATATATTATATATTTTATGTATATAATGAAGACCTTCCGTATGTATTACACACCATGTGGTAAAAGTAGGTTTACAGCTGTATGTGAAAGAGTTTATTCTTACATTTTTACTTATAATTGTATTATTTTCCAGGTGAACAACTGTAAATCTTTTGCCCCAACCTGTATGACAAAGACCTTTGAAGAGCATATCATGGGTTTCAATATAATAATTAATTAATTTAAATTATTTATATATATATAAAAGCCTAATATGCAAAGTGTCCCCTTGGGAGTTCAACCAACCAGGAGTTTGATCGCTCTCTATGATGTGCGCTGACCACCAGGGGGCAGCACAGAATGAAGGAAGGCCCCAGCCAGCAGCTGGCAGCCGTTAGGGACTCTACTCGTGCACAAATTTTGTGCACTGGGCCTATAGTATTAATATAATAACATATATATGACAGAGAGAAAGAACTGGTTCATCAAATTGTGGGGGCTGGCAAATCCATAATTCATAGGTCAGGCTGACAAGCTGGAAATTAGATGAGACATTTCAGTCTTGAATCTGAAATCCACACCACAAGCCAGGCAGGCTGGTGACTCAGGCAAGGTTTCTATGTTACAATCTTAAGGCTGAATTCCTCCTTTTTTGTGTCTTAAGGCCCTCAACTGATTGAATGAGGCCCACCCTCATTATGGAGAGCAATCTGCTTTACTAAAATTCTATCAATTTAATTAATCACATCTGAAAAAATAGCTTCTGGTCCTGGCCTGATGGTTCAGTTGGTTGGAGTGACATCCTGTACAGCAAAAGGTTTCGGGTTTGATTCCCAGTCACAGTACACACCTATGCTGTGCATTCCATCCCTGGGCTGGGCACTTATGAGAGGCAACTGATCAATGTTTCTCTCTCTCTCTCTCTCTCTCTCTCTCTCTCTCTCTCTCTCTCTTTCTCTAAGATCAATTAAAACACACTCACAAACATATCCTTGGATGAGGATTTAAAAAAATACCTTCTGCATAGCAACATCTAGGCTAGTGTTTGGCTGAACAACTGGGCATCATGGCCTAATCAAGTCGATGTATAAAATTAACCATTATAGTTATATTCATGTGGAATATGAAACATAACTCATATTTGTAAAAACTAAAAACAACTAATTACTTTTTAATAATTTTATCAATCATTGTTTAATCTGGCCCTGGCTTTTACATCTGGGCTTGAGCTTCAGTAGATCACACATTCATAGGCTCCCCAACCAAGCACTTTAGGGAAGCTAGATTATGCCACTTATCCTGTGACAAGTGTTCATGCTCTGGATGTAGGAACATTCACCTTCTCCACCAGTCACAGAGTGAGGAGCTGATCACCACAGCATCTATTTGTGAAGTATCTATTTGCCCAGACTTTGAATTCATTCACTTATCCTATATAATAAAAGGCGAATATGCAAATCAATTGAACGGCAGAACGACCAGTCGCTATGATATGCACTGACCACAAGGGGAAAGATGCTCAATGCAGGAGCACTCCCATAGGGGAAGCGTCACTCAGCCACAAGCTAGGCTCACGGCTGGCAAGAACAGCGGTGGTGGCAGGAGCCTCTGCCACCTCTGTGGCAGTGCTAAGAATGTCCAACTTATGCCTCCTGGACTGCAAGAGGGCACAGGCCAGGCTGAGGCCCCCCTCACCCTTTCCACCCCCGAGTGCATGAATTTCATGCACCAAGCCTCTAGTTTTGAATAAAATTCCACCAGTTTACACTTTACACATAAACTGTTAGAAATTTTTTATAATATTAACTCATTAACCTTTATTACCCATGAAGCTGGTACTATTATGATCTCTAGTATAAGTAACTGATTCAAGATCACAGTGTCAATTGATGGCTCTTAACCACTCTCTTAATTATTAGACAACCTACATGGCATCAGCTTAGAAGAAAAAAAAAATTTAAAGGTTGAAAATTCACCCTTGCTCCCAGACCACCCCCCATTGTTTTGCTTGTTAGTAAACCAATGTAGAAGAGACACATTCTACCGTGAAGGAGACTGCTGTCTCATCTGATAAATCAGAGAAGCTCCAGTGAATGTATGTCGTCACCCCCAGGAATGACAAGTCTATCTTTGTCACTCTCGTGGGATTTGGGAGTTATCACTGTAAGAAACTTGACTAACGACCTTCTCCTGGGCCTTCCAAACTCGGCACGCAACTTCTTGACAAAGATCTTCATAAAGGCCAATATTCTCAGTTTGACAGGGTCTGGAGAAGGTCATTGAGCACTTTTACACTTTTACATTGTTGATAGTAACTCCTTGAAAAAACTTAGGTTTTGCTGCACTTGCAATTACTGACCCAAATCATTAAAAAAATGAATATGAAATATGTGAACCTCACTCAAATATACTGCTTTTGGCTTTATTCTTTCAAAGATATATGCGTATGAGGACAATTTATACATACATGGTTTGAATAAAAGGGCACATCATTGATGTTCACTAAGTTTAGATAAAATACCTTTTACTTTATAGTGTCTTTTATTCTAAAGCTGGCTAGCCATATATGGGTGTGTTGTTTTATCAATGAAGTAGATTAATTATAAAAGTGAATGGCAAGAAGTGATCTATTCCCCGATTCTGTGCAAAATTCCAAAGACAAAACTAAACTTTACTAACGATAGATTCATACCTAAAATAAAGGACAGGCCTAGTTGGTTTAGCTCAATAGATAGAGCATCGGCCTACGGACTGAAGGGTCCCAGGTTTGATTCCAGTCAAGGGCACATACCTGGGTTGCGGGTTCAATCCCCGGTAGAGGGCATGCAGTAGGCAGCTGATCAATGATTCTCTTTCATCATTGATGTTTCTACCTCTCTCTCCCTCTTCCTTCCTCCCTGAAATCAATAAAAAATACATTAAAAAAAGAAAGGACAATGCACATTGTATTTCTTATCCAAATGTTTGAAAATATGAGACACATTAATACTCTTCCCTGATGTATGGTTTCAGGTCTTTCTGGTGTACTCAATTCTTTTCATTCCCTCAATGTCATTTTGGTTTTAAAAATGCCACACTACATTTACATCCCATCACCAAAAACCTTGGAACAGCATGAAAAATGATAAGTAAGCATTATTATTTCATGCGTCTAACCTTGCCAATTTCAAGGGACTACACAAACAAGATTCTTTTAGGTTGTTTTATTGATGACAGAAGCAATGCATAATTAAAGATTTGAGGAACCTGCAAACAATGAAGACATTATTCCAGGTCCTTTAGACATTACAAAGTTCTTTCACACCACATGGTTCCTATGTAACAAAGCCATTTTATAAGGTTTAATTGTGCTTCTACAAAACCTTCAAAGAATGAGATAGTTTCCTTTACCCACTACATTTTCCACAATTTCATCATAACACTTTTAGTGAGCTTAAATCCTTTCAGTATAACCTTTCAACAATTTTTCATGAAAGCCAACTTTTCTTTACAAAGTGTTTATTTCCTTTTACTTGATTTTTTTCTTAAAGAGAATTTCAAGAATCACTACACTAGAGAAATTTGAGACTAGCAATGGCTGTGGTTTTTCACTACAATCAAATTTAGATGTGAGAACATGTTCTAAAAATTCCAGAGTTAAGCTGAGATTCTCCTTCTATATCTTTAAATTCTGATTTTAAAACTTCCTCAACTTAATTTCTCTCAGCCACCATAACAAGCAAGCACAAATTCTTCAGAACAGAAGGTTGGGCTCCATGTATTAGCTAGTTGAGTGCACTGCAGGGTCATTCATTCTCATAGATCAACATGGAAACAATTTATAGATGCAAACAGAGTGGTCAGCTTATTTTTAAGATAATCCAAAATCTACTTACAGCCATACTCTTAAGAGAATCCTTGAACTCTTCAAAAACTCATCAATGAAGTAGAAATTGAAGCAGTTATCTGAATTTCTTTCTTAACCCTGAGAATGACTTTTATGACTACGTAAAGTTAGCTCAAGGAAACTGCATGTTGTTGCACATTTTAGTTAAAAACTAAATGATAATCAATTGATTTCTAAATTGGTATTATTTGCCAAGGAAAGGGGATCGTGGTAAATACCATTTCTAAGGAGGAAAAATAGTCAGTCTATTCCAGTCACAGTCTACTCCTTGTCACTTATTTTTTTATTCAGCCTCAAGAAGCTTCACAGATCTTGGAATAAAATGATTGAAGAATGACACAACAGATCTTGTAGAATATGCAATTATAAAATGAATTGTTATCCAAACAGGTAGTAATCTAAGTGATTTCCATGTAACAGAACTCTCATCTTATTACCTGATAGCAATGGCCTAATTCTAATATCTGATGAACTGCCACTATATTTGGTTGCTTCCCAATTGGCACTATTTATATTTGTCACCTGTGGAAATCTGAAGATCCCGATGGCTGACAGAATAAGAAAAAAAGCTCCTTTGGAGAATGCAGAAGCAAGCCTGGTTCGTTGTGTCTCTTATCATTCTTTTCTTCCTCTACCTCCAGTTGTTCTTCCCTGATGTCTTCTCTAGATAAATGTTTCTCCATCATTCAATAATGGGTAATGAAGAACCTAGCCATTGTGATAGTGGATATGCAGGGAAATATGTCAATGAAACTACATTTTCATTCATTCCCATACACAACTAAGAGTTGATTCTTACCATCCCAACAGCAGATTCCATAAGTCGAACTCTAGTTTTAGGTTCTACTAACTGGATCTACACTGGGATAAAAAAAATATATAATTTTAGGCAGAATAAGTTTACTTAAAACTTCAATACTAGTACCCAGCAGATTTTAAAGACCACTTCATTTTCTAAGACTAAATTATATGCCTTTATCATTCATTAAATCAAATGTTTACATATATCTGATCCCAATAAATTATTTACCTACAAACACTATTAGTAGTATATCCTGTTGCTGTTTCTTTACCAACCGCCACCCCTCCCCCAAAGAAATGTGAGAAGTATCATAATGTATCCTGAAAATGAAAAATAAATCATCTTCTTCTACCTTTGTAGATTTAAAAGAGCCTTTTTGGCAAGGATAAAAATGAATCTCTTTGCAATAGTTTAAGTGGTCTTTTAAACCTCAAACTGTGAAAAATCATTATTAAATTAAAGTTAATTTCCCACCTGATTTTTCCTGAGTAGCTGGACCCACTTTTTCAAGCTAACTTTCTAAACACTTTGATTCATAATAGACATTTAAATAAATCACAGTAGGAACATTTTATTTCGGTATTATCTGACTTTAAGATCAGCAAAGATGCTGTAATTTGAAGTATTCCCTTGTTAGATGTACCATGACAACTCAACAGTGCTCCAAAAAAATGCAGTTAACAAGTGGGCTAGAGGTTGGCAGTAAGTAGTAAAACAGGAGGAGGTAATGCACATCTAACAGACAGTGGCTGAATGACCACTAACTACCAACTAGACTGAGTAGTTCTGACTAGAGGAAAGAAAGGAATGGAGAAAACAACAATTTTTCTTTAAAAATGAGATGAAAATATTTGTGATTTCTTGTTAACAGATGTGCTCTGGCTTTTCACCCCTTGTTATCTAGCTGCATTAAATGCTACTTTTATACCTAAAATTTTGTTAAGTATCATTTAAATAGCATGAGGGTAATATATGTACATATACCATTTATTTTCTAAAACTAACTTCCTAATCCCTTTTGCAAGTTGTGTTAGATGTACATTTGTGAGAACTCAATCAACATTTATCAAATTAACTGATCAACTTAGCTGTAATCTCCATGATCCTTGTCAATGAATAGGTTATGATTATTGAGAAGCTAGTACCCTTTGTCTCCTTTTTTGGGAAGATATCTGGAAAAGAAATAGCTGAACAAATTCTACTTGTAGCAAAGCAAAGTAAGAGGTGTTATAAAGTGTCCTCTGAAATTACTTGCCAGCATTACTATTTGTAACTTAGTTTTTTGCAAAGCCACATTACAAGGAAGAATTCTCCTTGATCATATTTAGAATCAGGACATGAAATAAGTGATCCTTACAATGTTCCTCTAACCCCTAAGCCCTTCACTTTAAGATATTCAATGAATATTTACGGCCTTAATATTTTCAATATCAGTCATTGAAAGTGGACAAATGCTATCATTTTCTGTTTAAAACACATTTTCCCCAATCAGAAGGATAAAATAAACACATATTTTTAAAAAGAAACTTTTTTTTAAGAAATAAAGAATGGAGTGATTGCACAGAGTGGGGAAAATAAATAAGCTTATTTGGCAGCTGATTTCACAGCACAAAGCCTTAAAGCAGAGTCCAAACTGCAGCTTCAATAAAGGGCTCCCACAATTCTTTTGACTAAGATACTTATCAATTGCCTTCAAGTGCCCCAAACTGGTCTGATTTGAGAAAAAGCAAGACTCTTTGCTTAGGTACAACTATATCAAGAAACACAGCTGATATGGTGAAGAACTTTAACCAGGGTGTATAGTGTGGGCTGCCCGTATTTCCAAGGCATGCTGACATGACATGTCATATAGTTGACATTATACTGCACTTTCTTGCTAACTCTGACCTTTTTGTTTTCTTACAAAAACAAAATCTATATATATATATAAAACCTTAATATGCAAATAGACCAAATGGCAGAACAACTGAACAGGTCGCTATATGCGCGGACTACCAGGGGGCGCACGTGGAACATGGCGGGCGTTGGTTTCAGCGAGATGGTGGAACAGGTAAGCGGGAGTGCCAGACTAAGGCAGGGCACTGGTCGTTGTCATCGGGGTTAGCCTCTGGTAGTTACTGAGAATTCTTTGCTCCCGCTTGCCACAGTCCCACCTGGTGCTTGCACCTGCTGCTGGCGCCTGTCGTCTGCCCCAATCGCTCAGTGCCATCAGCAGATATGAGCGGCGGCTTCCAGCCCCAATCACCCCTGAGGGCTTCTCCACCTCCCCCTGCTCCTGAGGGGCAATCGGAGCAGCAGCCGCTGTTTGCACCTGCTGCTGGTGCCAACCCCAATTGCTCCTTGCCGTCAGTGGGTGTGAGTGGTGGTGGCGGGAACAGGGCTGCGGGCAGAGAGGGGACAGGGGGCCGAGGCGGGAGGGGCCGAATGGGGGCATAGAGGATAGGCTGAGAACTGCCCCTGTGCCCACTGCAGCCTTGTGGCCCAGAGTTCCTTTCAAGGTGCACAAATTCGTGCACTGGGCACCTAGTTTTTTGGTTTTCATTTTTTTTTAAAAAAGCCTTTTGAGAAAAGAATAAATTCTGTTTACCAGGGAGGAAAAACATGATTCTCTAACAAATTTTCTTGGTCACTTTGCTTTTTGATTTTCCTTTGTGCTTTTGAAAGCAAAGGGTAAAGCAGGTATTATTAATTTATCCATTCCTGCCAGCTGCGTGGTCCCTGATATGGACTCTTGCTTTGGTGGACCACGAGTTAATCCTTAATAAATCACTATAACTTAGAGGACATTTCTAATAGCAACTATTTTTAGGAAATGCTCATGTTGAGTCTATGTTGGAATGCTTCCTTTTAAAATCTTGGTTTCTACTGATGTGCTTTGGAAAAAGCTTACAAACTTGGTCTGAAATGAAAAAAGAACCTGAGAAAATGTGGGAGGAAGAGAACATGCAAAGTAAGTTAATCATTATCATTTCAAGTGCCACCAGTTCTGTTTATATTCATGTACATGTGAATTGCTGAATCTCATTTGATCTACCAATTAAACATTAAATAGTTGCAGCCAATTATGCAAATATCAGCAACAATATTAATTTGTTGATCTTTTTGAGCGATTAGCCTTACATGTTCCTATGCTAGACTATCTTACGCCTTAAATGATCAATTAGTGTTACAATAACTAAATCTCGAAGAATGGATAATTGCCTAGTTATAATGTGCCACTCTTGCTGTATTAATCCACTGCAATTAAATAAAATAGTACACAAGGAAAAAGGCTGTGCAGATGTTCCCTTTAAATCTATTTCACAAATTAGCATGAAGGTCAATTTCTCATCTTATTACTTAAAGGGGAATGGCAGATTGTGTTCTCTGTTATATGAGGCCTTCAGTTTTTTTAAAATATGTATTCTCAAATGTCACAAGTCTGATGGGAAGGGCTTAAAATGCTCTTAAATTTTGAGAAAAGAAATCATACAGACGTAATGTCAAAACGTCGTTCTCTAGCTTTTGTAATGGACATGTCTTGCCATACTAAATTTAGGGATGCAAAGTATAAAAAGCATTTAGAGCAAATAAATGATTTCTATTTCTCTTAGGAATGTGGGCCTGGTCATGCATGTGCTACTTGAGGTTAAAATTACCGGGAAGTCTTTTCTAGAATACTGTATTAAAAATGAGTTCCCAGGATTTAGCCAAGGCGAACACATACCCTTAGCGTGCAATGTGGGGAAGGAGTGTGGAGGACAGAGAAAACTCCTGAGGGCTGAGAAGAACACTCTCCCAAGACTTCAGATCAACAATTAAAAGCCCCCTAAAAGATATTTTTGCCATTCTTTTTCATCTTATACTTCTCTAATTTTCATTTTACCATTCCTATCTGAAAAGACCCCGTGGCCAAAAATCTTGGGAAAGAATCAAAGCCCCATTTGCTATGTGCTGCTAAATGCCTTAAGGAAAAATTTTCAGTGCATCAAACTTTTAGAATGTTATTTTCCCTTGCTTTGAAAAGAGAATAAAATATGATCAGCAAGATGAAAGTTATTAGTACCGAAGGAAACCAAAACAGAATGTCTGAGAGCTGACCTTCCAAGGGTAAATGTTTCTATTTTATTTTCACTTTCCCCTAGATAACCAAGATACAATTTTAACTCAGAGCTCCTAAACGAGGAAAATATCATCCATAATTGCTCTCCCAGTGCCCTAACCACGTGCTCATCCAATTCCCATTCAACCGAAAAGATCAACTGTAAAACCAAACATATAAAAACCAGAGCACACCTCTCTTTGCTTCCCACTAAAAAACAAAAAACGAACAAAAAATAACTCATTATGATGATTTATTTTTTATTTAACACATAACATTTGTCATTTCCATTTGGTAGGAATGATATCATGACTTCTCTGTAGAGTTATACTTTCAATTCCAGGACAGTCTTTCCACATGATGTAATTCCTCCAAGGAACGGTGCCTCTGAGTATCTCTAATGACTTAGCAGTCCATGGAAAACAATTGGCAATAAGAGGTAAAAATACACAATGTCAGGATCAATCACCATTCTAATAAAGAGGTTTCATAATATAGAAACAAAGAAGGTTCACTTCTATAGAAGGTAAATATTCATTTATTCATTATTTACTGAGTACCTACTATGTGCCAGGCATTGGGGATACAAAGATCTCTAAGGCACAAGGCCCTCAGTGTTGTTGTGGAGCCTAACAAGCAGCCAATTACAATACAATGTGGAAATGTGCACGGATCTAGCTGACGCACAAGGAGAGCTAAGAGCAGACTGCAACATCAGGAAGAAGGAAGACATTGACCTTAAGGTGGACTTGGGGGCCTGCAAAAAAAAATGAGACATGAGGAAATCCAGTTTTTCAAAGTTTTTGATTAAAAACAACAACAACAACAACACTTTCTGAGGATGAAAACATGTCAGAGGAAGTGTTACCTATAAAATTTACTCAGATCAGTTTTCCAACACACACACACACAAATTCATTTGGTTGAGGAGCAGAATGTAACTTATGCTAAAGAATAAACAAACATTATTGTATCTGAGTGACATACTAAGGGAGGCACTAAATTATTGAGGGAATGCTATGCTATATGGCTTAGATTGCCATCTTTCTAAGGGAAGGTGAGATAAGCTTCTACTACCAAGTTTACAAAACACCATTTGATGGTTGCAATTCATTTTCTCTGGCATGAGGAGACAATCACCCTGCTAACCCTGATAATATATACTACATTATGCACAACTAAAAGCAGCTAGCCAAAGAATCTATCGTAATTCAAGAACAACAGTCTGTCCCATTAGCACACAGAAAATATCCTGTATTTTCTATTCAGGATAGGATGATTGTCCAGTCGCTCTCTTCTCTTCCGTACTGCAACAAAAACAAGAAAACATGTTTCAGTTTATCAGCTAACAATGCTGGAATAGTTTATAAATAAACTCAAAATAAACAACATTGTACAAAAGGTTCACTTCTGTTTTGAACATAAAAAATATATTCACATGAAAAATAAGATTAGACAGCCCTAGATGGTTTGGCTCGGTGGATAGAGCATTGGCCTGTGAATGGAAGGGCCCTGGGTTCAATTCTGCTTAAGGGCACATGCCCGGGTTTCAGGCTCGATCCCTAGTAGGGAGTATGTAGGAGGCAGCCAATCAATGATTCTCTCATCATTGATGCTTCTCTCTCTCTCCCTGTCCCTTCCTCTCTAAAATCAATAAAAATATGTTAAAAAAAAATAAGATTAGACAGAAACAACCAAATATCTGGAGTCACAAATCTTATAAATTGTTGTTGAACTCAAATTTACAGTTGATATAGGTCCCTTCTATGCTCACATGCATGCTGTTTCATTACCAGTTAGCTTCTGCTCTCCAAATGGCATAACTGGGTTTAACTCTGTCATCTTTACTCTGAGTATACACTGAATGGCCAGATTATTATGACCACCCCATCAGTACTTCGTTGGGCCACCTTTTGCATTCAATACTGCGGCGATTCTTCTTGGCATTGATTCCACGAGATGTTGAAAGGTGATGCGAGGAATCTGACACCAGGACTGATGAATAGCACTGTCCAGTTCTGTGAGATTTGATGGTTGTGGAACCAGCTGCCTGATGGCTCTTTTAACTTCGTCCCACAAATGCTCAATTGGATTGCGATCTGGTGATTGTGGGGGCCACCTAAGCAAGGTAAAGTCTCCCTCGTGTTCTTAAAACCACTCCTGCACAATATGAGCACCGTGGCATGGCGCATGGTCTTGTTGGAAGGAGCCATCTCCATTGGGATATGCCATCAACATGATAGGATGAACTTGATCAGCAAGGATACTTAGGTATGTTGTGCTATTCAGATGTTTATAATGATCTGGCCCTCTAGCAACTTCAGCGCGAAATTATAGCTAATTTGCTTACAAACGTCAGATGGTCGTAATAATCTAGCCACTCAGTGTATTTCCCAGATGAGTACATCAGTGTCACCTGGCAGCATGTTAGAAATGCAAAATCTCCAGCACCACCTCAGACTTCCTGAATCAGAAACTGGTCAGGTGTGTCCCAGCAGCCTGTGTTTCAGCAAGCATTCTGGGTGATTCTGATGGGAGCTATGGTTTGAGAAGGACTGCTGTAGCATCCCCCTACCCCCTTCTCCAGAGCCTTTTATGTTCACGGACAAAAATATTATATTAACAAGCCCAGTGGGTTTGAACAATGACTTTGTTTTTTTAAGTGAAAATTGTGTTATGTTAGCATCCCAATTTTTCTTATCCCTTCGAAAATCATGGATCTGCATCATAATCACAATTAGATTACCTGCATCAGCAAGTTAGCTTTCACCGACCTAAATTTTCATATTTGAAATGGAATTAAATGAAAGATTAAAATATTCCAGATGTCAGAGACAGGAAGCCAATTCCATATTCATGTGTTCATTCATTTGTTCAACAAACATGTGTTTAAATGAGTGCTCACCCTTTGAGCAAGTACTGCATGCCAGTACCCGTGCCAAGAACCTTACAGGCTTATTACCTCAGTTATTCCCACAGTAATCCCAGATAGTAGGTGCCATTGTCAATCCCATTTTATGAATGAGAAACTGTATATCAGGGACATTAAATAAGTTTCTTAAGGATGTGGTTCGTAAACGGGAGAGTCCAGACTCCAGCCAAGGTCTCTTTCACACCAAAGACCAGATTCTTGACCACCATCTGGATTTCTCTGCACATGTTCACATAGTCATGCGTGGAGACAGACCTGGAACCGACCCTCTCTACCCAAGTAGCATGCCATGAAGTCTGCCACTAGGCATTTGCCTGCATCAGAGGATGCCCCCTTTTCACATGAATTGGCTCTGTAGTCCTAATCTCACTCGGCTGAAATTAATACAAAACACCTGAAAATTCTGAATTGGAAAGAACCTTAACAATCCTCTTATTTGGATGAACCCAGTAAGTGGGGCTCTGGTTTTTACTTCACTTCAGAATAATTCCACTTTGACTGGTTTTGTATACTGGGATTCCAGGAAAGATTCCTTTTGCAGAAAGCACTGCTGCTTAAAAATCAACTGTGAACTCATAAACCAAGCTTCTCATTGTATATATGAGGACACTGAGTCTCTAGGAAACTTGTAATCGCAAGTTCAGTTCTCCTACGTCACATTGTCCATGTGCTGTGTTCAAGATCTCAGTGAGCAGAAACTACCGAATTGGAAAAATTACCGGGAGCCGAGAAAGGGCCTACCTACAACCTTCTGGTTTACATGAAAAGGAGAGTGAAGGAGCCCAGTGACTGACTGTACCTGACCCGCTTCATCCACATCAGAAATGGATACCTGAAGAGTGTGGCCTCCACTATTGACTCTTGCTTCATGGCGAATGCTGGATAAAACGTTCCCAGATTCTGCCTGATTTATGTACGGTGTCAACATGATGGAAGGTAAGAGCAAAATATATGTTTTATTTTTCTTATTTGTATTCCCATTAATACATTAGACACCTTTCCCATTAATAACACTTGGATGTCAGCATATTGACATTTTAGTAGATCTATAGAACTATGATTCATGACCACTATAATTTCACCTTCAATCTCATCAGTTAAAGTAAATTTGCGTTCAATTAGTTGTTTTAGTTTTAGAACCATTGGAAAATCAATTTTGGTTACAATAATAGTCATAGGCCATATTGCTCTGTGAACCTGCATAATATGTATTAAGTTTTACCCCTCTCATCCTGCAATTTAGGCTCTTATGTAAAATCACAGCATTCTGAGATGTATCCCAGAGATAGGATAATATGGGTAATTCATAATGCTAGACTTAGGCAGTTAGCAATCAAACTTTTCATGTGCATGATGGATAATTCAATTTAACTTTGAAAGGGAAAATAATTCAAAGTAGAGATGGCAGATTTTAGCAGAGATAACAAATTATATGTTTTCCCCAAGAGTAGGTGTCCCGAGGAGGAGGGGAAAGAGAACACGTGCCTGCCTGGGCGAGGCTGTCCTTATACCATTGTCAGTGTCATTACAAACCACAGCAGCAGGCCCACCCCTTCAGCACTGGGCAGGCCTTCTGTAAGTCACATTTATTAAGTTTTGTTCATCGGAATCAAAGATGGTGACTGCCCGGCCTCCTGAGACTCGGGTAACCAGGGCCGGCTGAGTCCTGCGCTGCGGCAGTGGCAGCAGCAGAGGTGTGATGGGAGCATCACCTTCCCCTGATGGCTGGGTCACGTCCCACCCCTGAGGGCTCCTGGACTGTGAGCAGGCCGGGCTGAGGGACCCCCCCCCCCCCTCCAGTGCAAGAATTTTCATCACCGGGCCTCTAGTAAAAATATAATAAGTGCTGTCTGCCAGGTAACAATCTGTCATTCTTCTTCAAATCCTATTCAATGGCCTTACAAAGTTCTGTAATGCCATAGCATGTGAAGAAGTGTGCATTAGGAAACAAGGAGAGGCTGAGAAGCTGGTCACAGGCCTGCATCCTTAAAGCAACCAGGAAATGTTCACTCAGAATGCACACACTTTGAAGGACAGCTCAGGACATCTACAGGGAAAAGGTGGAGCTCTACCTTCTTATGCAACTGAACGGCATCAAGCTGTTACACTGAAAACAAGAAAAATTCCATAACCACAAAGGGTCTTCCAAAGCTGTAGCGTCTAGTGAGAAAATAGATTTTTCTGTCAGCCTTTTCTTTTTCTTTTAATGTTTCAAACAGACTATCTTTTTTTATTAATACTCACCAGAGGCTATGTTTATTTTGTTGTTGTTGATTTTTAGAAAGAGGGGAAGGGAGAGAGAGAAAGAGTGAAACTTTGATATGAGAGAGAAACATCAATTGGTTGGCTCCCAAAACCCAGGTATGTTGTGCCTTAACTGATAATCAAATCCACAACCTATTGGTGTACAGGACGATGCTCCAATCACCTGAGCCACCTGGCCAGGGCTAAACAGACTATCTTGAAGTTAATTTTTCAAATTAAATTTATTGGGGTGACATAGGTTTTAAATGCACATTTCTATGATACATCATCTGTGCATTGCACTGTGTCTTGAAGTCACTACTTCTCCCTTCCTGAAACCTCAGAAGCAGCACAGCCAGTTACTCAAACATGCTCCCCTCATAGTTAAGACCTGGGTTCCAGCTTCTAGCTAATTCCGACACCAATCTTGATGTGTATGTCATTTTGAAAAATTCTAAACCAGATTCTCTGAAAAACTTTTGAAGAATAATTTGGCATTATTCAAGACCTCCTCCCACCTCCTCTCAGAATGTGTTAATATACAAGACCAACCCGTTTTTGCTCTTTGGTATGTGCTTGGTCTACTCCTCACCATTCATCCCTTTACTCATTTAATCAGGAAACATTCTTGAGTATGTACTATGGCCCAGAGTTTGTGCTGATGACTGGGGTTACAAAAAGAGAATTAATCCCTACATTCAAACAAGCCCAGCTCATAATTTAAAGGCCATCATATAATAATCATGGGTAAAAAGGAAGCTGGAGAAAGAAGCAGCATTGAAGTGGGTGAATGCATGTTTGTACTGAGGGAAGGGAACATTGTTCAAGAGAGATTTCAAAGCTTCCTCGAGAACATGTGTCTTAAGGACAACCAATACCTGACCACGTGGGCACATTGGAGAAGGTACAGAGGCAGGAGGAAGCAGCAGACAGCAGAGCATATTGGAAAACAGAGAAGACCCCAAATGGTCAGAGCAGGTGAATAGGATGGTGAGTAACTGGAGTAGACAAGAGTAATGGGAGGAAAAGGGATCATGGGCAACATGGAGAATGCTCTCCAAGTTTAGGTTTGGTTAAGTGTGAACACAGGATTGATTTTCTTTGTTGTTTAAAAAGAGAAAAAGAGAAAACAAGAAAAAAGAAACTGCCATTTGAAGTGTTCCCCTCCAAAGAGGTATTGGTAGTGTGATCTAAGACCCAGGAAACTATCGGAATGATTAGCCAGATGGGACGAATATTTAGCTTCAGAGATTCTTACTCATATACAAAAAACACAGGTTAAATGACAGTCAAATCTATAGTTAATAAGGAACTCCCACCCCTCTCCCCCTGACCCCCAGTTACCTTGGAAAGAATCTGAAGGGCTCTTTTGGCTGTTGCTACTCTCCTTCAATTTATCAGAGCCTTTCGTAGTTAATGTCCATGTTTCCATGTAATGTCAGAGAGTCAAATGTGAAACGTGACACAGTTCTATGCTTTTCCCTCAATAGTTACTTAAATTACTCCTCTTGGAAAGAAACAGACAACCTAGCAGCTGGGCTGACAGCACCAATTTGCCAACTTGCAAGAGAATAATTGTGAAACTTTGGGTTTTGTGTCCCAAACAAAATCACTGAAGAGGAAAGATGTGGTCTCAGATTCCGCATGATGGTCCTTTGTTACTTAACAGTTTGGAGCAGGGTTGGTGCTCTTGGTTTGTGACTGAATTCAAAATCATTTATATTATCTCATGGGTTCTGTAACTGTCTCCTTTTGTTTCTTTGTTCAGTCTGAGCTCTGAATGTATCATTAGTTTTTAGTGTTACTACCATTATCCATTATACTAGTACATTACTACCTAGGGTAAAAAGCAGAATTATTAACTTCTTCTTAGTCAGAGGCACTAAAGTATATAGAGAAAATACAGGTAAAAATAAAATACGTTTCTTCTCTGTTCTCTCTATCTTTATCTATTTTTAAACCTTTTTACATTGTGTCACATGAAAATTGAGTATTACTTTTGTCCTTCTATACCAGTGTGCTTTGACTACACTAATTATCTGTCCCTTTTAAAATATATATATATATATATATATATATATATATATATATATATATTATTGATTTTTTACAGAGAGGAAGAGAGAGGTATAGAGAGCTAGAAACATCGATGAGAGAGAAACACCGATCAGCCGTCTCCCGCACACCTCCCACTGGTGATGTGCCCGCAAACAAGGTTCATGCCCTTGACTGAAATTGAACCTGGAACCCTTCAGCCCGCAGGCTGACACTCTATCCACTGAGCCAAACCGGTTAGGGCTATTTGTCCCTTTTTTTAACTACTATCACTAGCACTTGAACACCCTGTTTGTGCTTAATACATATATTTGTTGAATGAATGAATGAATGAATAAAAATATCACTCTGTAACCTACATTCTTGGATTCCATAATTTTACTCTCAAAAATGCTCTTTCTGAGAATGTTTGCAATGGCTTCCCATCTTGTCCCAAAATTATGTCTTTGGGTTTCTCTTACTCATACGTTAGGGCTCTGATGCTTATTTTTCCACCATCCCAATGACGATGCACGTCTCTGCTCTTCGCCTTCCTTAGCCAAAGCTTCATGATTATATTTGTTGAACACCTCCACTTAGGACTTCCTTCCAATTCAAATTTAATCTGATTTTTCCCTCAGCCTAACTGACTACTTTTCCTTTCCATCCTTTATAACCAAATCAAGTCAGTTCAAAATTTCTTATGTCATATAATCTCCAAGAGGTAACCCTGATATCTCATTATGTATTAACTGCTATGAAATATAACATTCTTTCTGTACAATTTGTTCAAGAAAGTTGTCCAAATTAGTTTTTGTTTCTTATTACTATAATGCACTTCCTCCCCTCTTAAAAATCTCTCAACTTCTGTTTTGGATAAAGGTTTTTATAATCTAGCAAATTATATATTTTAGTTGTGTTTGTAGTTTTTATTTGAGCAAATCTCTAATAGCATTACTCCCATCAGATTTACTCAGAGAACTCTAAAAAATATAGTGTGTCCTCCCAAAAATGTATACATATACTCTGAGTAAGTATAAAAGCAGTGTTTATTAAAATACATTTTATTTTCAAAATTGAGCTATCAACTGTTAAAGTGTGCATATATTTGGGGGGGAGACACCAAAATATAAACACCCATAAAGTTTCATTAAATTTCTTCAAATTACTTCTAATTGTTTCTATGTACAAATGTAGAAAACAACTCTGAATAGATTTTATGTCTTCAATATTAAGATATTCCTTTATTTAATTTGCAGAAAATTCTTATAGAAAATGTTTGTTAAAGGGTGGAAGTTAAGATAGCTCATTGATTTAAAAAAAACCACTATTATTCTTTCCTTTTGTAAATACTATAAGTTTTACATAAAAGTTGCTAGGTATTCAAAAATACCATTTTTATCACTATCCGAGGACCTCAGTTGCTCTGCAGGACCTGCTGCCTTCCCAACCAACTGAATTTCTGCTTAGTTTTAAGACCCAGCACCATCTGATGTCACCCAAACTATCAAAGTTCATTTTATGTTTCATTATCTCAGTTCCCCTTGGTTATTTTCACCGACTGGCAATTGTGGGTTCAGCAAAATCTTTGAATAACTTTTACAAATTATAGAACAGTCTTGTATTTCCTGGTATTTGATATGCCTACCTAGAAAGATGCTTTAAGTACCTTGTGAGATGCTGGATTGTTACTTAAAAAAAAAAAGGCGCAACAAAGGTAGCATATAAAAAAAAAAAATAGGTGCCCACACTCTTTGACCCAACAATTCCAATTCCAGGAATTTATCCCAAGGAAATAATAAAAAATGTACTGTTTATAATAGTAAAAGAAGCGCTAACAAAATCAATGTATAATAGCTTTCTTTAAAACTTATGGTACATAGGCATAATAGAATTCAATTTAACTTCATATATGGAATTAAAGTTATTTTGATATGAAAAAGCAAATGACTTATTAAATGAAGAAAGCAGATAGAAATTATGTATAATTCCATTTTGTTAGAAAACAAATTTCTCTAAAAATATATAAATGCTTATAAAATATTAAAGGTTGAGATATCGAAAATTAACAGTGGTTATAACTTAGTGCTGGAATCACAGGTGATATTAATTTTCTTCTATGCTTTCTTCTACTTTCAAGATTTTTTTATAAAAGTATTATACATTTTAATGAGATTTATCAAAATTTATATATTTTTTAACTTTTAAATTAATTTTTTTAGAGAGAGAGACAAATAGAGAGAGAAATATCGATTTTGCTGTTCCACCTACCCATGCCTCCACTGGTTGCCTCTTGCATGTGCCAAGACCGGGAATCAAACCCCCAACCCTGGACAACCTTGGTACAACCCTGGTGCATCAGGACAATGCTGTAACTAATTAAGCCACCTGGCCAGGGCTCTCTCTATATGTTTTCTAATGTTAAGTAATTTAGATTCCCTAACAATTATTTTCTTCCTTTTTTAAAAAATATGTCTTTTCTTCCCCATTTCCGTATTGCTTATGCCCACACATACTATCAGGAACATCGTCCTTAAATTTAATTTGTTGACCCCAAATGGCAGTATTTACTCTCTTCTTGACATTGAAATATGATTTGGTTCTATGTGTTGATTAAAATAAAATGACAAAGAACGCCTTACCTGAATATCAGTCAGTTTGTCCAATATCCGGGTTGCAAGCTTAGTCCCATTCTCCACAGATGGAATGTGTAGGGTCTATAAAGAAAACCAGACACGAGATAATGAGGATATTCATGCATACTGTGCCACAAGCATGACACTCCGTGATGCCACTGTATGAAGGCACCTCCTGGAAATAAGAAATAGCTCTATTATAATCTGATTATTTTAGCTCCAAAGCCTATTTTCTATTCTAAATTTGAATAAAAAGTAACTAGCCAATGATAGCTTGTCCATTGCCTACCAACTGATTTTAGGGCACAACTTGTTTATATGCCAGTCTTCCAGATAACTTGAGAAACTGATGAGAAGCTATGGGTGGCTAAAACAGTGGCTAAACTTCAGAGACCCTACCTCTTCTAGCATTCCTCAAATCAAAAGATAAATGGTTGGCTTTCATATTCAACCCTCTCAGCAAGAAATAAAAACTCAAAGATACTTTGCATTATAGTAAGTCATTTAGGGACATAAATTAAAGTAAGTCTATGCCTTCGCAAAAGGGGCTTCTAGCCCTATGTCTGTTACAAGCCAAACTTCCAGGGACCACAGCCTCCATAATGTTGGATCGCATGGTTAAATTCAGGGCTGAAAAAGATTTAAAGACCCTAATTTATATTTCAGTCATGTCCATTCATGCCTCGCTGGCTTGCAGGCCTTTGATAGTGTGATTTTAGCATATAGTCCATGTTCTCACCTTTCTTATTATGCCCTTTAGGATAATAGGATAATTAGATGTACCTTTTGGCTCTGAATGCCCTCTAACACAAGACCATTAAAAACATATTAAATTTTATAAACTTCTTATATCTATAGGTGAAATTATAATTGGACTTAAAGATATCTGATCTAATGACAATCACAGTTCATTAAAAAAGTAACCGATGTCTAGATACTACCATAATAAAATATGAAACAGTAGCTTTAAAATCAGTACAAGCATTGAATGATAATAGAATCATTCTTCTCTCTTGAAAGTCTGTAGATGGAATTAGGTCAGGAACCATTCCCTAAAAGCAAGTTTAAAATTCTCAAGCAATGAAGCAGCCACCATTAAAATCAGCAGAGAAAAAACAAGAGAAAAAAAAATCTGCCAGCTGAGTAAAAAATATTATGGCGTTAATATTAAATTTCAATAAAATTTATATTTAATATAAGTGATTTAAGCCATCTCACATTTTAAGAATAATACTCAAATGATTTTAACTTACAAAGTTAGGTGTTGATGTTAATCATAAGTATTGGATCTTTGTTATAAAGGGGAAAGCAAAAAAACTGACCCAAAAATGGAATTACAGCACATATAAAATCAGACTGGTTTACTGGAAGGAGAAAATTTCTTCCAACTAAATGCTTGAATTGTTTTCTGGAAGATTTTAGTAAATGTTCCAGGTTTGCCAAATAAAAAAAAATTGTTGTAAGTGGTCTAAATAAAAACAACATCAATAATATTAAGAGTAATAAATGCAGGAATTGATCATTCAAATGCATTTCCCATAACTACTAGCCATTCCTACTCCAAGAATTTGGAACTACTTTTGGCAACCAGTAATCAAAATCTAACTACCTGTAGAACCTTCCGTACAAAGCCAGTAGAAAGTAATGAGTGGAAATCTAGTGACACATCTCAAAACCCGAAATTGACAAAAGGCAGTTATCCTTATCCAAGGACAAAACTGACCTCCCACCTTGTTGAAGCTTACACAAACTCACTGAAAAGGTAAGAGTAAGTAATTTGCTAATACAGGTTCATGAGGACAATCCACCCCAGTTAATGGAATGCCAAGCTAATAAATAAATAAATAAATAAATAAATAAATAAATAAATAAATAAATTATAAGCAGATGCTTAGAAAGAGGGGGCTGTCTTACCTCGCCCTTGTACAGGATATCAGAAACTGGGCAAACAATGCAGGCGGTGCCAGAGCCAAACATCTCCTTCACTCGGTTCTGCTCCAAGGCTGTTGTCAAGTCACCCATGGTGAGGTACCTCTCCGACACCTTAAATTCACCCTGTTCACAATATCAAAAATAAAGTGATACATATTTTTAAGGAAAAGGCATGGGGGGGGGGGGAGGTGGAAATGCCCTGCAGTGCTACCTTTCTATTTTACGTTCTTAGAGGGGAAAGCTGTAGAAAGCAACACCATCTGACTGGTGAAACACAGTGAGGTGTTAAGCACCTACTCCAAGGTCACAGGCTCTCTAAATGAGAGGATCAGGATACAAAATATAAGATTATCAGCATAAAATGCACGGTATATTTTTAAGACATGTGTGCTTTTTTTTTTTTTTTTTTTTTTTGGCCTTTTATTTGTTGTCATGGCTAAAGCCAAACAGGTTGATGTACACTGGTGCTACTTAACGTGTACTCTAAGCTGACAGGGTCTTAAGTGCTATTTACTATAAAAGAGAATACATTATCATAACATTAATAATTATAGCTACCATTTATTGAGCATCCATTGCATGCCAACTTCTCTGATTTTTAAGGTGGGTATTATCATCCCCGTTGTATAGATGAAGACATAAAGGTTCAAGGAAGTTGAGTGACTCCCCCTAAGGCCGCACAGATAGTAAATGGCAGGAAGTGGACCTGAATTCAGGTTTAATCCAACTCCCTCCAAATTTGGTCCTTTTTCTATTGTGTCTTTTATGGATTAAAAACATAGACTGAGTTTAAACATCTGGAAGATTTCATTACTTTAAAACAGTGAAAGTATATTTGGACTTTATTTGAGAAATTGCATTGTATATTTTTTCTTCCTAAATTAAACTCACTGATTCAGTTGACTTTACCGCAGTAATCCTCTCCCTTACTCTTAGAATCATATTAGATTTTCATCACAGAATTATATCGATATAACCTCATCAACTTCTGCTGAACTATTGGAACATTTTATTTGCTCCAGAATAGGACATAAAAACAAAAAACAAAATTCTGATTTTTTAAAGCTATTTGGTTAAACTATCTATTTAATACACATTCGTTTATGTTAGTGGTTAAAGCTCAAAGTTTGTCAACAGGCTATTAAGGACAACAAAAAATGGGCAGATTTTTTAAAATAAAATGAGAGTATTTTTTAAAACCTGCAAATCTACAATAGATAAAAATGGAAATCACAGCTCTTGGCAAGATTCAAAACATTAGAAGAATGCATCATGCTGTAAGCATATATTTGGAAGGGTAGGAAAATATGCCTGTGATAGAAATATGGCTTTTTGCAAGTTTCAATTTATCTCAATCTGTAATTGCAATTATGTTGTTCAAAGGTAAATAAATTCCAGAAAATCAGCCAAGTTAACTGAAAACAAGCTGAGCTCTGTATTCTGGAAAAGGAAAAAAAAAAATCTTGTAAATAAACAGAATTGTTTTTCCTCTGCTCACCCTTACTTATCTTTGGACAATTTCCCCTGTCTGGCAAGTAATGGTAACCCCCCACATGGCTCTTGGCATTTATGTCTCACTGTTTTAGAATAGCTTTTAAAATAAATTACAGCTAAGGAGTCAAGAAAAAACTTCCACCATAATAACCTATTTTCATGCTAGCAAATCATTAGTGTGGGAAAGCATTTCCACTTGCAACTTGTCATCAACCCTTCTGTACGTGGTTGAATTTTTTCTCTAATAAAACAAAAATTACTGAGCTTTGAAAATACATCTTTGCAACTGCAAACATATTTAGGACAGGGCAAGCTGTTTGAAATTATACAAACAGTTTGTAAATGCCATGCCCAATGTGCCAGCCAGCATGTGGCAGCTGTGCTATAAATAATTCTACAAAACCCCGAAGTAGACAAGGCCCATTTCCTCTATTTCCAAAGTCTTTTTCCAGAGGAAATGTACTGGTGCTCTCCTAGATAATGTGTGTTTCTAAACATTTGCCTTATTAGTACTGTTTGACCACAGAATGCTCACAGCCTTTTCATGTCCCTTGGACATCAGTTTAACACATGGGTCAAAAGTTCCATCCAAGAACCTTTGCCAGATAACCAACTCATTCAACATTCATCTTAAGTATGTCATTTCCAATACTAAATAGTTTAACATGCTTGCCTGTGTCACGTGAATCAGAAAGTCTACTGAAAATAATTTTACACTTGCTTGAGTGTTTTGATTTTAAAGTAAGTATGTATGAGAATTTGGAAGGACAGGGAGCATGAAGGAGGGAAGGGAAAGGCAGCCAAACTAATAATGTTATGTTAGTAAACGCTTATGCCAGTAGAATTCTTTAATTTCTATGATAAGTATGGCTATGCTGGAATAAACAGAGGAAGAGGAGAACTACAAATCATTGCCATGTGGAAACAAGACTTAGACATGAAAAGTTAAGGACTGGCTAAATGGAAGCACGCAAATTAGAAACCAGGTGAGTTGGTGGGAGACACCTGATATAGAGCTTGAGATTAGTACTAGAATACTTCTTCACCAGGACAACTTGACAAACTGGTTTCTCTCTGCCCTCCCTATAAACAATGCTTATTTGATAGTCTTGCCAAGATAGTTCTCTTAGAAGAGTTCTTTTCACTCAAGTTAAGATTAAAGATTAGATAACATTGGTTGCAACTTCAGGATAGTATTTCAACACGAAGCTGGGCTTATTTTGATTACTTTTTGTTTCCTGCTGAGAAAAGATTGCTCATGTCAAAAACCCACCCACTTGCGTGCCAGGTCCAGAATGCTCTGCCTTGTCACTCCCGGAAGAATGATGCCATCTAGTGGAGGAGTTGCCAGTTCTTCTTCTGTCAATTAGAAATTGGAATATTTTCAGACTTTAACTATATTAGCCATGCCTTATACCAGCGGTTCTCAACCTGTGGGTCGAGACCCCTTTGGGGGTTGAACGACCCTTTCACAGGGGTGGCCTAAGACCATCGGAAGACATAGATAATTACATATTGTTTTTGTGATTAATCACTATGCTTTAATTATGTTCAATTTGTAACAATGGAAATACATCCTGCATACCAGATATTTACATTACGATTCATAACAGTAGCAAAATTACAGTTATGAAGTAGCAACGAAAATAATTTTATGATTGGGGGGTCACCACAACATGAGGAACTGTATTAAAGGGTCACGGCATTAGGAAGGTTGAGAACCACTGCCTTATACCAATAGCCATTAAGACGACAACAACAACAACAAAACAAGCAAACAACAACAAAAAAGCACCTGTGTCTTGCAACTTGGCTAGTAATAAACATGAAGATGTTACTGTTCTGCATTGTCAAATTTCTCAACTCAATTCACACTTCACGTAGATCTTTATTCGAAGAAAAAGATGAAGAAGAAGGAGGAGGAGGAGGAGAAGGGAAAAAAAAGAGAAAGAGAGAGAGAGAGAGAGAAAGAGAGAGAGATACTACTCATCCATTTATCTTCAATGTACCCTTAACCAGTAAAAAATGAGATGGTTTTCCACTAACAAACAAGAGTTATAGACTACTCTTAGGAGGAACACTGTGAAGTCAAAATTTAGTTGGTTAAAGCTAGTTAGTAATTAGAATAATATAGATAGGATCATACTTGGGAACACTGGTCATTAGCAAACCTTTTAAGAATACTGTGGCCCTAACTGGTTTGGCTCAGTGGATAGAGCATTAGCCTGTGGACTGAAGGGTCCCAGGTTCAATTCCTGTGAAGGGCATGTACCTTGGTTGCAGGGACATCCCCAGTAGAGGGTGTGCAGGAGGCAGCTGATCGATGTTTCTCTCTCATCGATGTTTCTAACTCTCTATCCCTCTCCCTTCCTCTCTGAATAAAATCAATAAAATATATTTTTTAAAAAATTAGAAGGAAAAAAAAGAGTACTGTGGAGGAGCCCACTCCCAAGAAGAGTGGGTGCCTATTCAGGCCAGCCACTGCTCCCATACTACCCCTTGATAAAGCTCTCTAGAGTGATTTTCAAACTATAAAGTGAGTATACACATCATACATAGAATCGTTGACTTCACCCTCTGAGTTTCAAATGTAATAGGCAGGCTCAGGATGGGCTCAAGCACATATTGGCTAACAAAAAAAGAAAGAAGAAAAAGAGAAATCCAAAAAACAAAACAAAATTCTATAGGTGACTCAGAGAGAGCCAAGGCTAAGACACTGGTCTACTTCAGCGCAATCCCAGGCACTCCAAACCACCGTTCGGTCTGGCATGACTATCCATCTGCAAGAGCCAGTGTGGCCCATGATCCACAAACACCCCTTACATAAGGGAATCTCTGGTTCTCAACATCCCTTTCCCTTCCCCACCTCTGGCACCCAGGAATCTGCATCTTGTGAGAAAGTCAATCCTTAAATCATTGCTTTATAAAGATGTTGAACCTTGTAACAGACCATATGTTGCCCAGCATGTGTATTTAGGGGAATTCACAAGGTATGCTTGTAAGAATCACTAGGTAACAGAGGCTGTGCAGAAATCACACCGGTGACTCTGAGCTCCCCAAGTCATGTTCTGCCGCTGAAAGGGACTTTGGAAATCACCGAGTGCAATCCTTCCTTTACAGAAGTAACTAAGGCCTTACAAACAGAAGTGACTTGCAAGGTTGGTGACAGTGGGGGACAGTCAGGACCAGAGCTTCAGGGTCCCAACATTGGGGCCTTTCCTTTATGACGGGATACTGGGGTCTGGGCTCACCTGTCACACTGTGGTTACATCACACATCCCCAACAAACAAGCTGAATATGTTTTGGAAGACCAAAACTCTATATTCGTTCCTGTGTCCCCAAAACTCAGCATTCTGCCTGGCTCAGAATGGATGTAATACGTGTTTTTGAATAAAAAAAATAAATAAATAAATGAATAATCTCTTTGCTAGGATATAGCAGTACGATTTTCTTTTTTTGAATGTGTCTAAAAATCATCTGAAAGATGCTTTCGGGAAAGAGGAAAACTTGGTTTTGGCAACGTCCTTGGGGCTACTTGGAAATGTTGCTCTCAAAATAAGCCTGTGTTTTGCAAGAGCTAGCTAGACACACGAATGTATGGCTCTACATGTGTGTGTATATATACGCACACACTCCACACATAGAGACAAACATACTTCCAGTGGCCCCAAGCTGGACCTTTCCCTAGAGCCTGCCGAGCTCTAAGACTCCTTCAAGTTAAATGGAAACAGCGGCCCCGCCTGAGCAAATGCAGTTTTGTGAAATATATTTAACACCCAAACTGTAACCACTAGCCTGAGGTCAAGGAACAGAACATCTGTTTCCCTGGTTGCCAGACAGAGATGATGACATGACAACATTTGGGTGAGAAATATTCATTCTCCTCTGCAACCACAAACATGCTTAGGGGAGCCAGAACTGGCTCCAGATGGCCCAACATGAGGAAAACAGAGCCTACAAATGCAGCTTGTTTTTGACAGAGAAATCATTTTTAGAAGCTGAAGAATTTAGAAGCAACAACAGCAGGATTCATCTGTGACATCCCAAAGTCAAGCACTAATGGGAACCAGGAATGTGGGTTTGCGTAAGAGCCCTAAATATCATCAGCACCATTATTCATTTACTCAACAAGTATACAGATGGGCCTGGCCTAGCAATGCTTTGACATGATTTTTTTTTTACTTTTAAGATGGTGTGAAAGTGATACTCATTCAGGAAAAACCAAACTTTGAATTTTTTTTTTAATATATTTTATTGATTTTTTTACAGAGGGGAAAGGAGAGGGATTGAGAGTTAGAAACATCGATGAGAGAGAAACATCCATCAGCCGCCCCCTGCACACCTCCCACTGGGGATGTGCCCGCAACCAAGGTACATGCCCTTGACCGGAATCGAACCTGGGATCCTTCAGTCCGCAGGCCGACGCTCTATCCACTGAGCCAAACCGGTCAGGGCCAAACTTTGAATTTTGACCTTCTCCCAGGAGACAGATGTTTAGTCCGATGCTCTCATGGATGCTGGGCAGTGGCAGAGAATCGCAGCTCCCAGTCAGCCTTGTGATCTCGAGGGTAAACAACTGATACTCTGTGTACTGTGTGGCCAGCGTTTTGGGATATTGTGTTCTAAGCACAATAAGGTAGGCGAGGCTAAGCCATGATGGTTGGTAGGTTAGGTGTATTAAATACATTTCGATTTATGACATTTTCAATTTAACGATGGGTTTATCAGGCTGCAACTCCATCATAACAAGCATCTGTGTATTGAGTGCCCACCATATGCAGTTGGCTTATCTCTATACCCAGGATAAAGCAGTGTACAGAACTGACATAACTCCCTGCTTACTTTCTAATAGGCAGATGCAAACAATTGTTATGTTAAATAGTGTATTAGACGATGAAAGGAAAAAAGGGGCAAGGTGATAAATGCTGTGAAGTGGAGAGAGGAGTTTGCAAATATTTTTAAATGTATTTGTATTGATTTCAGAGAAAGAGGGAGAGGGGGAGAAAGAGAGAGAACCATCAATGATGAAAGAGAATCATTGATCGGCTGCCTCCTACATGCCCCCTACTGGGGATCGAGCCTACAACTCAGGCATGTGCCCTGACCAGTAATCAAACGGTGACCTCCTAGTTCATAGATTAATGCTCAACCACTGAACCACACTGGCTGGGTGAGTTTGCAGTTTTTAGTAAGGTGCTCAGGAAAGCCTTACTGAGAATAGGATATGTGGGCAAAGACTGGAAGGCGGGATCGGAGCACACCAACAGACGTCGGAGGGAGGAGGGCTCCAAGCAAAGTTGGTGTAAATGCCTGATGTCCAAGAAGGCTCTCAGAGCCTGAGTAGACTGAGCAGCATCAACACTCACTGCCAGGATCAATCATTCTCCCAAACTATCTGTGAACTCAACCACAGGAACTGGGTCCAATTCTCAGGGTGGCTCCCGTGTCCAGTAGAAGATAAAAATTATTCCAACAATCATATTAGTCTCTGCAAGTGTATGTGTTAAATTACTCATCCACTGAGTAAAAAGGAGAATCGAGGCTGTGCGATCTTATTACTGGAATCAAAATCCACACGAGTTACGGGACAATTGCCACATACAGTCGTCATGCAAGGCATGGTGCTGTGAACAGATTATCTACTTTAGTGACCTTTCAAAGGCAGCAGAGAGAGTGGGTGTGCATGACAGACCGCAGGTTATTACTAAAAGAACTCTGCATATACCTGCTTTTGGTAACATTTGTAAAAATCAAAATTTTGCTGATTTCCATTATTCTTTATATTTCCTTTTTCTTTTTCTAATCCTTACCTGAGGATATTTTTCCATTGATTTTTAGAGAGAGTGGAAGGAGGGGGAAAGACAGAGAGAAACATCAATGTGAGAAAGACTCATCAAATTGTTGCCTCATGCACGCACTCTGACCAGAGCCAGGGTGGAGCCTGCAACAAGGTACATGCCCTGGATCAGAATTGAACCTGGGACCCCTCAGTCCTCGGGCTGATGCTCTATCCACTGAGCTAAACCAGCTAGGCCTCTTTATATTTTCTTAAAGGCACATGGTATAAATCAAAGTTACTATAGAGTTGCCTCAATGTCTTCTGGTTTTAGCCCAAAGGTTATTCCTGGCATTCTACTGCATTTTCTCATAGTATTACCCAAACATTTATTCCATTTTCTTTCTCCTTTAATTTATATTTAATCTGTTAAATGGACACCCTCAAACTGAAGGGGCACATTCACATTAAAACTAAAGTGATCTCAGGCAATCATAATCTGAATAATAACTCTTAAGGTCTTGTATATTTTGTAAGAGTCAGAAGACAAATTCACTCATTTCTATTCTGACCTTTAAAAGCCATAGTGGAAATGGTCCATGACAATTGTTTGGATAAGGCTTAATTTTTCACCAGGCCTGTTTCTGGTTAAATCATGTAGCTCTGATTTAGACTGTGCTTAAATCCTGACATCTCCCATCCTTAAATGATGATGTAGACACTTCTGACTGATGTAACTGTTTTTGTTTGGAGTTGTGTGGGTTTTTGGGGAGATGATGGTGGGAGTGGACCAGTGGGATGAATGAGTTGAATCAATCTCTTATCTCCTACGTACAGAGTTCAACACTGGCTGTCATCTTTCAAGCACAGTGTATGATATATGTCATATGCAAAAACTCAAATTTAGAAATCACAAATATTCCAGTAAAATTTTTGTTTTTAAATAGTGCCAAGTACAAACAGCAGGGATGGAAGAATGAGCATGAGCTGTATCTGCCTTTCCATGTGCCAAAGATTACCAATGGCCTATCCCAGCCAGGACCAGTGTCCGCACCACACCTACTATTCTACCTCTCACTGGAATGTAAGCTCAATTTTATTAGTCTCTGCAACTAATGCTCAAATCAGGGTATAGCTCTTATGTATGCCGCAAGTCACCAGTTCCCTCTATTTGTAGCCAAATGACAAAAGAGCTACTTTAAAATAAACATTTCACTTAAAATTTTAAGTAAAACCAATAGACTTTATAAGTATCTGGAAACAATATTTTACATTTCTACACTCAGTACTATGAAATGAAAACCCTAAGTATGCAAACAAGCCTAAAAATGTCTCGAAGTTTTTTATGACTATTAAAATTCTAGTAGAAATAAATGCATACATCTGCACCCCCCATCCCCATTATTGGGCATTTAATTCAATACTACAGACATTGAACTTCAATGAACTCCTATGGTCTCTGCCAACTAAGAACAACAACAACAAAAGCAAGCTGCAGAGAAAGGATAAATGGTTATAAAAAAATAACACTAAATTTAAAAAAATAAAGAGAAAAAGTAGCAAAGAGAAATAATGAGCATTCAGGATATTAAAGGAAGTAAGGAAGTACTGATTTTTATAGTAGACATATATTGATAAACTTGAATGAACCAGGATTTAAGTACAATTCCAAAATAGAACAATATGTTCTAAAATTACTATGTTCCAATTAAAGTGAGCTCCAGAGTAAACTTGGAAGGCTTCTGATATATTATCAAAATATGTATAAAGTGTGACAATTTTTGAAAGAATTATAGCAAGGGAGTATAGTAAATTTCATATCAATAAAATCAATAGGCTGTGTTTATTACTATAGCATTTTATACGCACTATATGGTGTATGACCATTGAACTGATCTGAGACCTAACTCCAAATGCAAGGGATTTCCGATAAGAAAAAATGTTAGGAATAAGGTATCAAATCTTCAAATTGTGGAGATTCAAATTCCTTAAGTTGACATCTTAATAATACATACATATAAAGCCAAAAAATAAAACCTTTAGAAATTCTGTAAGCTTGAACTCATGTCTATTGGACAGCAAAAGCACAGCATGTTGTTTAGACATTGGAATTGTGCTACTTGTTTCTTTATTCTAAGGTCCTAGTTCTTTTCTTTCCAATCCCACTGAAAATGATTGAAGGGGGGAAAAAAACCAAGGAGCTGAAATCTGAGTGGATTACCTCCATCTTCATTAATCCAGTAAAGGAAAAGATTCATAGTTCCAACTTCCGTTATCTGATTATCCTCTCCATGGAGCCACAGAACCTGCTGACACCCGTTCTCCACTGCTTCACATTGGGCAAAAAGGGAGGAGCCATAATTCCTTTAAGAAACAGGAAACATACTGATTATAAACATACACTTACCCCATCTTCCACACCAAAATACTAAAGTCTTTAATCCACATGTGGATGTAATCAATGTATTATGTTCTTAATATGCACTATGTTCTTAACATGTTAACTTTCTAGGTAACAGCATAACATTCAATTAGAACCTAAATGATCTAATTGCACTCATCCGAGAGAAAGAACACACACAAAGCAAAATTGTGGAATTCTAACTTGGAAAGTAGAGATATGAGGACACAGATAAATAACCAAATTAATAACAGTTAAAAGTTATTGAATATATTTTTTTTCACTTTCCAAGCAATTTTACATGAATTATTTCATTTGAACCTCACACCAGTATTGAATTAGCCCCCAGGTTAATTTCCATTATTCAGATGAGAAACCGAGGCTTCTGTTTCTCCAACAGATCCACTGTTACCACCCTACTTACCTGAGCCAATCAATCCCTTTACTACTTAAGATGGCTTGAGTTGTTTTTTCAACATGCAACTGAAAGAATATTGACTCATGACTAAAATATTCTAGAACGCTATGAGAAATAGGCACTAGACTACATGGCTATAGCAATCTGGGCAATGATGACATTTACTCACATGGAGGTAATGTAAGAGTAATTAAAAGACCTTCAAACACAGGTAATAAAATATAAATTATTGGTTAATCTAAAGATAACACAACCCTGGTATGTGAGGCTTTTATTTAATAAAAAGTCAAATAACCTTTATTCAGAATCGATGTTATACAGGCAATAACTGAGTGAAATTATGAATATGTTTAAATAATGAGTATTAACCCAACTTTAGGGGGCGGTCCGATAGAAAGGGCATGGGTTTCGGGCCAGCAGGCTAAGGGCAGCTCCTGCACTTCTACTATTTGGCTCTATGTGAACTTAACTGAGTTCACATTTTTGCCTCACCCAATTCATCTGGCAAATAAAAACTCTTGTTATATACTGCATAATGTTGTGTAGAAAAAAATAAAATAACAATAAAAGCTAGGAAACAGGTTATAAAAGCCTCTTCCACGCTAATGAAATTCATTCAAAAAAATAACTATTATATGCCTAGCTGGGCCTCAGAGGTTGAGCATCTACCTATGGGCCAGGAGGTCATGTGCCGGAGTCCATTCATTGTCTTCACTAGCTGAGTGTAGACAGAGACCCCCCAAAAGCTAGTAACCTTTGAAGTCCTAACAAAGGTCAGGACTGCACACCACCCAGTTACTCTAGGAACCACCCAGTTAATTTAGGTAATGGTAGCTGAAGCATCATCCCCACCTTAGTTCCCTTAATTCCTTAGATACTTGTATAGATCCTTATTGATTATTGTTGATCAGATACTCTGCCTATTCCTGGAAATTGTCTACTGATGAGCTAATCAGATACTCTGTATATTCCTGGAAATTGTCTGCTGATCTGTGTGTCATTGAAACCTCCTTACCTTAAGGGCTACTCCAGATCAATAAAAGATTAGAGCGGCCTGAGCATTGGTGGAAGTCCTTCGGGACTTGCCCGCCTGGTCCCCCAATATTGCAAAATTATCTCGTGTCATTTTTCTCTCATTTGCTGTGCGGCTCCTCTTTCAGATACCGAACCCTACTCCACACAGAACATGGAGGGAGTCTTACACGACAGTCATGGTTCGATTCCTAGTCAGGGCATGCTCAGGTTGCGGGTTTGATCCCCAGGAGGGCATGCAGGAGGCAGCCAATCAATGATTCTCTCTCATCATTGATGTTTCTATCTCTCTCCCTTCCTCTCTGAAATCAATAAAAATATATTTAAAAAATAAAATTATAAAAAAATAACTATTATAATTGACTTTTCTCTAGTTCACAGACACAGCTGTTGAGATTTTTTCCATATCTGACAATAGAGAAATGATTTATCTCATAAGAAAAATTCCCTTTACTCTATTAAAAAATGTACAAAATTTTCACAGTATGAATATTTAGCTGTTTGAAGAAGTTTCTAAAAAACAAACATACACTCACTTTTGAGAGTGTGGAAGAATTAAAGCTATGATTCCTTAGCAACATCAAGCTGATTGGGCAGGAAAGAGAATTAAAGCTGACTGTTTCCGTGCATTGAAAGGAAAAGGGGTTTTATTTGTTTGGTTTGTTTAATCATCATATTCCATCAATGGGTGTGTGTTTTTTCCCCTCAAAATTCTCTCAGGCTTAAGCTATATTTTAATGTCCGCAGGGTAAGTGATACTGTAGTAATTTATTTGGTTCATTCCCATATGCTGCTAATATTCAGAAGAGAAACACATTTCCTTGGAGGAAAGAGAAAAACGAAAAAAAAAGGGGGGGGGGGACTGTCTACATGGAAATGTTTTAATATAATTTTAAATGGAATAAATATCTGAGAAAAGATATATTAAGTACACCTCTCCAAGAGTAAATTCCATTGTATAAAATCCAATTGATTGCTCCTAAGATAGAGTCAAGGAGATGAACAAGAAAGCGCTTCATAATATCAACTACTGTTTGTTGAGAGACTCCTACCTGCACACAGGGTACTAGGTACTTAATCCTCTACTAGAGATCAAGCCCGCAACCTGGACATGTGCCCTGACCTGAACTCGAACCGTGACCTCCTGATTCACAGGTCAATGCTCAACCACTGAGCCACACCAGCCAGACCCCATTATATCCCAATGTACCCATGTTATCATTTCCCTAGGCAGGTCGGCAAGATATACAGAAGATAAACGATTTTAAATTATTACCTCTTTATCAAGATTGTTGATTTACTGCAATGTGCACTCTAAGAGAAGTTTTAACAAAGTAATGCAGACGGTGTGCAGTGCATAGGAAGATGTCTGGACGAGTAAATGAGAAATCAGGAGAGTAAACTGAAGCAGTTTCAGCCTGGCTGGCCTAGGACACATTCAGGAAGGAGTGCTCTCAACCAGAAGGAAAAGAAAGGGACTTCTGACTTTAACAAACTGCACTAGGATTTCTCTATCTAGTGACAGAATGCAGTTGCTGAGACTATAAGCAGGGATGACAGGTCATAGAATTTTATAACCTTTTGTGTGTGTTTGTGTAGAAATAGAGAAAGACTGCCCGAGGGTCAAAGCCAGCTTCAGTGTCTCTCTCACACCCCAGCAGCACATCATTCGATTCTCCCAGGATTTCCTGACTCTGCATTTTGTACGAGGGCCCAGAAGACTGCCACTGAGCCACCTTCCAGGGCTGCTACTGCCCGGATAGGTGACCACATCAGCACTTGGTATTCATACAGGAAGAGCCCATGCTGGTTAACGCAGCTATTCTTGCTCACCCACAGGAGCATTCCCCATTCAGGGCCAAGTCCACCCTGACATTGTCTAACACTTCTCAAATGCTCTTTTCTTTCCAGCCAGCTACATATGGCCTCTGAGGCTGGCCTGCCGGAGCCAAAGCAGGGCTGTCCTTCAGCCAGTTGGCAGCAGGTAGGGCTACAATCTGTAGCAATGAAGACAGCACTTCAATGAAGCAGGCACCTTCCCCAGACAGGAGCCCTTGGAGCCATCGGAGGGCCTTGGCCCCAGCACCAGACAATCTTTAATGCCAGCCGACAGCCTGCAGCCAGAGGGCCAGCATCCAAGGGCAGTTCATTCAAATCACTGATTTGATTCCTCTTTTAATTACTTATTTCAATTCATGGCTAAGCACAACATCCAATGTTTCTCCCAATAGAGGGCGACAGGTTATTACTTTAAACAACAAGTTCAATGAAAACTAAACCCAAAACAAAAACAAGCATTATGATTGGAATATTCATCTATGTGCGGGTACCGAGGTGAAATGGCACTCAATGATCGTGAGGAACTCTTTCCTTCGGACAGAAACACAGATTTACTTACCCTCCCATCTTGCAGTCCCCAGTCCCACCTTTCCAGGCTCTTACAAACTTCGGATTGGCCCACAGGGACACGGGATTTAAGGTTTCCTTCGAAAAGTAAGATCCCACTGGGCTCAAGATCACAAAGATCATGGCTTTGGTAGGCTTCTTGACTCCAAGAGAAGGCTGCAATAAATTGAAAGTACACACAACTGTTCATTTAAAATGTACACACCAGCCTTAAAGTCTGGAATGGAGCTGTAACCATCTCCCAAAGGGGAGAGCAAAGGACAGATGCTGTTACTTTTAATAGTGAGTGACTCAAAGCCAATGGTCTTCTAAGAAGAAAACACAGAGAATGGAGTACATACGTTTCATTATGCTGTGCTTTCTGAGTTGTTTTGATTTTTAGAGGAAAAGCAAGTATGTCCCTTTTTGGTTAGTAGGGTTTTTAGTGAAGTATATATATATATATTTTTTAAATATTATATTGTTTTCTTACAGAGAGGAAGGGAGAGGGATAGAGAGTTCGAAACATCGATGAGAGAGAAACATCGATCAGTTGCCTCCTGCACACCCCTTACTGGGCATGTGCCCACAACCAAGGTACATGCCCTTGACTGAAATCGAACCCAGGACCCTTGAGTCTGCAGGCCAATGCTCCATCCACTGAGCCAAACTGGTCAGGGCAGTGAAGTATATTTTTAACAACCAGCTATATAACACCCTTCAATGTTGCATTGATTGGAAATGGAAAAAGGGAAGAACCCAGACATGATTTTAGTCTTTGGGGGTGAGAAATATAATATTTGCTTCTTCTTTTATTTGTTTGTTAATCCTCACCAGAGGATGTTTTTTCCATTGATTTTGTTTTTAGAGAGAGTAGAGGGAAAGGGAGAGACAGAGAAAGAAACATCGATCAGGGCTGGGGATTGAGCCTGCAACAGAGGTACGTGCCCTTGACTGGAATCAAACCTAGGACCCTTCAGTCCACAGGCCAACGTTCTATCCAATAAGCCAAGCCAGCTAGGGCTAATATTTGGTTCTTTAACCTCTCCTTCTGTTTTTATAGACATGCCAGGGGCTCTAGCAACAGGTAGATGTAGGAAACTGTGCATTACCAAGCCTCACTGTGACAGGTACAGACAGCAAGGGTGTAGCAATGCTAGAGGCAAACACCAGACAAGGTAAATCTAACTCCCCAAAAGGCAGAGGATGACAAAGACAGAGATGGCCTTCCCACCAACATTCACCAAAGACAACAGTGCAAAATCATATGCATTCCTTCAGCACAATGGCAGTTACAAGCAATTAGTGTCTGTTGTTTATTAAAGAGAAAAATTGAGAGGCTGGAAGTTTTGAAGGCTACCTATCATTCAGGCAGCAGAGGTCATGGGGCCATTCTGTGCCACTCAGGAAATAAGAAAACAAGTCAGGACTCTTCCATAGAGTGTCCTGGGATATAAAATGCTTGTGTTGAGTCTTCACTAGAAACTGGTTGGCTGGAAGGGGGTAGAAATCTACCAGGGGAAAAATGAGAGGAATTTCAATTACAATGGATTCTGTGGCTTTTGTCTTGTTTGATGAAACAAGCTGAAAGTGGATCTGATGATACACTTTTTTTCTGAATTTTAATTATATTTCCCACTCCCCTACCTAGGCCTTGTTCCCCCTACTTATGCACACATCATCAGGAATCAAGTAGGTAGCCCTGGCCAGATAGCTCAGTTGGTTGGAGCATTGCAACCAAAAGGTTGCAGGTGTTTTGTTTTGTTTTTCATATATTTTTATTGATTTTAGAGAGAGAAGGGGAGAGGGATAGAGAGATAGAAACATTGCTGAGAAACATCCAGCAGCTGTCTCCTGCACGCCCCCTACTGGAGATTGAGCCTGCAACCCAGGCATGTGCCCTGACCAGGAACTGAACTGGTGATCTCTTGGTTCATGGGTCCATGATCAACCACTGAGCACACCAGCTGGGCAAAAGGTTGCAGGTTTGATCCCCAGTCAGGGCACATACAGGAGGCAACTGATCAATTTCTCACATGGACGTCTCTCTCTCTCTCTCTCTTTCTCTCCCTTCCTCTCTCTCCAAAATCAATAAAAACATATCCTTGGGTGAGTATTATTTTTTTAAAAAGAAGAATCGAGTAAGCAAAATATTCATGAGCATAAAAAAAATGTGTCTGTATCTGGTCACACTGATGCCATCTGATGCCCTGAGGAAAAGGGAAGATGATTCTATTCACATCCCATGTAAACATGAGGACCAAGCCGGGTGGACACAGAGGAAATGACACTATGATGGTAACCAAGTAAAAGAAATTAGTCAATAAATAACAGATTTTTGGTTTTTGCTCATTCGTGTTCGTTCTTTAACAGAGGCTGAACAGAGCTCCCCCACCAATACAGAGCAAAGAGCCTTAAAGCTTCATTTGCCTTTTTTTTGTTTCATTGTTTGGGAGAGAACACCTCAGAAGACAGGCATCTGCCTTTCTTCCCAGCTTGGATAAAAACTGACTATCTTATCTCTACATTTTTACTTACCTATCAGTTTAAGAACAGTAATCCCTTCCTAGTACAGGAGCTTTGAAGCTTAATATTTTAAATTTTTATGAAGCCTCATCTTAAGAAATTAAGAGACACCTCTGAACATAATTTAGAAGTACAATAGGCAAGACACAGTCTCTGTGATTTATCCAGCTTCTAAGTTTCTGAATAAAATAGCTTTATTTGTGGATAAGCATGTTATTAGATATCACATGAATTCCTGCGCCTTCTTCACTCTGAACTCATGTATTTTTTTGCAACCTGCATTATTACTAAAAAAGTAACAAAAACTCATCATCATGAAAAATTTTTTCCAAGATAAATTTCATCTTATTCATTTCCTTCTCCCAATGCTAACCAACAGGCAAAGTTCATATATTCCACTAGGTGGTAGTAAAGAGCACCGATGGGAAATGGGGTAAATCCACTTGTGGGGGAAAATATCCCAGTAAATCTTTAAGTGATACTTCTATTCTTAGCAAGCAAGTAGATTATAGACTAGAACTTTTCAATGCGGAGAGAAAATGTGTTTATGTGTACTGACATTTTATTTTCTGAAATTTAGGGAAGGTCAACTGATGTTTTACAAGTACAACTGAGTTGCCTTCATCCTTAAATGATAACTCATCTTGACTGTCTTTCTAAGAAAAGAACTCTGTGGCTTTACTGAAAAAGGTCACAGGGCTTCGAGAGTGGAAATAAATAAAATGTAACTCCATTAGGAAGGGAGCTTGCTGGTTTGGTTTCTAGCCTCAGGAACCATTCTTTGTCTTAATTCTCCCTTTTATCCTCAAAGGCAATTTAAATTCTGTGCAACAGCTACAGCTAAGAGCAGTTTGTTATATAATATAAGTCAAACAGCATAAACATAATTTCATAATGACAAGGTCAGGCTTCTGATCAAATAAAGCACAAGCCATAAAAATAGAGAGAAGTAATGAAAGACAAAACAGCTGATAAGTTGTGTATATCAGTTTCAATGTCTCATTTCCTTATGAGGACTTTGATTTTTTCATTCTTCTCTACTAGTTTCTTTTGATTATTTTCACACATAATTAATTGAAGAGAGCATTTTAAAAAACACCCCATCGTCTGGTTGGTGTGTCTCAGTGGTTGAGCGTTGACCCATGAACCAGGAGATCCAGGTTCGATTTCTAGTCAGGGCACATGCCCGGGTTGTGAGTTCTATACCCAGTAGGGGGCATACAGGAGGCAGCCAATCGATGATGCTCTCTCATCATTGGTGTTTGTATCCCTCTCTCTCTCTTCCCTCCTCTCTCTGATATCAATCAAAACATATTTTAAAAAAATTTTAAAAACACCCCATGGAAAATGAGGAATATAAATCTCAGATGCAGAGTACATAACTTCTCAAGGGACCACAATGAACTTGAAATTGAAATTCTGATGTGTACAAAACAAGAAAGACTTTTCTTACTTTATATTATACCTCACAAATACATATACAAGGGTATTAAATACATATATGGTTTGCACAGAATAATAAGGCACTTGGGAGTGATGAAAAATAAAGAGACCTGTCACAGTGAAAATTACCACTCTGTCCCAGTCAGTCAGAAAATCAGCTTATAAAAAGGGCAGGATTTCAGAGATACTCTGAACCAAGGCAGAAAGGGCTTAGTGAGCTGAGGAAAGCAATAATAGTCACGCGTTTTGGCCCGGAGGACAGAAAAGAACAGTGGCAGTGAGGCTTGAGAATAATTCTGTCTAGGCAAGGCACAAAGGACAGAGAAGAAACAGGATAATTGGGAATAACAAACATTTTTCAGAAAGAGCAGCGTGACTTTTTTTTTTTAATCCAAAGAACAACCTGTCTTTGTTTTTGTTTTTTCAATCTTGCCAGTCCTTTTAAAAGATGAGCAAAGAAAACAGTAAAGAATATTGGACTCCAGGGTGGTCCATGCAGGGCCTTGAGAGTGTATCACAAAAGGAAGGGATAACAAATCCACCCACGCAGTGTTTTTGTAAAGAAAACTATTTGGTTTGGTGAAAGGTTTTTTAAAAAATCCTCAGTAATTATACAGCACTTTTTTGTTCCTAAGACATTTCACAGTCATTATCTCCTCTCAGCCAACAATCCAGGAAGTTAAGGGTTATAGTATGACTGTTTTTAAATTGGAGAAACTGAGGCTCAAAACAAATGATTTCCCCAAGGTTTCAGAGTTATTAAACTCTAGATCCTCTCCTGATAATTCAGAGCTCTTTTTACAATGTAAACGTTTAAGGGGGAGAAATCAGTGGGGTACCTAAGATTTCCTAACCTGAAGAGTTCAACTTGGGGCTCGCTTCCCTGCACCCCCAGCCTTCACCATAGCACTCACACTCTAAGCATCTTAAGCTTCAACCACAGGGAGCCCTTTTCCCTTTGGATTCCTCCTTACCTTCCTACCTCTGAATGTTTTCCTGTCCTACCCCCTTTACCTGGAATCCTCTCCTTCCATCCTCTCCCCATTATGAAGTGAAATGTACCCGCCCCCAATCTATATGTTGCTGCTCTAACCACCAACCCACTGTACCAGGAGATAAAGCCTTTAAGAAGGTAATGAAGGTTAAATGAGGTCAAAAGAGTGGAGCCCTCATCCAATAGGGCTGGGATCTCTCTGTAAAAGAAGAAGAGACACAGGACGATGAGCCTCAGCTCCCTGCCCATCCACCCCCTTTTCTTCTCCTCACACTCAGAAGGCCCTGTAAGGACACAGTGAGAAGGTGGACATCGACAGGGAGGCCTCACCAGACACCATTCCTGTTGGCACTTTGATCTTGGACTTCCAGACTCCAGAATTATAAGAAAATAAATTCTGGTGTTTAAGATACCCAGTATTTAAGATACGTGGTATTCAGTCGTGGCAGCCAGAGCAGACTAAGACACCCCCCTCTCTTTCCTAAGTAATACAAACACTTCCATCTCCATTTAAGTGTTGTTGAAACATTACTTCAGGAAATGAGACCTCTAGACAAGGTTAAGTACTCGTGTTATGTGCTGTGACAGCATCCTGCACTTCCTTAGGTTTAGATAAAATGCCTATCACACTTTCTTACAACCGTTTAATGTTCTGCCTCTGGCTAATCGGTACACTTCATACAGTGCCAGAACATCTTTGTCCCCTACACATAGCATCGCACATTGTTATATCAAGTTACCTAAATATTTGCCAAAGGACTGCACATTTAATAAGATATTATTTATAGAAAAGGGCTATAAAAGGAACCTAGATGACTATTTACCATACTTGAATTTTGTTGTTGTTGTTGTTTTTAATTTCATACAAAACCTAATATACTACATTGACACCAGAGAAAAAATGATCCTTTGTCTCTTGCCTGGTTTCCTTTAGTGAACCTCTAGACTAACAGATGATTAAATGTAGACTTTGAAAGAATAGCAGGGGAAGCTAAAGTCCCGACTCTCACAAGACTTGTTCTAAGCTGGGTAAGGAACAGGGCTGAGTTTATCTCTCAGTCTGTTCAAAGAGAAAGATAGTATAAATTTAACTGAGCACTCAACTCTCTTTTAGTTTTTAAATAAGAACGATCTTAAAATTTATTTTTACAAAAGCATACATTTTAAAGGAAACTAGAGATAAGGTGAACTAGACAAAAAGAATGTCTAACTTTCTTACCTAACATGTGAAGGCAGTGATGCCTGCTCATAGGGTCAGGATAAAGATTCCATTAAATAATCTGTGGAAAGCACCCAGGCCTGACCTTTTTCTAATTATTTAAGAAAGAGCAATTGTTATTTTTGTTTTTATAAATAATTGTTAATAATAGTAACAATGGTGAGTACATCCAACGTGTGCCAATACACAGAGCATTAAGATGACTGCCGATGTGACCACAGAACTAAATTCCGCACTTAATATTGGAACTGTGGAGAATAAGTATTGGGGAAAAAGACAAGAAATCTTATACAGATGACCTGGGAAATACAGGTTGGAAAATTTGAAATCAACAGAAATGTTAGCCTGAGTAGTTACACAAGTCCTCAAGACTAACTCGAGGGGGAAGCACTCAGGAAGAGCCAGAATGAGTCAGCCTCGGGAAACCATGCTTCACTTCCCTTTCTGAAAGGACTTCAGATCGGGGGCCAGAACTTCAGCCTGCTGCCCATTTGTTAAAAAGTTGTATTGGAATGTGCGCATTCATTCACGAGTTGCCTGCTGCTGTGTTTGTGATACAAAGGCAGAGTTGAGAGTTGAGCAGCTACCTAGCCCTTCACAGACAAGTTTGCCAGCCCCTTCTCTAGATGATAGGAAATTCCTTGTACCATCACTGAGCCTCAAAACCAGAATCTCCTCATGGACCTAGCCTCAGCACTCAGACCAACTTTGTGATTCCATCCAGCTTGGTTCCGTGGGCTGGGCCAACCACAGCACTGAGCCTGAGATAGAGACAGATAAGACCACCACGGGGAGCTGGCAACTACAATTAATAGACAAGACTCACTCCAGGCAACCATGTGAGGAAGAGGATCCTGAATGGGCTGCTGAAGGGGAAGGATGTTACACTCAAGGGAAGAACCTTCAATAATTCCCTGGGTTGTATATTTTGAAACTGCTCGTTGCTATATTACATGAAGTAACAGGAAAATGGAATCCCAGTAAGGGAACTGGGGCAAAGTGTGGTAGATGCCCAGCATGGAATACTATGCAACAGTGGAAAGTAATGGACTGGAAATAGACAGAGTAAACTGGATAGAAAGGAAAAACAGTGCTGAGGGAAAAAGTTAAGAAACACAGTGAGACCTACAGGGCAAAATCCTTTACATAAACTAACATTTCAGACATACAAAGGAATAAGAGATACTTAAAAACACATACAAACCAAAAGAATATTCACTCAATACATGAGAATAATTTCCAATGAGGGAGGAGGAGAGGAGTGGGAAATGAAGACTAAGGGGAATAAAACAACAAGAGGGACTTCATACAACCTGTGACAACAAGCGCCATGAACTGAGGGGTGTAATTAATTAGTAACCAGGTACACCATGACTCCAAAAAATAAAATTAAAGATAATAACAATCATCCCCTGTGATAAAGTTGAAATGGACAGGAACAGACTCAAGAGGGTTTCCATTGGTAGGAGTGGGCTGATAATAAGCTGATTATCACAGGCTTTAATCAATGTAAATAAGCTGATCTCTAAAACAGACTCAAGGTCCGAAGATTCTAGAATAGGGCTGTTAATATGAAACTTGTTAATAGTTATGCAAATGACAATTTAATGTTGTTTATAAGCACTCAGACGAATATATATCTCAAATAAGGTTACAGTAGAATACATTAAGTGTGAGCAAAACCCCAGTCAATGATTACAAATTGCTGCTTGTAACACCTAGTTTGCCAATCTATTCAGCTTCTTTAGTGCAATAGAGGCTAATTGTGAAAAGATAAGATATAAATAAACAAAGGCTGTGAATAAACATAATTCTTTCCATGGAACTGAACTGTTCTGATTAAATTATATGCGAAATGATTTTACAAGGTGATAAAAGGAAAAGAAAGGCATGTCTATAAAATGTTGTCCCTACCATCAGACTCAACCCCTCTAATGACACTTATTCTCAGCCCTGATTATTATTAAGTACTGTCTCCCTCCACCACCTCTCTAATGGAAAGAGTGATGAAATCCGACTGATTGAAAAAGTGGAAGGCTAGGAGCACAGATCACTGTAAGGCCCTGTAAGGACATAGTGCGCGTCATAGTGACCGGTCATTTCCGGTCGTTCTGCTGTTAGGATCAATGTGCATATTACCCTTTTATTATATAGGATTCCTACTCACTGGTTATAGAGGAAGAGGGCCCTTTACTCCCACTCCTTACCCAAAGAGCAATCCTAAGACGTCAGGAAAATGAAAATAAAAAGTAGCAGCTCTCTTTCCTTTAAATTTCAAAATCATTTCTAGTTCTAGGCCTGAAGAAGTACACCAGGAGCAGAGGCACTACACTGGTAAACTGAGGAAATAATGATTAGTCTTGATTAGAGGAAGGCAAACAACCTCATTCCTTGCTCATTCCTTTACTCATTTACATTCACATTCATGGCTACTTTTGTGCTATAATGGATGAGTTGAGTAGTTGAGATGGAAACTAGATGGCCCACAAAGCCTAAACTATTTACTCTCTGGCCCTTTAAAGAAAATGTTTGCTGACAGTTGGTCTTGATTATCAAAAGAAAGGAATCATTAGTGATGCTACTGGGAACTATTTCACACCCCACACTAGAAGTTTCACACAAGAATAAACAATGGTAACTTCCACACCAAAGTATCCCCAAACAGGGAGTCAGTTGGTACCTCAGTTCCAATGAGTGTAGGACGGATATATAGACTAGCAGATGTTGAATATGGAACCCATTCTTGATCCAATTTCACAAGCTGTAGAATACACTCCATAAGCTCTTCTTTGTCAAATCCCTGACGAAATGAAAAACATGATGAATAATGGAATTTTCTTCATTTGTAGCAATATAATAGAATCCTCAAGAAAGCTTTAGACTGTTAAAAAAGTAATAAAACCAAATAAAAATTTTTCAATGGTATTTCCTTCCCAATTATGATAGGGCAATGTACTATCCATATGGAGAAAATATAAAATTGGATCCCTACCTCTTACCACACCCCAAATATCAACTATAATTGGGTCATACACTTAAATGTGTAAAACATAAAACTTTTATTTTTTTAAAAAAATACAAAATTTGGTGTCACTTTAAGGTAGAAAAGAATTCCTAAATAAGAGCCATAAAGCACAAATCATAAAGAAAAATAATGAATACAATTATACTATTTAAAACATAAGGACTTCTATTCTTCAAAAGATGCAAGAAGCAGGAACTGGGTGAAGTTATTTGTAACATAACCTACAAAGATCATACTGGAATATGTTACAATATTCTGAAAATTAGTAAGAAAAATACAGATTACCCAGTAGAAAAATGGACAAAAGCTAAGATGCAGTTTATTTCTAAGGAGGAACAGATTCTCATATACTAAATGAGTGACAATCAATAATAATAAAAGGGTAATATGCTAATTAGACCGGATGTCCGTCCTTCTGGAACAAAGCCGGGGGCCGGAGCAAAGCCGCCTGGATCCCAGGTGCTTCCTGGCAGCCGGGGGAAGGAAGGCCTACTCTTGCACAAATTTTTCATGCATCAGGCCTCTAGTTTGTAAAATAAGTAGCTTCTACTCACTTGGAAGGATAGAGAAACATACTTTCAGAAATGTGGTAGGTTATCCAAGGTAGAAATAAGTCAGAAATATGTATCTGAATAGAGCTCATAACATCAGGATTTGGCTATTTAAATACTAATTTTTAACAGCAGTTACAGTGTAATAACATTACAGAAGTTAGGATGACTAAGACTTTAAAAACGTGCACCCACTTTCTTACCCTTCATGCTGTGTGGCTTTAGGCAAGTCATTTAACTGCTCTAGGCTTGAGTGTTCCTCTCTGTACGAAGGTGCTACTAAAATTTACAATACATACACCTTCTTGACAGTGGCTTACTGTTAGGATTAACCAGATGAAGAATGTAAAACCACATAATAGTTTGTAGCATAGTTGCTATCCAATAAATACTACTGCCCTTTCCTTCTGTCCCCATTTTAATGTTTTCCCCAGTGATCTGTCTGTAATGGAAGAAGAATGAAACTAGGATCAAGTCCAAAGAACTTACCTTCATTTCCCTTCTGCTATTATATTATGGCCTTAGAAGGAAGCATGGCTCACAAAAACAGAAAGAAGGAAGAGCCTAGCTCCATGGTCAGCAAACTGCGGCTCGCGAGCCACATGCGGCTTTTTGGCCCATTGAGTGTGGCTCTTCCACAGAATACCACGTGCGGGCGTACATACAGAGCGATTGAAATTTCATGGCCCATGTGCAGAAGTCGGTTTTCAGCCTGAGCGAGTCTATTTTGAAGAAGTACTGTTGATATTTGGCTCTGTTGACTAATGAGTTTGACAACCACTAGTAATAAGGAGTAGTTACTTGGGTTTAGCCATTCTGGGGTTCTTTTATGCACAGCCTGGGCTAGGTTTCTGGAGGCTAAGTCCTCAGAAGATAGAAATGGCAGCTGGTCACATCTCAGGGAATGAAAGTAATCAACATCATTTCCGCCTACATGTAAAGTTTAGCTTCTAAATCTAACCCACCTTATAATGAATTCTGCTCCATAACAAAGTCATAGCCAGGATCCAATGGCCATGAAAAACCAGTTTGATATCATGGTGCATCTTTTTAAAACAAAACTTGGGCTAAAATATCCAAATAATGACTTAAATAACTGTATACTTGCTAGTGTCTAAAGCAATTAAGCAAAATATCCCCCAAATACCTGTGTGGCACACCATGTTTTCCTTTTTCAATGTTATAATTTCATACAGACTTTAAATTTTATTTACTTTTGTTTGAGGCATGTTTTTATTCCTTATCCTTTTATGTCCCACATACACATTAATCCCCCACAGACACTCTAAGAAATAGATTGAGGAATTGCCAAATGGTACTGGTTGCTTCCTTACATTTTTACCTCACTAATTTACAAAGTAAATCAGATATAACTTCAGTGTTCATGTGGTTTGTACTGAATATGTAAGTATTCTGAAGTTATTTCTTTGGTGGTAAACTTACGTCAAGGAAAACACAAAAGAAATCCCTAAATTTACCTACCGGCAAAGTTGCCCTCAGAGCAGATCGGTGCATTCTATCCATGTTGAGGTTTGGCCGGAAGAGTCGAATTTTATTATCTACATCTCGAAATGCCTTCATTCCTTCAAATAACTGAAGATGAAAGAGAGATAAGTCTTAGAGGTTAAGTAAATGAAAACAATCCTTGTGTTCAAAGGAATTATTTGTCTGTGGGTGCTCATCTCCTTCATCCTGTAAAGCTGTTAACCCCCACCTCACCCAGAGACCCCTAAATCTAGAAATGCAAACAACTGACAGATTGGTAACAGTAATCGCAATAGAAAGAAGTCATTTTATTACCAATATCTGGTGGGGATGCAGTCATCCTGTGCTTAGATAGAGCCATATTGCCGATATATTTATGAGGATTAAACGAAAACCATCCCCAATAGCACAACATGGACCAACTGCCTAGACAACAGAAGCAGAAACTCAAAATACCCAGGTATCTTTTCATTGAATCTGGCTCATTCAGACTCTGATAGTAGATAATCTAGATATGACCAGAGCGGGTTAAGTTCCAAGAACCATAAAAACCAAGCAGGTCAAGACCATACTATGTCGGGGCTAGGTCACCTCCCTAAATGTGCTGCCCCAGACAAATCACTACACAGAGATGTGAAAAGACTGAGAAGCAGGTATGTACTGGCAAACACAAAAGAAAGGGGAAAATCAGTCATGTTAGTGGAAAATTTTAACACAGATTCTCTAGGTAACCAGCAGAAAAACGGGCTAAACTCAATAAAGGTATGAAAGACTTGAAAAAGAGCAACAAACTAACCCACTGGACAAAGCCCAGCCCCCACCACCTGCACAATGCATGGGGTTTTCACATGTTCTCCACCAGAAGATAAGCCAAAAATCAATACGAGAAATATAACTAGAAAATGTCCATAGTTTCGAAAAGAAGAAGCCCATTACAAAATAAAGCATGAGTCAAAGAAGAAAAATAGTGGAAATGAGAAAATACGTTGAACTGAATGGTAATGAAAAGTAGGGCTATTAGGAGGCTCCTAGCCTTAAAGCTTACATGAGAAAAGAGAAGAAATATAAATCATGTAGCACAATTAAAAAGCACAAAATTCAATATTGCCAGGGCAAATATAGGAATAATTTATTAAATATAATCAGAGTAAAGTTTCAGTTAAAAGATAAGGCTATCAAATTGGACTCACTAAAAAACAACTGAAACAAAAAGATATAGAAAGCAATATATTATACAAATACTTTCTAAAATAGAGCTAGCAGGTGCAAATAGTAGATAAATAAGCCTTAGATATTTAATGTACAGCATAGTGATCATAAGTAATATTGTACTATAAACTGCAAATGGCTAAAAAACTGGGTCTTAACTATTCCCACCACAACAAAGAAATGATAATTATGCGACATGATAGAGATATTAACTAAGGCTACAGTGGCAATTGTACTGCAATATACACAATGCACACCTTAAGCTTATAGAATGTTATATGTCAATTATATGTTTTTTAAAAACTGGTGGATTATATTACTAAATACAAAATGAAATAGGTAACATAGATCTTATTCACAATTCTTAAATTGTATGCATTTGATATAGATTCAAATAGATGTAAAGATGATATAATAATATTGAGTAAAATAGATGCAAAATATACAAAAGGAAAACACAGTATGACTAATTGGAATTTACCCCAGGAAGAGAGATTGGAAAATCAATTAATGAGATTATATTAAGTGTATGTGGGAACCAAGGGGGAAAAATATATATGGTCTTCTCATTGGATGTGGTAAATGCATCTGATAAAATCGAACATTCATTTATGACTTTTTAAAGTTTCCCAGATAATTAAGAAAAAAAAAAAGGGAGCTTTCTTACATGACAAAGGATATCTAAAATAAACTTGCAGAAAACATTATACTTGATGGTAAAACTTAAAGCTTGCCTTTTTGGATTGGGAATATCATAAATTGTCTGCTGTGACTACTTCAGTTCAATACTCTACAGCCAGTAATAATAAAATAAAATGCATTCAATTTAAAGAAAGAAAAAATAAACTGTCATAGAGCATGAAATATAGAAAAGATTAAATATCTAGAGAATCCAGAAAAACTGACACAACCTCTTGAAATCATTTGCTTAGGCAAAGTAGCCAGATACAAAATTATACTTCTATGGAACAGCAACATAAAAACTATGTATGATAAAATTAAAGATAAAAACTATTTGCGATAAAATTAAAAGGACTACTAAGGTGGGAAAATCTAACAAAAGAAGTGAAAGGCCCATAAGGAAAATACAAAACTTTCCCAAGTCATTAAAGAGCTAGCTAAATGTAGAAAGCAATCTCATGCACATAGATGGAACGACTTAATATGATATGATGCCAATTCTAACCAAATTAATTTATATATTGAGTGCAACCCAAATGAAAATCATGTCAGGGCATTTTATTTTCTCTTTGCAAACTGAATTATGAAAGTTGACTGGCTTGATAAACGGCATCTAAAAGTTACATGGAAAAGCAACTGACCACAGAGATCGAGGGCACTACGAAGAGCAAAACAGAAAGACTTGCCCTGGCAGACATCAAGACCCATTGTAATGACTTGGAGATGAAGACAGCGGCATTTGTGGAAGGTAGACAAGTAACAGAATGGAGACCCAGATGGACAAGACAATAGAACAAACTGTACACAGGAGCAGACCTATGCATACACAACAGAGGTGCTATGACATATCAGAGGGGAAAGGACAGTCTTCTTAAATAGTGCTGGGACAACTGGGTTTCTGTAGAAAAAAAAGAGAGAGAGAGAAAAGAAGAAGAAGAAAAGGGGGAAAAAAACAGAACCTACTTCATATACAAACCAATCTAGGATTAAAGACCTAACTGTGAAACACAAAAACCAATAATATGCCAGTAGGAGGATAGTTTCATAATCTAGGGGTAGGAGAAGAATCTTTAAACAAGATAGAAAAGTATCAAATATAAAGCAAAGATTGATAAACTCAATTTTTAAAAAAACAATGTATTTCTCATTATCAAAATATTATATACAGATGCAAGAGAACAGTGTCCTTGCCCTTTCTGTCTGTCTGATTTTGGCAGACAAGACTGAATGGGGGAATATTGGGGGGGGGGGGGGGTGAGTTATATAGAGTAAAAAGAGTGAAGATATTTTACTTCTACAAATCAAAAAGAAAGACAACACAATAGAAAAGTGAATAAAAGATTCAAACAAGCAGGCCCTTTAAATAAGAAGATATCCAATTGGCCATTAAACATATGAAAAAGTGTGCATAAACTAATATCACAATAAGATGCCATTACACTAAATTGGTTAAGCTTTTAAAATCTGACTTTACTGAGACATGAAAAGTTTGTAAAACAATAGAAACATTTATTCATGGCTAGTGAGTATAAAAATGGTCAAAACCACTATGGAAAATAATTTCCCCATGCCTATAAAATGGAATATATGTCCTATGACCAGTAGCACCATTCCTAGGTATATCCTTAAGCAGCATTTCTCAATTTTATTTTTTATTTTTTGGTGTCAGGATGCCTTAAAACTTATATTTTTAAAAGTTATGAAGATTCAAAGAGCTTTTACTTATGATGTTTTTCTGTCAATATTTACCGTATTAGAAATCAGAAGTAAGAAATTTACTTATTTATAATTCTAAATCATGACATGTTAAAGTATTTTAATGAAAAATACCTCAGTTTTTCCCAAAAGAATTAGTATGAAATATAGTACTATTTTCAATTATTACAGATCTTTAATGTTTGGCTTATGAGAAGACAACTGGATTTTCTTTTCTTTTTTATTTTCTTAAACTTTAATTGCTTATTGTTTGTTTTTTTTATTGCTTAAAGTATTACAAAGAGTATTACATAGGTCTCCTCTTTTTTTTCTCCCCTTGACATTCCCCCGGCCTCCCCTACCCCGCAGTGTCTTATGTCCACTGGTTATGCTTCATATCTATTTCTGCATTCAATTTTTTGCAGGATGTTGATTTAATTGAAGCACATGCACAAAAGAAAACCCAATCTCACACACATATGTAGTTGAGACAGGGAGAGGTATTTCTGGTAGCCTTTTGCGGAGAATTATGGATATTCTTCTCTGTTATTCCTAAACTTGTCAAGGGATGGTTCCTTAAAGGTTAGTTGTAATATAGAATCTGAAACCATATCAATGAAGTCTTCATGGTCTGTTAATTTATTAAAATCCAATTGTCTACCAGACAGGATTCAACTAGAGAAGAAGAACCAGTAGGAAATATATGTAATATTAACAGACTTATTAGAAGCAATTGGCCAATGCATTTGGACTCACTCTAGGTGAGTCCAAAATCTGTAGGGCAGGCCAGAAAAAGAAGGTCACCAGCAGGCTGGACCCTCAGGTGTGAGCTGTAGCTCATCCACGTGGCAGTCAGGAAGGGACACACGGGGCAGTCAGGAAGGGAGAGGCAGAGGAAAAGAGGGAACACGCAGGTCTAGCTAATGTGTGGGGTCTCTGACCTCATGAAATCCTAAGGTTGGGCTCACCCAGAATTCTCTCCCTTCTGATTTACTTTAAATCAAACAATTAAGCCACATCTGAGAAATTCCTTCACAACAGTACCTACACTAGTGTTTGATGGAAGGTGTGTGTATGCAATAAAACAACCACTGCTTCCCTCAGCACACAAGAGAATGTCTTATAGTCCATTCTAACCAAAAGAAAGCTAAAAATGGAATTCTAGGTACTGTAGTTCAGACTAGCCAAACTGACATATCAAAAGCCATCATGTGTTAACTATCGTTATTGTAGTAATTATATTGCAACTAATAGGTGTATCAAATCATTACATTGTGTATCTTAAATATGGTCCTAAGTCAATTATATCTCAATAAAGCTGGAAACAAAAGTTAAAATAAAAGCTATCAGAGCCTATCTTGCACTTTGAATCCTTACTTGTGCAAAAACGTGTCATGTCATGCAATGGCCATTTAGAAAATGTTGGTTCAATGAGTTATGCAGATCTTCCCAAAACTAACATCTCTTTCATGTATTTTTTAAAACCTATTAACATCACCACTAATATCACCAGAAAATTACAGGGTGTGTCAAAAATAGGTGTAGAGTTGTTCATGTGGAAAATACAATACACAATACAACAAAATACAGAACAATGAAAATACTGTACTTAACAAATAATCATACAAGAATAAATTCTGTGCTTCACATATTCACAGCTGTAAACCTACTTTTGCCCACCCTGGATTTAACAGCAGAAAGGGTTAAATTTGCAGTGGTAAATCCAAGTTTTCTGAAATTCTAATTTCTACTGGAGGGCTAAAATGCTAGCATTGGCACAAAATAGAGTCCTTTGTTTCACTTGAAGTCACAGGCTCACTTTGTTCATTTTTTAAGAAAACACACACAATATACTCCCATTTTACAAAAAAGTTCATGCAAGGTTAATAGAAAAGTGAGGATAATCGTTGCCAGAAGACACGGGATTTATGATGTGAAGGGGACACTGGGGGTGCTTAAGTGGTTTTTTTCTTTACCTAGATGAGCATTCATTTATAAATATTCATCAAATAGTATATATTTTGGTCATTTTTTCAAATTATATTTTATTTCACTAAATATTTATTTCAACCAGAAAAAGCAGTGCCAGTTATCATTTCATTTTATTTTATCCATATCCCCTACTCTTAGTTTACATTTCTCTCCTTCTCTGTTTGAAACTTTCACTTATTTATCAATCAAAAATTTGCAGTATTAAAAAAGCTACAAGTAGTTGTAGATCTCAAAGTAAAATGGATTCTAAAATCAATAGGGCTGATGAGTGGAAGAGAAAGATGGCCAAGTAATTCACTCTTATATTTACTTTTGTATTAAAAAATACAATAATTATTGAACTTAAAAATCATGTTGGCACATGATAACATAAGTGTGTCAGTATAAGAGAAAATGTCTCACCTAACATTTGGGAAGGAAACCTTGGAAACCAAGTATCTGCCTAACTTTCTCAGTGGGTGTTTAAAAAAAGAAAAGAATTCCGAGGGCAAGATCATGGCTAGTGTGTTTACCATCCGATCCCGAGCACTTTGCACAGTCCCAAGCACATAGTAGGCATTCAACGTCCATTGAATGAGTGAACAGGAAATGGAACAAATATGCCTCATGAGAAAATCCAGGGACCCTGAGGTTCTCCACACATGGCCATCACACTTCCTAAATTCCTATGATACTCTCCTAGTATCTCTCCTGTTAACTAAGTGCCAAATTGATGAAGAGGTAACCAAGCACATCGCTTTATCTCCCCATTTATTACTGATACATGTTACAGACTATATTTTCCAAAAATAGCCACACAATCTTTCCAGTCCCTCATGATCTTCTAGACCTTTGACATTCCTCTCGGGAGGTGAAGGGTATATATGGTATAGTATATTCCCTCCTGTTGAATTGGGCAGGCCTTTGTGATCACCATGACAACAGAGTATGGCAGAAGTAAGGCTGTGATTTTGATTCTAGGTCATAAAAAGCACAGAGCTCCTATCAGGGCTCAGTTGCTTGTGACAAAAAGCTTTGGAGCTCAAGTCACAGAGGACAAAGTCTAGCTACTCTCAGAACACCATAATGGGCGCACCATGTGGACAAAGCGTGATGCCAAGAGAGCCCCAGCATTTCAGCCACCACCTCTTTGAGTTTCATCAGACATATGTGTCAGGAAGCTTGAGCCAACTCCAATCCCAGCCACTATCTGACAGCAACCACATAAGAGACAACAAACCAAGAACTACCAGCCATCCTAGTCAACCCCCAGAATCATGCAAGATATAAAATGACAGTGGCTGTTCCAAGCTATTAATTTTGTTATGTCGCAATAGATAACTAATGTAAAACACAGTCCAGTTCTTAATGCAAAACACCCCCTGTGTTTATATTATTCATGGAAAACTGATAATACAAATTTCAGTTTTTATCTAACAAAGGATAAAAGCAATTAAAGGTTTTTTAAAAAACTATCCTGGTCACAAAAATCTACATTGGCAAAACTAATCCACTCATTTAAATAGATGTCCAGTGAGTTTTAAAAACCAATGGCTATCAAAATATTTTTTAACTTTCAAAATGACCTTAATCCTTTCTTGTTTACTTCCCACAAGCCAATGATTCACAAAATGTGGTTCTGAGAGTATTAAGATGACATGGGAACTTAGAAATCAGAGCCTCAGAAGGTGGAGCCGGGTGATTCTAATGAAAGCTATATGAGAATCACTGTCAGATTCCTTCTTTCAAGTTCATAAGCATTTTATTTCATTTGTTTTTCACTGTACATAATGACAGAGGCAAGGGCAGCTACCATTCTTATTTTATAATTAAAGAAACTGAGGATTGGACTAAATAATGTAAGAACTCATCGAAGTTGGTACAGTTAAAACACAAAGATGGGAATGGAAGCTTAGACTTCCAAATTCAACATTTAGTGGATACATTGGGGTAGCTAATATGTTTCCGATGATTTGAATTTATAATTTTGAACAAGTTAACTGGACAGGCCTTTTTGTAATTTTAGTATATATGTTTGGGGAAACTATCACAGGGATTATGAGCTTGCCATTTGAACCCTGACTCCTCCCTAAATGCTACACAATTTTGAACAAGAAACTTAACTTTTCTGAAGCTGCTTCTATAATAGGTGATAATAATGTTTCAAGGGATAGTAATAATAGCTAATAACAAGGCTCTCATTATGCATCAGGTATGGCTCTATATGCTTAAATGAATCACCTTACCTTCTTCTTATAACATTATGAGGTAGGTATCATCATCACTTCAATTTCATCATTAAAAAATTGGAAGCATATAGTCATTAAATAAGTTTCCCAAGTACCCTTTAGAGCAGGGGTCCTCAAACTACGGCCTGCGGGCCACATGCAAATACAAATATTGTATTTGTTCCCGTTTTGTTTTTTTACTTCAAAATAAGATATGTGCAGTGTACATAGGAATTTGTTCATAGTTTTTTTTTTAAACTATAGTCCGGCCCTCCAACGGTCTGAGGGACAGTGAACTGGCCCCCTGTTTAAAAAGTTTGAGGACCCCTGCTTTAGAGCAACAGAGACAGAATTTGAGCCCAGAAAGTTGGAATCCAGAAATATATGCTTTCTCACTTAAAATAATAACATGAGATGACCCATTATAAAGTACCCAATGCAGGGCACACTGCAGGAATTCAATTTAAAAAATTCATTATTGTTATGAATATTTAATATTACCATCTTTTAGTCTCTTAATAGGTAGACTATTGCTTATTTTAAGCATCCCAATATTCTAAGTATGTCTAACACATTACAAGTAAAATAAAATCAGGGTCAAGGGAATGGGGAGTGTATTGCGTATCTGGCTAAGTGTGAATCCTATGAAGGACCAGAGAAAGCATCTCTAAATATTTAATGCTTATAATTATTCCACTCATGCCTGAAGGATGGCCTTTAATTACATGTCCCTCAACATGCATAACTACACATTGCTGGTCATAAAAACATGCACTTAGCATTAAAATCTAACCAAATTATTGTACTCAATGGCCTCTTCTCAACCATTAGAAGATCTGAGAAGACAGGTGACTTTGTAAAATATTAAAAGTAAATTCTTTTTTATTGCAAATTTTCTTACCAACTGTCTTTCTTATTTGCTCTACATGACTTTTATTGACGTTATAGAAAACTCAAGAATATCTAAAAAAAATTCGTTGTTGAGACTTACCTTCAATGAGATTGTCTATAGGAAAAGTTTCAAAGACATTTATGACTCCCTTTAGTATATATGATCAAGTCCATGCTTCCCAAAAGCTATTTTAGCAGAGGGAGCTACTTGTTGCCCCAATGAAGAGCACCATGTTACCATCCTTCATTGCAGTGTGCTTACCTCCACTGCATAGTGCAGAGCCGACGAGGCAGGGTGCAACGACAGGTTTTGAAAAGGCTTGATGTGTGGTTTCTCCCATCCAAACTCTGAGGACCACTCGATTGTCAACATGTGGTCCGTGAAAACGGTTCCAAAAACCACAGAATTTGGGTCAGGTTTCTCCTTTAAAATGGTGGCTGGTGTGATTATTAGATCTTTAGCCTGGGGGGAAAAAAATCAGCCCCATTAGAGAAGAGTAACTGAACATCTAACTGGCTACAAATAAAGAGAGTAAAAAAACAACATAAAATTTAAGTCATTAGCCACTGAAAATTGAAATCGCTTGACTCTTTTTTTTCTATCCCCCAAATTTATTTATCTTATAATTGGAACTGTGTACCTTTTGATCACCTTCACGCATTTCCCCTATCCCCACTTGATTTTTTATTTTATTTTTTATTGATTTGAGAGAGAGAGAAATATGTTGTTCCACTTATATATGCATTGATTGCCTGATTCTTGTATGTGCCCTGACTGGGGACCAAACCCGAAACCCTGGTATATTGAGATGATGCTTTAACTAACTGAACTACCCGGCCACAGCCCCACTTTTATTTTATTTTATTTTATTTTATTTTATTTTATTTTATTTTATTTTATGTATGTATGTATTTAATCCTAAAAAAGGCAGACTGCCACATATAGTGCCTCATATGTGTGGGGTTTTTTTTAAATATATTTTATTGATTTTTTTACAGAGAGGAAGGGAGAGAGATATTTAGAAACATCGATGAGAGAGAAACATCGATCAGCCGCCTCCTGCACACTCCCCACTGGGGATGTTCCCCCCAACCAAGGTACATGCCCTTGACCGGAATCGAACCCGGGACCTTTCAGTCCGCAGGTCGACGCTCTATCCACTGAGCCAAACCGGCCACGGCCTCATATGCGTTTTTATTTTTTTTAAAATGTGTTTTCTATTTATTTCAGAGAGGAAGAGAGAGGAATAGAAATATCAATGATGAGAGATAATCATTGATCAGCTGCCTCCTGCATTCCCCCAAATGAGAATCAAGCCAGCATGTGCCCTGACTAGGAATCCAACCATGACTTCCTGGTTCATAGGTCGACACTCAACCACTGAGCCACACCAGCTGGGTGTAGCACCTCACTTGGATGTATCTGAAGTCTTGGAAGCTTGACTACCCTATGTTCTCCTACAAATGGTCCTTAAGAGCTTATTTGGAAGTTTGAGCAGAGGAGCACAGCTACTGTGTGCTCTTGATCGAAGACCAGTTCTCTTCTCTGGGGAAAAGGTCGTCCTCTTGATTAAGCGTGCAACTTCGGGAGGAAAGCACCTGGATTGCACCTGGATCAGTGAGGGAGGAAGAAGGGGACACCTGCCTAGCCAGCCAGATCAGCTGAATCAACCCTGGTGGTCACAGAGGTGACAGATGTTGCAGCCAGATCACCCTCACATCCCCCGCTTGACTTTTAAATGTTGGCAACTGACTCAGAAATTTAACATACGTGAGCCAAACAAATCATGCCGGCATTCAGAATCCGGCCTGTTGTTTGAAATCTCAGCCATGTATACTGCCTAATAAGTAGCTGAACCAAAATGCAGTGATATTCAGAAACAGGGACAAAAATAGCAGATGGAATAAAATGATGAAAAGGAGAACACACACCCTTGTTATCATCATAGGGCTCATGTTTAGCACTTGGCAGTGAAGAAAGGGAGGTCATCTCTAATAAATATAGCAACACCAGCAATCACTTGTTGTCATTAGGAAGTGAACATCTTGGTGATGGTTATAGTTCAGCTCCCCCAAAGAAGCCTTAACCACCTCCCCGTCCCCCGCAACTCCCACCCCAGAGGGAACTGTAGAAGCAATGAGCAGAACGAAGCAACTGTGTTCCTCTTTAAACACAGAGAAGTAGAAAATGAACACCAACATATTAATCCTCTGTTCTGTACTGAGGAAACAATGAACAAAGGGAGCTCTGACTAAGAGAAAGATAAATGAGAGTAATAGGAAATAATCTCACACATCAGTATTTCACCAACACACCACATAGCCGGCTTGTACATTACAAATGACCAAACACAAATACATGCAAGTCACAGGCAACACCATCAGTCACTTTTTAATAGCTATAGAATGCTGACAAAAACCACAGGTGATGGAAGGTTTTGACCGGTTATAAAACAATATTAACTAGGCACAGGTTCAACCTGTTAACAAGCTGTAAGGAAGGTCAAACTCCACTTATTTAAACACAAAAAGTACTTATCCATCCCCCCCACACCCCAAAATCAAATATAAGTCTTCACTTTATCTCATCAGCTCTTATCATTATTTTTAAACGATCTAATTACTTTTGATTAATTCACTGCCTTACAGCTGCCTTAATAATTTGGTTATATTATACATGATGACCAGTTTTATTTTTAGAATAATATTCCAGCTGAAATGCATTCTAAGACAAAAGCTCATTACAAATCTAAAATGGAACATAATATTTCTTCCAAAACTTGGTCTCTATTTCTAACATTCATATTACTTTCTACTTCTTTCCTTCTTACCCCTTAACGTGTTGAAAAAGGGCAATGCATGTTTATTATTTTACTTAAAAACTTGACTGTAAAGAAGGGAAGAAAATGAAAAGTATAAAATCCCCAACTACTTTCCGGGCCACCGCATTCCCACTCCCCAGAGATGACCTTCACTAACAAATTCCTTTGTGTATTTTTCTGTATTTTCGGTGCATCGTGTTACTTCCAAGGTCATTTGTCATTCTCATATTCTCACAACCCTTGGTTTCCCACATCAGTCACTGAACCGAGACACTTGTCTTTTCAAGTATTTCTTTTGTAGGTCTGATTCCAATTGCTACTACCCACTCAGTAGCAAATACTCTGTATCTTTTTCCTGTTCAATGTCCAAGAACAGTTACATGGCTACAGATTCATGTCCAAAAAATTCAGCCCAACTCCCTTTTTCAAATCTACCTCTCACTAATTAATGTTCTGCACAAGTCTTTTACTTATCATTTATTAATGCATCCAGCAGCACATCAGTCAAAAACTAATAGGAGTTGGTTTTCTCACATAACAAGTCTGGAGGAGCCAGGCCTGGCAGTGTTCTGGAACCCTGCGGTTCTGTGATTTTTCTTGGCTTCTCCTCAGGGTTAAAAAAGGCTGCTGCAGAGGTAACTTCAGTTTTAATCATCTAACCAAAGTCTAGAGGAAGAGTGGCGAGGACGATGGCAGATTTTTCTGTTTCCTTTAATCACAAAAACAAAATTTTGCCAGAATATTTCTTATGTCTTATTGAATAGAAATGTGTCACATGGATCTCTCTAGCTGCAAGGAAGGCGAGGAATGCAAGGTTGTCACCTAGGGCCAGTCAGTGAACTGCAAACAAAATCAAGGTTCTGTAACAAGGGACAAGAGGTTGGTGGGACTGTATTTTGGGTACATATCAGCCCAGTGCCAGAAAACAGTACAAGTCCTTAAGAATTCTGGGTTGCATACCTTTGTCTAACATGGAAGGAAAGACAGAAGGACTAAAACATGGTTACAGAAGCCCTCTCCTCCACCCCTTTTTTCTCCCTAGCATTTCCTCCATTTGTAGCAAGGGACATGAGATGCCCCCAGTTTATCCAAACTCTCTTTTTTCTTGCTCCAGCAGTGAGTGTGGAAACTGGCAGCCCCATCTGGATCAGTAACCTGTTGCAGTATCTTCAGCTTTCAAACTCCCTAGCATTTGCTTTACTTGCTGCTCATATAATCTCTCTCTGTAAGACAGCTTACCCTGCAAAAGGCTTGGTTTGGCTTCATAAAATCCTTTTAATTGATAGGAACAATTGGGAAATGGGAGTCAAGTTTCTTTCTTGTGTTGGCCTAACTCTCATTTAGTACAGTAACTATTATACATATCACTTATGTCTGATTAATTCAGTTCTAAACTTCACAGAACTTTAATTGATCTTCTTGGATTGGATACTGACAAGAGACTGGTACAGTTTTGTTCTTTTTTAAATGTACTTACCATAGTTCATAAAAGGCCTTCTGTTGTTGCAAACCCTTAAAGAATCAATGCCCATTATATAATTTTCACTACTTTTCTAAAAACTCTTCTTTTTTAATATATTTTTATTGATTTTAGAGAGGAAGGGAGAGAGAGAAACATCAATGATGAGAGAGAATCATTGATTGGCTGCCTTCTGCATGCCCCCACCCCGCGGACCTACCCCGAGGCCTGGGCATGTGTCCTGACTGGGAATTGAACCATTACCTCCTGGTTCATAGGTCGATACTCAACCACTGAGCCACACCCATTTGGGCTGAAGACTCTTAAAATACCTCTGGACCACCCATGATGAGCCATTGGCCCAGATATATCTACTTAGTTAATGACAAAACAGAGATACTGAATAAGGTGTTTTTATACTCAACTTAGTGCTCTTATAGTAAGAACTTGCTAATTCTAGTTAAGTTTCTGGAAATTGAATATAAAAAATATATATTACTAGGTAAACCACTACATTCTTTTGTAAGACATGCAATTTCTTATGATGTGAGTAGGAGCCCTCTAACTTTCTGCATAAGGATTGCCCTCCATGCAGTTTTTCAAAGTAATGCACTCTTTGGTGACTTTAGAGTTTCATCAACCATTCCAATTGTCTTTTATTTGGGAAAATTCATGCAATTCTGGAAACTAAGAATAACAGCTGTTGAGTTAAAAAAGAAATTATTCAAGAATACTAAATTTAAAAAATTAGATGATACAGTTGAATGAAGTTGAAAAGTACACAATATTAACTAAAGGTGTGTGATAGGTTTTGAGTAGGTATGAAATGAAGTTCTAAGGTAAAAAAAAATCACTGACATGAAAGAAACAAATTTCATAAACAATTTTTACCTGTGTTCTTTAAAAACCAATTTATTTTTCTACATTTCCTTTCTGAAGATGGATAAACATTAATTGTTTTTAAAATGCTACCTTCTGCCCCATGACTCCTGATGACTTCAAGTCAGGATGTTTCATACCATATACTGGTGGAAAAATTTGGAAGGCCACCATGACTGGATTGTGACATGACAAGAAATACTGGCAAAAACAGAGCATATTAAAAAAAACAACAATTTTTTAACTCAAAACATGTGCTTGGGTAATCCTTTCCTCTGAAATGGGGAAGCCTACAGGAGGCTAGTGCAATTTGGCGGAGAGCTCAGAGGACTGTATTAGCCAGCACTCTCCTGCTTCTGCTCGCCACTTACTACTGCATCTGCAAGTCTCTGCATTGGCCACAACATTTCAACTATCAAAGACAATCTCCGCATTACAACTGCAGCAGAAATTGCATAATTTTGTTCTATAATAAGTGCAATTTTTTTTCTACTGGGAAAGTGTTAGGCGTTCTGTTCATTATCTTTTAGAGACACTCAAAAGCCAATAAGGAGGTATGCAGAGGAGAATTACAGATTTGGAGTGTCACATTCTGGGATCTGTAAAGCAGAGGAGTAGGAAGAAAAAGACAGCTGGCCTTTTGGAAACAAAGAAGACTCTGGGGTCCACAAAAAGATGCCCTAGGATGTTCTGGTCATAAGGCATCTCATAGCTGGACCCTGCTGGAAAACTGCATTCTCACTGTAAAATGGCCACTTCAAAATGGGGGAGAGGATGCAATATGAAAACTATCCACAAGAGACCCAATGGCAACTTAAAAGTCATAAATGGCATTAATCGAGAAAGAGAGCCCTAGCCAGTTTGGCTTAGTGAATAGAGCATTGGGCCATGGACTGAAGGGTCCTGGGTTCAAGTCTGATTAAGGGCTTGTACCTCTATTGCAGGCTTGATCCGTGACCTGGTAGGGGGCGCGTGGGGGAGGCAACCAATCTATGTGTCTCTCCATTGATGTTTCTTTCTCTCTCTCTCTCTCTCTCTCTCTCTCTCTCTCTCTCTCCTCCCTCCCTTCTACTCTCTCTATAAATCAATGTAAAAATATCCTTGGATGATATTTTTTTAAAAGAGATTTAAAAATAGGTCAAAAGCAAAGATGGTCCTATAAACTCCACCATTTTCTCCCCCAAGTTATCAATTTCATTTACAAGCCCCATTAAAACACATCTTTTGATAGGTAAATACATGAATGTAGAATGTCAATATGTACCCTCCCCCCAACTAAAATCGAATACATGGAAGTCTAAATGAACAAATACAGACATAATTTACTTTGTGAATTCTTTACTTTGCAAAAAAAAAAAAATTATTCTATGTTTAAAGTGTAAAGAGTGTGTTCCACCTCCCAGGAGCATGCTCATGCCTTGCCCTTCCCTCTCTCCTTCCCCCACAGGCAGGCATCTCCTAGACACTAAGGGTCCTAGGAGACTAGCAACCAGGAGTGTCATGGGCAGTGGCAGCAAGTCCTGGGCTAACCCCCTAAGCTTGTCTCCAAGGCCCACTTTCCACTTTTCTGCGACTTTTCAGTGAGCCAAAGCAGCCCCACCTCGGCTCATTTCTTTCCTATGACATTTCTAGGGAGCCAAGGGAGCCCCACTGGCTCTCTCCTGCTGCTTCTTCTATCCTAAGCCCTTCCTTGTTTCACTGTCCCCAGCTCTAATAAACATACTCTCAAAAAAAAAAAAAAGTATAATGAACTTTTGGGGAAAGTTGTATTTATCTATACCCTTTGAGGAATTCATTTACTGTAGAAGATAACCCTTAGAGATGATCTAGCATGAGTCCCCTTTATCTTACTCTCTCAAAAACCCATCTCAACATCTAAGTTCCCAAAATGTATTAGAAGCAGATCGGCTACAAGGTTGTAGAGGATATTATCTCTAAAGGACCAGGAGTAATATGGACAACTAAAATTCACAAACTTATTTTAATGAGGAAATGACTGTATTCTAATGTTTTGATTTTTTTTAAAAACCTGAGAGCAGAGACTTTATCTTGCCTGTATTTTTGGACATCCACTGTCCAGCACAGTGCCTGGTACTCAGTAAGAGTTGGGTGTGTGTGTAAAATTGATGAGTCAAGGTTCACTCCCTTTCTGCATCCTGCCAGGATGTGAGGTCATGAGGACATGCTGTGCTATGGTTGACAATGGATAGTGACTGAGACAGGCAGCAGGAGAGCAGAACCAGCCTAAAGAGAAGCAGCAAACGCTCCAGGGTTGGGGAGGGAATATAGTGATTTATAGAGAAAGTCACACTTCACATTTGTATTTTCATGATTTTCAAAGTCCTTGAATAACATTCTTTCTCAATTGCCCCTCGCTATTCCTATGTGAAGTATGAGATTTAATACATAAACCCACAATCCAGTGAGGAAAGAAGAAAACACAACACTTTGAATGTAAAATATTGGGCGCTGCTTAAAAAAAAAAAATGTATGAGTTTAAATCTTTTCAGAAGTGGAGTAAAGGTGACACTTATACAATCAGATAAACCTTTAGGTGAATAGTCACGAATTGATTACTTGCCAAGAGAAAGTTATGATTTATGAAATACTGCAAGTAGTGAACTGCCCTGTAGTTTTAGATGTGATGAATGTACTCTGGCTCCCCAAATTGTTTTCCCCCTAAGAGTGGAATTTAAAATGCACAGCAGCATATCAAACTACTGTATAGCCTGCACGGTGAAAATCGCCCCAAAATGTCAACAAGCAATGAATTTATCCAGTCGAATTGTTGTTTCACGGAATCTCAGGCAGATGACTTACCTTCAACGTTCCCATGACCGGATTTGATCCTGCTTCTCCCATACATTCTCCCAAGCATCCATTATTGCAGTCCTTAAAGAAGAATGACATCCATTAAGCAAAGCCAGGTGGGTAACTGGGGCCTGGGGTATTCACTGTCACTCACCATTACCAGGTGGGCTCCGCAGCGGCACCCAAACAAGCAGGGAAAGGAGGATGGAAGGAACACCCAGGCACAGCCCCAGGGAGAGCGTCTTGGAGAGCGCTGCCCTTCACCCCGCCACCCTGCCCCAGGTCGTGGCTGCTTCTATCCGCCGCCGCCGGCTTAGAGCAGGCTGCTTAAAATCCAGGTTCGCCCCCGCAGAGCCAAGGTTCACCAGCAACGCACAGGAAGGTAATTGTCTCCCTTATATCCGAGTAAGTCGTCTAGACTAGGGCTTTAAGCCATTTATAGAAAAATCTCCCGGGTGCGCCAGCCTCGCGGTCTTGTCAATCACAGGCGCACAATAGCCAGGCTGGAACAGGGCAGGGAGGAGAGGGAGCCCTTCTCTCCCGGGAGGGTCCTCCGAGGCAGGCACACGTACATAGCGAACCCACGCACCAAGGACAAAACCTCCTGGAGTTGGAAGTCATCTAAAAGATACTTAGGGACACAATGGGAGAAGGGCGAATTGAGAAAAGATGCAGACCTTTAAAAAAATAAATGAAATAATATAAATACAACCTAATCTGCTAAGTAACTATGGCAGAAAGGGGAGAAAGGGATTCAAGGAGGCAGAAGGCTGCGGGCAAGATATTTGGGGGGGTGGGGGAGGCGAAGGCACGCAGGATGTGGCTGTCCGTCCTGGCAGCCCAGAAATCCCGCTCCCGCCTCCTTCCCCAAAGCGGCTTCCATGGCGACCCTCCCTTCCCCAGCCGCTGTGGGGGCGCCGCGGCGGGTCGCGCTCCCTGCGGGTCACGGTGGGGCTTTGGACTTGGTTGGCGAGGCCTCTCCGAGGCGCAGGTCGCCGGCTGGGACCCTGGATGTCGGGCAGGGCTGCGGGAAGAGGGGATGCCTCGGGGGAGGCGGAGCAGCGATGCAAAAGGTGAAGCAGGATGTTGCAGGCAAGGCGGCAATGAGCCCAGCCAGGCCCGAGCGCTTCCGAGACCCAGGGTCTAAGCTGCCCCCTTCCTCAAACCCCCTCCTTCCTCAAACGCCCAAGATCGAGGTACCTGGGGCAGGCTGGCCATGGGGAGCCTCCGGGAGCGGGAGCGCAGGGCAGCGAGGAGCGGCTGTGGCGGCGCGCAGGGCGCAGCTGGATGTGAAAGCGGGCGGCGCGACCCAGCTCTGGCGCACGGACCGCGTGGCACCGGCTGCCACCGGGGCTGCCACCGCCAGGGGCCTTGCGCAAGGGCAAGACGCAAGGAACCACACAGCATCCCAGAGAAAGGAGCCTCCGCCCGTCTGGTCCCTCTTCGGGCGGGAAAAGCAAAGCCCTAATCCCGGTCACTGAGTCTCCGGCAGGGGCACAAGAGTTCGTGCCAGCGGGGAGCGCCTGGAGTGCCTTTCGGAGTGCAGGCACTTCGCGAGCATCCTTATTTATTAAACTACCCCCTGGGTGAGCGGCCCCAACGGCCCTCGGCTATGGCAAAGGCAACCTCTAGGAAATATATTTACATAGGGCAAATTTTCCGTTGGAAAACAGACAAAAGGCAGTCCTGTCCCATCCCCAAACCCATCCCCCACCCACCACCACCACCACCCCTCCCCCCCTCCGCCCCCCCCCCCCCCCACGATAGTTTGAAGCCAGGATGGGACAGTTTGCAAGGGCTCTTATCTGCCACCGACCTCCTTGTGCAAACTAAGTCAGTCGGATTCATAACTTGGGGTGTCGCGGGGCTACCAGGCTCATATTCCCTGAGAGCTGTTTCTACCCACATATCCATCATTTTCAGGCAAAAGGGACTACCAAGGGCTCCCAATGAAACTGTTTTGACAGTATTCCGATATAGGCCTGGGAGAGCGATATTTAGAAAGAGGACTGGGAAAGTGATGCTTGAACTACGACTGGAATAGAAAGATGGTAATACCTATTGCCTCCTCTGGTGTGTTCCCCTGGCAATAGGGTAATGTCAGTCTACATTATGAGCCTTCAAAAAGGCTTTTAAAGTAATAGGAAGTGATGACTTGGGCTGACTTGAACTAGGGAAGGGAGGAGGGCAGTTTATTTTGGGTGAAAGCAATTAAACCTGGTCTGGTTTTAGAGTTGACTTTATACAGCCCTAAAGATAATACAGCTGTAATCTTATCAAAAAACAAACATTCCCTTCTTCCTCTCCCCCTCCCCTTTCCACAGGGCACAGAAAAGCCTCTTTTACTGGGTGGAGTCCCAAGCTCCAAGGACCTTAGAGCCCAGGCAGGTCACGTCATCAAAATGTGTCACTGGAAACCTGGAGTCTCTTCTTAAAGAAATTTAAAATCAAATCTATATACATAAAAGTCTAAGCGACCCGCCAACCATCCGACTGTCTGGTAGCTATGACGCGCACTGACCACCAGGGGCAGATGCTCAACGCAGGAGCTGCCGAGTGACAGCAACTTTGCAGAGTGCCCTCTTGCACTCCAGGACCCCTCAGGGGATGTCGGACTGCCGGTTTTGGCCCAATCCCCACAGGCCAGACCGAGGGACCCCACCAGTGCATGAATCCGTGCACCGGGCCTCTAGTTTTTAAATAAAAAAATAAAGACTATGTAAACACTATAGCTGCCAGTTTGAGACTCCTGCCCAAAGCTTAAGAGTAACTCTTGCCTTGCCCATGTGTTCAATGGCTAGAGCATGGGCCCATGCTCTACCTGGTTAGATTCCAGGTCAATGGCAGGTACCTGGAATACATGTTCATCCCCAGCCCCATCAGGATGCTTGTGTGCAGGAGGCAACCAACCCATGAATATCTCTCGTATGATCTCTCTCTCTCCCTCGCTCCCTCTCTCTCTCTTTTCCCTCTCTCCCCCTCCCTTCCACTCTCTCTAAGAAAATAAAGATCAATGGAAAAAATATCCTCAGGTGAGGATTAACAAAAAAAAAAAAAGAAAAGAAAAGGAATAAAAAAGAAACCCTGGGTTGAATAATTATAAACAACTTATTTGCACTCCGAAGGTTGATTTAAATGTCTACCAAAACATTAATTCAGAGCCTGTGATTGTTTTAAAGGTAGCCACTACACAACTTCATTTTTTTCATTTTTATTGCTATTTTTTAATATATTTTTACTTATTTCAGAAAGGAAATGAAAGGGAGAAAGAGAGAAACATCAATGATGAGAGAGACTCAATGATTGGCTGCCTCCCGCATGCCCTCTACTGAGGACTGAGCCTGAGACCTGGGCATGTGCCCTGACCAGAATCAAACAGTGACCTCCCAGTTCATAGGTTGATGCTCAACCATTGAGCAACACCAGCAGGACAATTTCCTTGCTATTCTAAAAGTTACCTATAAATCCACCCTTTTCAGTCAAGAAAGCATACATAATACAAGACTGGTGTTCTGAAAGAATAAGTAAGCACAGTGCCACCTCTACCTTTCCTCCCTTTCGAGCCAAAATCTTTGAAAGTGCCACCTGTATTAACTGCTCCTACTTCCTCCCCCTTCAAGTAACTATAGTTTGATGTGTGTCCAATGATTCCACCAAAACAAGGTTCCTAATAGCCTTCATTTTGCTCAACTCAATGGCATTGCTTCCTGTGCATTTTCATGGTTGTATCTATACACTGATGACTCCTAAATATAGTATATACTTTTCCATTCTACCTCTTTCCTGAGCAGTAAGTACTTAACAGTAAAAACATCTATCTGACATATTTTGATGTATGTAACATGTGTGAAGGCACTGGCCTAGGTACTGGGGATGCGATGTAAGTCCACATCCATCCCATTATCATGAATTGCCTCCAGCCAGGTAGGAAAATGTTACTGATGTAACTAATCCCACAAAGGTAAAATTGCAAATCTAAAGTGCCACCTATGCTTTCAGAGCCTCTAATAATGGAATGTAACACACTTAGAAAGGCCTGGAAAGGCTTTCCATCAAGATTCTTAAGCAAAGATCTAGATGATAAATATTTATATATTATATTATATTATATTATATTATATTATATTATATTATACTATACTAGAGGCCTGGTGCACAAAATTTGTGCACTGCGGGGGGGGGGGGCGGGAGTTCCTCAGCCCGGTCTGCGCCCTCTCTCAGTCCAGGAGCCCTTGGGGGATGTCTGACTGCCGGCTTAGGCCCAGGAGGGGGCCTAAACCATCAGTCGAACATCATTAGCTCTGGTGCGGAGGCGGGAAAGACTCCCACCACCACTGCTGCACTCACCAGTCATGATCCCGGCTTCTGGCTGAGCAGCACTCCCCCAGTGAGAGCTCACTGACCACCAGGGGGCAGCTCCTGCATTGAGTGTCTGCACCCTGGTGATCAGTGCACGTCATAGCGACCGGTCGTTCTGCTGTTTGGTCAATTTGCATATTACCCTTTTATTATATAGGATCATATCATATCATATCATCTTACCTAATAATAGACAAACACGTAAATTGACCATCCCTCTGCTACACTCACCAGCCAATCAGGAGAGTATGCAAATTAACCCAACAAAGATGGCAGTTAATTTGCATATGTTGGCGCAAAGCAGCGGAGCGAAGACTGAAGGCTCCGGCCAGAGCAGCGAATACTGAAGGCTCCGGCCGGAGCGAAGGTGTGGGTATCCGGTGCCGGAGGAAAACCGGTGCCGGCAGCCAGGGGAAGGGAAGGCCTATTGCATGAATCTCTTCGTGCAACGGGCCTCTAGTATTATATCATATTATACTAGTGGCCTGGTGCATGAATTCGTGCACATTGAAATTAATTAAAAGAAATATTTTAATATCACTATTCACCCTTTCTCTATACTAGAAGTGCCAACCAAATTCACAATCGACAATGACAGATCAAAACATATGTGTGCAATTGATGCCAGTGAGAGCTTTATATGTATCATCCATGCATGAGTCAACTTCGTCTTTTATATAGAGAGAATAAACTTGCTTAATTAGACCTGCTTTCTGATTTAGCTAAACTTTTTCCAGCCCAGTGAAGCACCCCACCTTCTCTTTCAGATAATTGTCAGCAACACAGCAGTAAATAACATGAAGCAGATTATTATTGTAGATCACACAGAAAGAACAAAGGGTAAAATATTGAACTGCAGCAGTGTTTAACTATATTCTGCGCAGTGAGAAAACCTGAAGTCATTTTCAAGGTCCATCGTTTCTTAATTCTTTTCAGTCGGGTCAAATGTCTAAGCCAGGGGTCCTCAAAGTTTTTAAACACGGGGCCAGTTCACTGTCCCTCAGACCGGTGGACGGCGGACTATAGTTTAAAAAAAAAACTATGACCAAATTCCTATGTGCACTGCACATATCTTATTTTGAAGCAAAAAAACAAAACGGGAACAAATACAATATTTGTATTTGCATGTGGCCCTTGGGCCGTAGTTTGAGGACCCCGGTCTAAGCTTTCTAAGTCTCTGTTTTCGGGCTAATGAAAAGAAAATAGGATTTCACCGAGTCTCCTCTCTACCTACTCCAGGACTTCTGTGAGGATAAAATGAGATGAGGCATGGGAAAAATGCTTCACAGGCTTTTGGTTAAAGTGTAAAATGTTTGCACCTGGCTATAAAGCAAGTCATGTTACTGGGCTGAAGAAACTGCAAAGAGGCTAGTAGCTAGGGAGAGGAAGCCAGGCGTTGCTACATGATGTCATTACCTGGCGCCCACAGCTACCGTTTCCAGGCTGGGCTGTGCTGTGGGCAGAATATTATCCGCCAGTGGCTCAGCCACTTATGATATACTGGGCATTTTGGGTACACATTTCTTATCTAATACCCCAAAGAGCTCCCCTCCATCACCACCACCACACACCATAGGTTCTATTTCATAGATTTCCAGAGAGGTAGGCTACATTTCCCAAGATCAAACAGCTGTAGGTCAAGTCAGTTTGACCACAAGCTTGGTCATCTTGCCTTCAGTTCCAATGACTCTAAATTTTGTTTCTGCACTCCTATTAATAATAATTTGATCATGTGTGGCATCTTCTATTTTCCAAAGATCAGAATGCATTTTCCAAAGATAGCTTCAACCTTTTATCTTTCATTGCATATGCTCTTCTGCTCAACCCCATCATGAGGTGGTTTATTTCCCCCATCCTTCTGAATCTAGGTGGGCCCTGTGACTCTCTGACGAATAGAATATAGCAGAAGTGTAGAAGTGGTGCTGTACCAAGTCTAGACATACACTTTAACTAGCCAGGGAGCCTTTGCTTTCTTCCTCTTGAAGGCTCTTGAGACTTCCCCATCTGGAACCCAGCCACCAGGCTGTAAGAAGCCCAAGCCCATGGAGAGCCATGTGCAAGCTCACTAGTCACCAATCCCAGATAAGCTCCCAGCCAACATCCAGCATCAACTGCCAACCATGTGAAACGTCTGTCTTGAACATTCAGTCCACTTAAGCCTTCAGATGACTGAAACCACATGGTAGACCCCAGACTAAAACTATGCAGCTGAGCCCAGACAATGCAGCAGATCGATTTTATAGCGATGTTAACCAGAACAGCATGCAAACCTAACATGTTTATTCTGCTATTTAAGAAAATAACCAAATACATGTCATACAAAAAAATAAGAATAAAAAAGATGAGATAAACATGAAATGATTAGCATTTTAAAATATCTTCCTAATTATGATTGTTTTCTTGTACCATCCTTGGCTAAAGGCACAGGACCAAGGAATTATAAATGATAATAAATATATCTTTTAAACAGTCTTATTGATGGTACCAATATCTTGTGCCCCACTGTTTGTCAGTTCTGACTACAGCATTGCTATTTTTATCTCAGAACATGGATAATAAAGAACTTATACTAAGAAATGGAAAAATGTTAGCTCTGTCTTATTTTTGTTGTTTTCTGGTTTTTATATGACTAATATTTTATTCTGGCTTTCTACTGTTATTTTTTGTTTGCAGAAATCTTTTAAAACCAGTTGTCCCTTTTGTAAGGATTATCAGTGAACACAGACTGACATAATCTGTAAATCTCCTTAACCAGTTTCCCATAATCACAATCACAACCTGCTAAGGGAGGGTGACCGCACAGGCTGCACTGGGACCTCTTAGAGCAGTGACACTGCCCCTGCCCTCCCCCCCACAACCCCCTACACAGCTCAGAGTCTGTGACAGTGTGATAACCTGACAGGCTGCACAGAGGGTGCCCATGTCAGCCATTGTGAGTTAAAATATACGTACAATTTAATTTTTTCCTACATGTTGGAAAAAACATAAACCTATATAATGAATGCGTCTGACACCCACTGGTCTCTGTTACACATCCCAGGTGCATACTCTCCACTTTGAAACCATTGTCTCGAAGTGGAACCTCCTGAGCTCAGTCTGTGGGGTTCTACATGCACTGGAGCTGCCTGTCTGTCAGAATTTTCTCTTGCTTTATCTGTCCCTGCCTGACCCTCCCCTTGTCCTCATTTGCACTCCCCATGCCCTTTGTACACAGAAGAAACCCTTACCCGTACAAGTGCCTAGGTCATCACCAGGTACCCTGAAAAGGAGTGACGGTGGACAGAGAAACAGACAAGCAAGGGTTCTTGATAGAAAGATTAGAAATTTCATTTCATGTTTAGAAACAATTCAGCTTATGGTTTTGGGTTTTTTGTTGTTTTTTTTACAGAAATATAATCACATAATTTCTGGGAGGGAGAAATTAATCCTAATTAAATGAGACTTGTTTTTAAACATCCAGGGTATTATATCCTGGATTGCTTTGGAGAACATTTTGTTCTACACCAGAACATAAGTAGCTGCTCTGCTGTTAAGAGTGCAGGTTAATTTACTTTGAGGAAATTATTTGTAGTAAAATCCACAGCATACTCCTATTAAGAAAAACTAAAAGGTATGTTTAGTTTTTCCAATGGAAAATTAGATATTTTGGAATGCTGTAATCTTTTGGGAATGATGAAAATGATTTTCCTGCCCTAGCTGGTTGCTCACAGAGTGAAGGGTCCTGGGTTCAATTCCGATCAAGGGCATGTACCTCAGTTGCAGGCTCTATCCCTGACACCAGTTGAGGTGCATGTTGGAGGCAACCAATCGATGTGTCTCTCTCACATTGATATTTTTTCTCTCTCTGTCTCTCTACTTCCCTCGATAGCCCCTAAAAAAAAAAAAAAAAAAAAAAAAATCAATGGAAAAAAATATCCTCAGATGAGGATTAACAAAGAAATCAAGAAAACGCTTTTCCTGTGAGTGTCATATATGTTCAAGAAACTATAAAATACCAACTTCTCTGTGTCCCTTTTGCTCCATCAGAAGTAAACAGGGCCCTTATCACCTCCTCCTCTTTGAGACCATCCCAAGTGTGCAAGAGAGACACGAATGGATGCGACAGTCCATCAAGCTTTCTCATGGTGAAAGGGCCAAGGGCACGCCTCATGTTTGTTATCCCTGCCATGCCTTTTAGAAACCTCAAATATTCAAATATCGATACGGAGAATAGTCCTGGAGCCATACCATAGACCTGTCACCTGGATGAAACAAGGGCCTGCCATCGTCACTGCTCTGGGGATCTGCAGACCACAGTCAAGGAGATGGAAGAAGGCTGGGTCTGTGAAAATGTGCCCGTGCTCCGGCTGCTTCTGGGTGGAGAGTATCCTGTGTACACCAAAACTCTCTGTTTCTCGGGTCCTATTCCACCTGCGAGGGAGTGTGAAACAGCAACAAGACAAAGACAGGAAGCCTGATAACGGGTTTGTGGTGGCTTGATCGGAGGAGGTTTTACTGATACAGTAATCTGACCCATCCCTTTCTTTCGCCCTGGTGGTTTTGCAGCGTGCTGGACAATGTAGAGGGGATGAAAGAAAAGCGTTTATGTTGTAGCGTGTGAGAGATGGGTGTTATGAAAAGGGAGGTGGGAAAAGACTACCGGCAAGATGCTTCCTGCTGCAGGCAAGATTTGGGGAAGACGTCGATGAAGGTGGGGAGCCTGGAAGCTGAAGGGCTTCCGAACACTTGCCTGACCTGTGCGCCACTTTGGAAAGTTTTCCTGTGTGAGTTCTGCAGGTTGGAGACACTAGTTTAACCCGCCATTTACTGACTCAGTTAGGACACTTGAGGGTTGCCCTGCTGGTTGCTGTGCCAGTCCCCTCCTGTCCGGACAATGACTTTATTCTCTTGGACAGAGGTCTTCAAACTTTTTAAACAGGGGGCCAGTTCACTGTCCCTCAGACATTCCACACATGCGCACTGCGGGCCCGGGACGAGTCGGCTGCTAAGCAGGACAGGCAGCGGCGGCAAAAACACCCGGAGGGCCGGATAAATGCTTTCAGCGGGCCCGCCGGCCGTAGTTTGAGGACACCTGCTCTTGGATTTCCAGGGCTTAGTACCGTCAGGTAAATGTGAACCTCAAAAGTTTTTTTAAAAAATTGACTGAATGTATACTAGTAAATCCACCATGTTTTTGTTTAAATTAAAAACTGATTGCCCTGGCTGGTATGGCTCAGTTGGTTGAGCATCATCCCATGCACCAAAAGGTTACTGGTTCGATTCCTGGTCAGGGCACATGCCCAGCACATGCCTGGGTTCCAGGCTTGATCCCCAGTAAGGGATGTGTAGGAGGCAGCTGATCAATGTTTCTCTCTCTCTCCCTCTCCTTTCCTCTCTTGCTGGAGACCAAGGAGACCAATTCCAGTGTGTTCAGCAGGGAATGGCTGAGGGCATTTCCCCAAACCTGAATAGGACACATTAAATTGATTGTGGCTGCCAGACAGCTAAAAAGGCATCTTAATCTACATGTTATTGCCTCCTACTGGCCAAACACCTGAACAGCCATAAGCTAATACCCCATTCTGACAATGGACTTTGTATGAAACCCTGACCCTTTGAAGTGTATGTTTCTGCCTTGCCTCAGGACAAATTGTGTGTAAAAGCGTGGGGTCCTGGGACGAGAATACCTTACCAGTGGTTCTCAACCTTCTGGCCCTTTAAATACAGTTCCTCATATTGTGACCCAACCATAAAATTATTTTCGTTGCTACTTCATAACTGTAATGTTGCTACTGTTATCAATCATAATGTAAATATCTGATATGCAGGATGGTCTTAGGCGACCCCTGTGAAAGGGTCATTCAATCGCCAAAGGGGTCGCGACCCACAGGTTGAGAACCGCTGCCCTAATGCCTTTCAAAATTATGCTTCATCTCCGGACTCTTTATTAATCTACGCACAGCCTTCTCCAGATTTTCTGAACCCTTCTTGATGCTAGAACACCGGCACTCTCTCTCTAAAAAATCAATAAAATAAAATTGATAGATGAGCTGATATGTTTTACACACATATACATACATACATACATACATACATATGTGAGAGCAGAAAACAGATACCAATATAAACTCATTGTGTTAGGAATAAACAAATCAAAACTAGATTTTCAATATAGCCATTTGTTCAGGCTCTGTGTCTGCGATATATAGAACCTTACTAAAAATGCCTTCATCTAGTCACAACATATTTTGCCTATCTCCTCTAACTTCCACATACTTCTGGATAGACATTGAAATGCCCCTGGGAATTCTTCCTAAATCTCTTTAAGCTGTGAGTTCTGGTTTCATTGCAAGATTTGTTTCAAGCTCTACCCCCACTATCTAGTAGATATGACCTTGGGCAAGTCACCTAATGTCTCCAAACCTTACATTACTGACTCTGAACTTCAGCTGCCTTCGCTATAAAGGCAAAACGGAAATACGTAAGTTAGAGTATTTTACAAACTACTGAACGGAATATGTCTCCATTGTTTCTTTGTTCTAACATAAGGTTATCAAGCTGATAGGCAAACCCTGTCATGCAGCAGTGAAGCATCTAGCTTCTGGAGTGTCAGTGCCAGATTCAATAGCTTTGCAAGATTGGTCTAGTTACTTAATCTCTCTGTGTCTCGATTTCTCCATTTGTGAAATGCTATGAATAATAGAGTTTTTGTGAGTACTAAAGGAGAGAATTTGCATAAAGCCTGTGCCAGTACCTAGTGAGTTCTTAATCTATGTTAGCTATAATTATTACAGTGCAGATTTATATTAGATCTGAAGGGCTTTTGCTTTGAGAAAATTTGGCATCTATTAAACTTAAATTATTTATGATTTTTAGTGAGAAGAAAGGATTCAGATACTTCACCTCTCTATAAATTTGTGCAATGGCTTTCTTACAACCCTGCTGCCCAGCTGGGTGCTCAGTGGTAGTTTGACCTTAGATGCTCCAAAAATCCTCTTGGCAATGTGACCACCCCAGATGGCCAGCACTTCTCCCATTGTACTAGGAGCTCCACTTGCTTTGCAGCCTTTCCTCAGATTGCTGGAGCAACATACAGAAAAAGCCATCTTCCACTGGGGTTCCTTCAACATTTGGATTTGGTGCAGTCCTCAAGTGAGTTATAACTCGCTTCCTCAAAGAGTCTGGTTAATGTATATCTCTATTTCAAAAAATTGGTTTGGAGGCTCTTTCTCACCAGTGACGGCATCCATTTCCCCACTATAAGCAAGGCCAGTGTATGACAGTCTTAATATACAAAACAGATATATCACAGGATTTCTAATATGCAAATGTATTGCCACAAATGGCTTTTAAATAGTAAATTCACTTTGTGCATGAGCGTAATTACTTTACAAAGTAAAAAGTAGATCTTGTAAATGTATAATAATGTAATGACTGATTATATAAAAATAGGCTCAACAGTAAAGAACTATGTTTCTCCCTACCAGTCTATCTTCTGCTAGAGAAAAAGAAGATTTTGCCAGGCTGGCATGGCTCAATGGTTGAGCATCAGCCTATGAACCAGGAGGTCATGGTTGGATTTCAATTCCCAGTCAGGTCACATGCCCAGGTTGCAGGCTTGATCCCCAGTGTAGAGAGTGCAGGAGGCAGCCAACCAATGATTCCCTCTCATCATTGATGTTTGTCTTTCTCTCCCTCACCCTTCCTCTCTGAAATCAATAAAACTATATTTTTAAAAAAGAAAAAAGGTTTTAGAATTGTGAGCATATGTATGTGTGTTTTATGTTTACATGTTTTATCCCACAGTGATTCCAGCTACTTCAAACTATCAGGATAATACCCTATTTGGTCATTAGTTATTTCTGATGAAATAAAAATGCTATGACAGATCTAAATTATAATTCATCATCATATAACTCTTTAAAGCAGTCAGCGGTAAACAGTAAGTAAGGGTTAGTAATAGGAAGTTTGGGAGTGCCCTCGGCGGTCCCGGATCTGTCTCTTGCTTCAACAGTGTTTGGACGGAACAGACCCAGGGACGCCCCTTCTCCCAGCCTCCGGCCACTCTCCTGCGTCTCATCCAGTCACCACCTCAGAACCACCTCCAGGACCAGCCAACACACTGGTGTTTTTTGTTTTTTGTTTTCTACCTTAACTCCTTATTGCTCCCAAATTCGTCAGAATTATTCCACCGAGGTGGAAGCTGCGGTCACCCGCCTGGCCAGCCTGCACCTGCGGGCCTCCCGCACCTACCTCTCTCTGGGCTTCTATTTCAACTGCAAAGATGTGGCTCATTTATCTGAGAGTTGCCAGAGAAGAAGCGCAAGGGCGCTGATGGCCTCTTAAAATTGCAAAACCAGTGCTATGGCTGCATTCTCTTCAGGACGTGCTGAGGCCTCCCAGGATGAGTGGCCAAAACTCAGGGCCATGGAAGCCGCCCTGGCCTTGGAGAGGAGCCTGAACCAGGCCCTTTTGGAGCTGCAGGCCCTGGGTTCTACCCGCGCAGACCCTCATCCTGTGACTCCTAGAGAATCACTTCCTGGGTGAGGAGATGAAACTCATCAAAAAGATGAGTGACACCTGACTCACCTCCACAGGCTGGCTGGCCCCCGACTGGGCTGAGCAAGTATCTCTTCCAAAGGCTCACCCTCAAGCATGATTAGGAGCCTTTGGAGCCCAGAGGCCTTTGAGAGGCCCCTCTGCATCCCCTGGTGTCTGGCTTTTACCTGAGCCTCTTCCCAAAACTACTAGCCATTCTTTTAACCACCCTGAAGCCCTCTCCCATGCATCGGACCAAATAAAACAATAAAAATAAAAAAAAAGAAAAGAAAGAAAAAAAAATAGGAAGTTTGAGAAATATAAGATAAAGGAGACTAATGAGAACTAATTTAGGGAGATAGTACGAGGATTATTAAAGAACTTGTATGCCAATACCCCAAAAAATGGGAGCAGACAATGAAGGGCCCTCTTTTGGGTCACAGACTTCTCATCATGTCCTCAGTGGTGGAAGGGGCAAGGGAACTCTCTAAAACCCCATTCTCCCCTCATCATGTCTTAAATATGCAAGCGTTAATAGACAGTTCCCAAGGATGGATAACTCTTTCAATGTGAGACTGTTCTAAACCTGGAGCCACAGAGCCCAGAGCCAGTATGGCCTTGGACTTCTGCCTTGAACAAGTGTGATCTGTACTTTCCTTGTAAGCCAGCTTTCATGCAGTACACTGCTGGCGGTGTTCAGGCATGTTACCTACCAGCTGGTATGTATTCTCAGTGGTGTGCTCTCTTGATCATAAGAGATATCACATACCTTGGAGATCTTTGTACTCTTTAATAAGGCATTCAGCAACATTCCTCCGCCTCAAGGCAGCCAAAGAACTTTGTAAAGAAAATAGTTGTAGCGGGAGCAAAGTTTATGCGATGTATCTTTGGTGCATTTTGTTTTAATAGCTTCCACTAGTCACAACTTAATATATAAACTACCCTAAAGTTCCTCTCTAATTCCACTCCATGCCCCTTCCTCACTTCTGCAACTTTCAGCCTTTAGAATAGGTCATGTACTATTCTACAGGCTTCCAGGCTCACATCAAAGGGTAGCATGAAGAAAAGGAAAGGGAAACAACCTTAGTTTGTTCAGGCTACTATATCAAAACGGGCAAGGCACCATGTAGACAGCAAACATTTATTTCTCACAGCTCTGCAGGCTGGGTCATGGTGCCGGCATGCCTAATGGGAGTCCTCTTTTGGATTGCAGACTTTTTGTTACATCCTCAGTGGAAGAAGGGGTGAATTATCTCTCGGGAGCCTCTTTTAGGAGGTATTAATCCTACTCGTGAGGAACTAGTCACTCCCAAAGGCCCCACCTCCTCAAACCATCACATTTGGGAGTTAGGATTCAACATGTGAATTTTGACCAAACAAACAAAAATAATTTATTTCATGTCTGTTAAGTGAAGAAACTAATACACACACACACACACACACACACACACACACACACTTTAGTGAAAGAACCAGGGGTCTTCATAAGCTGGCATGTGAACCTGTTTTCATCAAATGTGTCATCTAAGATTTGAGAGTTATTTTACTTGAGCGGATATGTCAGTATTACTCTGACAAAAAGACAGGAGCATGAACACATAAACACAAGATGTTCTTTATATGAACATACTCCAGAATAACAATCACCCTCTATCAGATGCATCCTACATCGGGCCCTTCATTCCACACATGTTTCATAATCATCACACCACTTATAAGGTAGATATTATCATCATAAACCCCATCTGACAGATTAGAAAATTGGCCACGGTACTCACAGCGAAGATTTATTTGACACAAGGCAAATCAGGGAAAAGGTAAATGGGATGAAGTCCAGAGGAAACTAGATACAAGCTTCCAGGAATCCTCTCTCTGTAGTCATGCTCTTCATTCCTCCACCAACAAGTTAAAACAACACATGCAAATTGTTGTCTACCATAGAAGCTCATTAGAGATTCAGTGCTCAGGTTTTTATTAGGGGCGCTGGTCAGGAAGGCACCCTATACCTAGCACATACCAAAATTTCCGATTCCCAGAACAGAAGCAGATGTTCAACAGAAACCACATTGTTTGTGTAAATAGTTTAGACACAGTGAGCCACTCTTATCAGGGAATTGGGGGAACCCCCTAGAAACCCAAATTCCCAGACACCAACCAGGGGCCAGCCTTGCAGCAGACCTTTGCAAGTCTAGCAGTCTCAGGTGTACTATGTTAACTATTTTCTGCACAGGAGTAGACTGAGAGGATGTTTTGTGCTGGTCTCAGTCTATCAAAAGTAATGCTATTGGCTAGAAATGCCTGCGGATCACTCAACTGTAAGCTTCCCACTTACATCTCTTCTTTCTAAACCAGTGGTTCTCAAGCTTCCTAATGCCGCGACCCTTTAATACAGTTCCTCATGTTGTGGTGACCCACAACCATAAAATTATTTTCATTGCTACTTCATAACTGTAATTTTGCTACTGTTATGAATCGTAATGTAAATAACTGATATGCAGGATGTATTTTCATTGTTACAAATTGAACATAATTAAAGCATAGTGATTAATCACAAAAACAATATGTAATTATATATAATTTCAGATTGTCTTAGGCAACCCCTGTGAAAGGGTTGTTCGACCCCCACAGGGGTCGCGACCCACAGGTTGAGAACCGCTGCGCTAGAGCATGTAACCTTGGTGTGTGGAAGGCTATACCACCAGGTTTGTGTGGGCAGGTCTCCATGCCCACCCAGCACAGCCAGGTAACTATTCTTTCCTGATTGCAGCAGGACACAGTAGGTTTATTCACTGGAAAGATGAGCCACAAGAGATCCAGGCTTCAGGAAATCTAAACACTGTTTTCGGGGAGATTACGTGGTGAAATATCTAGTCTCCTGCCCCTGGTGGGACCACAGAACAAAGGCAGGAAGTACTATGCAGGTTGGGTGATTCTTCCTGCAAAATTAATAACACCCTAAGCGAGGATATAGAGTTAAAAAACATTTAGGAGTCCTCCAACAAAATGGCCTAGTCACTTCTATGTAGACAGACATGAGCAGAGCAAGGACCATGGGCCAGGTACAGAAGGTCACCAGGGCAGAAAGTCCCAGGTGCCTAGCAACAGACAATTGTAAGGTCACCCCCAGGGTGACTTTTCTCCCCTAAATTTCAATGATCATTTGATTAAGACCAGGATGCCCTGGACCTTTCCTCCCTAGAGATAACACCTATGCCTCAAGCCTTAGGACCAGCTACACTGAATAATGACCCCCCTGCCCTGGTGCCAGCCATTCAATCAGTGGAGAACTAGACCCTGACGGTGATGACCAGAACTGTGAGCAGAAGTGTTTTCCCCAGGGTCGTATCTCTCGATGCCAAAGAATGATCTCCATGGACCAAAAGATTTAAGCAAAAGTGTGGAAAATTTATTACAAGCAGATTCAGACTCCCCTCAAGGGGGAGGGGCCCAATAATGGGCTGCCCATAAAAGCCTTATAGCCCAGGGGTGTATATTTGCTACAAGCCTGCTTCCATATCTATCTGTGTCATCACCTGATTGATTCCCTCAATTGTTTCTGCCAAGAAATGGACCTGAACTTTCCCTGTTTCTATGTGTTCTTTCTCTGTTCCCATGCTGAACTTTCTCTGTTTCTGTGTGTTAGTACACCTTACTGTTGCAGGCCCTCCCTTGGTTTCCCATGCCTCCCGCTTTGAGTCCAGAAACATTTTATTATTTCAGCCTGGCTGGTTTCTGTGATTAGGCTGCTCAAACTGCCCTGACTCCCCCTGCCTATGTTCCACCTGCCTTTGTTTTTCACTGGACCCCTGCCCTGTCTGCCTGCATTTCATGTTAACCCTCTCAAAAGGACACACCTGGAAAGCTGCTGAATATTCTATTGAGATCTTCCTCTGGTGCCTCCCCTAAAATCTCAACCCTTAAAACCCTAGGATAGAGGAACCAGTGCCTTTCCCGCCCCCCTCCCTGCCCCAGGCACCTTACCATTAGCTTCCTCACTCCCCAGCTCCCAGGGCCCTTCCATTACCTCCATAACTCGTTTCCTAAGCCCATTTCTTCGAGGTATTACTTTTTCTAGCTCTGAGATTTACCAAATGAATGTTCTCTTACAGTTTGGGTCTTGGTTCTGAATTCTTTCCTAGCCAGAACCCAAGTACCAGGGTTGCTGAATCCAGGTCTGGTCTGACCCCGCCAGTTAGATGCCTTGTGCCATTCCCGCTATCTACAGCAGTCACATAACAATGAAACCACCAGAGGAGCAAAGCGTATGTACCGAGTTTCCTATAGGCTTCTTAGTGGCCCACTCTTAAATGTAACGGATTGATGTATAGGACAGAATAGGGAACAAAGCAATATTGTAATAACTACGTATGGTGCCAGGTGGGCACTGGAAACATCAGGGGGATCACCTTGTAAAGTACAGGATTGTCAAACCACTATGCTGTACACCGGAAACTACTACAAAATAATGCTGAATGTGAACTGGACTGAAAAATAAAATTTAAAAAACACATATATATGTGTATAAATGGATCAACACAAGTCACCAGCTAGTCGGGGAAAGCCTCCAACATGAAATGTACCACCTCCCAAAAGAAACAGAAACAAAGAGATGTGGGGGAGGGACAGTGCAAAGAACAGGAGAAAACAGTGTTAATTATAATTATTTTCCTCAGAAATACAGGTTTTAATTTGTGGACGAAAGGGGCCACACGCTGACCTGACAAGCTCAGGGAAGGCCTGCGTGGCAGCCTAGCAGACTCAGAGACCTAAAATAACCACAAAGGATGGTCTGAAATTAAACTTTAACTAAAAGCAGTTATGGTGGCAGTTATGTCCTAGGCCGGTATCTTCACTGACAAGATCAACTTTGATCCTTACTGAGCCCATTTGCCTTTTTGCCTCTAAGATAACATACCCTTGAAATGTCTGGGTAACTTGTAACTTCCCTTTTTTTGGAGCCCCTGGGGCATAACCAAATGTTCTGGGCTCCAGGACAGATACTACAAATTCCTTCATTATCATGTTAATTGATCCTGCACCCACCTAAGTATGTGTCCATCATTTTACTTTTTATCCTATCACAGAGGTTCGTCCCCCCGCCCCCCCCGCCCCCCTCCCCCCCTCCCCCCTGCTTCGCTTAATCCCACCTCCTTAAATCTGTCACCAATGAATTTCATGTATAAATAGGGATGTAACCCTGCCATTCTCCGGAGCACTATCTCAATTCGTTGAGGTTCTGCTTCCCGGCATATGTAGACAGTTTGGCTCAAATAAACTCACAAAAATTCTTTACAGGTTTCAATGGTTTTTTTACATTAACAAATTGTAATTAATGTGTTCAGAAATATAGGGAAGGAACTTCATCCATGAAACAAGAACATGATCATTTTAAAAAGAGAATTTTAAAAGCTCTTAGAAATATGGAAGCTAACATTTTAAATGAAAGAAAAATGCTGGAATATGACATAGGCAAAACCTTCCCCCTGAGACAGGCAATCCAGCGAGGACAGATGAAGCAGGGAACCCGAGACAGTTAAATGGCCAAGCAGTTTACAGCCATCTTAAAATTGCAAAATCTTATCTTCCCTAACCAAGGACACTTAGGAGTAAATGGTTCACACTTCTCCCCACCAGAGGATAAATAGCTTAAATTACCCTACTCAGGGAGATAGATAGCAGAAATCCAATTACTGTCATTTATTCCAACCACACCAAAGGGTGGATGAAGTCTAGGGAATAAATCTCATTTTAAATTATCAGCATAAAGCTGATGACTATTCTATTGAGATCTTCCCATAAGACCTCCCCTACACTCCCAGCCTTTAAAACCCTCAAGAGGAAGGACCCAAGACATGTTCTCCCTCTAGGGAGCAAGTCAGAGTCTTTCCCTTCCCCCTCATCTCCCCGCCCCCCTCCCCCACCCCCATGTGTTACCTTTGCCTTTCTCCTAAACTCCAGGGGCCCTTCTTTAGCTTCTTTATCTTGTTTCCTGAGCCCACACAGCCCAGATGGCTCATTCTACTACCTCTGTAACTTTCTAAATAAACTTTCTCTTATAACTTGAGTTCTTGGCTCAGAATTATTTCATTGCTAAACTCAAGAACTGAGGTCCAGTTTCACTGCCATCTCCACCAGTAATACCCCACCCAGAAAACTGAACACAATGAGAGAAAAATGTTTTAAATTATAGGATCAATCAAGGAGGTCTAACATCAAGCTAATAGGAGTTTAAGAAAAACAATAACAACAAACACCAAAGAAACAAAAGAAAAAATTATCAAAGATATATGACCAGAAAATTTCCTAGGATGAATGACTAAGGACTCATGTTATCATCAAACTTTCAAACACTAACTTAAAAAGAGATGCTGAATGGATTGAGAAAGAACAGAAAACAGGTCACAGGTAAAAAAGATGTGAAATAAGCGTGTTCTCGGACTTCTCATTAGTGATGCACAGGAAATGAGAAAACAATAAAGCCATTCCTTTAAAATTCTGATGAAAAATCATTTCTAACCTAGAAGGTTATTCACAAATATCAAACTAGTCTGATAGTAGAACAAAAGTATTTCAGGCATGCGAGGATCAAAATATTTACCTCTCGTGCACTCTTTATTTGGTGACTATTGCAGGAAATGCTCCACATGAAGGAGGAAGTAAACTAAGGAAGAGGAAGCCAGGAGACTCAGAAATCTGGAGACGTACTAAGGAGAGAGGATAATGGGTGGCAAGGAGAAGTCTTAGAAAGACAATTCTGCAGCTGGCCTGGAGAGAAACCAGGACAGATTGGAACAAGAACAAGAAAAGTAGCAGGAAAAACAAACACAAAAAAAGTACAGGAGAAAAAAAAAAAAAGAACTAACAAATAAGTGGATATATTTGACCTACGCAAAATTATATTGAGACTACTAGATAGTTGGGAAGAATTCGCAATAAATACAGAGTAAAGTGAGCAAAAGGAAGAAAAGAATGCAATAATTAACTAAGAAAAACTAAATGTTGCAAAAGAAAAGAAATGTAACCATTGTGTATGATAGGTCCTCCCTTTCCCCAACTTGATAAACCTGCAGCTCGGAAATACCTGAGTGACTAACCATATACCTTATATGATTTATACATTGAACCACCAATCAACACCTGCCAAATACCCTAAGCCCTTGTTCCTATATGGACCATACATTAAGCCACCGATCAGCGCGCACCGAGTACACTAAGCCCCCATTCCTTCCCATCCTGCCCCTCAAAAGGAGTGCCCACCTCTGTGCGGGTTGCTGTTCTCCCCTTGCGAGACAGCCCGGCAGGTCTCACTCCCCTAATAAAGCCTGTAATCCCGGTTTTCAGCTCCCGACTGGTCTCTCAGTGCACTACTTGACTCAGCAGTGAATTTCAAAAAGTTCCATCTGCTTCTCCAAACTCTCCAGGGACATCCCACTGCACTCGGAAAAAAATCTATACTCCTTAGCATGGTCTAAAGGAGATTTTAGGATGTGGCGACTCCTCCAATTTTTCCCTTTACTCACTAAACCCCTGGAAGTCTCATTTGCTGCTTCCTATACAAGGAACACTACCTCCAGATCACTCTGAATGGTTTTGGTTTTCTTTGTATTTTGATGGTGGTACTCAGGTCTTAGTTTACCTTTCTGTGAAGCTTTTCCTGACCAGCCAGTATGAATTAGTGCCAGCTTTCCCTCAATTTTGCCACTGCTATATATTTTATATCATTTTATTTTTAACATTTTATTTTCTTCCTGTTGCATCACTGCCGGAAGCCAATTCCAGCATGTCAGCAGGGCTGAAACATCTGAAGATGGCTGAGGGCATTTCCCCAAACCTGAAAAGTATGCATAAGATGATCACTTACTGCCAGACAGCTGAGGGCATTTCAGTCTACATGTTATTGCCTCCTACTGGCCAAACACCTGAACAGCCATAGGCAATTTCCCCAATCTGACAATGGATTCTGAATACCAAACCTTACCCTTTGATGTGCATATCTACCTTGCCTTAGGACAATTTGTGTTAATAAATAGCAAGGGGTCCTGAGACAAAGGAGAACTTAGTTCCTTTAGCTAAGTCTTCTCTGACTTCCCATAATGCCTTCCAAAATTATGTTTCATCTCTGGACTCTAATCAATTTACACACAGTGCCTTCTCCAGATTCCTGAACCCTTCTAGATGCTGAATTAAGACCACCGGCATTACATCACTAATGGAAATATTTTGTTACTACAGTCATGCATCATTTAACAACAGGGATATATTCTGAGAAATGCACTGATAGGTAATTTCATTGGTCTGCGAATCTCACAGAGTACACACATCTAGATGGTATACCTGACTACACAGCGGATTTTCCTCTACCTTTTTGGGTTCTTGAATGACACATCCTACAGTGCAATGTGACCAGAATGCCATTATGCAACACATGAGTGTATATAAGAGTACATTGTGTTGCCGAAACCGGTTTGGCTCAGTGGATAGAGCGTCAGCCTGCAGACTGGGAGGTCCCGGGTTCGATTCCGGTCAAGGGCATGTACCTGGGTTGTGGGCACATCCCCGGTGGGGGATGTGCAGGAGGCAGCTGATCGATGTTTCTCTCTCATCGATGTTTCTAGCTCTCTCTATCTCTCTCCCTTCCTCTCTGTGAAAAATCAATAAAATATATTTAAAAAAAAAAAAAAGAGTACATTGTGGCAATATTAGTTAATATTTATGTAGTACTTATTTGGACCGGGCATTGTTCTTTACATTTGTTATTTTATGTAATCCTCACAGCATTCTTATGAGATAGGTATTATTATTACCAACAATCTATCCTAATAAAAGAGAAACATGGTATTTAGCCGTACCTACGCTACCCTTCCCATTGGCTAATCAGGGCGATATGCAAATTAACTGCCATCCAAGATGGCAGCCGGCAGCCAGGCAGCGTGAAGCTTACATGAGGCTTGCTTGCTTCAGTGATGGAGGACTCCAACCTTCCCCGCCTGCCGCTGCCGGCCTCTGAGCTTGCAATTTGAAACATTGTTACAAATATAGAAGCTAAACAAAACGCCAGAAACCTGCTTTCAGCCAGCCGGGATCTCAGAGCTGGAGTTGAAACAGTGTTTCGATTATAGAATCCAGACAAACCAGATACCTGCTTTCAGCAGCCAAGGCCTAAGAGCTGGAGCCAAGCCTCAGAGCTAAAGCTGGCCCAGAATAAAAAAAAAAAAAGAAAAAAGGAGCGGTTGGGAACTTCAGTCACCCACCAGCCTGAAAACAGCCCTCAGCCCCTCACCCAGACTGGCCAGGCACCCCAGTGGGGACCCCCACCCTGAAGGGGGTGTGACCAGCTGCAAGCAACCATCATCCCCTCACCCAGGCTGGCCAGGAACCCCAGTGGGGACTCCCACCCTGATCCAGGACACCCTTCAGGGCAAACCAGCCGGCCCCCACCCATGCACCAGGCCTCTATCCTATATAGTAAAAGGGTAATATGCCTCCCAGCACCGGGATCAGCAGAGCCGCAAGGCCTCCCGGCACCAGGATCAGCATGACAGGGGGCAGTGCCCAAACGCCCTGATCGCCCTGCGGCTCTGTGTGTGACAAGGGGCGGGGCCACAACCTCCCTATCCGTCCTGCTCTGTTTGTGACAGGGGAAGGCGCCCCAACCCCCTGATCAGCCCTGCTCTGTGCCTGATAGGGGGGAGCTCTCCAACCCCCTGATCGCCCTGTGGCTCTGTGTGTGACAGGGTGCGGCGCCCCAACCCCCTGATCTGCCCTGCTCTGTGTGTGACAGGGAGCGGTGGCCCAACTCCCCTATCAGCCCTACTCTGTGAGTGACAGGGGGGAGCTCCTCAACCCCCTGATGGGCCCTGCTCTGTGCGTGACAGGAGGCACCTCCCCAACCCCCTGATCGGCCCTGCTCTGTGCATGACGGGGGCAGTGCCCCAACTCCCCAATCGGCCCTGCTCTGAGCCCGACCAGGGGCTGCACCTAGGGACTGGCCCTGCCCTCTGCCACCTGGGAGCAGGCCTAAGCCAGCAGGTTGTTATCTCCCGAGGGGTCCCAGACTGCGAGAGGGCACAGGCCGGGCTGAGGGACCCCCCTCCCCACCCCCCAAGTGCACAAATTTTTGTCACTGGGCCTCTAGTAGTATATATAAAAGGCTAATATGCATTGTGTCCCCTTGTGACTTCAACAGGGAAACCGGGAGTTCGATCGCTCACTATGACATGCGCTGACTACTGTGGGGCGTTATGGAACTAAGGAAGGCCCTGTCCAGCAGCTTGCAGCTGGGGAAGGAAGGCCCCGGATGGCAGTTGGAAGGCCCCAATCACCGGCCAGGCTAGGGACCCTACCCATGCATGAATTTTGTGCACCGGGCTTCTAGTTTATAGACAAGGAAACTGAGCAAAGCTGGGATTCACACCCTGCCGCAGTTTGTGCTGAAACCACATGGTCTTTCCTTGCAATTGTCATGAGAACAGAGAATTTACCTCCTCTTCATTCTTGTAGCCTCAAGATCTTACACATTACTGATGCTTACATGGTAAGTACTCTTCAAATATTTGCTCAGTAAATGCATTACAGCAATCAGAGGTCATCACCCCAAAGGAAATGAAAAGAAGGGGAGACTATTTATCCTCCTTTGCTATTAGATGTACCAGTGAACACATCTCAGCTTTGTCTGCCTTTCAGTACCAGCTACTCTGGTTCTTTGGGTTTTACAGTCTCTTGACCAAGTTATTTCTGCCTTTACAGGCTTCAGGTCATTCTGCTGCTTTAGCACTTGTCCACTACCCAGTGACTGGAGCATATGATGGTCCCACTCTCTGGGCTGTCCCCAAGGAGAAATAAGTATAGTGGTGATTTTCCCATGGACCAAGTGGATCCAGTAAGTTTCCTAAAGAATACCAGAAGACTCATTGAGTAGTGGTGTTGGAAAGAGCAGAAAGCTACGGACTACTCCTCACCAGATCCTTAGTATAAATTGTTGCTGATGTGTATAAGCAAAAGAAAAGGGAAATAAGTTAATTACCAGAAAACTTTTAAGTAGTGAACATAGTAGGAGGCAGAATTTTTGACAGAAAATTTGGAAAATCTTAGTTCCTAATGAATAGAATTGAAAGTTAGAAAAATAAGGTCAAAAGAACAATCCTTCTTTGGCAGAAGTAAATGCCTAAAATGACCTAATAGATTCTTCCTTTCAAAATTTTAGTATTCAGTGAACAGTGCCTCTGAGTGCCTCTTTTGTTGGATTTGTTTGTCAGTGTATGCATTAATTAGTTTGCTTAAAAACAGCATTGTTTGCAACAAAAGAAAACCATGTTTACTAGTACTGGAATTGGTTAACATCCCCAGACACATGACTTTGTTCTATAGCGTAAGTCAGTTCCTTGGGATGTAACATGGCTGTTTCCTTTACCTATTGCCTAATGTAAAAGCGGTGATGATTTAGCAGACTGGCATTATTGGTTTTGTTTCTTATAATCTTCATGGTATTCAGTTCATATTGCTATGTTGCAGCTTTTTGTATGAACTTTCCCAGAAATAATTACAATTTATGCTTACAGTTGCTATACAGTTTCACCACTGACATTCTTTAAAAATCAACGAGAAAATAGCAGCTCTATAAGATGAGTTTGGCAATAGGCATCATAATTTACTGTTCTCTATTTTTTATAAGCCTCTATCTTTTAGGAGTCAATTGGATTCCAAACAAATCCAGACATGGAAAAATGTACCTGCTGTTCAAAAACAAGTATAAAACCAAAAAATTAGCTTCCCAGACAAGAAAAAGCTGAAGGAATTCATCATCACCAAACCAATATTACAAGAAATATTAAAGGGACTTCTTTAAGAAGAAAATTAAAAAATATGAGTAAGAAAACAGCACAAAGAAAAAACATCTCACTGAAAAAGGCAAACTCATAATAAAAGCAGTGGTTCAACCAATACTAAAGCTAGTACAAAGGTCACAAGGCAAAAGTAGGAAGATCATGTTAATTACAATTATCTCTTTTTAAGAGATACATACAAAAACATATAAGAAGTAAAAAAATAATAATGACAAAAACATAAACACAGAGGGAGTCAGTAAAAATGGTAGTGTTTTTAGAATGTGTTCGAATTTAAGTGACCATCAACTTAAAATAGACTGTTAAAACATAGCTTGATATACACTGAGTGGCCAGATTATTATGACCACCTGACATTTGTAGGCAAATTAGCTATAATTTTGCGCTGAAGTTGCTAGAGGGCCAGACCATTATCAGTAGGGAAGCAGGTTGTTTACCACAACAGTAGAAGTGATTTTATATATATATATATATATATATATATATATATATATATATATATATATAAATATATATATGAAATATATATATTTCATATACAGTATATGAAACACATGTTAACCACAAACTAAAAATCTACAAGAAATAAAAAGAAAGGAATCCAAACACAACCCTACAAAAAGTCATCAACATATAAGAAAAGAGAGCAAGAGAATAAGAAAGAGAAAACTACAAAAACAATAGGAAACAATAATATAGCAATAACTACATACCTATTAATAATTACTTTAAATGTAAATGAAGTAAATGTTGCAATCAAAATACAAATGGACAAAAAGTTGCAGATATCTACAATGGAATATTACTTGGCCATAAAAAGAATGGATTTTTACCATTTATGACAACATGGAGGTACCTAGAGGGTTTTATGCTGAGTGAAATAAGTCAGACAGAGAAAGACAAACACTAAGTGATTTCACTTATATGTACAATATAAAATATAAAATAAATGAACAGAACGGAAACAGACTCGTAGATACAGAGAACAAACTGATGGTTGCCAGAGGGGAGGGAAGTTGGGGGTGCTAAGTGAAAAAGGTGAATGGATTAAGAAGTACAAATTGGTAGTCACAAAACAGTCATGGGTGTAAAATACGACATAAGGAATGTAGTTAATAATATTGTAATAACTACATATGGTGTCAGGTAGGTGCAAAAAATATCAGTTATATAAATGGCTAAGCACTATATTGGATACCTGAAACTGATATAATATTGAATGTCAACTGTAATCTATAATAATAAAAGCACAATATGCTAATTAGACTGGACGTCCTTCCAGACGAAGCCGGGGCTGTGAGGGAAGCCCAAGTCCCAGGTACCTGCTGGTAGCCAGACGGAAGCCTGGGTCCCAGGTGCCAGAGGGAAGACAGTGCTGGCAGCCGGGGGAAGGAAAGCCTACTCTTGCATGAATTTCATGCATCGGACCTCTAATTGAGAAATAAAACTTTAATGAAAAGAAAAAAATCTATATCTAGAAGTATGAAAATAGGTAGTTGATGTAGCTCAATTAATACTGTAAAGCACCATTAAAAGTGCAAGGTTTATGCAGAGGAACCATAAGTACAGAGAGATTACAAGATATGATAAATACCTTATTTCCTGACTTCAAAAGTTTACCCTACCCTGACCTTCCCATCTTCCACCCATATTCATTCCACTGTAAAATATAGTCACTGTTCTAAAAAAAAATACTGGGAATGAGTGAACCTCATGATGAGTGGCATGATGGAAGGTATAGATGGAGAAGAGGTATAAACAGGGAGGAAGGAGTTAGAAACAAACATATGGAAATGTGGGAACTCATTTTAGTAATACTAAATCCTCCATTAAGACCATACAGGATAGAGAAAACCAAGATGGCGACATAGATAAACACCTGAAATTGCTGCCTTGCACAACCACTTCAAAAATACAACTAAAAGACAAAACAGACATCATCCAGAACCACCGGAAGGCTGGTGGAAATTCTACAACTATAAGGAAAGAGAAAAACACACTGAGACTCAGAGGAGGTGCAGAAGTAAAGTGCAGAAGTACGGAGGCACGCAAAAAAGGGCTGGCAACTGAGGACGTGATTCTTTTTCAATCAGGAGGGAGGCACACGCTCCCAACTGCTCTGAACTCCAGTTCCGGGTGAGTCTCTGGGGACCCAGACTCATAAGGGGAGAAACTGGACTGTCTGGAAGTGGGCGGATCTCAAGGGCAGCTTTCTTTCAGAGGTGCTTGCAGTAATTACCTCCAGACACTGAGACCCGGGGCCTCTTAGGGCAGGGCTGAGGATCAGCCATAGCTGTTTGCTCCACCCTGTTGATTCCCTGAGACCCCGCCCCACCCAAGCTGTGTGCAGAGGCTTTTTCATATGAATGGCCTGGCCCTTTGCAATCTAAAATTACCTAACAAACCACAACTGGGTCAGAGAGACCGAGAACATCCAAAAGAAGGCCCAAGGCCCCACAGCAGCTTGCATTGCTTCACAGCTGGGCCTCATCTGGGCACCTCCAAATCCCAAACAAAGAAGAAGAATCTGCAGATCCCTCCACAGCCCCTGCTGGGTAGCCACAGGCAGAGGCTAAATTATCACCTTCTTAGAGATCCAAGAGCCAGTGTACCCAGTGGTCAGAGTGGGACCATCCAGATTACAACTCCTCAGATCCATAAGGGACACATTCAGGGGGCAGACTCAGTGAGCACCAAAGCCCCACTGAAGCAAGTCTTGCTCCTAAGGGTGTCTCCAGCACAGAAGTTCTCCCACTGTAGACACACTGATTCTCATAGCCAATTGGCCTGGAGGTCAATTCCTCCCAGTGATACCTACAACAATCAAGGCTTAACTACAACAAGACTGTGCACAAAGCCCACAAAGGGATGCACCAAGAGTGTCCACCTCAGGTAATTGGGGAGGCTGAGACACTGGGTCCTATAGGACATCGAGCACAGAAAGCCACGCTGTCAACACAGGGAAGTATAAAAAAATGCGGAGACAAAGAAACAGGTCACAAATGACAGAAATGGAGGAAAACAAATGACTGGATATAGAATTCAAAACCACACTTATAAGGTTTTTGAAGAATTTTCTAGAAACCGCCAATAAATTTAGTGGGACCCTCAAGAAATCTAGTGAGACCCTCGAGATTATGATAAAGGACCAACTAGAAATTAAGTATACACTGACTGAAATAAAGAATAATATACAGAGATCCAACAGCAGACTAGAGGATCGCAAGAATCAAGTCAAAGATTTGAAATACAAAGAAACAAAAAACACCCAACTGGAAAAACAAAAAGAAAAAAGAATCCAAAAATATGAATATAGTGTAAGGAGCCTCTGGGACAACTTCAAGCGTACCAACATCCTAATTATGGGGGTGCCAGAAGAAGAGAGAGAGCAAGATATTGAAACCTATTTGAAGAAATAATGACAGAAAACTTCCCCTACCTGGTCAAAGAAATAGACTTACAAGTCCAGGAAGCACAGAGAACCCCAAACAAAAGGAATCCAAAGAGGACCACACCAAGACACATCATAATTAAAATGCCAAGAGCAAAAGACAAAGAGAGAATCTTAAAAGTGGCAAGAGAAAAACAGTCAGTTACCTACAAGGGAGTACCCATACGACTGTCAGCTGATTTCTCAACAGAAACTTTGCAGGCCAGAAGGGAGTGGCAAGAAATATTCAAAGTGATGAATAGCAAGAACCTACAACCAAGATTACTTTATCCAGCAAAGCTATCATTCAGAATTGAAGGTCAGATAAAGAGCTTCACAGATAAGAAAAAGCTAAAGGAGTTCATCACCACCAAACCAGTATTATGTGAAATTCCGAAAGGTAACCTTTAAGAAGAGGAAGAAGAAAAAGGTAAAGATAAAAATTATGAACAACAAATACATATCTATCAACAAGTGAATCTAAAAATCAAATGAATAAATAATATGATGAATAGAATAACTGGTGAATATAATAGAATCAGGGGCATAGAAAGGAAGTGGACTGACAATTCTCAGGGGGAAAGAGGTGTGGGGGTGCAGGAAGAGACTGGGGAAAAAATCATACACCTATGGATGAGGACAGTGGAGGGGGTAAGGGCAGAGGGAGGGGGGGAACCGGGTGGGGGAGAGCTATGGGGAGAAAAAAGAGGAATAATTGTAATAATCTTAACAATAAAGATTTAATTTTAAAAAATTAAATAAAAAAGACCATACAGGAATGCATGCACACAGAAGAATGCTGGGAGAATAGATTAGAAAAATGCCTCATGTAGTAAGCTAAATTCAGTAGACACTGAGGGAAGCCACAGAGGTATTCTGAGTGGGGGAATGAACTAATCAAAATAGTTCCTTAGGAAAATTGAGATCAATTGAGAGAAATTTGAAATAATTCAAGCAAGAAGTGCCCTAGCCAGTTTTGCTCAGTGGAAAGAGCCTCAGCCTGTGGACTGAAGGGTCCCGGGTCTGATTCCCAGTCAAGGGCACATACGTTGGTTGCAGGCTCAGTTCTAGGCCCTGGTCGGGGCATGTGCAGGAGGCAACCAACTGCTGTGTCTCTCTCACCTAGATATTGTTCTCTCTCTGTCTCTCCCTTCTCCCACCCACCACTCTCTCTAAAAATCAAAGGAAAAATATCCTTGGGTGAGGATTAACAAATAAAAAAAGAAGTAATGAGAGCATAAATCAATACTCTAGCAATGGAAATGAGAGCACATATAGATACAGAGAAAATAGAATCCACAGGATATGATACTAGTTAAATGTGGGGGCAAGAGAATAAGAAAGAAGTAAAAGATGGCTGGACTTTGGTCAAATATGCACCCTTGCTACAATCAGCTGTGGCTGAGGTGGGGTAATCTGTCAGGAACATAGATAGGCATGTAGGCCTGTCCCTTTGACAGGAACAACAGGTAGGGACATTATCTAAGAAATGGGAAGGCTAGTCACCCCAAACTACTAAACTCTACTAAGATACTGCATTATCCCTGTTTAACAAAACAACCAGGCGTACACTTCAAAACAAAATTAAAATAAAAAAATGAGAGTGCAGAGTCTGTGAATCAACTCCTACTCTGTGACTATGGCAAGGGATCAAAATGTCCCACTTTAGCATAAGAATCAGTTTGAGCTGAAGGCATTTAAGATCCAACAGATGCAGAAGGAGGCCTTTGTGTAGCTTCCTTCTCTGACTAAAAGCAGAAACCTCAGAAATGAGGACTGCCATAAATCTTCTCTCCTGGGGAAGGTTTATGGCTGAAGAAGGTGGAAAGTCAGCAATGAGTTGGACCTTCCCTAACAAACCTTGTCCTGTTAGTTTTCCCATATATTTAGCCTCCCACAGTTTGCCACCCCTCAAAGGCTAAAGACTTTACCTTCATCTTGTCACTTCTCCACAAAGAAGAAAGTGGTAATTCATGTGGTGATTAAAACAACAACAACAACAAAGAAACTCTTGGTTCCCTTTCTGTTTGAAATAAAGGCAGATGAGTGGGCTTTTCAATATTCAAAGGGCAGTGTAGATATCTTGCTTATACTAGTATATTTTTATATTTCCAGCTGATCGCATAGGTAAGAAACAATGGCTCTTTGCTGCTCTAAATAACTAGATCACTTCAGTATTTTCTAACAGTCTTCCATGGACTCCATTGTTTTGATTTTAGTAACACATAATTTAGATATAAAATATTGTGCCTCTGAATGTTTGTACATTTTGCTGGGGAGATTTTCCTACTTTTCATAAGATTTACAAAGTGACGTCAGATCCAAGAGTTTCTAGAATCCCTAGTGAGGTGGAAAGCAGACTGGATTAGAAGTAGTGTCTCATTATGCTTTGCTATTTCTAATCTTAAGCAATTCTAGTAAGTTTTTGATTTTCATTTTTCCTCATGCATAAAATGGGGCTAATCATAACTGCAATGCTTTCCTCATACAAACGTTTTGAGGTTACAATTCAATGTTATGTAATTTACATAGAATTTAAACATAGATAGCATCATTATCTTAGTTAAGCCAAGAAGTCTTTCCTCAAGCCTGGATGTGTTCTCTTATAAACACCAGAGTTTCTAACCTTGTGAGCGTACAGAACATTGACCAACACTGACCACCATGGAATCCCCAAGTAATGCATTATGCTTGCCCATGTAGACTTTATCACTCTACCTTTAGTCTTCAATGTTCAAAGAAACAGTTATTGTGATTCCAGATTCCTGAACCAACATCTAGTAAGTACTAAAATCAAAACAATTTAACTGTGAATCTGAATCTGAAAAAAGGAAGTGAAATGCACATGGCAAAACTACCCTTTAATGTGGGATGGAATTCTAACAAATGCAAAGTGACCATCCTGTGCAAATCCACCCTGGGCCTCAGGCCCAAACTGTGTTGAGTCTTTGTTAGTGACATCTGAGGAATGTTTGGCCTAGAACATCCCAACAGGTGCTCTTCCTGTCTAGATTGATAAGGAGTCAGACAGCATTTGAACTCTCAAATTCCGTCCTAAGCTTCTTAGGGCTCCCCTAGACAAAAAACCAACTATGGTCAAAATAGTTAAAAACGTTTCTCAAACGAAGGGGTAGACTGTAAATGCAATTGGTCAAATATGCAGATCTACATATCAAAATAAAGAACTAATAAGTTGGTTCTTTTTAGATGAAAGACAACACTCGTATTAATGGAATTAACTAATTTTACAAGTAGCACAATTTTTCAGTCACAAAGGAGCATGTGTCTTTTAGTATGATTTCTCTGGATGATTGCTTTCTGTAGTGTTATTTCTTCTATTTGTTAAACATTTTCTCCTTTCCTCTTGACTTTTTTCATTATGTTTGGAGCATGATTATCTCTTTTAAGGTTTTCTTTCTCTCATTAACCACTGAACATAAGGAAAATGTTTTGCAAGATTAATTTTTCCCACAAAAAGGCATGGCCTATATGACAATAGGAAAGTGTCTATGTAATGTGCTATCCTGCATTAATGCGGTGATCTAATTCCTAAGTTATTGTAAGGACATAGGTACTCAGTTTCTAGAGGTAATATTATCAGCTTGTGAATTTGAGGGGGCTAATTGGAAGCATAGGTGTTTCAGGGAAGACCAGTTCTGCTTTGGCTTTGCATTCACCATTGACATTATGAACCACAGACTACAGCTTATGATAAAAATGTTTGCACATATTTACAAAGTTATGTCTACGAATCAGAGCATTCCCAGTCCTTAACGTTGCATCATTTCAAACATTACAGTTGCACCTCACCTTTATGTCTCGGTTGAATTCTATAGAATCCAACTTTAGAGGCCTTAGTTGAGCTCACTGACATGTATTACCAAACTAGAGGCCTGATGCATGAAATTCCTGCAAGGGGCTTGGCCCCTGCCAGCCTGGAGGCTGCCTCTGCCTCCGCCCCGCCCACCACAGCTTCCTCCGGAAGGACATCCGGTCTAATTAGCATATTACGCTTTTACTATAATAGATGGGCTACAGAGGCTCAGGAAAGCCCATCAGCAGGAATGTTTACCGTAAGTCACATTAAATATTTAGCACTTTGGGGCAGCTGTTCAGGGGATAAAGTTACAACAAAAAAAGCTGTTCACGTTTACAACTGTAAAGTGAGCTGACTAGTCAGCTTCCTTCTGTGCTCAAAGAGAATGATAGTATCACACAGAAAGTAGAGGATGCCTGGGATAATCATTTCTGTCGTAAAAAATCCCAGATCCTCACTCTGATATGGTAACGAGATCCCCTTGGGCGGCGTAAGGCTGTGCACGCAATGGGTTTTCACAGGGTGGTGGTTGCCAAGCCTAAAAAGAAATAGAGAAAGCTCTTCTCTTTTCCATCTTCCTACTCCCATTAAGAGGCATTCAAAGAAGCAGACAACATAAAGTCCCAAAAGATATAATCAATCCAAACCTTCAGGACGTCCACAGTTTAGAAACAAGCCTTCACTGATACACAGAAATAGTTTACTAATAAGCCCAGACCTCCCTGGCCTATATCTTGATATTAGAAATAAAGAACTAAAGGGGAGCAGCATATGCCAGCCAAACAATGTCTGAGTGGCTGCAGACGCAGGAGAATCTTTGAAAACAGAGAAGTTGCCCTTCTCTTACACTTATAAGGGAAATTTCCATTTGTAAGAGTGTCTCCCTCTCTGTGCCAGAAAGAGAAAGACAACAGAATCTCTAGAAACGCTTACCAATAGAGAAGGCTCCTACTTAAATCTGAATAAAAACCTTACTACTCTTGTTTACTGTGCTTTCCCTGATAACATCCCATAACTTTCACCCCAACATTGGTGTTTTATTTTTTTTCTTTAGCTGAAGATGGTCTGTAAAGGGGTAGCTTGGGCCATTTCAGGGAGTCCCTTGGTTTTTCTGGGTATCACTCATGTTTAGTGGAGGTATACATGCTATTAAATTTCTCTTGTTTTTCTCTTATTAATCTGTGTTTTATAACAGGGAAATCACAGCCAAGAACCTAGAGGGGTAGAAGTAAATTATTTTTCTTCTCCTGTAAAATTAAAAGTCAGGTCCTGAACTAAGGGACAAAATCTAAAATTATGGCTCTAGCCGGTTTTGCTCAGTGCATAGAGCATTGGCCTGTGGAGTAGGGTCCCAGGTCCGATTCTGGTCAAGGACACATGCCCAGGTTGCAGGCTCAATCCCCAGTGGGGGGCATGCAGGAGGCAACCAATCAATGGTTCTCTCTCATCATTGATGTATCTATCTCTCTCCCCCTTTCTCTTCGTCTCTGAAATCAATAAAAATATTTTTTTAAAAAACTAAAATTATGAAGACAATTGAGATGACATACACAGCTATTGAATAAAACCATAATTTGGTTTCAATTCTTAGCACAAATCTCTGTAATAACAAAATGACTGTTTTCAACTTTATTTCATTATGGTTTTAAATCCATTTCACATAATTAGACCTTCTCAGTTTCCATGAGCTGACTGGCAAGAGAAATTCTTACATACAAATGGAAAATTTTCTTAACTCTTCTTCCTTTCTGTCCATAGTTCTAAAGTCAAATGAAGTTATTCATTACAGAAGCTCACTAGATGAAAGATTGGCCAAAATTAAATTGTCTTTCCCCTCTCACCCCCCTTTCCTTTTTTCTCACCACATGTTCCATCAATGCCCTTTACTTAGGTCAACTTAAGTAGCTCTGTATCTCTGAGCCCTCCCTGCGGGGCCACACCCTGTGCCTGGAATGGGAACCCCTCTCACAGCCAGGCCTCAAGTCCTGCCCCCTTCCTTCACTTACCCCAACAATGACTGTCTTATCTGTCCCTTTAGGGTATGTGTCTCTTTAAAATCTCCACCTTAAATATCTAGCAAAACTAAATATGTACATATCATTTTTATACACATTATTCAAGATATGTACTATTTTTCTTATTCTGTTGCCCATTCTGTGTGTGTCTATCTTAAAATATAAGCTCCCAGGCCAGACCACGTCTTGAGAATGTTCGGAGGACAGAACTTATCATGGTACCATGTGTAAAGAATATTTTAGAAAATAAATTATGATGATAGCAATACTTAGGTAAAAGTAGGAAGGCTTTTGAGATCATAAAAACAAACTTAAAGAAACCTCACGTACCCCTTAGATCACACCTAGCGTACAATCCTTTCTTTCCAGATCTTAGTAATGTTTCAGAAAACAGAACTGAGACCACCTGAAGATGCCCTCTACTTTGCTGCATATAAAATTACCTTGTAAAAGAGACAGTGGTTCTTGAACCCATGTTAAAGGGCCCATGAACTTAGAAAAATGCATCATCAACTACAACCCTATGTAACAGAGAGAAAAGCTAGAAAAGCAAGGCTGTTTATTCTCATAATTTCCCCCTTTTATTCATTAACGCTATACTCAATAGAAGTGTATTTTCCAGCTGCAATTATACAGACATCAGCAAGCCAGAAATAGAATGTCTAACCATAGAAAAAAAAAGATTGCTTCTGTTTCACCGTGGCTCATTGGCATGATCTCTTTTTAAGACAAAACAGTGTTTCCATTCGGTTCTGCTTAATCTTAGTGGGCACTTTTGTTTGATGAAAAAAGGCACCATTTACTTATTATTTCTTGTAGGTGAGATTGTGGCTAAGCACAGTTGAGAACCACTTGAAGCATGGCTTTATTTCTCCTAAAAGTTCAGACTGCATGAAGGAATCTCTTACTTCCTAGATGTTAGATGGAAGACGAGTTGCCCATCCTTCACTTTCCTTTTAAAAAGCTGCTTTTCAGTTTCCAGTGTCATTGCAAATTTCCCATGGGGTAACCAGGAAAATGGAAGGAGTAGTGTTCATCCTCTCCCCTAAACCTCAAAAGTTTCGGAAGCCAATTACCCTTGATTAGCATAAGAATGACAGCCATTAGGGGGCTCACTCCGTTTCATAAAAGAATGCCCTCCGGTTACAACATTTGTAACTCCTAAAAGCTTTAATTTTCATAAGGTACAAAGTAAAGAGACTTCTGCTTTTCCTAGCGATGAGGCAGTGTTACATCCCCCAGCCACCCTCGTCACCTAGTGGTCCATCCCTCCTTCATTAGGTACCCCCAGTCGAAAGGCCCTGTCTACAGCCAGGGACACCCCCAGGCCTCTTCTCCACCGCCCCCCGCCTCCCGTGCATCTTCGACATTGAGAAAAGCTTCCCCTTCCTTTGCAAACTTCGTAACAGGCAGGGAAGGAGCCGCCAGCCGCCTTTTATCTCCGCTCACAAATGCAGCTGTGAAAACGCCTCAAGAGGCACATCCTGTGAGCGGGGGCCAAACAGAAGTCTGAAAAGCATGCAAGGTCCCGTCCGTCCAGCCCCGATTGACAAAGAAGCTATCCCAGCACAGACCACGGCGCTGCAGCGTCCGCCCCCTTCCTGCCTGCCGTGTCTCTGAGGAATCGCAGGCTCCATCCACACACACACACCCCTTCTGTAAAACAGGGTCAAAATCGTGAGCCGTTACCTTCATTGTCCCGGCGGCGGTGGGGATGGCTGGAGCTGAGTGGAGCATCTACCCGACGTGTCCCAGCCTCGGGGCCTGCTGGGTCGTGGGCTGCGGAGCGTCTGGGGAAGTGGCCGGGGTGGTGGCTGCTACACGTGGCGGGGACTGCGGGCCGGCCCTCTCGCCGAGAGATGCTGGCTCCGGGCTGATTGCATCAGCAGGAAGAGCGGTGAGGGTGTGTTTCCCCCAGACCGCCCCCTGAGGGTAGCTGGCTCCCAGCACGAAACTCCGGATCCCCGGCCCAGCCCTGAGCCTCACCCACCCACCGTCACTGCTGGGACTCTGCCGTTTCCAGAGCAGAGCACGTTGTAGTCGCTACCACCCAGCACTGCACCGTTTACGGGGCCCATTCCTTGCTTTACAGTTGCCAGTTGACTTTGGTTCGTGCTCCTTGCGTTCCATGTCCCATGGCATGTGCGGTGCAGTGTCCTTATCTTCCTTTCGCCCTCGGGTACAGCAGCCACTAGACATCCTTTTGGATTTGGTCTAGTCAGCGCTTCTCAGCCTGGGGGTCGAACGACCCTTTGACAGGGGTCGCCTAAGACCATCGGAAAACACATATATAATTACATATTTTTTTTTGATTAATCACTATGCTTTTATTATGTTCAATTTGTAACAATGAAATTGGGGGTCACCACAACATGAGGAACTGTATTAAAGGGTCGCGACATTAGGAAAGTTGAGAACCACTGGTCTAGACGCATCATTAGCAACAATGCTTTGGGTATTTACTTGTTCTCGGTTCTTCCTTGGGAACCGAGTGCTTTCCAACCTGGGAGTCTCTGAGCAATTCAGTCACCGCCAGCCACGGGTGCCCACGGAGCAGCTGAAATGTGGCTAGTGTGACTTTCCATTTTGAGACTCATGAAAGCTAGAAAAATATGAGTGCTCTATCATTTTATTATTTCCTTATTTATTTATGCTTTTATTTGTAGCCTTCTTTTTTAAGAAGAGGTTTTCATAGATGTAGGACTTTGGTAGAATTTACAGAAAACCTTAGGGGAAGGTGTTATAAAGTCTATAATTTAAAAACTTCGGTGTAGTTGGCAGAATACTACATCCATGGCATTCATTTAAGGGGACCTGCTCTCCAGCATGTGTTACAGGATGGTCATCTAGCGCTGCCCAGGAAGGCCAGGCTCTCTGCTAGCCTATCTCCTCCATCAGTCAGGCCTCTCGAATTAGCATATTAGATATTAAATATGGGTTTCTATTGGCAAGACTAATGTCTGTATGTTAAGAGGGTAGATGTTAGAAACTAGTTCTCATTGGTGAAAATAATATTCTTTCTATAAATATGTATAGGCAAAATAAGTTAGGGGCACGCTCCAAAGCAGTTCATGGTTGTTGGTATGGTAGGCCTTTGTGTAATCCCTTACCCTAAACTGGGCTAGATTGAGTGACTTCATTGTAATGAATAGTTTACGGCAGAAGCAATCACTTCCAGGATTAGGTTTAAAAGGACTTGCTATGTTGGGGTGTGTGTGTGTGTGTGTGTGTGTGTGTGATTCTTACTCTCTCTCTCTCTCTCTCTCTCTCTCTCTCTCTCTCTCTCTCATCTCTTTCTCTTGGATTGCTCATCCTGAGGGAAGCCAATGCCAAGTTGTGAGGCAAGACTACTGAGAGGCCCATGTGAAGAGAAAATGAGAGCTGCCAATGATCATGGGAGTCATCTTGGAAGCAGAACCACCTAGCTTCCAAGATCACTCACATGATTATTGGCAGGCCTATGTTCCCAACCCACAAAAGCTCTGACATCACAAATGTTTATTGATCGGGGCCTCTAAATCTTGAGATGATTTGCCTTTCAGCAATAGATAATTGATAAAGATGGGCAAGACACAGAGAAGCTGAGAGAAACGATTTGGTGTCTGGAATATATTTGGCCATAACAGAGCTAACGTTCAGTGTGCCTATGATGTGCTAGGCAAGGTTCCATGTATGTTACATCTGGCAGTTCATGTAGTCCTCATCTGACACTGTTTTCTTTGCCATTTTAGAGATAAGAAAATTGCTGTGCTGTATTCCTGCTCCTTTTGTGGTTGATTAAAGCAGAAGAGTGAATCAAACTCCATCAGCAGGCCCAAACTCCATTCACCAGGGTGAATGAGCAAAGAGGAGAACTTGGAAATGCTCACTAAAGGCTAAGTTTGAGTTTATTAAGCAGAACCTACATGAAAGAAATTACCCAACCCTTTCTCCTGCTAACAGCAACGAGCAGAGTAAGAGAAAATCCTTCTATTTTGGCAGGAGGGGCGTTTTTCAAGGGAGTCAGAATAACCAAGTCATAGACGTGACAGATATGGCCACCTCTGCTTGTTTGTGATACTGTTGTTGTTTTTTTCAAATAAATTAACATTTCTATCCCACTGACTCCCTCAAAAGACATAAATTCATCAACAGATTGACCCATAAAATTTCCTCTAAGATAAAGCAAAACATATTATTGTGACTCTTCACAAATAATGGAAGTTACAGGCTATTTTGATTTCTCTTCCTTTTCAGAGTGGCCTCTGTGCAGCTGCCTCTGGCATTTAGAATAGTGTGAAGGGAGCAGGCACCTGGGGATCTCAGCAGGCCTCAGACCCGCTTCACGCTGGGTCTTGTCCTTGCAGAGGACATCAAGAAATCCCTGCTGGAGCACTGTGAACACTGCCTGACCTCACTGGTGAAAACAATAAATCCCCGGCACCCTTTGGCTATTGCTGATAAAAATGCTTTGTCAAGCCCGTCTGGTGTGGCTCAGTGGTTGAGCATTAACCTCTCAACCGGGAGGTTGTAGTTCAATTCCTGGTCAGGGCACATGCCCAGGATGCAGGTTTAATCCCCAATGTGGGCATGCAGGAGGCAGCTGATCAATGATTCTCTTTCATCATTGATGTTTCTATCTCTCTCTTCCTCTCCCCCGCCTTCCTTTCTGAAATCAATAAAATATATATTTTTTAAAGATGCTAGTAACATCAAACAGATTGTCAAATGACAGCGGGAAGGCTGGGGAGAGTTTGCGGGGGCGGGTAGGAGATGAACCAAAGGACTTGTGTGCATGCATATAAGCATAACGAATGGCTGCAAGACACTGTTGGGGGGGGGGGGGATGGGCAGGCGGTGAGGGCATGTGCCAGGGGGTAGTGGAGGCTGGGGGAAGGTCAATGGAGAAAAAAAAAGGACATATGTACTACTATTCGTAAAAGTTTAAACAATAAATTAAAAAATAATAATAAAATAAATAAATAAATAGTGCTTTGTTGAGTTTCAGCAAATTAATCCCAGTTTAGTTATCCCAGCAAGCTTTTGTAGGCAGTGGATAAGCATATGTTGGAAAAAAAATTTCCTGAATATATACATACTGATGTCTCCCTCTTATGACCTACATCAGTGATGACGAACCTTTTGAGCTTGGTGTGTCAGCATTTTGAAAAACCCTAACTTAACTCTGGTGCCATGTCACATATAGAAATTTTTTGATATTTGCAACCAGAGTGAAACGAAGACTTATATTTTTGATATTTATTTTATATATTTAAATGCCATTTAACAACGAAAAATCAACTAAAAAAATGAGTTCGTGTGTCACCTTTGGCACGCATGTCATAGGTTCGCCATCACTGACCTACATGGTGCATGTGTTAGTCATCAGGATCATTTTGCCCTTCTAACAGGTTCACACCCAGCTGCTGGTTTTCAGTAGAAGTGCTTGTATGAGGAACTTTCTGTCTCCTGTAACATGCAAAGCTCAGCCTGTTTGATCTGCATGCATAGAGAAGCCTAGGTTTTATATGGTGTTTGATTTATTATTCAACTCCCTGTGCTAGTTGCATTGTGAGTAGTTCTATAGGGAAAAGTCCTGGTGAATAAGTGATTCCATTTTGTGTGTCATAAAAGCAAGAAAGTGAATGCAATGTTTATGTAGCACAACCTTCACACTAGTTCTTATCTGCCAGGGAAGAATAATAAATACCTGTTGATCTGGTAAACTTAATAGGGCTGTATTTCAAAGTATTTATGACTGCACATTTGGGGAAAATGA